>NC_135234.1:410811203-411418703 GCF_051348905.1 Ranitomeya variabilis | reverse complement strand
GGCTCTTTTAAAAACTTCTTCAACATGCAGGAAACAAAAAAATAACACTCATTCCCACCTGCACATCCAGGGCACTTTCGGCATAATTATGAAAGAATTGCCGGCATATATACAGTGGGTATGGAAAGTATTCAGACTCCTTTAAATTTTCCATTCTTTTTCATTGGCCACTTGGTAAATTCAAAAAAGTTCATTTTTATTCTCACTAATGTTCACTCTCGACCCCATCATGACTGAAAAAAAAAAGTGTAGAAATGCACTTGCAAATTTAATAAAAAAGAAAAACTGAAATATCACATGGTCATAAGTATTCAGACCCTTTGCTCAGACACTTATATTTGTCACATGCTGTCAGGGGCGGATTATAAGAGGGTCAACCAGGGCGGTAGCCCAGGGCCCAGTGGTGTGGGGGGGCCCTGGGCTACCGCACAGATTGCCCGCTGGCCGCTGCCATCAGGGCATTACTGCCCATGCCCTGACTGACGTATCATTTATGGGCCCGGTGGGCAGAGAGAGGGGGCCCGCATCGGGCCCCGTCTCATCTGCTCACCGGGCCCCTACCAGTGCTGCGGCGGTTTCCTATTGACGTGCAGGCGTGCGCCCGCATGTCAATAGTTAACAACAGCCGCCAGCCAATTGGAGGCTGGCAGCTGAAGTCGGCCGCAGGCACAGCATACACGTTGCCGGCGTCTGACGTCATTGTCAGTCGCCAGCGAGTCCACGCTGCTGGAGGGAGCGCACCACTGGAGCGCCGGTCAGGTGAGGAGAACTCTTTTTTTTTTTTTTGTTTCTTTTGCGAACGGCAATCCGGGGGGCCCGGGGCAATATGCTGGACACACTGGGGCAGATTGCTGGAGACACTGGTGCAGATTGCTGGACACACTGGGGGCAATGCTGGAGACACTGGGGGCAATGCTGGAGACACTGGGGGCAATGCTGGAGACACTGGGGGCAATGCTGGAGACACTGAGGGCAATGCTGGAGAAACTGGGGCAATGCTGAAGACACTGGGGCAGATTGCTGGACACACTGGGGCAGATGATTGCTGGACACACTGGGGCAATGCTGGAGACACTGGGGCAGATTGCTGGACACACTGGGGGCAACGCTGGAGGACACACTTGGGCAGATGATTGCTGGACACACTGGGGCAATGCTGGAGACACTGGGGCAATGCTGGACATACTGGGGCAGATTGCTGGTCACACTTGGGGTAATATGCTGGACACACTAAGGGTAATATGCTGGACACACTGTCTGGGGCAATGCTGGACACTGGGGCAATATGCTGGACATACTGGGGCAGATTGTTGAACACACTGTCTGGGGGCAATGCTGGACATAGGGGCTAATTAAGGGATATTATTACTGTGTTATTTCTTGCAGAAACGAGTCCTGGCTGTAAGAAGTGATGGCGGTCTGTGCTGGATGAAAGATGAAGGACTTCACCTAGAGACGTCACTGGAGTCAGTGTTACCTATACACTGACACTATACACTGTATACCATATACAGAGCTCCAGTATATAATGTCACCAGTGATCACTGTATTACCTATACACTATATACAGAGGTCCTGTGTAAAATGTCACCAGTGATCGTTGTATTACCTCTACACAGACACTGCATACTAAGTACAGATCTCCTGTGAAAACTGGTACTTATGGTGATAGTATTGTGGGTTTTTTTTATTACTGATCAGTATTGTAGTATTCAGTCACTATGTGGTGGTAATATGTGGTCTGGAAATAGTGTTGTGGTATTTGTCCCTTGTATGTACTATTTGGTCACCAAGTGGTGGTAATATGTGGTCTTGACATAGTGCGGTGGTATTTGTTCCTTGTATGTGATATTATTCGATCACTGTGGTTGTAATTTGTGGTCTGGTCACGGTGCGGTGGTATTTGTTCCTTGTATGTGATATTAGTCAAAATATACCTAAATTGTATTGCATATTTTAACAAATATTTAATAGGTTACAGTAGAGTAGGGCCCGGCCATTTTTCTGGAATAATCTGGTTCAGGTATCACATCCGTCACATGACCCCCATCACATGACCCCGTCACATGACCCCCATCACATGACCCCGTCACATGACCCCCGTCACATGACCGGGGGGGCCCACAGTGTCTGAACAGCCCGGGGCCCTGGCTACCCTTAATCCACCCCTGCATGCTGTCCATTTCCTTGTGATCCTCCTTGAGATGGTTCTACTCCTTTATTGGAGGCCAGCTGGGTTTAATTAAACTGATTTCAAAGGCACACACCTGTCTATATAAGACCTCACAGCGCATGTCAGACCAAATGAGAATCATGAGGTTAAAGGAACTGGCCAAGGAGCCTCGTGGTATGCGCTTCTGTTTGCCACGCCAGAAATGATACTCATGTCCTGGACTGGAGTAACATTTTTGGCATAAGAAACAGACACTGTTTAGAAGTTTGAAAGTCATTGTAAGTCCG
This sequence comes from Ranitomeya variabilis, assembly GCF_051348905.1. NCBI lineage: Eukaryota > Metazoa > Chordata > Amphibia > Anura > Dendrobatidae > Ranitomeya > Ranitomeya variabilis. The sequence goes on along the minus strand of NC_135234.1, from coordinate 411,416,243 downwards.
TTCTCGGGCTCCCTCCTGTGGCCATGAGTGGTACTGTGTGAGTTTGTTCTTGGGCTCCCTCTGGTGGCCTTTTGCGATATTGCTGGGCCTATTTAACTCACCTGGACCTTCATTTGTTGCCTGCTGTCGGTGTATTCAGTCCTGTTTCTGAGAGCTCCTGAATATTCCTTGTGACCAGTCTCCTGCTGGAGAAGTTAAGTTTGTTTGTTCATTTTGCTCATTATTTCCTTGAAAACGTTTCTCTGTATATGATGAGTTCAGTCCAGCTTGCTTATATGTGATTTTTCGCTTGCTGGTTAGTTCTGGGGTGCAGAGTGCGCCCCTCACATCGTGAGTCGGTGTGGAGGTTCTTGTATTCTCTGCGTGGTTTATTTTTGATAGTTAGCGGGCCTCATTTGCTGAACCTGTTTCATTTCTACGTTTGTCTTTTCCCCTTAACTCACCGTTATTATTTGTGGGGGGCTGACTATAACTTTGGGGTTATTTCTCTGAGGCAAGTGAGGTCTTTGCTTTCTCTCTAGGGGTAGTCAGTTTCTCAGGCTGTGAACGAGGCGTCTAGGATTTTAGGAACGCTTCGCAGCTGCCTTTAGTGTTTGTGGATAGGATCTGGATTGCTTCCACATCCCCAGAACTTGTCCTATATTCTGGTCATATGTGTCAGGTCAGTTTTGAGATCCTACCACCGGATCATAGCAATTCTCCCACTGAAGACAGCCAATCACTAGACATCCCTGCAGCAGGATAGCCTAAGAGTGTGTGTGTGTGTGTATATATATATATATATATATATATATATATATATATATATATATATATATATACATACATATACACCAGGGGTAGCAGACAAAAAACTGGGATGTATGCCCGAAAAGCAAAGATTTGGACACCACAGATAGACCAGGCGTCTGACTGAGATAACAGACTTTCAATATGTGGCCTGGATTTTTTTAACCACAAAATACTGTATAGAACAAGGGTAGCAGACAGACAATAGAGTGGAATGTATGCCTGAAAAGCAAGTGTTAGGAGACCACAGACCAGGCATCGGACGGAGATAAGACTGATCAAAATGTGGCCTTGAATTTTTTTTGGCCCACCAAAATTGTGTCAATAAGTTAGCTATGACGCTAAAAAAAATTGGAGCATTAAAATTGTAAAATATTTAGCGCAATGATATGCAATGTGTGTGGCGTACAAATCACAGTGATAAATATAAGAACTGTAGCTAAATATTTTTGGCCCAGCTACAAATTTTTTGGTCAGCAAAATGGTGTCCAAAAATGTAATACACTCCAAAAAATGCTATAGTACCAAAAATACCAAAAAAAAGGCCAGAATTTTCTGCGCACTCACAACTGATGCCTGGGACAAATTATTATTTTTTTTTAAATTGTTAGATTTCCAGGCTCTTGTATTGAAATAAATGTATAAAAAAGGGGCTAGAATTGCTTTGTAATAAAATTAGCAGGTATAAGGTGCAAAAAAAAAAATCCTAGCCACAGATACCTGCAGCTACGTATATATAAAATACGCAGCAGCAGACAGTAATGGAGCAGTCAGGAACACCACACTGCACTTGCTAACTGAGTCAGTGCGCGTGTTCTGAGTAAACAAACTGTGCCAAAAGATACCTGTTGAGCAGGGCAGCAGCGATGAAGATTAGTGCTTCAGACAAACAGGACCTGAAGCACGTGACTTCTGGGGGCGTGACCTAACTCCGGAGAGCTAGGAGGTGAAGGAAAACTCCTAGAAGGATAACTAATGGACAAAGTTACCAAGGGGCATAGACAGAACAGATATTCAGAACGTAGCCAAGGAATCACACACAGAGAGGGCAGCGCAGTACAAGAGAAGCAGGCACAGGGTAGTCAGGACGTAGCCAAGAGGTCATACACAGAGAGGGCGCACAGTACAAGAGGGGCAGGCAAAACTTGTAATGTGGACACAGCCACATCATCTTGTCCCGCAAAAAAACAAGCCGCCATACAGCATCATCAGCGAAAAAAAAAAAGTTATAGCCCTCAGAATAAAGCAATGCAAAAATAATTATTTTTTACATAGTTTTTATTGTATACTAGATGGCAGCCCGATTCTAAAGAATCGGGAGTCTAGAATCCATATATACTTTATTTATTCAAATGTAAGAATAATTTGTAAGGCGGGGACCCTCGGCCTCCGATTTGGTTGGTGGGGCCCCACGGCCTCCGATTTGGTGGGCGGGGTCCCTCTGCCTCCGCTTTGGTGGGCGGGGCCCCTCGGCCTCCGATTTGGTTGGCGGGGCCCCTCGGCCTCCGATTTGGTGGGCGGGGACCCTCGGCCTCCTATTTGGTGGGCGGGGACCCTCGGCCTCCTATTTGGTGGGCGGGGACCCTCGGCCTCCGATTTGGTGGGCGGGGACCCTCGGCCTCCGATTTGGTGGGCGGGGACCCTCGGCCTCCGATTTGGTGGGCGGGGACCCTCGGCCTCCGATTTGGTGGGCGGGGACCCTCGGCCTCCGATTTGGTGGGCGGGGACCCTCGGCCTCCAATTTGGTGGGCGGGGACCCTCGGCCTCCGATTTGGTGGGCGGGGACCCTCGGCCTCCGATTTGGTGGGCGGGGACCCTCGGCCTCCGCTTTGGTGGGCGGGGACCCTCGGCCTCCGATTTGGTGGGCGGGGACTCTCGGCCTCCGATTTGGTGGGCGGGGACCCTCGGCCTCCGATTTGGTGGGCGGGGACCCTCGGCCTCTGATTTGGTGGGCGGGGCCCCTCGGCCTCCGATTTGGTGGGCGGGGCCCCTCGGCCTCCGATTTGGTGGGCGGGGCCCCTCGGCCTCCGCTTTGGGGTGCAGGGCCGGGCCCCTCGGCCTCCGCTTTGGTGGGCGGGGCCGCTCGGCCTTCGATTTGTTGGGCGGGGCTCCTCGGCCTCCGATTTGGTGGGCGGGGACCCTCGGCCTCCGATTTGGAGGGCGGGGACCCCCGGCCTCCGATTTGGTAGGCGGGGCCCCTCGGCCTCCGATTTGGTGGGCGGGGACCCTCGGCCTCCAATTTGGTGGGCGGGGACCCTCGGCCTCCGATTTGGTGGGCGGGGACCCTCGGCCTCCGATTTGGTGGGCGGGGACCCTCGGCCTCCGATTTGGTGGGCGGGGACCCTCGGCCTCCGATTTGGTGGGCGGGGCCCCTCGGCCTCCGATGTGGTGGTCGGGGCCCCTCGGCCTCCGCTTTGGTGGGCGGGGCCGGGCCCCTCGGCCTCCGCTTTGGTGGGCGGGGCCCCTCGGCCTCCGATTTGGTGGGCGGGGACCCTCGGCCTCCGATTTGGTGGGCGGGGACCCTCGGCCTCCTATTTGGTGGGCGGGGACCCTCGGCCTCCGATTTGGTGGGCGGGGACCCTCGGCCTCCGATTTGGTGGGCGGGGACCCTCGGCCTCCGATTTGGTGGGCGGGGACCCTCGGCCTCCGATTTGGTGGGCGGGGACCCTCGGCCTCCGATTTGGTGGGCGGGGACCCTCGGCCTCCGATTTGGTGGGCGGGGACCCTCGGCCTCCGATTTGGTGGGCGGGGACCCTCGGCCTCCGCTTTGGTGGGCGGGGACCCTCGGCCTCCGATTTGGTGGGCGGGGACTCTCGGCCTCCGATTTGGTGGGCGGGGACCCTCGGCCTCCGATTTGGTGGGCGGGGACCCTCGGCCTCCGATTTGGTGGGCGGGGCCCCTCGGCCTCCGATTTGGTGGGCGGGGCCCCTTGGCCTCCGATTTGGTGGGCGGGGCCCCTCGGCCTCCGCTTTGGGGTGCGGGGCCGGGCCCCTCGGCCTCCGCTTTGGTGGGCGGGGCCGCTCGGCCTTCGATTTGTTGGGCGGGGCTCCTCGGCCTCCGATTTGGTGGGCGGGGACCCTCGGCCTCCGATTTGGAGGGCGGGGACCCCCGGCCTCCGATTTGGTAGGCGGGGCCCCTCGGCCTCCGATTTGGTGGGCGGGGACCCTCGGCCTCCAATTTGGTGGGCGGGGACCCTCGGCCTCCGATTTGGTGGGCGGGGACCCTCGGCCTCCGATTTGGTGGGCGGGGACCCTCGGCCTCCGATTTGGTGGGCGGGGCCCCTCGGCCTCCGATGTGGTGGTCGGGGCCCCTCGGCCTCCGCTTTGGTGGGCGGGGCCGGGCCCCTCGGCCTCCGCTTTGGTGGGCGGGGCCGCTCGGCCTTCGATTTGGTGGGCAGGGCTCCTCGGCCTCCGATTTGGTTGGCGGGGCCCCTCGGCCTCCGATTTGGTTGGCGGGGCCCCTCGGCCTCCGATTTGGTGTGTGCTCTGCCTGGGGCCACTGTGCTCTGCCTGGGGCCCCATATGCTGCCTGGGGCCCCTGTGCTCTGCCTGGGGCCCCATATGCTGCCTGGGGCCCCTGTGCTCTGCCTGGGGCCACTGTGCTCTGCCTGGGGCCCCATGTTCTGCCTGGGGCCACTGTGCTCTGCCTGGGGCCCCATAAGCTGCCTGGGGCCACTGTGCTCTGCCTGGGGCTCCATATGCTGCCTGGGGCCCCTGTGCTCTGCCTGGGGCCCCATATGCTGCCTGGGGCCCCTGTGCTCTGCCTGGGTGTAGGACACTGGTGACGTCACTTATCTCCGGACTATAGCTCCGGACATTAGCTCCGGACATTAGCTCCGGACATTAGCTCCGGACAAAGCCACGGAAGTTGGCACAAATTGCAGGAAGTAGTATTCTAGGCAATTATATATTAGAAAAGCGCCAAAACATAAAAAAATGATATAATGAGATATCGCTGTAATTGTTCTAACCAGAAGAATAAAACTGCTATATCAATCTTACCAAATGTGGAATGGTATAAACGCCCCCCCAAAAGAAATTCATGAATTGCTGTTTTTTGCTCATTCTGCCTAACAAAAATCGGAATAAAAAGTAATCAAAAAATTTAATGTGCCCGAAACTGGTACCAATAAAAACATCAACTTGTCCCGCAAAAAAACAAGACCTCACATGACTGTGGGCCAAAATATGGAAAAAGTATAGCTCTCAAAATGTGACGCAAAAACTATTTTTTACAATAAACAGCGTCTTTCAGTGTGTGACAGCTGCCAAACATAAAAACCCCCTATAAATAGTAAATCAGACCCCCCTTTATCACCACCTTAGTTAGAGAAAAATAAAAAAAAGTTTCCATTTTCCCATTAGGGTTAGGGTTGGGGCTAAAGTAAGGGTTGGAGCTAGGGTTAGGGTTGGGGCTAGAGTTGGGGTTAAGGTTTGTATTATGTTTACGGTTGGGATAAGGGTGTGTCAGGGTTAGGGGTGTGGTTATGGTTAGGGTTGTGATTAGGGTTAGGGGTGTGTTGGGGTTGGGATTAGAGTTAAGGGTATGTTCGGGTTAGGGTTATGGTTAGGGTTGGGATTAGGGTTAGGGATGTGTTGGGGTTAGGGGTGTGGTCAGGGTAGGGATTAAGGTTAAGGGTGTGTTGGGGTTAGGGTTGGAGTTAGAATTGGGGGGTTTCCACTGTTTAGGCACATCAGGGGCTCTGCAAACGCAACGTGATGCCCACTTCTTCCCTTCCTAGCCCTGACGTGCGCCCAAACAGTGGTTTACCCCCACATATGGGGTATCAGCGTACTCAGGACAAATTGCACAACAATTTGTGGAGTCCAATTTCTCTGGATATCGTTGGAAAAATAAAAAATTGGGGGTGAAAAGATCATTTTTGTAAAAAAAAAAATATTTTTTAATTTTCACGGCTCTACAGGTCCTTCTCAAAAAATTAGCATATAGTGTTAAATTTCATTATTTACCATAATGTAATGATTACAATTAAACTTTCATATATTATAGATTCATTATCCACCAACTGAAATTTGTCAGGTCTTTTATTGTTTTAATACTGATGATTTTGGCATACAACTCCTGAAAACCCAAAAAACCTGTCTCAATAAATTAGCATATTTCACCCGTCCAATCAAATAAAAGTGTTTTTTAATAACAAACAAAAAAACCATCAAATAATAATGTTCAGTTATGCACTCAATACTTGGTCGGGAATCCTTTGGCAGAAATGACTGCTTCAATGCGGCGTGGCATGGAGGCAATCAGCCTGTGACACTGCTGAGATCTTATGGAGGCCCAGGATGCTTCAATAGCGGCCTTAAGCTCATCCAGAGTGTTGGGTCTTGCGTCTCTCAACTTTCTCTTCACAATATCCCACAGATTCTCTATGGGGTTCAGGTCAGGAGAGTTGGCAGGCCAATTGAGCACAGTAATACCATGGTCAGTAAACCATTTACCAGTGGTTTTGGCACTGTGAGCAGGTGCCAGGTCGTGCTGAAAAATGAAATCTTCATCTCCATAAAGCATTTCAGCCGATGGAAGCATGAAGTGCTCCAAAATCTCCTGATAGCTAGCTGCATTGACCCTGCCCTTAATGAAACACAGTGGACCAACACCAGCAGCTGACATGGCACCCCACACCATCACTGACTGTGGGTACTTGACACTGGACTTCAGGCATTTTGGCATTTCCTTCTCCCCAGTCTTCCTCCAGACTCTGGCACCTTGATTTCCGAATGACATGCAAAATTTGCTTTCATCAGAAAAAAGTACTTGGGACCACTTAGCAACAGTCCAGTGCTGCTTCTCTGTAGCCCAGGTCAGGCGCTTCTGCCGCTGTTTATGGTTCAAAAGTGGCTTTACCTGGGGAATGCGGCACCTGTAGCCCATTTCCTGCACACACCTGTGCACGGTGGCTCTGGATATTTCCACACCAGACTCAGTCCACTGCTTCCTCAGGTTCCCCAAGGTCTGGAATCGGTCCTTCTCCACAATCTTCCTCAGGGTCCGGTCACCTCTTCTCGTTGTACAGCGTTTTCTGCCACATTGTTTCCTTCCAACAGACTTACCATTGAGGTGCCTTGATACAGCACTCTGGGAACAGCCTATTTGTTGAGAAATTTCTTTCTGGGTCTTACCCTCTTGCTTGAGGGTGTCAATGATGGCCTTCTTGACATCTGTCAGGTCGCTAGTCTTACCCATGATGGGGGTTTTGAGTAATGAACCAGGCAGGGAGTTTTTAAAAGCCTCAGGTATCTTTTGCATGTGTTTAGAGTTAATTAGTTGATTCAGAAGATTAGGGTAATAGGTCGTTTAGAGAACCTTTTCTTGATATGCTAATTTATTGAGACAGGTTTTTTGGGTTATCAGGAGTTGTATGCCAAAATCATCAGTATTAAAACAATAAAAGACCTGACAAATTTCAGTTGGTGGATAATGAATCTATAATATATGAAAGTTTAATTGTAATCATTACATTATGGTAAATAATGAAATTTAACACTATATGCTAATTTTTTGAGAAGGACCTGTATATGATAAACTTTAGTGAAACAATTGGGGGTTCAAAGTGCACACCACACATCTACATAAGTTCCTTAGGGGGTCTACTTTCCAAAATGGTGTCACTTGTGGGGAGTTTCCACTGTTTAGGCACATCAGGGGCTCTCCAAATGCAACATGGCGTCCTATCTCAATTCCAGCCAATTTTGCATTGAAAAGTCAAATGGCGCTCCTTCCCTTCTGAGCTCTGCCATGCGCCGAAACAGTGGTTTACCCCCAAATATGGGGTGTCAGCGTACTCAGGACAAATTGTACAACTTTTGGGGTCCATTTTCTCCTATTACCCTTGGTAAAATAAAACAAATTGGATCTGGAGTAATTTTTTTGTGAAAAAAAGTTAAATGTTCATTTTTTTAAACATTCCAAAAATTCCTGTGAAACACCTGAAGGGTTAATAAACTTCTTAAATGTGGTTTTAAGCACCTTGAGGCGTGCAGTTTTTAGTGTTGTAAAAATCAGAAATCGCTGGTCAATTTTTAACCCTTATAACTCCCTAACAAAAAAAATTTGTGTTCCAAAAATTGTGCTGATGTAAAGTAGACATGTGGGAAATGTTACTTATTAAGTATTTTGTGTGACATATCTCTGTGATTTAAGGGCATGAAAATTCAAAGTTGGAAAATTGCGACATTTTCAAATTTTTCGCAAAATTTCCTTTTTTTTTCACAAATAAACGCAAGTAATATCAAGGAAATTTTACCACTATCATGAAGTACAATATGTCTCGAGAAAACAATGTCAGAATTACCGGGATCCGTTGACGCGTTCCAGAGTTATAACCTCATAAAGGGACAGTGGTCAGAATTGTAAAAATTCGCCCTGTCATTAACTTGCAAACCACCCTTGGGGGTAAAGGGGTTATTAGTTATACACCCAGGGCTGTATTTAGAGTTTATGCTGCCCTAGGCACTTTTAGTGCTGCCTCCCCCATTGGTGAGTATGACTAATGCAGACACTGTCGGCAGTGACTTAGGCTACTTTCACATCAGCAATTTTTGCCATTTGCGGCAGATCCGGCAGTTTTTCCGCATCTGCCGTGTAATAGATCACCTACAGCAACACTGCTTTCGGCCTCATTCATTCCCTATGAGACTTGTGGACATGTGCAGCACTTGCGGTTTTGCCACATGCCTTGTAGCCCTTTTTTCCTAAAAATTAGTGGTGATTCAAATTAATGCACTACACTGACAAAACATTTGATAATTTGCATTTTGGACCTTTTAAGAAATCTTATTACAAACCACACATTTTTCATGAGAGATCTGCATGTTCTGCTCCCTTGACAAGTGTCACATACAAAAACAAGTGTTCAGGAGAGAACCAGTGGAATGATACCAGTCCAGAGAAAAAAATACTATTGGATACTGCCTGGCATACTGTACCAGTCCACCCTAACAACTGGATAGTGCCTGGCATACTGTACCAGTCCACTATAACCATTGGATACTGCCTGGCATACTGTACGAGTCCATAAGAACCATTGTAAACTGCCTGGCATACAGTACCAGTCCACGATAACCTTTGGATACTGCCTGGCATACAGTACCAGTCCACTATAACGATTGGATACTGCCTGGCATACAGTACCAGTCCACTATAACCTTTGGATACTGCCTGGCATACTGTACGAGTCCATAAGAACCATTGTATACTGCCTGGCATACAGTACCAGTCCACGATAACCTTTGGATACTGCCTGGCATACAGTACCAGTCTACTATAACGATTGGATACTGCCTGGCATACAGTACCAGTCCACTATAACCTTTGGATACTGCCTGGCATACAGTACCAGTCCACTATAACCTTTGAATACTGCCTGGCATACAGTACCAGTCCACTATAATCACTGGATACTGCCTGGCATACTGTACCAGTACATAAGAACCATTGGATACTGCCTGGCATACAGTACCAGTCCACTATAACCTTTGGATACTGCCTGGCATACTGTACCAGTCCATAAGAACCAATAAATACTAGCAGTCCATTGTAACCAAATGGAGTGATAGCCTTCCTTATTCAAAATCCCTTTTACCTTGTACAAATCTCCCACTTTACCAGCACCAAAGCAACCCCAGACCATCACATTACCTCCACCATGCTTGACAGATGGCGTCAGACACTCTTCCAGCATCTTTTCAGTTGTTCTGCATCTCATAGATTTTCTTCTGTGTGATTCAAACACCTCAAACTTGGATTCGTCTGTCCATAACGCTTTTTTCCAATCTTCCTCTACCCAATGTCTGTGTTCTTTTGCCCATACTAATCTTTTCCTTTTATTAGCCAGTCTGAGATATGGCTTCTTCTTTGCCACTCTGCCTTGAAGGCCAGCCTCCCGGAGTCACCTCTTCACTGTAGACGCTGACACTGGCGTTTTGCCTGTACTATTTAATAAAGCTGCCAGTTAAGGACCTGTGAGCATCGATTTCTCAAAGTACAGACTCTAATGTACTTGTCTTGTTGCTCAGTTGTGCAGCGGGGCCTCCCACTTCTCTTTCTACTCTGGTTAGAGCCTGTTTGTGCTCTCCTCTGATGGGAGTAGTATACACCGTTGTAGAAAATCTTCAGTTTCTTGGCAATTTCTCGCATGGAATAGCCTTCATTTCTAAGAACAAAAATAGACTGTCGAGTTTCACATGAAAGTTCTTTTATTCTGGCCAATTTGAGAGTTTAATGGAACCAACAAGTGTAATGCTCCAGATTCTCAACTAGCTCAAAGGAAGGTTAGGTTTATAGGTTCTCTAATCAGCCAAACTGTTTTCAGTTGTGCTAACATACTTGCTCAAGGGTATTCTAACCATCCATTAGCCTTCTTACACAGTTAGCAAACACAAAGTACCATAAGAACACTGGAGTGATGGTTGTTGGAAAAGGGCCTCTATACATGTATGAAGATATTGCATTACAAACCAGACGTTTGCAGCTAGTATAGTCACAACATTAACAATGCATAGAGTGTATTTCTGAATCATTTAATGTTAGCTTCATTAGAAAAAACTGTGCTTTTCTTTAAAAAATAAGGATATTTCTAAGTGACCCTAAACTTTTGAACGGTAGTATATGCACGGCTCAAAAAATAAAGGGAACACTTAAACAACAGATTATAACTCCAAGTAAACCAAACTTCTGTGAAATCAAACTGTCCACTTAGGAAGCAACACTGTTTGACAATCAATTTCACATGCTGTTGTTCAAATGGAATAGACAACAGATGGAAATTATTGGCAATTATCAAGACACACTCAATAAAGGAGTGGTTCTGCAGGTGGGGACCACAGACCACATCTCAGTACCAATGCTTTCTGGCTGATGCTTTGGTTACTTTTGAATGTTGGCTGTGATCTCACACTCGTGGTAGCATGAGACGGACTCTACAACCCACACAAGTGGCTCAGGTAGTGCAGCTCATCCAGAATGGCACATCAATGCAAGCTGTGGCAAGGTTTGCTGTGTCTGTCAGCGTAGTGTCCAGAGGCTGGAGGCGCTACCAGGAGACAGGACAGTACACCAGGAGACATGGAGGGGGCCGTAGGAGGGGAACAACCCAGCAGCAGGGCCGCTACCTCAGCCTTTGTGCAAGGAGGAACAGGAGGAGCACTGCCTGAGCCCTGAAAAATGACCTCTAGCAGGCCACAAATGTGCATGTGTCTGCACAAATGGTTAGAAAGCGACTCCATGAGGATTGTCTGAGTGCCCGATGTGCATAGATGGGGGTTGTGCTCACAGCCCAACACCGGGCAGGACGCTTGGCATTTGCCACAGAACACCAGGATTGGCAAATTCGCCACTGGCGCCCTGTGCTCTTCACAGATGAAAGTAGGTTCACACTGAGCACATGTGACAGATGTGACAGAGTCTGGAGACGCCGTGGAGAGCGATCTGGCTGCAACATCCTTCAGCATGACCGGTTTGGCAGTGGGTCAGTAATGGTGTGGTGTGGCATTTCTTTGGAGGGCAGCACAGGCCTCCATGTGCTTGCCAGAGTAGCCTGACTGTCATTAGGTACCGAGATGAGATCCTCAGACCCCTTGTGAGATAGGAGTGGTGGTTAGGTTGGGGAGGAGGTGAGATGGGATGGGGTCGTGCGCACAGATGGTGAGGTGCGATTTGGAGAGGAGACCGTTAAGCCCTCCTTCAGTGATGTTGGATAGGGATGTTATGGGGTTTTGGGCATTGGTCTGTATACAAAGGGGTTGTGGTGGTTGAACAATGAACAATTGCCTTGTTTGGTCGATCTTATTTTTAAAGTGTGTGGCAAAGTCCTCAGCAGAGATGAGGGAGGTTGGAGGGGGCAGTAGGGGCGGAGGAGGGAGTTAAAGGTTTTGAATAACTGTTTGGGGTTGTAGGATAGGGAAGATACGAGGGTTGTGAAGTAGGCTATTTAGCAGAGGTGAGAGCAGATTTAAAAGCGAGTGTTGCCTGTTTGAATGCAGTGAAGTCGTCTTGCGAATGTGTTTTCTACCAGTGCCGCTCTGCAACCCTGGACACTTGCCGGAGCTTTTTAGTGGTGTTATTGTGCCAGGGTTGTCTATTGATACATTGCACTCTGCTATGAACGAGAGGGGCAACCATGTCAATAGCTGATGTGAGAGTGGCATTGTAGAAAGCAGCGGCACTGTCTGTGTCATGGAGTGAGGATATGGATGCCAGTGGTAGGATAGAGTCAGAGAGCGTGTGGGTGTCTAGGTGTGCAAGTTTTCTGCGGGGGTGTGCATGTTGCTGGACATGGGTGACCGTGAGGAGGACATGGATGAGAAAGTGAGCAGATGGTGGTCGGATAGAGGGAGAGGGGAGGTGGTGAAGTTAGAGAGCAGAGACGGGTGTAGAGCAGGTCTAGTTTGTCCATCTGTGTGGTTGGCTGCAGAGGACCACTGAGTAAGTCCAAAAGATGAAGTAAGGGACAGAAGTTTGGAGGCTGTTGACTGAAGTGTATCAGTGGGGATGTTGATGTCACCCATGATGATGGTGGGAATGTCAGCAGAAAGTGAAGAAGCCAGGTAGAGAATTGGTCAATAAAGGAAGTGGCTGGGCCCGAAGTTCGGTATATGATGGCCACTTGGAGGTTGGAAGGAGAGTAGATGCGGACAGAGTGGACTTCAAATGAAGAAGACCCACTCCTCCACAATTTTTGTTGCCGGGGTGTGGGTGAAGTGAAGTCACATGGATTCAGTGTTATGTCAATGCACCAATACAGGTCAAAAAGGCACTAGGTCAGGCAATCGTATCTATATATGTATTTGTATCAAAATGTGCATCATAATTCAAAAGACCGTGCCAAAACCTGATAAGGTGTATCCCACCTGAGGCATGAAGGTGCTGCAACCAGTGTCTATTACAAAATTGCACATGCCCCGCAATCTACCCAGAAAGGGAAAGAGGGAAAAAAAAACAAAAAGTGCTATAGTGCAATGTGTCAGGGGAAGGTACCATTCCATGGAGCAAATGTATTTAGTTAAAGTAACTATATACTATACCTATTGCTCATCGGTCCTTACTCGGAAGCAAGACAGTGACCCCCCTGGTCAGGTTAAGCAGTCCCGATGTACGTTTTGCGGGCGTAGTGTTCCGCTTTCTCAAGGGAATGTACTGTGTTGGATGCACAGGACCTTCTTAAGCTGCAGGGGACCGATCACATGTTAGAGATTCGCTAAACACATTGCCGTCAATGGTGCATGCATAGTGGGCCCAAAAGGTCCCGGCATATGCTGAAAAGGCATCCAGCGTCACTGCACGTGCGCGGGGAGGTTTCCGGGCGAGTGCAGGAGGCCATCGGACGGCCAGCAGCACATTGGACACCACGAGCACCACCACGGATGCACACAGCCATATTTAAAGCAATACACCCATGATAATAACATAGTTATTCCTATTGGAAAAGACGTCTTCACCATCACAGATGCTCTTGGGTGATGTGATCTGACATGGTTAGTAGTAAGGGTCCATCCGGGGTACAGTATCACAGAAGGTATTCCTTACATCAGATGTGGTGTTAATGTCCGATTTGTAGAACATATAAAAATGGTCAGACACTAAAAAAGAAGAGTAACAAAAAAACACAATTTAAAACCACAACTAAAAACAAGTGAAAACACAAAACACCTGACTGGCCGGGTAGGATGGCCCAGCAGAGAATATACACGGATAATAATACTTCAATATGGGGAATTTTTAATCACAGGAAGGGAGAAAATGTCAATGTTTCATTAACCCCTTCATGACCTTGGGATTTTCCGTTTTTGTGTTCGTTTTTCGCTCCCCTCCTTCCCAGAGCCATAACTTTTTTATTTTTCCATCAATATGGCCATGTGAGGGCTTATTTTTTGCAAAACAAGTTGTACTTTTGAACAACATCATTGGTTTTAGCATGTCATGTACTAGAAAACGGGAAAAAAATTCCAAGTGCGGTGAAATTGCAAAAAAAGTGCAATCCCACACTTGTTTTTTTGCTTGGCTTTTTTGCTAGGTTCACTAAATGCTAAAACTGATCTGCCAGTATGGTTCTCCAGTTCAGTACGGGTTCATAGATATCTAACATGTCTAGGTTATTTTTTATCTAAGTGGTGAAAAAAAATTCCAAACTTTGCTAAAAAAAAAAATAAATTGCGCCATTTTCCGATACTCATAGCGTCTCCATTTTTCATGATCTGGGGTCAGGTGAGGGCTTATTTTTTGCATGCCGAGCTGGCGGTTTTAATGATACCATTTCAATGCAGATACGTTCTTTTGATCGCCCGTTTGATCGCCCGTTATTGCAGGCTGTGTCCTCCGTAGTACACGCCTGCGCAAGGCAATATTGCCTTGCGTAGGCGTGTACTACGGAGAACAGAGAATGAACTTCAATCCAATATTGCGGTCAGCATGCAGCCAGCGGGTAAGGAAAGGGTGAATCAAACACCCGAAAACCCCGCCCATATGACCCAAAACCGGTCCCGCCAAATTTAGGTGACAGGTTCCCTTTAAGGTCTTTATTCTGTATAGCCTTACAATATATACTCACCAAATATAACGGACACCTTCAACAATATTCAGCATTTCCTTTGTTACCTCTTTTATTTGAGAAGTCCCAAATAAGCAATATGTGCATGAGACTTCGGGATTCTCATTCACTTTGCTGGCATAATGACAAATCTGCGATGCAAAAAACGCAATGCATTCATTTAGCCTTAGGGCTCTGTCACACGTCAGTGTTGCCAGTACGTGTGGTGACAGTTTCCACATATACCGGAGACACTTACACACGTAGACCCATTCAAGTGCATGGGCAAATCACTTTATTCTTTGCGTAAGTATGATTACAGCAATATTATATAATATATATAATTTCTTGTCTTGGTGCTTTCATACTATTTTATAGAAATAAGATTTTTGCATTGTTCTATTCTGAGAGCTATAGCTTTATCTTTCAGCTGATGGAGCTGTATGGCGGCTTATTTTTGGAGGTGCTGTCCATTCTCTTTTTCAACATATTGCATGTTCTGTCCTTTTTTTTTCTTTGGATGTGCACCCCTCCCATTTAAGGGGTCTAGCCTATTTTTGCTCTCACTGAAGAGCTGGAGGAAGGTGAGTTTCAGTACTCCTTTCAGTTGGTGTGGATGCTGTATGGTGGCCATTGTTGCTGTGGTTTTGTGCTGGTGGGGCGGCGCGGTCTGGAGTCATGGGGACTCAGTCTTGCAGCATGGGAGCTGTGGGGCACCAGGCCGTCTGCCCTGCTGGAGCATTGCCGCTGTGGTGGTGGTTGGCGCATGGCTCCGCTCCGTTAGGGTGGTAGGACCCACTACGAGGTTTGCCATGATGTGGCAGTGGGCTTCATACACTCTGATCAGAATGTTAAACTAAGAACCTCATGTTCAGTTATATAAATTTTTGCCTAGCGGCTTTAGATCACTGTATGATTTTTGGATGTGTGGTTCATGCTCTTTTTTTTTTGTGCATAACACATAAATCAACAGATACCAAGAGGAGTGAGGGCCCTGCTCCCAAGCTTGCAGTAGGAGTAAATGGGGGAGACAAGAAAGGTAAATAAATTGTAGGATACAACGATAATATACTAAATCGGGTATGCACGTTATACTTTATGAATCGGTCACCAGCCAGTACAGTACAGACAGAGGGTTATTAAGTGCATATTGAGGGTGTGTGAACAGATGCTTATGGGAATAGTTAAGTGAGGTGATAGGCCAGTCTAATAAAATGCGTTTTTAGGCCACGCTTATTACTGGGTATTGTGAATTAATCTACCGTAAATGTCTGGGGTAGTGCATTCCAATGAACTGGCGCTGATGTGAGAAGTCTTGGAGACTGAATGGGAGGTTCAGATTATTGAATATTTGTCTAAAGTCATTAGCAGGAAGGAAGGCACTAGTAGGGTGGTAGGCTGAGACAAAGGAGGGAGATGTAGGGTGGTGGTGAACCAGGGTGAGCTATGTGGATGAGATTGATAACTCTATATTGCACTCTGTATTGGATGGGCAACTAGATGTACTGGTCAGAGGTCTCAGCATAGCATGAAGATGCTTGAGGTTTAAACTCTTGGTGGTAAAAAGCTGAGCTGAGGCCTGCACAAATGAGCAATGCATTGTGTCTCAACATCTAGTTCTACACTTTCATTTGATAGTTTACTTTCTTCATATATCTGGCAAACAAGCTTTAACAAATGGAGTCCAATGATACTTACTATCCTGAAGTCATCAACAGAAGGTACAAGAAGCTGCTAAGCCTTGCTCCAAGATCTCCCCCTCTCACCACTCTTTAGAAGAGGTGAGACTGACAGTCTTTGCTTAAAATCCCACATAAATGTAGACCAGGCAGTTCTGCTTTCTTGGGATGTTGTTGCACTATGTACAAATCTTATCAATATCCTGGATTGTAATGGTTCCTGGACTAGTAAATGGTTTGTGATTGTCAAACTGATGGAAGACCTGTCCACACCTGAAGGTCTCCAGCTTCTACCACGATCAGAATCACATTAGGAAACTTGGAATAACTCATCACTTACTCAGACCTGCCACAAATGTGCAGAGGATCAGGCCAGGGTCTAAAGGACTATCAAAGAGGAAAAAACTACTATAACCTTCAGGACCAGACAGGCCAACATCAACAGGTCCTCAATCTCCAGGAAAGGAAAACTACCTGCAACTGCATGGCCAGGGAAACCATATCAACAAGGATTGTACTAAGAAAGATAAATAAAAGGCATGTGAAGAAGATAGTGCTGCCCTTAACCAACCATTTCTAGGTTTCTTGACGACAAGCTGATCAAAGGTTGTTCTGTAATCTTTGCTACTGATAGTAAGCATCCCCTTTCTATATCTTATAGATGGAGCAACTACCTCTGCCACCGATCAGGAGTATTGGATAATGCCGCTAGAAAAAGTAACCCTTCTCTTTTCTCCTCTGATAAAATGGCTGCATTCATATATACACCAGCAGAGTTGATAGAGAATCCTATGGCTGGTGTGGGCTACATTAAGGCACTCGCCAATGGATTCCAAAAAACTGGATTCGGCCAGCTTTGATGTGTTTGGGGGGTACTATTAAAGATACTTTGCTGAACGTACACTCGGCACTGCTGTATGCAGAAGCCCGTGAAAGGACAAGCCTAGAGGTAAGTTATTAGCGTCTGCACAAGTTTAAATTGTCATTCTCTCATCTGTAATGGGTCATCTTTGTGCCTCAGGTGTGTTGGGAACAATAGACTGAACAGGGATAAGGGCATCTTAAAGCAAGTGCTCTAAAGTACAATGTCCTGGCCCTGCCCAAAGATGACTGTGGATTGAGCAGATGACTTATGCCGGTGAGTTCTCTGTACATATTGGGGTGTCACTGCCTCCCCTGTGACATATATGCTTGATTCAGATCCTATGACTTGGCCTCAGTAAAGACACCAACAGCAATTTCAACACCAGTCCGTTTCATTTCAAAAATTTGGGGAAACAACTTTAGCCTCTTTGCAAAGAGAAGGCTGGACCACATTGCTTTTCCTTCCTCAGATTTATGGGACATTCTTAATATATTTCTTTAGTTAATTGTGTATATTTTTGATACATATAATACATATTTATATGTATTGTTTAAGATCTGTCTTTATTGAATAATTTCTGACCCTGTGCATGCAACAAACTGCATATTGATGGTATACTTGGGTATGAGTGGAAATCACAGCATGTATAGATGAGAACCTGCTAGTCTCCTAGTACATGCAGACATCAGACGAGCTCATAGAATTGCACAAGGATGCAACATACTCATGTGAGCTTGCTCTTTGTCTGTCAGCTTTTTGTACAGCTTTTCTGCTCCCCTCCTGTGAATTGTGGGTAGTTTTGGCAGGTTGTGTACTTGACCGGAGGACACTCATTATGAAGACTTAAAGAGAGTCCGTCACTTCAGAAAAAAAAAAAAAATGCACTTTTAAATGGGCTTTAGTGTCATAGGGGCAGATTCCCCCAACAAGCATACTAACAGGGTTTGGTGCACCCTTTGCATGGCTAACAGTTTGTACCATTTAAGCCTCCTGATTTGCACAGTTATTTTCTCAGGCGCTGCCCCAGCCTCTATAACCACAGTAGCACTGTGCCCAAGTCTGCTTACAACACTGTTTAGACCATTTAAAATGAATTTTGAAGGTGACTACTCCCTTAATTGGCAAAAATGTTTAATTATTTAAAAAAACAAAACCTCACCCCTGAAAATGTTAAAGGATTAAGGTGGTATTGCCCGTTCCTAGACCTTTTGGCCCCCATTTTTTTCCCAGTTTCATACTATCTCCATTAATAAGTTCATCATCCTCCAGGTGGAGTATGCTGATCATCAGCTCCACCATAGTGAAGGCTCAACTTTCCACTGAGGTCATGAAGAGCCAGGACACCCTGGGTCCACCACAAGTTACCTAGAGCCAAACAGATGTTCGTATAGACAGCCTGGACATGATTGAGTTCATGGGGTCGTCTTCTTATTCAATCAGGTACTTGTTGGTCAGCATCTTTATAAAAGGTGCATATCAATATGGGAAAGAATGGTGGGAGAGTTAAAACTGCAGCAAGAAGTTATCATATGGAATGCCAAAGACATTGGGTTGGAGGTGATTTTACTTTTGTCCATCTTGCTAGACTCATTTCTGTTTGTTCCTTTTTAAGAAATAATGGACTCTCTAATCATTAACCCATAGTCCAGCAACCCGGGGCTCAATCATTCAACAGTCTCACTAGGAAAGTGGAAATGGACAGTAGCATTGGCTCCATCATTGACCCAACACTGAATTCTAGCAAGAAAATGTGCTCAGCCTGAAGGTGGCCCACCAGGACAGTGGTTGAGTTTGGAACTCCATGGTTATTTTTTCTACCCCTTCTTTAAAATATATCTCACATAACCTGACTTGGGGAAACAAAACTTGTCAGTTTAAGAAATCTGCCAGCTGCTTTCCACTATCAATGATCCAGAAGACAAACCCAAGACACCCAGATAGGCCGCCGCAGAAAGCGTCCTGATTAGTGATGAGCATGCTCCGGTGATCTCCGAGTATTTGGATGTGCTCGGAGATTTAGTTTCTGTTGCCGTAGCTGCATGATTTGTGGCTGCTTTCCAGCCTGAATACATGTGGGGGTTGCCTGTTTGTTAGGAAATCCCCGCATGTATGCAAATCATGCACATCCAAATACTCGTGAGTGAGTATTCTCGTTACTCGAGATTTCCCTAGTCCTGATCTCTTGATAATCTGATGACAGAGATTTAGCATTTGTGTGGATGATTTGGGGCTGAGAGGAGTACTGAGAATGCTAAAACACCATATCCTACACAAGGATGACCAGCTAAAAATAATATTCAAAGACCCTCCCTTGCTATGATACAGGCAACCTCCTAATTTAAGAAACATCATGACCGAAGTTCAATGCCCTCAGATTCACTAAGAGGAACTTATCCTTGCAATGTGAAGAGCTGCAAACCCTGCATTCATGTAGAGACTAAAGACGGGATACAGATTCCCAACACAGCAGGACTATAAGCTTCTGGGACATTCACATGTTCCTCTTCCAATGTGGTGCACTTAAGTCTATGCACTATATGTCCTATTGGAGGTGTCTGTGGGACAAACAGGACAGAAAGAGCAAGGATGAGATCTAACCTCCACACTATTACAGATTTTAAAAAGCCATTTACCAGTAGCCAAACACTTCTCTGGTTCAGGACACAACATAAACAATATGAAAGGTGTCTGACATGGATATTGGGACAATAAAACTTTCACACCACTAATCTAATCCAATGAAGGATTCATTCTCTGAGCATATATTTAAATATCCATTTATTATACCATTTCTCTACGTGTTTATATGTAATGTGTTCCTTCAGATGCTTGGTTATACCAAGCCTGAGGAAGAGACCTAAAGTCTCGAAAGTTTGCTTTGTAACCTACCTTTTAATGGTATATAAAAATATCATAAGATTATTCTCTTGTTTTACCCAGTGAGAGAAATCTTAGTCACATATCTGGTCATTTCATGCTATTGTATGGATGTGGAATGTCTTACCCTGTTCCTGAAGACAACAAACGCTTTATGTGAATACTGTTGTGCGGTTTTATATGTGAAAGTAACGGGTGTCTAATAATGTATTATGATGATAGGAAATGGTTAGGATTAGCCCAGTGGGTGGGCACTAGTGCTCATAAGGGGGGCACTTCCTGGTTAGAGGGAGTTCAGTTTCAGCTAGTGAAGTGGAGTCTATGTTCGGGTGGGGTGGGTTGCTAGGGGCAGCAAGGGCTAAACATTTGAGGCAGTTGGAAACCAAATGGAGTTCCCTGATGGACATTCAAACAGCGGCTGGAGCCTAGGGCTTGGGCCATGTACCATGGAGCGGGTCTGGTTTTCTGACGTCATGAGGTCCGTAATCGTGGGGAGGTGGTTGATCCCAGGTGAACTGCCAGAGTGGACAACTAACCCCTGAGGCTGATTGAGGCAGTGAGGTTGGGGGTAGTACAAAGTGAACGAGTGGAGGAACAGAAGAGGAGTTGTACTAAGGAGGAAGGAAGTGCAAATTGCTGTGCTCTTTCCCAATTGTGCCTACCTAATGTACTGTTTAGTAAAAGTTTGACAGATACAAAGAACTTTGTGTCCCATGCACTGTGTGCAGCAGCTCCTCAGGAGGGAAGCCTGGAGGCAGCAGCAGGGAGTGTGATGCATCCCACACTACACTACACCCTTTGTCTTTAACCCCTTAATCCCATATGACGTACTATCCCGTCAAGGTGACCTGGGACTTAATTCCCAGTGACGGGATAGTACGTCATAGCCGATCGGCCGCGCTCACGGGGGGAGCGCGGCCGGGGTCAGCTGCCTATCGCAGCTGACATCCGGCACTATGTGCCAGGAGCGGTCACAGACCGCCCCCGGCACATTAACCCCCGGCACACCGCGATCAAACATGATCGCGGTGTACCGGAGGTACAGGGAAGCATCGCGCAGGGAGGGGGCTCCCTGCGTGCTTCCCTGAGACGATCGGTACAAGGGAATGTACTCACCTTGTACCGAGCGTCTCCTCCCTGCAGGCCCCGGATCCAAAATGGCCACGGGGCTGCATCTGGGTCCTGCAGGGAGTACTTCCGGGTCCGGAGCAGGCTGCAGATGAAAGCTGCAGCCTGCAGAGATGTGAGTGAGAGCGCCGATCTGATAGAGTGCTAGGCAAACTATCAGATTGGCGATCTGTGATGTCCCCCCCTGGGACAAAGTAAAAAAGTTTAAAAAAAAATTTCCACATGTGTAAAAAAAAATAAAAATAAAAAAAATTCCTAAATAAAGAAGAAAAAAAAAAATATTATTCCCATAAATACATTTCTTTATCTAAAAAAAACAAAAACAAACAATAAAAGTACACATATTTAGCATCGCCGCGTCCGTAACGACCCAACATATAAAACTGTCCCACTAGTTAACCCCTTTAGTGAACACCGTAAGAAAAAAAAAAAAAAACGAGCCAAAAAACAACGCTTTATTATCATACCGCCGAACAAAAAGTGAAATAACACGCGATCAAAAAGAAGGATATAAATAACCATGGTACCGCTGAAAACGTCATCTTGTCCTGCAAAAAACGAGCCACCATATAGCATCATAACCAAAAAAATAAAAAAGTTATAGTCCTCAGAATAAAGCGATGCCAAAATAATTATTTTTTCTATAAAATAGCTTTTATCGTATAAAAGCGCCAAAACATAAAAAAATGATATAAATGAGATATCGCTGTAATCGTACTGACCCGACGAATAAAACTGCTTTATCAATTTTACCAAACGTGGAACAGTATAAACGCCTCCCCCAAAAAGAAATTCATGAATAGCTGTTTTTTGGTCATTCTGCCTCACAAAAATCGGAATAAAAAGTGATCAAAAACTGTCACATGTCCGAAAATGTTACCAATAAAAACGTCAACTCGTCCCGCAAAAAACAAGACCTCACATGACTCTGTGAACCAAAATACGGAAAAATTATAGGTCTCAAAATGTGGAGACGCAAAAACTTTTTTGCTATAAAAAGCGTCTTTTAGTGTGTGACAGCTGCCAATCATAAAAATCCGATATAAAAAATGCTATAAAAGTAAATTAAACCCCCCTTCATCACCCCCTTAGTTAGGGAAAAATAATAAAATTAAAAAAAATGTATTTCCATTTTCCCGTTAGGGCTAGGGTTAGGGCTAGGGTTAGGGCTAGCGTTAGGGCTAGGGTTGGGGCTAGGGTTGGAGCTAAAGTTAGGGTGGGGCTAAAGTTAGGGATAGGGTTGGGGCTAAAGTTAGGGTTAGGGTTTGGATTACATTTACGGTTGGGATTAGAATTAGGGGTGTGTCAGGGTTAGGGGTGTGGTTAGGGTTACAGTTGGGATTAGGGTTAGGGGTGTGTTTGGATTAGTTTCAGGTAGAATTGGGGAGTTTCCACTGTTCAGGCACATCACGGGCTCTCCAAACGCGACATGGCGTCCGATCTCAACTCCAGACAATTCTGCGTTGAAAAAGTAAAACAGTGCTCCTTCCCTTCCGAGCTCTCCCGTGCGCCCAAACAGGAGTTTACCCCAACATATGGGGCATCAGCGTACTCGGGACAAATTGGACAACAACTTTTGGGGTCCAAGTTCTCTTGTTATCTCTGGGAAAATAAAAATTTGGGGGGCTAAAAATCATTTTTGTGGGAAAAAAAGGATTTTTTATTTTCACGGCACTGCGTTGTAAACTGTAGTGAAACACTTGGGGGTTCAAAGTTCTCACAACACATCTAGATAAGTTCCTTGGGAGGTCTAGTTTCCAATATGGGGTCACTTATGGGGGGTTTATACTGTTTGGGTACACCAGGGGCTCTGCAAATGCAACATGACGCCTGCAGACCAATCCATCTAAGTCTGCATTCCAAATGGCGCTCCTTCCCTTCCGAGCTCTGCCATGCGCCCAAACAGTGGTTCCCCCCCACATATGGGGTATCAGCGTACTCAGGACAAATTGGACAACAACTTTTGGGGTCCAATTTATCCTGTTACCCTTGTGAAAATATAAAACTGGGGGCTAAAAAATAATTTTCCTGAAAAAAAAATAATTTTTAGTTTCACGGCTCTGCGTTATAAACTGTAGTGAAACACTTGGGGGTTCAAAGCTCTCAAAACACATCAAGATAAGTTCCTTAGGGGGTCTACTTTCCAAAATGGTGTCACTTGTGGGGGGTTTTAATGTTTAGGCACATCAGGGGCACTCCAAACGCAACATGGCGTCCCATCTCAATTCCAGTCAATTTTGCATTGAAAAGTCAAATGGCACTCCTTCCCTTCCGAGCACTGCCATGCACCCAAACAATGGTTTACACCCACATATGAGGTATCAGCGTACTCAGGACAAATTGCACAACAATTTTTGGCGTCCAATTTCTTCTTTTACCCTTGGGAAAATAAAAAATTGGGGGTGAAAAGATCATTTTTGTGAAAAAATAGGATTTTTTATTTTTACGGCTCTGCATTATAAACTTCTGTGAAGCACTTGTTGGGTCAAAGTGCTCACCACACATCTAGATAAGTTCCTTAAGGGGTCTACTTTCCAAAATGGTGTCACTTGTGGGGGGTTTCAATGTTTAGGCACATCAGGGGCTCTCCAAACGCAACATGGCGTCCCATCTCAATTCCAGTCAATTTTGCATTGAAAAGTCAAATGGCGCTCCTTCGCTTCCGAGCTCTGTCATGTGCCCAAAAAGTGGTTTACCCCCACATATGGGGTATCGGCGTACTCAGGACAAATTGTACAACATCTTTTGGGGTCCATTTTCTCCCGTTACCCTTGGTAAAATAAAACAAATTGGAGCTGAAGAAAATTTTGTGTGAAAAAAAGTTAAATGTTCATTTTTATTTAAACATTCCAAAAATTCCTGTGAAACACCTGAAGGGTTAATAAACTTCTTGAATGTGGTTTTGAGCACCTTGAGGGGTGCAGTTTTTAGAATGGTGTCACACTTGGTTATTTTCTCTGAACAAGAAAAAAGATATGCATATCAATGGGATCACCATGAAAAAATATTTACTTTATTAATACACACAGCAAGGTGAGACATACATTAAAAACATTTAAAAACCAAACGGCATACACAGAGCTAGTTGGCTATGTGCAACCCCCCATACAAAATGGAACCAAATACCCACAAGCACCTTTCAACAAGTTTATCTTACACATATAAAGTGTGTTAACCATAAAAAAGTACAAAAATATATATATATATGCACAGAATAATACACATATATCTGCTACCAATTATACTGTATGAGTGTATAAACACCAATAACGGTTTCGACACCTGCTAAACATCCCTTAATACCCAATATATCAACAGGGGGAAAAAGTATACCCTCGACAAGATGTATAATAATAAATACCCGTTCACCATTGGCAATGTTTCCAATGCCACATTTCCCCTGATGAAGACGCTCGTGTAGCGTCGATACGCGTGGGGCTTCTTCTCCCCCCAGCACAAGCACCTTATCTTTTACTGCTGCACTTATGCTTAGTCCTTCCCTGATTTTGGGATTTTGGACTGCGGTACTTGCTAGGTTCCCTGGTCTTTGATGATACGTTTCACCATCTTGCAACCTCCATCCCTGTATGGTAATGCTTGGCAGACATGCCAGGGGTGAGGGTTTGATATTTGATCTGTGCTATTTGATATAAACTGCACGATATTTGTGGAAACATTGCCAATGGTGAACGGGTATTTATTATTATACATCTTGTCGAGGGTATACTTTTTCCCCCTGTTGATATATTGGGTATTAAGGGATGTTTAGCAGGTGTCGAAACCGTTATTGGTGTTTATACACTCATACAGTATAATTGGTAGCAGATATATGTGTATTATTCTGTGCATATATATATATATATTTTTGTACTTTTTATGGTTAACACACTTTATATGTGTAAGATAAACTTGTTGAAAGGTGCTTGTGGGTATTTGGTTCCATTTTGTATGGGGGGTTGCACATAGCCAACTAGCTCTGTGTATGCCGTTTGGTTTTTAAAGGTTTTTAATGTATGTCTCACCTTGCTGTGTGTATTAATAAAGTAAATATTTTTTCATGGTGATCCCATTGATATGCATATCTTTTTTCTTGTTCAGACTCAATTGCTTTTTATATGCATGTGGCTGATCCCTGACTAAAATTGTTTCAGTGGTGCCCGCCATTTTCTTTGTACAACTTGGTTATTTTCTATCATATAGACCCCTCAAAATGACTTCAAATGAGATGTGGTCCCTAAAAAAAAAATGGTGTTGTAAAAATGAGAAATTGCTGGTCAACTTTTAACCCTTACAACTCCCTAACAAAAAAAAATTTTGGTTCCAAAATTGTGCTGATGTAAAGTAGATATGTGGCAAATGTTACTTATTAAGTATTTTGCGTGACGTATCTCTGTGATTTAAGGGCATAAAAATTCAAAGTTGGAAAATTGTGAAATTTTCAAAATTTTTGCCAAATTTCCATTTTTTTCACAAATAAACACAAGTTATATCGAATAAATTTTACCACTATCATGAAGTACAATATCTCACGAGAAAACAGTGTCAGAATCGCCAAGATCCGTTGAAGCGTTCCAGAGTTATAACCTCATAAAGGGACAGTGGTCAGAATTGTAAAAATTGGCCCGGTCATTAACGTGCAAACCACCCTCAGGGGTTAAAGTGCCAGAGCGCAATCGGACAGCAGCTGGGTCGCAACTACCGCTCTCGGACGCTTTACATTTGGCTCTGCGAGCAGGGCAACCAGAGTTTAAGAAGGAAGCAGTCGTTCGAAACGTGTTCAGTTTCACCTCCTTGCATCCCTTATCCCCAATCATGCCTAGGCATATTTTAGTGTTGCCATATACAGTACAGACCAAAAGTTTGGACACACCTTCTCATTTAAAGATTTTTCTGTATTTTCATAACTATGAAAATTGTACATTCACACTGAAGGCATCAAAGCTATGAATTAACACATGTGGAATTATATACTTCAGTGATTTTAAACCTTTTGTGAGCCGCGGCACACTTTTTATACTTAAAAAATCCCGGGGCACACCACCAACCAAAATGGCACAAAATGACACTAAAACAGTACATATTCTACATATAGTTAATAATATAGATTCTAAATGTATTTATACTCACTCAGTGTGACACCTGGGCCTGTTTCGATAAACACAAAAGGGATATCCTGGCAGGAATGGTGGAAAGACACACACGAAGCTCTTCCTCAATAGTTCTCAGTCTCTCCCTGTTTTTAGTTTTTATCGCAGTCAAGCTTGAGAAGCCCAGCTCACATAGATATGTGGTCGAAAATGGGAGCAATGTCAAAATAGCTTTGTTGGCCAGAATGGGGAACTCCTTGGCAACAGATAACCAAAAACTGTCCAAAGGAAGATCAGCAAACTTTAGCTTTAAACCGCGATCTTGCTTCAGTTCAATGAGTTCCTCTTGCTCCTTTAAAGTCATGTCTTTTCCAGCAACGGATAATGAGCTGTATGGGTCCCTAACCCAGTCAAGGCATTCTGTGAAGGTTGAAGAGAAATAAAACGATAACTTCTCCTCGAGTTTTCAAATGTCTGCCAATCACCTCGCACATTGCAGCAGTGTTGTCATCATGCAGTTTCTCGGTGAGCGGGAACATCTGAAGGTTGCCACCCTGCACATGTTGCTGCCAGAGCTGCAACTTTAAACGGAATCCGTTCATTTTATCAGTGCTTGTAAGCAGGTTTTCATTTCGGCCTTGCATCTGTGTATTTAGCTCATTCAGATATTGAAATATATCAGCCAGGTATGCCAGCTTTGCACACCACTCATCACTTGCAAGCAGCTTTGAATAATCGGACCTCTCGTTTGTCAGAAATATTTTAAGTTCCTCTCGCAACTCATACACACGGGACAGCACTTTGCCGCGTGACAGCCACCTGACCTCCGTGTGGAGCAATAAGATTTTATGTTTCGCTCCCATTTCTGTACACAAAGACGCAAATAAGCGACATCTCAAAGGTCGCGTCTTCACAAAGTTCACTATGCGCACAACATCATCCAACACGGGAGCTAGATCTGCTGGTAAGGTCTTTGCAACGAGGGCCTCACGGTGCAAGAAACAGTGGGTAACAAGAACATCTGGGTTTCTTTCTTTAACCCTACTTACAAAGCCTTTGATGCGCCCGACCATGGCTGCGGCTCCATCAGTGCAGACACCTGTGCAGTTTTCCCATGTAAGCCCACTTTTATCAAGATATTCCGATGTGACCTGGAATATTACCTCTCCTGTTGATTTTTCTGGCAGTGCCTTGCAAAATAAGAAGTTTTCTCTAATGGCTTCTCCATCCACAAAACACACATTGGCCAACAGCTGACAATGTCCACTGATATCCGTCGACTCATCAAGTTGCAAGGCAAATTTCTTACTGATCCGCACCTTTTCCAAAACAACTGTTTCAATGTCCGCAGACATGGCATCAATCCGTCTGGCAATTGTGTTATCAGAGAGAGGCACTTTAGCTATCTCTTTGGCTGCGTCAGGGCCAAGCATCTCATTTACAATAGCTTTACAAGCTGGCAGTATGAGGGTATGTGCACACGTCCGGATTTCTTGCAGAAATTTCCTGAAGAAAACCGGAAATTTTCTGCAAGAAATCCGCATTTTTTTTTGCGTTTTTTTTAGCATTCTGCAAGCGTAATTAGCTTGCAGAATGCTAAAGTTTTCCAAGCGATCTGTAGCATCGCTTGGAAAACTGACTGACAGGTTGGTCACACTTGTCAAACATACGGTTTGACAAGTGTGACCAACTTTTTACTATAGATGCAGCTTATGCAGCATCTATAGTAAAAGATAGAATGTTTAAAAATAATAAAAAAAAAATAAAAAAAATGCTTATACTCACCCAGACGATATCCTCAGCGGCGTCCGTTCCTCTTCCTATAGCTGGTGTGTGCGCGCAGGACCTTCCATGACGTCGCGGTCATGTGAGCGGTCACGTGAGCGGTCACATGACCGCTCACGACCAATCACAAGACAGTGACGTCATCACAGGTCCTTCACCGCACACCAGCTACAGGAACCGAAGCGGCAGCATGCACCTGAGAGGCGGGAAGACATCGAAGGTGAGTATATCACTATTTTTTATTTTAATTCTTTTTTTTTACCACTTATATGGTGCCCAGTCCGTGGAGGAGAGTCTCCTCTCCTCCACCCTGGGTACCAACCGCACATAATCTTACTTCCCGCATGGTGTGCACAGCCCCGTGCGGGAAGTAAGCAGATCAATGGACTCCTAGGTGTGCGGAATCCCCGCAATTCCGCATTTTTAATGAACATGTTGCTTTTTTTTCCGCGATGCGATTTTTTTCGCGGAAAAAATCGCAACATTTGCACAAAAAATGCGGAATACACTGTAAATAATAGGAGGCATATGTTAGCGTTTTTTTCACGTTTTTATCGCGGTTTTATAGCGGAAAAAACGCGAAAAATCCTGACGTGTGCACATACCCTGAATGTTTCTGCCACAGAGTGTGACTTTTTTGATTTAGCTATGAGTTCAGCAACAATGTAGCTAGCTTTGAGGGCTCTCTCATTTACCTTTGTGCTTTTTCTCAAAAAAGTTGCCCCTTTCTCATTGTTTGTACGTAAGCGTACAAAATGCTCCATCGGCTTGTTTTGAACGGAAGGGTGTTTCGTTTGGAGATGGCGTTTAAGCTTGCTTGGCACCATGGCGCTATTGGATAGCTTCTCACCACACACCAAGCACAGTGGTGTTGGTGCTGTCGCATCCCCAGTGAAAGTAAATCAAAATGAATGATAGCTTTCACTGTATTGCCTTGAGCTCACCATCTTGTCTTTTTTCTTTTGTCGACCTCTCATACTAGGGCCTTCATCTGGGTTAGAATTGTGTCCAGGGTCCTGTTCGGCATTTGCCTTTTCCATTCTCAAATACTTCTCCATCACTGCTGAGATAGTGTGCGCAGCCACACACTAAAATAGAAGAGTATTACATTATCTGCCACACTTAAAGGACCTCTGCCAGGTACTAAAAGTACCAGCTCATATGCTGAGTATTCTGCCAACAGTTCATATACTCAGGCAAAAGCTCATATAGTCAGCAACAGCTGATTAACTGTTAATGAGCTGTTGCTGACTTAATGATTATACACAGCATTATTGGCGGGCATTACCTTGGCGGCGGGCAAATGCGAGAGTCTCTCCGCTCTCAGGATGACGCGCCGGCCTCGGTGACGTCATTAAGTCGCGCGAGCGTTCAAAGCTCGCGCATGTGTTATTCCGTGACTGCGCATCGCTGCGCATTGCCGGGGAACAAAACAAAGGGGGCACCATAGTTTGGGGAACTTTCCCCGCAGCACACCCGACCATGTGTCTGCCGTGGAACACTGGTTGAAAATCACTGATATACCGTATTTTTCGGACTATAAGACGCACCGTACTATAAGACGCACCCCAAATTTGGGGTGAAAAATGCAGAAAAAAAGATTTTTTATAAGATGGGGGTCCGTCTTAGGGCTTGTTTCCTTTTGCGAGAAACACGTCCGTGTCTCGCATGTGGAAACCAAGCTCTGGTGCCGGCACTCCAGAGCGGAGCATGCGGCCGCATAGCAACACATGGAGCCGCACGCTCCGCTCTGGAATGCCGGCACCAGAGCTTGGTTTCCACATGCGAGACACGGACGTGTTTCTCGCAAATGGAAACAAGCCCTTATTGTCCGAATTTAAGATCTCTTACCTGAGGGCAGGCAGTGGCAGAGCAGGGTCACAGGAGGCATGGTGGTGGCAGAGGTGAGGTGATGCTGAGGTGCGGTGGGCGGAATGGCGTGCACCTGAGCAGGGTCCCATCCTGCTTAGGTGGGCGACGCCATGGCCTGGTGTCCATGGGGAGGTTGCTGTGGCGGTGGCAGACGTGCGGTCACTTCCTCAGGTGGCAGGGGCCAGGGTCCCTTCCACATTTGAGGTGATGCCACAGCAGTAGTGAAGGAGAGCAGCAGAGCTGGGTGGTTTTCCTGGTGGCGGCGGGCTTACCGGCATTGTGGCGGCGACAGAGGTGCGGGCATGATGTGGCACGGTGAGCTGTATGGCGTGAGCAGGTCCCATCCATATTTGAGGTGAATCCGCGGCCCGGTATTGATGGAGAGCAGCAGCGCTGGTGAGTTACGGTATTTTCCGGTGGCGGCGGTCATCTTGCTGAGGCCGTGCGTGCGCAGACTCACTACTCTGCGTCCCAGGGCTTCAGGAAAATGGCCGCCGCGATCTCCATCTGCGCACGCGCGACCTCCCGCGGACATTTTCCTGAAGCCCTGGGACGCAGAGTAGTGAACCTGCGCACGCGCGGCCTCAGCAAGATGGCCGCCGCCACCGGAAAATACCGTAACTCACCAGCGCTGCTGCTCTCCATCATTACCGGGCCGCGGATTCACCTCAAATATGGATGGGACCTGCTCACGCCATACAGCTCACCGTGCCACATCATGCCCGCACCTCTGTCGCCGCCACAATGCCGGTAAGCCTGCGTTCCGAATATAAGACGCACCCCCATTTTCCTCACAATTTTTTTGGGGAAAAAGTGCGTCTTATATTCCGAAAAATACGGTACTTAACTAAAAAGTGTGAAACAACTGAAATTATGTCTTATATTCTAGGTTTTTCAAAGTAGCCACCTTTTGCTTTGATGACTGCTTTGCACACTCTTGATGAGCTTCAAGAGGTAGTCACCGGGAATGGTTTTCACTTCACGGGTGTGCCCTGTCAGGTTTAATAAGTGGGATTTCTTGCCTTATAAATGGGGTTGGGACCATCAGTTGTGTTGTGCAGAAGTCTGGTGGATACACAGCTGATAGTCCTACTGAATAGACTGTTAGAATTTGTATTATGGCGAGAAAAAAGCAGCTAAGTAAAGAAAAACGAGTGGCCATCACTACTTTAAGAAATGAAGGTCAGTCAGTATGAAAAATTGGGAAAACTTTGAAAGTGTCCCCAAGTGCAGTGGCAAAAATCATCAAGCGCTACAAAGAAACTTGCTCACATGAGGACCGCCCCAGGAAATTAAGACCAAGAGTCACCTCTGCTTCTGAAGATAAGTTTACCTGAGTCACCAGCCTCAGAGATCGCAAGTTAACAGCAGCTCAGATTAGAGACCAGGTAAATGCCACACAGTTCTAGCAGCAGACACATCTCTACAACAACTGTTAAGAGGAGACTTTGTGCAGCAGGCCTTCATGGTAAAATAGCTGCTAGGAAACCACTGCCAAGGACAGGCAACAAGCAGAAGAGACTTGTTTGGGCTAAAGAACATAAGGAATGGACATTAGACCAGTGGAAATCTGTGCTTTGGTCTGATGAGTCCAAATTTGAGATCTTTGGTTCCAACCACCGTGTCTTTGTGCAACGCAGAAAAGGTGAACGGATGGACTCTACATGCCTGATTCCCACCGTGAAGCATGGAGGAGGTGTGATGGTGTGGGGGTGCTTTGCTGGTGACCCTGTTGGGGGATTTATTCAAAATTGAAGGCACACTGAACCAGCATGGCTACCACATCATCTTGTAGCGGCATGCTATTCCATTCAGTTTGCGTTTAGTTGGACCATCATTTATTTTTCAACAGGACAATGACCCCAAACACATCTCCAGGCTGCGTGAGGGCTATTTGACCAAGAAGGAGAGTGATGGGGTGCTACGCCAGATGACCTGGCCTTTACAGTCACCAGCCCTGAACCCAATCGAGATGGTTTGGGGTGAGCTGGACCGCAGAGTGAAGGCAAAAGGGCCAACAAGTGCTAAGCATCTCTGGGAACTCCTTCAAGATTGTTGGAAGACCATATCCGGTGACTACCTCTTGAAGCTCATCAAGAGAATGCAAAGAGTGTGCAAAGCAATCATCAAAGCGAAAGGTGGCTACTTTGAAGAACCTAGAATATAAGACATAATTCTAGTTGTTCCACACTTTTTTGTTAAGTATATAATTCCACATGTGTTAATTCATAGTTTTGATGCCTTCAGTGTGAATGTGCAATTTTTCATAGTCATGAAAATATAGAAAAATCTTAAAATGAGAAGGTGTGTCCAAACTTTTGGTCTGTATTGTATATATTTTAATCATGAAATAAAGGATTTGATTTTATGGATTGAAGGTGGACTTACTTCCTTCACAAGCTCTTTAAATAGGACATTGCACCCGCAATCTATTCTATGGGTTATCTGCGTATTCAGGAGAAATTTTACAACTGGATGGTCCATTTTTCTCCTGTTACCCTTTTGAAAGTAAAAAAATTGGGGCAAAGCCAACATTTATGGGGAAACACTTATTTTTCCATTTTCACAGCTGGATTCAAGAGGCTCACCACACCTCTTCTTGTTCCTTGAAGGGTGTAATTTCCAAAATGGGGTCACTTGTGGGGGGTTTCCACTGTTAAGACACATCAGGAGCTTTGCAAACACGACATGGTGTCCACTATCTATTCCAGCCAATTGTGTACTCCAATAGCCCTTTGCTTTCCGAGCCCTACTGTGCACCCAAATAGTAGTTCTCTACCACATGAGGTATCGGCACACTCAGGGCAAATTATATGGTCCATTTTCTCCTGCTCCCCTTGTGAAAATGCAAAGTTTGGGGCTAAATCAACATTTTGGTGGAAAAAGTAAAATTGTTAACTTTTCCCTTCCACATTTATTGAATGTGAATAAAGCAAGATTACACTGGCGCTGTCCTAATTTGCTATAATGTATAAGCTGCTGGCACCCTGGCAGGTGGGATGTGCAAACCTGCCCAAGCAAATGTCCAAAATAAAAGTCAAACAGAGGGCTGCCGCGCTAATACACATGTGCCGATGCCCACCCTACTGTGCCTGTGATCACTGCACGTTCCCGGACTAGTTAGAGCGACACTTACTTGTATGTGCCCGAAGTCTCTGGTGATGCAGCGCGCTGAGCTGAGTCCACAGTTGGGGAGCGTCCTCCCTTTGCACCACAGGTGGCTCCTGGATTCCTCTCTGCAACAACCGGCGGTTTGCCTCGGCCGAAGGCGCCGCCGTGTAGCAGCATAGTGTGCGAGGGGCGTGGTTTAGCGGTGATGTCACCTGTCTGTAGAAGACGGACATGTACAGGGGCCAATGACCATTTTTGTTCCATAAATCAAATTCCCTCTAGGGACGGCCGTAACCTCTTGCCTGACCTTCTCCAGAGATGTCTCACAGTACCCGCTTTCTAAAAATTGATTCTTTAAATAATTGGATTCCTCATCATAATCCCCATCTTTTGTACAGTTCCGTCTTATGCATGTAAATTGGCTTTTTGGACTGTTTGAAAGCCACGACGGGCGGTGGCAGCTGTCTGTATGGATGTAGCTGTTACAATCTACTTTCTTATAACATTTGGTAAATATAGTATTATTTTCTATGTAGATATTCAGATAAAAAAAAAATTAACATTGGATGTACTTGTGGTGGGTGTAAACTCCAAGCCATACGCGTTATTGTTCAATCCCTTAAGAAAGATATTAAGGTCAAACTGTGTCCCTTCCCATATAAATAACACATCATCAATGAAGCGTCGCCACAAAATTAGGCCTTTTCGTAGTTGGCCATTCTGATAAATATGAGACGCCTCCCACTTTCCCACATACAAATTGGCATAACTTGGGGCAAATTTTGTACCCATAGCCGTGCCCCACGTTTGCAAATAAAACGGTTTACAATAAATGAAATAATTATGTTGGAGAATGAATTTCATGCTCTCCACAATGTATGCAAATTGGGTAGGATTATAGGAGTGTAGTTGTTCTAAAAAATACCGTGATGACCGTGTACAGAGACTTGATGTCTAATGTACCAAGTATGTAATTACTCACCCAGATAAAAATCTTTATCGTATCCCCTGTATCTTTTAGATAGGCTGGAAGAAGGGTAACGCATTTCTGCAAGTGTATATCCCCATACTCTGATCAATTAGCCGTCAGGCAGTTTATGCCTGATACGATAGGTCTTCCCGGTGGGCACGTGGAATTCTTAAGCAGTTTCGGGATATGATAGAAAACTGCCACACTTGGTGTTTTATTATTAATAAATTGAAACTCCTTTTTATTCAAAATGCCCATAGACTTACCCTTCAGGGCTAGAGAGTTCAATTTTGTTACATACTGAGCAGTAGGATCAACTAATAACTTCTTATATGTAACAACATCATCTAAGAGCCTCAATGCTTCCATATGTTACATACTGCGATCCATGATCACTATGCCTCCCCCTTTATCAGCACCCCGGACCACGATGTCATTATTGTCCTGAAGATTGACTACAGCATTTCTTTCCGCTCTAGTGAGATTGCTTGGGGCATACCTGGGGTTCACACCTTTCAATTTTCTAATGTCAGAAGTAA
The DNA here is from genome assembly GCF_051348905.1 of Ranitomeya variabilis. Classification (NCBI taxonomy): domain Eukaryota; kingdom Metazoa; phylum Chordata; class Amphibia; order Anura; family Dendrobatidae; genus Ranitomeya; species Ranitomeya variabilis. The sequence goes on along the minus strand of NC_135234.1, from coordinate 411,381,998 downwards.
CTAATGTTTCAAAGGTATGAAAAGCATTCGAATATTCACTAATAGGATTGAATGCGGTGGGATTGGCTAATGTCGTATGTAAATATTCCTTAGGGCCCTGATTTTGTGTGCTTGCACCTGCCTGTTGTTTTTTTCAAAAAATATTTTTTAATAGCTAAGTTACGGAGAAACTTTTTCATACATACGTATAACAAAGCGACTTGATTTTGATGTGGGGACAAACTTTAAACCTTTTTGTAAGAGGGATTCCTCTTCCTTTGTTAACGTATGTGAACTTAGATTGAAGATTTTTTGCCTAGTATGCCTTCAATTTTGAATAAATCCTCAACAGTGTCACCAGCAAAGCACCCCCACACCATCACACCTCCTCCTCCATGCTTCACGGTGGGAACCAGGCATGTAGAGCCTATCCATTCACCTTTTCTGCGTCGCACAAAGACACGGTGGTTGGAACCAAAGATCTCAAATTTGGACTCATCAGACCAAAGCACAGATTTCCACTGGTCTAATGTCCATTCCTTGTGTTCTTTAGCCCAAACAAGTCTCTTCTGCTTGTTGCGTGTCCTTAGCAGTGGTTTCCTAGCAGCTATTTTACCATGAAGGCCTGCTGCACAAAGTCTCCTCTTAACAGTTGTTGTAGAGATGTGTCTGCTGCTAGAACTCTGTGTGGCATTGACCAGGTCTCTAATCTGAGCTGCTGTTAACCTGTGATTTCTGAGGCTGGTGACTCAGAAGCAGAGGTGACTCTTGGTCTTCCTTTCCTGGGGCGGTCCTCATGTGAGCCAGTTTCCTTGTAACGCTTGATGGTTTTTGCCACTGCACTTGGGGACACTTTCAAAGTTTTCCCAATTTTTCGGACTGACTGACCTTCATTTCTTAAAGTAATGATGGCCACTCGTTTTTCTTTACTTAGCTGCTTTTTTCTTGCCATAATACAAATTCTAACAGTCTATTCAGTAGGACTATCAGCTGTGTATCCACCAGACTTCTGCACAACACAACTGATGGTCCCAACATCATTTATAAGGCAAGAAATGCCACTTATTAAAACCTGTGAAGGAACAGATGATTGGCCTCGGGGAGACCAAAGCATCCAACACCGCGGAGACACCATCACATGTTTCTCAACGCAGTGATCCAGAACACTGCCCCCATCCCTTATGGTGTCTCCGCGGTGTTGGATGTTTTGGTCTCCCCGAGGCCAATCATCTGTTCCTTCACAGCCTTTTACTAGGCACTGCTCCTAATAGCCAGATTCCTACTCCACACTGATGAGGGGCAAACACCCCGAAACAGCTGTCTGTGGATGGATACCATGCTTGGCATAGGTCGTTTTCCAGTATTGGATGTTCTCCTTTATGGGATGCTGCCCTTCCCGTGGTTGTTCCTTCCCGGGGAAAGGTCTGGCTATTCACTGCTTGCGTTGAGAAACACGTGATGTTGTCTCCGCAGCTATCCTTCATGCATTTGCATATTTCCCATAAGGGATGGGGGCAGTGTTCTGGATCACTGCGTTGAGAAACACGTGATGGTGTCTCCGCGGTGTTGGATGTTTTGGTCTCCCCGAGGCCAATCATCTGTTCCTTCACAGCCTTTTACTAGGCACTGCTCCTAATAGCCAGATTCCTACTCCACACTGATGAGGGGCAAACACCCCGAAACAGCTGTCTGTGGATGGATACCATGCTTGGCATAGGTGGTTTTCCTGTATTGGATGTTCTCCTTTATGGGATGCTGCCCTTCCCGTGGTTGTTCCTTCCCGGGGAAAGGTCTGGCTATTCACTGCTTGCATTGAGAAACACGTGATGGTGTCTCCACAGCTATCCTTCATACTTATTAAAACCTGACAGGGCACACCTGTGAAGTGAAAACCATTCCCGGTGACTACCTCTTGAAGCCCATCAAGAGAATGCCAAGAATGTGCAAAGCAGTCATCAAAGCAAAAGGTGGCTACTTTGAAGAACCTAGAATATAAGACATATTTTCAGTTGTTTCACACTTTTTTGTTAAGTATACAATTCCACATGCGTTAATTCATAGTTCTGATGCCTTCAGTGTGAATTTACAGTTTTCATAGTCATGAAAATACAGAAAAATCTTTACATGAGAAGGTGTGTCCAAACTTTTGGTCTGTACTGTGTATGTGTATATTTTGTATTTTATGTAAAAAAGGAAAAAAAAAAAGGAAATGTGTCCTATTTAACTTCAGGCCTTTTAGTGATCATTTCATCTTCGACTTGCTAAGGCTGGTTTCACACTTGCGTTTTGATCTGCAGCGTTTTAGCGCTAAAAAACGCATGCGTTTTTTTCTATACTTAACATTAAAAACTAATGCGTTTTTTAGCGTGCGTTTTGACGCGTTTTCAGCAACGCATGCGTTTTTTGACGCGTGCGTTTAGTTGCAGAAATGCAACATGTAGTAATTTCTAGCAGCGTTTTTTTGCCGCAAAAAAACGCATGCGTTTATTCGCGGCAAAAAAATGTATTGCTGTCTATGTAAACGCATGCTTTTTTAAGCACATGCGTTTGCATGCGTTTGTAAACGCATGCGTTTCTATAGAAAAACACAAGAAAACACACAAAAAAACCCTAACCCTAACCCTTGGGTTACTAGGGATCCTAACCCTAACGTTAGGATACCTAGTAACCCTAGGGATCCTAACCCTAACCCTTGGGATCCTAACCCTAACCCTTAGGGTTAGGTTTAGGATCCTAACCCTTAGGGTTAGGGTTAGGATCCCTAGGGTAACGGTTAGGGTTAGGATCCCTAGTAACCCTAGGAATCCTAACCCTAGGGATCCTAACCCTAACCCTTAGGGTTAGGATCCTAATCCTTAGGGTTAGGATCCCTAGGGTTAGGGGTAGGGTTAGGGTTTGGATCCCTAGGGTTAGGGGTTGGGTTATAGTTAGGGTTAGGATCCCAAGGGTTATGGTTATGGTTAGGGGTAGGGTTAGGGTTTGGATCCCTTAATCACCTTGATGGTGGGGGGTGGCTTATCAGTGACCTGGTGACCAGGACATTCTTCTAATAAAAAGCTACCCCTAACCCTAACCCTAGGGATCCTAACCCTAACCCTAACCCTAGCTAATTCTGTTAATAGTGGGTTTTCTAGTTGATTTTGATGATTGGCAGCTGCCACACACTTCTCAGCATGCGTTTCAAAAACGCAAATGCAGGAAAAAAACGCATGTAGACGCGGTAAAACGCCGCGTTTTGTTTTTTTTGCAAAAACGCATGCGTCTAAAAAACGCAGCGTTTGCATGCGTTTACATGCGTTTTTTCACCACATGCGTTTTTTTAAAAACGCTGCAGATCAAAACGCAAGTGTGAAACCAAGCCTAAACTGTTTATAATAATAGTAATTTTGACCAGGGGTGCACAAACTTTTAGATGCCACTGTACATTAAAAACAGGTGGTGAATGGACATACAAGTTAATTAAAACATACTGGTTAACAATGAAGATAGGTTCAAAGGTCTAGTCGGAGCAGGAAAAAATGCATATAGAATGTTTTTTTAAGCTGCAAGTTGCGGATGTTACCCCAATCAATGCTTGCAGATGAATAAACAAAGATGAAAACAAATCCAGATCCAGTAAAGAATAGATATTCAAGTCACTTGCAGTGATTTAGTCAAAACTAAAACCCAAATGCTTTTGCATTTGAGCTATAAATTGCATTTGTAATTTTGGTCTGATGAAACTACTTCAATGGTCTGTGTGAATATTGTGCCTACAAGTAAATACTGTATTTTTCGTACCAAAAGACGCGCTTTTTTCCCCAAAATTTGGGAGGAAAATGGGGGGGTGCGTCTTATGGTGAGAACGCAGGCTTACTGGGGCGGTAACGGAATCGGCAACAGAGGTGTGGTGATGCGGCGGTGCGGATTGCACCTGAGCAGGGTCACTTCCTCAGGATGCAGGCGGCAGAAATGTGTCCATGCCACGGCCCAGTATCCATGCTGCTGTCCATTGTCCATGCCGCGGCCTTTTGTCCACGGCGAGCGCATTACCGGTTTCCCTGCGGCCATATTCCTAAAGCCGTGGGCCGCCGGAGGATTCAGGAAAATGGCCGCTGGAGGCCGCACGTGCGCAGATTGAGATCTCGCTAACACTCTGCTTCAGGAAAATGGCCACCAAGATCTCAATCTGCACACACGCGACCTTCGGCGGCCATTTTCCTGAAGCCTCCAGCGGCCCATGGCTTTAGGAAGATGGCCGCATGGAAACCGGTGATACAGTCGCCGTGGACACTGTACAGCAGCGTGGACACATTTCTGCCATGGCATCCTGAGAAAGGGACCCTGCTCCGGTGCTTTGCCTCACCGCATACACCAGACCCGCAGCATCGCACCCCGGGACTGCAGCATTGCCCCACTTCTGCCGCCGCTGGCTTCTTGAGAAAGGGACCATGCCTCCTGTGACCCCACTGTACTACCACCGGCCTTCAGGTAAGATACCTTAAATTCGGACAATAAGATGGACCCCCATCTCATAAAAATGTTTTTTCTGCTATTTTGCACCCCAAAATTTGAGGTGCGTCTTAGCGTACGATGCGTCTTCTAATCTGAAAAATATGGTACTCTAATGATGGATATCGTTCCATATGCATATTATATTTATTATATATACTGACAAGGCCGAAAGTGTTGGCACCCTTGAAATTGTTCCATAAGATTAAGTATTTCTCCCAGAGAATTTATGCAATTACATGTCTTGTTATACACATGTTATATAAGGTATTAAAATCTGACTTTGACATTAAAATATTGCAAAATGATCTGGATAAGATGTCTGAATGGGCAAACACTTGGAAAATGAGACTTGATGTTGATAAATACCATATAGAGTAATGCACCTGGGACCGAGTAATCCTATTGCTGCATATACTGTACATGTGCTTCTCACAAAAGTTAACTTATTTCTTCAATACAAAAAGTGAAACTCACATATTATATAGTCATTACAAAGTGATCTATTTCAAGTGTTTATTTTTGTTAATGCTGGTGATTGTGGCTTACAGCCAATGAAAACCCAAAAGTTATTACCTCAGTAAACTAGAATAATTAAAAAACACGTGCAAAGGCTTCCTAAGCGTCCCTAAAGGTACCTTCACACATAACGATTTCATTAACGATATCGTTGCAACGTCACGCTTTTTGGTGACGTAGCAACGATCCCGCTAACGATCTCGTTATGTGTGACAGCGACCAACGATCAGTCCCCTGCTGGGAGATCGTTGGGCGTAGGGAACGATCAGGACCTTTTTTGGTCGCTGATCACCCGCTGTCATCGCTGGATCAGCGTGTGTGACGCCGATCCAGCGATGTGTTCACTTGTAACCAGGGTAAACATCGGGTTACTAAGCGCAGGGCCGCGCTTAGTAACCCGATATTTACCCTGTTACCATTGTAAAAGTTAAAAAAAATTAAAAAAAATAGAAAACACTACATACTCACATTCCGAGGTCTGTCACATCCCCGCCATCAGCTTCCCTGCACTGACTGTCAGCGCCGGCCGTAAAGCAGAGCACAGCGGTGACATCACCGCTGTGCTCTACTTTACGGCCGGCGCTGACAGTCAGTGCGGGAAGCTGACGGCGGGGGACGTGACAGACCTCGAAATGTAAGTATGTAGTGTTTTTGTTTTTTTTAACTTTTACAATGGTAACCAGGGTAAATATCGGGTTACTAAGCGCGGCCCTGCACTTAGTAACCCGATGTTTACCCTGGTTACCCGGGTGCTGCAGGGGGACTTCGGCATCGTTGATGACAGTTTCAACAATGCCGAAGTCATTCCCCTGATCGTTGGTCGCTGGAGAGAGCTGTCTGTGTGACAGCTCCCCAGCGACCACACAACGACTTACCAACGATCACGGCCAGGTCGTATCGCTGGTCATTATCGTTGGTAAGTCGTTTAGTGTAACGGTACCTTTAGGCCTCTCACACGTCCGTGTCTCCGGTACGTGTGGTGACAGTTTTCACACGTACACACGTAGACCCATTTAAATGACTGGGTCACTGTGTTTCCACGGGCCACGTGTCCGTGGGCAAAACATGCTTACATGTCCGGTTTTTACCATCAGCACAGACGGAAAAATGTCCCGCATATTTATTTCCTCCATGTGACACGCATCGGCACCGGGGAGAAGCGCTATAGTAAGCGCTGTTCCTCGGCGCCGGGTACTGAAGCCGGCTCTCATCATTCTTCCCTGCTCTGCCGGCGAGCAGAGGAGAATGATCAGCATTATATTAAAGTCCGAACGACAGCAGGTGGGTGCTTTTGGGACTCTTACCCCCATCATCCGACACCTGCTGCAGCTAATAACCGTGACAGTAGGTGCAGATGATCGGGGTATTCCACAGCCGCCGGCTGCGATCTAAGGAAATAAATGAATGAAAAACCCGATGTGGGTTCCCCCTATTTTCTTGAACCAACCAGACAAAACTCACAGCTGGGGGCTGCAACCCTTAGCTGTCAGCTTCTGCAAGGTTGGTTATCAAGAATAGAGGGGTCCCCCCATATTTGACAACCAGCCTTGCTAAAGCTTACAGCTGTGGGCTGCTATTCTCAGACTGGTAAGAGGCCACTGATATAGGCCCCCCAGCCTAAAAACAGCAGCCCGCAGCTTCCCAGAAAAGGCGCATCTATTAGCTTTGCCCAGCTCTCTGACATCCCCACGGCTTAGTAATGGAGAGGCGTGTATAAGACACCTATCCATTACTAACACTATAGTTGTATTGTTTGTAAATAAAGACACAGCCAGAATATACCGTAGTCCTTTTTTAATTATTTAAATCCTTTAAAAAATGGCGTGGCGTCCCCCCCATTTTTGACAACCAGCCTTGCTAAAGCTCACTACTGGGGACTGCTATTCTCAGGTTGGTAAGGGGTCATTGATATAGCCCTCCCCATCCTAAAAACAGCAGGCCGCAGCTGCCCAGAAAAGGTGCATCTATTAGATGCGCCTTTTCAGGCGCTTTGCCCAGCTCTTCCAACTTGCCCTGTAGGGGTGGCAAGTCGGGTTCATATTTGTGGGGTTGTCACCGGTGACATCAAGCCCACAGCTTAGTAATGGAGAAGCGTCTATAAGACACCTTACCATTACTAATCCTATAGTTATATGTTAAATAAAGACACGGCCAGAATAAAGTCCTTTATGTGAAAAAATTACACAGACTCCTTTAATATTCTAAATTAAACCATACTTACTGCAACACTTAATTCCCTGACGGCCTCGATCTCCTGTAATAAAAGTTAAATAATAAACCAACAATATACCATTCCTGTCCCATCGTTGTGTCCCACACCGTGATCCATGTCTGGGGAATATACAGTTTTCAACCTGGACGGTGCCGAGATGCGACCGTCCCGGCTGAAAACCACTAGTGAATGAGATGTTGAGAGCGCAGCATCATTCACCTGTGGTGACATCATCGAGGCCGGGCTGAACTGCGGTGACCTCAGGACTGTGGGAAAATGCCAGTGATGTCGTCACTGCAGCACCTCATTCACCAGTGGTTTACAGCCGGGACTGTCGCATCTTGGCACCGTCCAGGTTGAAAACGGTATATCCCCCAGACATGGACACAACGACAGACAGGTATGGTATATTGGTTTTTTATTTTATTTTTATTACAGGAGATTGAGGGCTTCGCTTGGATTAAGCGTGGTTGTAAGTATGGTTTAATTGAGATTAGTAAGTCTGTCATTTTTTTTCATATAAAGGACTACGGTATATTCTGGCTGTGTCTTTATTTACAAACAATACAACTATAGTGTTAGTAATGGATAGGTGTCTTATACACGCCTCTCCATTACTAAGCCGTGGGGATGTCAGAGAGCTGGGCAAAGCGCCAGAAAATGCGCATCTAATAGATGCGCCTTTTCTGGGAAGCTGCGGGCTGCTGTTTTTAGGCTGGGGGGCCTATATCAGTGGCCTCTTACCAGTCTGAGAATAGCAGCCCACAGCTGTAAGCTTTAGCAAGGCTGGTTGTCAAATATGGGGGGACCCCTCTATTCTTGATAACCAACCTTGTAGAAGCTGACAGCTGTGGGTTGCAGCCCCCAGCTGTGAGTTTTGTCTGGTTGGTTCAAGAAAATAGGGGGGAACTCACCTCGGGTTTTTCATTAATTTCCTTAGATCGCAGCCGTCGGCTGTGGAATACCCCGATCATCTGCACTTACTGTCAGTTATTAGCGGCAGCAGGTGTCAGATGATGGGGGTAAGAGTCCCAAAAGCCCCTACATGCTGTCGTTCTGACTTTAATATAACACTCATCATGCTTTTCTGTTCGCCAGCAGAGGAGGGGAGAATGATGAGAGCTGGCTTCAGCACCAGCCGCCGGGGAACAGCGCTTACTGTAGCGCTTCTTCCCCGGCGGCTGTCCGTGTGGTATTGATGCGGCACACGGCTGCCACACGTGTGCCGCTCGTAGTACACACATGGACAAGGATATCTCCGTTACCGTTTTTTCAGGTACCGGAAATAAATAGAAGTGTGAAACCGGCCTATGTCTGTTCAGAGTGCTGTATCCATACATATTAATGGAGAGTTGAGTGGAAGGAAAAAGTGTGGTGGTAGAAAAAGGGGCACAAGCAGCCGAGAATACCGCAGCCTTGAAAGGATTGTTAAGAAAAGGCAATTCAGAAATTTGGGGGATTTTCACAAGGCGTGGACTGCCGCTGGAGTCATTGCTTCAAGTGTCACCTTCCTTGTGTCAAGCAACTCATGACCAATAGACGCCAGGGCCAAGGAGAAAAAGAACTGGACTGTTGCTTAGTGGTTCGAGGTGTTGTTTTCAGATGAAAGTAAATTTTGCATTTCATTTGGAAATCAAGGTCTCAGATTCTGGAGGAAGAGTGGAGAGACACAGAATCCAAGCTGCTTGAAGTCTAGTGTGAAGTTTCCACAATCGGTGATGGTTTGGGGGGCCATGTCGTGCTGATGTAGGTCCACTGTCTTTTATCAAGACAACTATGGCATGTAGGGTTTTGAGTATTATACCCGCTATTGTATGACCCATACCTCTTTGATCATTGTCTAAGTTGGGACTTTTAAATGTTTTTAATTGTTTTGTATGTGGTGGTTTCCAATTAATAAAAATATTTTTGTATTGAATTCTATTTAGTGATCCCTTTCTCATGCATATGCCTTTTTCTTTACTTCTTGTGATTACTTGTTTCATATGCATCAGGTGATCCCAGTATAATCATATTAGTGGATGGTGCCCGCTTACACATATCACTTATCAAGACCAAAGTCAGCGCAGCTGTCTTTCAGGAAATTTTAGAGCACTTAATTCTTCCCTCTGCCAACAAGCGTTATGGAGATGGAAATTTCATTCTCCAGCAGGACTTGGCACCTATCCACACTGCCAAAAGTACCAATATCTGGTTTAAAAACAGAATCTCTGTGCTTGATTGGCCAGCATACTTTCCTGACCTTATTGTCAAGAGGAAGATGAGAGGCACCAGACCCAAGACTGCAGACGAGCTGAATACTGATATCAAAGCAACCTGGGCTTCCATAACACCCTGAAATTCAGACTTCAGTCTAAGGGCTCATACCCATATGTGATTTAAAAAGGTCCATAAACTGGCCAGGAAAAGCAGACGAGTGCCATGTGATTGGCTTGCAAGTGCCATGCATTTAATCACAACATCTGTTTAACATCGGTTTAAAATCGGTATGTCATGCGTTTGCAATCCGTATGTGATGCGTTTTTCTCAGGAGTTACAAATGGAAAATTATCCTTGATTTGTAGGGAGTTGCACTGTGCAGTCCCTATATAAACCCCTTTATGAATATGTGTGATACTGAGCACATCCATATATGTATGTATGTGAGTATGGGGTTGGCTATTCACCTGTTTTTGGTCCGAGTAGGTGGTGAAGATTTTGGGTACATCCACTTCTCACCCTGCACCCTGCCAGATGCCATTTTGCAAGGCTCTATGAACATCTAAGAAGCCATCCTGACAAATTTATGGCCTACACCAGAATGTCACTGAAGACCTATGACATACTACTTGCCGAGCTTCATCCAGGCATAACACTTCAGACTTCACGTTTCCGCAAATGTATTTCTGCTGAAGAACGGCTTCTGATTACCCTGAGGTATATTTATTAAATTGTAATTTCACCTATTATGAACATTTGAAAATGTTTTTTATGTTATTTTTCACTAAGCTTATATTTGCATGGAATATTAAGCTCTATAACCTTTAAAATATTAACAACACCTACATCTAAATGATTGCCATTACTTTGAAGCAATGTGTAAGTAACCTCACTAAAAAACTTCTGTTTCTTTGTAGGTTTGATGCCATGGGACAGTCATATGCTTCCCTCCATTTAAAATTTCTCCTTGGATGTATTACCATATCAAATGTAGTTAAGCACACCTGTGGCCAAATCTGGGAGCGTCTGAAGGAAAAAGTTATGCCAGAGCCAACCCCAGAACACTGGGAGCGTATTGCAAATGGGATCTACCAGACATGTAGTTTCCCAAATTGTCTTGGGGCTTTATATGGTAAGCACAACCACGTCAAGAAGCCGCCGAACTTAGAGTCCCAATACTACAATTATAAAGGGTTTTTTTTCAGTAGTACTGTTGGCATTAGTTGACAACTACAATTTTACAATTGTAGATATTGGGACCTATGGAAGAACTGGAGATTCCAAGATCTTCAACTCTTCCTTAACGGGTCGGTGGCTTTGGGAAAAACAACTGCCTGTGCCAACCCCACTGAATCTTCCAGGTTCAGCTGGCCAGCCAATGCCTTTCTTGATTATAGCTGATGAGGCATTTCAGCTGACAATACTTCATGAGGCCTTATCCTCGGCGTTGTCTTGACTGATGTCGTTGAATCTTTAATAACAGGCTTTCTCTGGCACGGGGTCTGGTAGAATGTGCCTTTGGCACTTTGACCACCAAATGGAGGGTTCTGCTTAGTGCCCTTCAGTTTAGTGAACAAAATGTCAACTATTACACAATTTTACCCAAAACCACGATTTGCCTGTGTCTGTGGATGCTGAGGGAGGATTGGCTAACAATCCTGGTCCAATTGCTCAGGCTTTGCCCAGACGCAGGGATCTTTCATGTCTCAGGGTTTGTGAACTTCTTGCTGATTACTTTCTGACGCATAAGGAATCCATTCCGTGGCAAGAAACTCATACCATCTGATGGGTAAAACATTCTTGGTGTTGATTGTTATTTTAATAATTTAACTTATCTTGATATATTTTATTTTTTTGTAAAACAAATGTGAGGAATGCACACATTCTGAATTATTAAAGCGAAACTCACATGTTCTGTTAACAAAATTGAACCTTTACTTTTGGCAATATATAATAACAAAAACAGCCTGTTTTCGGCACAACAGAAAAGTATTTGTCTTGGCCTAACAACAATTTCCTAAATGTCAGAAACATATAAATTGATAAAAGAATGTTGGAATGTGGAGGGGGAGGGTAGTGTGTGTGGAATGTTTGGGTTTGGGAGGGTTGTTGTGTGGTGAGGCAAAGGGACATTGTTTGCCAGGGTGGGGATATAAGGTGGGTTGATGGCTTCCTGACTGTGGCTATACACTTCCAGTGGTCCATATGCCCAACCAGGAGCAGTTTCAGAATGCCATGATGCTCTTGGTCTGTGCTGTCAAAAGGCCCTTGCTGTTGTGCTCCTTGATGCCAACCTTCACCATATCTATAAACATGTGAAGAGCTTGTTTGGGGCCCATAGTAGTACCGATCGCTATAAAAATATGGGGATGGTCAAGGTTTGTGGGATGACCTGTGTCAATATGTTGACCAATGGTTTCACTGTGGACTGTCGGAGTATGTTGCTCAGTAGATGAAGAAGGATGTACGGAGGCTGCTGATAATGGAGCTGGTGTGGAAACAGTACTGGTTGATATTTGTGTAATATTTTGTGTTTGACTTCTTTCTATATAGGAAAAGATGTGTTGTGGGGTATTTGGCAGGATGGCAGCATTAATAAGGTGCAATATGGCAGCTTTAGTTGGCAGCAGTAATTGTGGAGGAATTTGCCGTAGGTGCTGCACCAAACTTTGGCAAAATGCTTCCTCACCATCGTCAGATATTGTGCGAGAAATGTAGTCCGTAACGCGACTATCAACCTGATGTCGGATAGCTACACTTTGCTGCGCTCTCCTTCTTAATCGCCACGGAATTGCTATTGCTTGGGAGGAGATATCAAGGGCCAGGATCGGTCGGAACTTGACCTTGGGCTGCAGGAATAGGCTCCTCCGCAGATGTGCCAGGAGCATCCTCTGCTGTTACTGGTGCTTCGGTTTGGGACTGGCCAGGCTCGGCCTCAGAGGCTGGGTCATCTTCCGCTAAGTTAGATTGCGTTCTATAAAGCAAACGCACATTACAAAATGTTTTGTTTGGCCAAATTGGTTTAACCAAGTGGCTGGGCAATATACTACGTGGCTGGGCAATATACTACGTGGCTGGGCAATATACTACGTGGCTGGGTAATATACTACGTGGCTGGGCAATATACTACGTGGCTGGGCAATATACTACGTGGACATGCTGCATATTCTAGAATACCCAGTGCGTTAGAATCGGGCCACCATCTAGTGTATATGCGTGTATATATATATATATATATATATATATGTATGTGTATATATATATATATATATGTATGTGTGTATATATATATATATGTATGTATATATATATGTATGTATGTATGTATATATATATATGTATGTATGTATGTATGTATGTATGTATGTATATATATATATATATATATATATATATATATATATATATATATATATATATATATATATATATATATATATATGTATGTATATATATATATATATACTAGCTGTACTACCCGGCTTCGCCCGGGTTAATGACTGCTGTTAGCAAAATAGAATGTGTTAACAAAAATTTATTCTGCACACAAAAACCACAAAACAAATAGATAGAAATGTAATTATTAAAAGGCAAAAACTAAGCAAATAGAAGCATTTCACAACATATATTAGCTTTGTTATACTGAGAATGTCTTTGTTGCCTATATTAACCAATCAGAGCTCAGGTTAATTAACTGTAGCAAAATAGAAGCTGAGCTGTGATTGGTTGCTATTGGCAGCCTGATAAATCCCCAGCCAACAGGAAGCCCTCCCCCCTGGCAGTATATATTAGCTCACACATACACATAATAGACAGGTCATGTGACTGACAGCTGCCGTATTTCCTATATGGTACATTTGTTGCTCTTGTAGTTTGCTTATTAATCAGATTTTTATTTTTGAAGGACAATACCAGACTTGTGTGTGTTTTAGGGCGAGTTTTATGTGTCAAGTTGTGTGTGTTGAGTTGCGTGTGGCGACATGCATGTAGCGACTTTTGTGAGATGAGTTTTGTGTGGCGACATGCGTGTAGCAACATTTTGTGTGTTGAGTTGCATGTGACAGGTTAGTGTAGCAAGTTGTGTGCAGCAAGATTTGTGCATGGCGAGTTTTGCGCGTGGCGAGTTTTATGTGTGGTGCATTTTGAGTATGTGCAAGTTTTGTGTGAGGCAACTTTTGCATGTGGTGCAACTTTTGTACATGTGGCAATTTTTCTGTGTGTGCAAGTTTTGCATGAGGTGAGTTTTCCATGAGGTGAGTTTTGCACGTGTGGCGAGTTTTGCGTGAGCCTAGTTTTGCATATGGCGAGTTTTGCATGTAGCGAGTTTTGAGTGGTGACTTTTGTGTTTCGACTTTTATGTGGCGAGGTTGGTGTGTGTGTGTGGTGAAATGTGTGCTGAGGGTGGTATATGTGTTCAAGCACGTGGTAGTGTGTGGCGCATTTTGTGTTTGTGTTCATATCCCCGTGTGTGGTGAGTATCCCATGTCGGGGCCCCACCTTAGCAACTGTACGGTATATACTCTTTGTCGCCATCGCTCTCATTCTTTAAGTCCTCATTGTTCACATCTGGCAGCTGTCAATTTTCCTCCAACACTTTTCCCTTCACTTTTTCCCCATTATGTAGATAGGAGCAAAATTGTTTGGTGAATTGGAACGCGCGGGGTTAAAATTTCACCTCACAACATAGCCTATGACGCTCTCGGGGTCCAGACGTGTGACTGTGCAAAATTTTGTGGCTGTAGCTGCGACGGTACAGATGCCAATCCCGGACATACACACATACATACATACACACATTCAGCTTTATATATTAGATATACCTGTATGTAATCTCCTGTATATAGTATATACCTGTGTGTCATCTCACCTATATATAGTATATATCTGTGTGTCATCTCCTGTATATAGTATATACCTGTATGTCATCTCCTCCTATACATAGCATATACCTGTGTCATCTCCTCCTGTATATACTATATACCTGTAGGTAATCTGCTCCTGTATATAGTATATACCTGTGTGTCATCTCCTCCTGTATATAGTATATACCTGTATGTCATCTCCTCCTGTATGTAGTATGTACCTGTATGTCATCTCCTCCTCTATATAGTATATACCTGTGTGTCATCTCTCCTGTATATAGTATATATCTGTGTGTCATCTCCTCCTGTATATAGTATATACCTGTGTGTCATCTCCCCTGTAAATAGTATATACCTGTGTGTCATCTCCTGTATATAGTATATAGCTGTATGCCATCTCCTCCTGTATTAGCCCTCGTTCACACGTTATTTGGTCAGTATTTTTACCTCAGTATTTGTAAGCTAAAATGGCAGCCTGATAAATCCCCAGCCAACAGTAAGCCCACCCCCTGGCAGTATATATTAGCTCACACATACACATAATAGACTGGTCATGTGACTGACAGCTGCCGGATTCCTATATGGTACATTTGTTGCTCTTGTAGTTTGTCTGCTTATTAATCAGATTTTTATTTTTGAAGGATACCAGACTTGTGTGTGTTTTAGGGCGAGTTTCGTGTGTCAAGTTGTGTGTGTTGAGTTGCGTGTGGCGACATGCATGTAGGGACTTTTGTGAGATGAGTTTTGTGTGGCGACATGCGTGTAGCAACTTTTTGTGTGTCGAGTTGCATGTGACAGGTTAGTGTAGCAAGTTGTGTGCAGCAAGTTTTGCGCATGGCGAGTTTTGCGCGTGGCGAGTTTTATGTGTGGTGCCTTTTGAGTATGTGCAAGTTTTGTGTGAGGCAACTTTTGCATGTGTTGCAACTTTTGTGCATGTGGCAATTTTTCTGCGTGTGGCAATTTTTCTGCGTGTGCAAGTTTTGCGTGTGGCGAGTTTTGCACGTGTGGCGAGTTTTGCATGTGGAGAGTTTTGCGCGTGGCGAGTTTTGAGCGGCGACTTTTGTGTTTCTACTTTTATGTGGCGAGGTTGGTGTATGTGTGGTGAAATGTGCACTGAGGGTGGTATATGTGTTCGAGCACGTGGTAGTGTGTGGCGCATTTTGTGTGTGTGTTCATATCCCCGTGGTGGTGTGATTATCCCATGTTGGGGCCCCACCTTAGCAACTGTACAGTATATACTCTTTGGTGCCATCGCTGTCATTCTTTAAGTCCCCCTTGTTCACATCTGGCAGCTGTTAATTTGCCTCCAACACTTTTCCTTTCATTTTTTCCCCATTATGTAGATCGGGGCAAAATTGTTTGGTGACTTGGAAAGCGCGGGGTTAAAATTTCACCTCACAATATAGCTTTGACGCTCTCAGGGTCCAGACGTGTGACTGTGCAAAATTTTGTGCCTGTAGCTGCGACGCCTCCAACACTTTTCCTTTCACTTTTTCCCCATTATGTAGATAGGGGCAAAATTGTTTGGTGAATTGGAAAGCGCGGGGTTAAAATTTCACCTCACAACATAGCCTATGACGCTCTCGGGGTCCAGACGTGTGACTGTGCAAAATTTTGTGGCTGTAGCTGCTACGGTTCAGATGCCAATCCCGGACATACATACATACATACATACATACACACACACACACATTCAGCTTTATATATTAGATATATATATATATATATATATATATATATATATATACTCACTGGCCACTTTATTAGGTACACCTGTCCAACTTCTTGTTAACACTTAATTTCTAATCAGCCAATCACATGGCGGCAACTCAGTGCATTTAGGCATGTAGACATGGTCAAGACAATCTCCTGCAGTTCAAACCGAGCATCAGTATGGGGAAGAAAGGTGATTTGAGTGCCTTTGAACGTGGCATGGTTGTTGGTGCCAGAAGGGCTGGTCTGAGTATTTCAGAAACTGCTGATCTACTGGGATTTTCACGCACAACCATCTCTAGGGTTTACAGAGAATGGTCCGAAAAAGAAAAAAAATCCAGTGAGCGGCAGTTCTGTGGGCGGAAATGCCTTGTTGATGCCAGAGGTCAGAGGAGAATGGGCAGACTGGTTCGAGCTGATAGAAAGGCAACAGTGACTCAAATCGCCACCCGTTACAACCAAGGTAGGCCTAAGAGCATCTCTGAACGCACAGTGCGTCGAACTTTGAGGCAGATGGGCTACAGCAGCAGAAGACCACACCGGGTACCACTCCTTTCAGCTAAGAACAGGAAACTGAGGCTACAATTTGTACAAGCTCATCGAAATTGGACAGTAGAAGATTGGAAAAACGTTGCTTGGTCTGATGAGTCTCGATTTCTGCTGCGACATTCGGATGGTAGGGTCAGAATTTGGCGTAAACAACATGAAAGCATGGATCCATCCTGCCTTGTATGGAGCATCTTTGGGATGTGCAGCCGACAAATCTGCGGCAACTGTGTGATGCCATCATGTCAATATGGACCAAAATCTCTGAGGAATGCTTCCAGCACCTTGTTGAATCTATGCCACGAAGAATTGAGGCAGTTCTGAAGGCAAAAGGGGTCCAACCCGTTACTAGCATGGTGTACCTAATAAAGTGGCCGGTGAGTGTATATATATACTGTGTGTATATATATATATATATATATATATATATATATATATATATATATATATATATATGTGTATGTGTGTGTGTGTATATATATATATATGTGTGTGTGTGTGTGTGTGTGGCCTTTTTTGCCACCTCCTGCACCATTTTTCTGATGATGCTGCCACTCCCTCCTGTACTGATCATGACCGCTTCGCCATCTGCATTGCACATCATTCACTAAAAGCAAATAAAATATGGTAGGGACATATTCAAAATATTAATACTAAAAACCCAAATAGCAAAAAAAAAAGAGCATACCAATTACACACCAAATGACATTATAGAGAACACTTGGACAGACAATAAAATGCATCCCAGAATAACAATACTAAAATCTTTTTTGAAAAAAAAAGAAGAGGACAGAGTGCCCAGCCTGCAAGCTAAGATTGAATGATTAAATAGGGCAGGCACTAAAAGTTGATGGTAACAATGGTACCAATAGCTTTCATTGAACAGTCAAACAGCAAGGTATTACATAAGGAAAGGGCATAATGGCAAATGAGGCAGTTAAGCAAACAGTATGGGAACAAGTAGAGTCAAAAGACTACTAAGTACATGGGTACGACCCAACACATGATACGAGGGTGTTTTTGGAAGAAGTTTTGTATGAGTGTAAAGAATAAACATTTTTTTAGTACAGTTAAAAGTAATGGCCCTTTAAAGCTGCAAATGGGACTTGTTTTCTGTGTAAAATCTAAGTCTACACTAAAACAAGGCTCTTTTAAAAACTTCTTCAACATGCAGGAAACAAAAAAATAACACTCATTCCCACCTGCACATCCAGGGCACTTTCGGCATAATTATGAAAGAATTGCCGGCATATATACAGTGGGTATGGAAAGTATTCAGACTCCTTTAAATTTTCCATTCTTTTTCATTGGCCACTTGGTAAATTCAAAAAAGTTCATTTTTATTCTCACTAATGTTCACTCTCGACCCCATCATGACTGAAAAAAAAAAGTGTAGAAATGCACTTGCAAATTTAATAAAAAAGAAAAACTGAAATATCACATGGTCATAAGTATTCAGACCCTTTGCTCAGACACTTATATTTGTCACATGCTGTCAGGGGCGGATTATAAGAGGGTCAACCAGGGCGGTAGCCCAGGGCCCAGTGGTGTGGGGGGGCCCTGGGCTACCGCACAGATTGCCCGCTGGCCGCTGCCATCAGGGCATTACTGCCCATGCCCTGACTGACGTATCATTTATGGGCCCGGTGGGCAGAGAGAGGGGGCCCGCATCGGGCCCCGTCTCATCTGCTCACCGGGCCCCTACCAGTGCTGCGGCGGTTTCCTATTGACGTGCAGGCGTGCGCCCGCATGTCAATAGTTAACAACAGCCGCCAGCCAATTGGAGGCTGGCAGCTGAAGTCGGCCGCAGGCACAGCATACACGTTGCCGGCGTCTGACGTCATTGTCAGTCGCCAGCGAGTCCACGCTGCTGGAGGGAGCGCACCACTGGAGCGCCGGTCAGGTGAGGAGAACTCTTTTTTTTTTTTTTTTTTTGTTTCTTTTGCGAACGGCAATCCGGGGGGCCCGGGGCAATATGCTGGACACACTGGGGCAGATTGCTGGAGACACTGGTGCAGATTGCTGGACACACTGGGGGCAATGCTGGAGACACTGGGGGCAATGCTGGAGACACTGGGGGCAATGCTGGAGACACTGGGGGCAATGCTGGAGACACTGAGGGCAATGCTGGAGAAACTGGGGCAATGCTGAAGACACTGGGGCAGATTGCTGGACACACTGGGGCAGATGATTGCTGGACACACTGGGGCAATGCTGGAGACACTGGGGCAGATTGCTGGACACACTGGGGGCAACGCTGGAGGACACACTTGGGCAGATGATTGCTGGACACACTGGGGCAATGCTGGAGACACTGGGGCAATGCTGGACATACTGGGGCAGATTGCTGGTCACACTTGGGGTAATATGCTGGACACACTAAGGGTAATATGCTGGACACACTGTCTGGGGCAATGCTGGACACTGGGGCAATATGCTGGACATACTGGGGCAGATTGTTGAACACACTGTCTGGGGGCAATGCTGGACATAGGGGCTAATTAAGGGATATTATTACTGTGTTATTTCTTGCAGAAACGAGTCCTGGCTGTAAGAAGTGATGGCGGTCTGTGCTGGATGAAAGATGAAGGACTTCACCTAGAGACGTCACTGGAGTCAGTGTTACCTATACACTGACACTATACACTGTATACCATATACAGAGCTCCAGTATATAATGTCACCAGTGATCACTGTATTACCTATACACTATATACAGAGGTCCTGTGTAAAATGTCACCAGTGATCGTTGTATTACCTCTACACAGACACTGCATACTAAGTACAGATCTCCTGTGAAAACTGGTACTTATGGTGATAGTATTGTGGTTTTTTTTTTATTACTGATCAGTATTGTAGTATTCAGTCACTATGTGGTGGTAATATGTGGTCTGGAAATAGTGTTGTGGTATTTGTCCCTTGTATGTACTATTTGGTCACCAAGTGGTGGTAATATGTGGTCTTGACATAGTGCGGTGGTATTTGTTCCTTGTATGTGATATTATTCGATCACTGTGGTTGTAATTTGTGGTCTGGTCACGGTGCGGTGGTATTTGTTCCTTGTATGTGATATTAGTCAAAATATACCTAAATTGTATTGCATATTTTAACAAATATTTAATAGGTTACAGTAGAGTAGGGCCCGGCCATTTTTCTGGAATAATCTGGTTCAGGTATCACATCCGTCACATGACCCCCATCACATGACCCCGTCACATGACCCCCATCACATGACCCCGTCACATGACCCCCGTCACATGACCGGGGGGGCCCACAGTGTCTGAACAGCCCGGGGCCCTGGCTACCCTTAATCCACCCCTGCATGCTGTCCATTTCCTTGTGATCCTCCTTGAGATGGTTCTACTCCTTTATTGGAGGCCAGCTGGGTTTAATTAAACTGATTTCAAAGGCACACACCTGTCTATATAAGACCTCACAGCGCATGTCAGACCAAATGAGAATCATGAGGTCAAAGGAACTGGCCAAGGAGCCTCGTGGTATGCGCTTCTGTTTGCCACGCCAGAAATGATACTCATGTCCTGGACTGGAGTAACATTTTTGGCATAAGAAACAAAGACACTGTTTAGAAGTTTGAAAGTCATTGTAAGTCCGTTCTCGGGCTCCCTCCTGTGGCCATGAGTGGTACTGTGTGAGTTTGTTCTTGGGCTCCCTCTGGTGGCCTTTTGCGATATTGCTGGGCCTATTTAACTCACCTGGACCTTCATTTGTTGCCTGCTGTCGGTGTATTCAGTCCTGTTTCTGAGAGCTCCTGAATATTCCTTGTGACCAGTCTCCTGCTGGAGAAGTTAAGTTTGTTTGTTCATTTTGCTCATTATTTCCTTGAAAACGTTTCTCTGTATATGATGAGTTCAGTCCAGCTTGCTTATATGTGATTTTTCGCTTGCTGGTTAGTTCTGGGGTGCAGAGTGCGCCCCTCACATCGTGAGTCGGTGTGGAGGTTCTTGTATTCTCTGCGTGGTTTATTTTTGATAGTTAGCGGGCCTCATTTGCTGAACCTGTTTCATTTCTACGTTTGTCTTTTCCCCTTAACTCACCGTTATTATTTGTGGGGGGCTGACTATAACTTTGGGGTTATTTCTCTGAGGCAAGTGAGGTCTTTGCTTTCTCTCTAGGGGTAGTCAGTTTCTCAGGCTGTGAACGAGGCGTCTAGGATTTTAGGAACGCTCCGCAGCTGCCTTTAGTGTTTGTGGATAGGATCTGGATTGCGGTCAGTATAGCTTCCACATCCCCAGAACTTGTCCTATATTCTGGTCATATGTGTCAGGTCAGTTTTGAGATCCTACCACCGGATCATAACAATTCTCCCACTGAAGACAGCCAATCACTAGACATCCCTGCAGCAGGATAGCCTAAGAGTGTGTGTGTGTGTATATATATATATATATATATATATATATATATATATACATACATATACACCAGGGGTAGCAGACAAAAAACTGGGATGTATGCCCGAAAAGCAAAGATTTGGACACCACAGATAGACCAGGCGTCTGACTGAGATAACAGACTTTCAATATGTGGCCTGGATTTTTTTAACCACAAAATACTGTATAGAACAAGGGTAGCAGACAGACAATAGAGTGGAATGTATGCCTGAAAAGCAAGTGTTAGGAGACCACAGACCA
Source organism: Ranitomeya variabilis (assembly GCF_051348905.1). Taxonomy (NCBI): domain Eukaryota; kingdom Metazoa; phylum Chordata; class Amphibia; order Anura; family Dendrobatidae; genus Ranitomeya; species Ranitomeya variabilis. Next base: position 411,360,828 of record NC_135234.1, on the reverse strand, counting down.
GGCATCGGACGGAGATAAGACTGATCAAAATGTGGCCTTGAATTTTTTTTGGCCCACCAAAATTGTGTCAATAAGTTAGCTATGACGCTAAAAAAAATTGGAGCATTAAAATTGTAAAATATTTAGCGCAATGATATGCAATGTGTGTGGCGTACAAATCACAGTGATAAATATAAGAACTGTAGCTAAATATTTTTGGCCCAGCTACAAATTTTTTGGTCAGCAAAATGGTGTCCAAAAATGTAATACACTCCAAAAAATGCTATAGTACCAAAAATACCAAAAAAAAGGCCAGAATTTTCTGCGCACTCACAACTGATGCCTGGGACAAATTATTATTTTTTTTTAAATTGTTAGATTTCCAGGCTCTTGTATTGAAATAAATGTATAAAAAAGGGGCTAGAATTGCTTTGTAATAAAATTAGCAGGTATAAGGTGCAAAAAAAAAAATCCTAGCCACAGATACCTGCAGCTACGTATATATAAAATACGCAGCAGCAGACAGTAATGGAGCAGTCAGGAACACCACACTGCACTTGCTAACTGAGTCAGTGCGCGTGTTCTGAGTAAACAAACTGTGCCAAAAGATACCTGTTGAGCAGGGCAGCAGCGATGAAGATTAGTGCTTCAGACAAACAGGACCTGAAGCACGTGACTTCTGGGGGCGTGACCTAACTCCGGAGAGCTAGGAGGTGAAGGAAAACTCCTAGAAGGATAACTAATGGACAAAGTTACCAAGGGGCATAGACAGAACAGATATTCAGAACGTAGCCAAGGAATCACACACAGAGAGGGCAGCGCAGTACAAGAGAAGCAGGCACAGGGTAGTCAGGACGTAGCCAAGAGGTCATACACAGAGAGGGCGCACAGTACAAGAGGGGCAGGCAAAACTTGTAATGTGGACACAGCCACATCATCTTGTCCCGCAAAAAAACAAGCCGCCATACAGCATCATCAGCGAAAAAAAAAAAGTTATAGCCCTCAGAATAAAGCAATGCAAAAATAATTATTTTTTACATAGTTTTTATTGTATACTAGATGGCAGCCCGATTCTAAAGAATCGGGAGTCTAGAATCCATATATACTTTATTTATTCAAATGTAAGAATAATTTGTAAGGCGGGGACCCTCGGCCTCCGATTTGGTTGGTGGGGCCCCACGGCCTCCGATTTGGTGGGCGGGGTCCCTCTGCCTCCGCTTTGGTGGGCGGGGCCCCTCGGCCTCCGATTTGGTTGGCGGGGCCCCTCGGCCTCCGATTTGGTGGGCGGGGCCCCTCGGCCTCCGATTTGGTGGGCGGGGACCCTCGGCCTCCTATTTGGTGGGCGGGGACCCTCGGCCTCCGATTTGGTGGGCGGGGACCCTCGGCCTCCGATTTGGTGGGCGGGGACCCTCGGCCTCCGATTTGGTGGGCGGGGACCCTCGGCCTCCGATTTGGTGGGCGGGGACCCTCGGCCTCCGATTTGGTGGGCGGGGACCCTCGGCCTCCAATTTGGTGGGCGGGGACCCTCGGCCTCCGATTTGGTGGGCGGGGACCCTCGGCCTCCGATTTGGTGGGCGGGGACCCTCGGCCTCCGCTTTGGTGGGCGGGGACCCTCGGCCTCCGATTTGGTGGGCGGGGACTCTCGGCCTCCGATTTGGTGGGCGGGGACCCTCGGCCTCCGATTTGGTGGGCGGGGACCCTCGGCCTCTGATTTGGTGGGCGGGGCCCCTCGGCCTCCGATTTGGTGGGCGGGGCCCCTCGGCCTCCGATTTGGTGGGCGGGGCCCCTCGGCCTCCGCTTTGGGGTGCGGGGCCGGGCCCCTCGGCCTCCGCTTTGGTGGGCGGGGCCGCTCGGCCTTCGATTTGTTGGGCGGGGCTCCTCGGCCTCCGATTTGGTGGGCGGGGACCCTCGGCCTCCGATTTGGAGGGCGGGGACCCCCGGCCTCCGATTTGGTAGGCGGGGCCCCTCGGCCTCCGATTTGGTGGGCGGGGACCCTCGGCCTCCAATTTGGTGGGCGGGGACCCTCGGCCTCCGATTTGGTGGGCGGGGACCCTCGGCCTCCGATTTGGTGGGCGGGGACCCTCGGCCTCCGATTTGGTGGGCGGGGACCCTCGGCCTCCGATTTGGTGGGCGGGGACCCTCGGCCTCCGATGTGGTGGTCGGGGCCCCTCGGCCTCCGCTTTGGTGGGCGGGGCCGGGCCCCTCGGCCTCCGCTTTGGTGGGCGGGGCCGCTCGGCCTTCGATTTGGTGGGCAGGGCTCCTCGGCCTCCAATTTGGTTGGCGGGGCCCCTCGGCCTCCGATTTGGTTGACGGGGCCCCTCGGCCTCCGATTTGGTGTGTGCTCTGCCTGGGGCCACTGTGCTCTGCCTGGGGCCCCATATGCTGCCTGGGGCCCCTGTGCTCTGCCTGGGGCCCCATATGCTGCCTGGGGCCCCTGTGCTCTGCCTGGGGCCCCATATGCTGCCTGGGGCCCCTGTGCTCTGCCTGGGGCCCCTGTGCTCTGCCTGGGGCCACTGTGCTCTGCCTGGGGCCCCATGTTCTGCCTGGGGCCACTGTGCTCTGCCTGGGGCCCCATAAGCTGCCTGGGGCCCCTGTGCTCTGCCTGGGACCACTGTGCTCTGCCTGGGGCCCCATATGCTGCCTGGGGCCCCTGTGCTCTGCCTGGGACCACTGTGCTCTGCCTGGGGCCCCATATGCTGCCTGGGGCCCCTGTGCTCTGCCTGGGGCCACTGTGCTCTGCCTGGGGCCCCATATGCTGCCTGGGGCCCCTGTGCTCTGCCTGGGGCCACTGTGCTGTGCCTGGGGCCCCATAAGCTGCCTGGGGCCACTGTGCTCTGCCTGGGGCCCCATATGCTGCCTGGGGCCACTGTGCTCTGCCTGGGGCACCATGTTCTGCCTGGGGCCACTGTGCTCTGCCTGGGGCCCCATAAGCTGCCTGGGGCCCCTGTGCTCTGCCTGGGACCACTGTGCTCTGCCTGGGGCCCCATATGCTGCCTGGGGCCCCTGTGCTCTGCCTGGGACCACTGTGCTCTGCCTGGGGCCCCATATGCTGCCTGGGGCCCCTGTGCTCTGCCTGGGGCCACTGTGCTCTGCCTGGGGCCCCATAAGCTGCCTGGGGCCCCTGTGCTCTGCCTGGGACCACTGTGCTCTGCCTGGGGCCCCATATGCTGCCTGGGGCCCCTGTGCTCTGCCTGGGGCCACTGTGCTCTGCCTGGGGCCCCATATGCTGCCTGGGGCCACTGTGCTCTGCCTGGGGCTCCATATGCTGCCTGGGGCCCCTGTGCTCTGCCTGGGGCCCCATATGCTGCCTGGGGCCCCTGTGCTCTGCCTGGGTGTAGGACACTGGTGACGTCACTTATCTCCGGACATTAGCTCCGGACATTAGCTCCGGACATTAGCTCCGGACATTAGCTCCGGACAAAGCCACGGAAGTTGGCACAAATTGCAGGAAGTAGTATTCTAGGCAATTATATATTAGAAAAGCGCCAAAACATAAAAAAATGATATAATGAGATATCGCTGTAATTGTTCTAACCAGAAGAATAAAACTGCTATATCAATCTTACCAAATGTGGAATGGTATAAACGCCCCCCCAAAAGAAATTCATGAATTGCTGTTTTTTGCTCATTCTGCCTAACAAAAATCGGAATAAAAAGTAATCAAAAAATTTAATGTGCCCGAAACTGGTACCAATAAAAACATCAACTTGTCCCGCAAAAAAACAAGACCTCACATGACTGTGGGCCAAAATATGGAAAAAGTATAGCTCTCAAAATGTGACGCAAAAACTATTTTTTACAATAAACAGCGTCTTTCAGTGTGTGACAGCTGCCAAACATAAAAACCCCCTATAAATAGTAAATCAGACCCCCCTTTATCACCACCTTAGTTAGAGAAAAATAAAAAAAAGTTTCCATTTTCCCATTAGGGTTAGGGTTGGGGCTAAAGTAAGGGTTGGAGCTAGGGTTAGGGTTGGGGCTAGAGTTGGGGTTAAGGTTTGTATTATGTTTACGGTTGGGATAAGGGTGTGTCAGGGTTAGGGGTGTGGTTATGGTTAGGGTTGTGATTAGGGTTAGGGGTGTGTTGGGGTTGGGATTAGAGTTAAGGGTATGTTCGGGTTAGGGTTATGGTTAGGGTTGGGATTAGGGTTAGGGATGTGTTGGGGTTAGGGGTGTGGTCAGGGTAGGGATTAAGGTTAAGGGTGTGTTGGGGTTAGGGTTGGAGTTAGAATTGGGGGGTTTCCACTGTTTAGGCACATCAGGGGCTCTGCAAACGCAACGTGATGCCCACTTCTTCCCTTCCTAGCCCTGACGTGCGCCCAAACAGTGGTTTACCCCCACATATGGGGTATCAGCGTACTCAGGACAAATTGCACAACAATTTGTGGAGTCCAATTTCTCTGGATATCGTTGGAAAAATAAAAAATTGGGGGTGAAAAGATCATTTTTGTAAAAAAAAAAATATTTTTTAATTTTCACGGCTCTACAGGTCCTTCTCAAAAAATTAGCATATAGTGTTAAATTTCATTATTTACCATAATGTAATGATTACAATTAAACTTTCATATATTATAGATTCATTATCCACCAACTGAAATTTGTCAGGTCTTTTATTGTTTTAATACTGATGATTTTGGCATACAACTCCTGAAAACCCAAAAAACCTGTCTCAATAAATTAGCATATTTCACCCGTCCAATCAAATAAAAGTGTTTTTTAATAACAAACAAAAAAACCATCAAATAATAATGTTCAGTTATGCACTCAATACTTGGTCGGGAATCCTTTGGCAGAAATGACTGCTTCAATGCGGCGTGGCATGGAGGCAATCAGCCTGTGACACTGCTGAGATCTTATGGAGGCCCAGGATGCTTCAATAGCGGCCTTAAGCTCATCCAGAGTGTTGGGTCTTGCGTCTCTCAACTTTCTCTTCACAATATCCCACAGATTCTCTATGGGGTTCAGGTCAGGAGAGTTGGCAGGCCAATTGAGCACAGTAATACCATGGTCAGTAAACCATTTACCAGTGGTTTTGGCACTGTGAGCAGGTGCCAGGTCGTGCTGAAAAATGAAATCTTCATCTCCATAAAGCATTTCAGCCGATGGAAGCATGAAGTGCTCCAAAATCTCCTGATAGCTAGCTGCATTGACCCTGCCCTTAATGAAACACAGTGGACCAACACCAGCAGCTGACATGGCACCCCACACCATCACTGACTGTGGGTACTTGACACTGGACTTCAGGCATTTTGGCATTTCCTTCTCCCCAGTCTTCCTCCAGACTCTGGCACCTTGATTTCCGAATGACATGCAAAATTTGCTTTCATCAGAAAAAAGTACTTGGGACCACTTAGCAACAGTCCAGTGCTGCTTCTCTGTAGCCCAGGTCAGGCGCTTCTGCCGCTGTTTATGGTTCAAAAGTGGCTTTACCTGGGGAATGCGGCACCTGTAGCCCATTTCCTGCACACACCTGTGCACGGTGGCTCTGGATATTTCCACACCAGACTCAGTCCACTGCTTCCTCAGGTTCCCCAAGGTCTGGAATCGGTCCTTCTCCACAATCTTCCTCAGGGTCCGGTCACCTCTTCTCGTTGTACAGCGTTTTCTGCCACATTGTTTCCTTCCAACAGACTTACCATTGAGGTGCCTTGATACAGCACTCTGGGAACAGCCTATTTGTTGAGAAATTTCTTTCTGGGTCTTACCCTCTTGCTTGAGGGTGTCAATGATGGCCTTCTTGACATCTGTCAGGTCGCTAGTCTTACCCATGATGGGGGTTTTGAGTAATGAACCAGGCAGGGAGTTTTTAAAAGCCTCAGGTATCTTTTGCATGTGTTTAGAGTTAATTAGTTGATTCAGAAGATTAGGGTAATAGGTCGTTTAGAGAACCTTTTCTTGATATGCTAATTTATTGAGACAGGTTTTTTGGGTTATCAGGAGTTGTATGCCAAAATCATCAGTATTAAAACAATAAAAGACCTGACAAATTTCAGTTGGTGGATAATGAATCTATAATATATGAAAGTTTAATTGTAATCATTACATTATGGTAAATAATGAAATTTAACACTATATGCTAATTTTTTGAGAAGGACCTGTATATGATAAACTTTAGTGAAACAATTGGGGGTTCAAAGTGCACACCACACATCTACATAAGTTCCTTAGGGGGTCTACTTTCCAAAATGGTGTCACTTGTGGGGAGTTTCCACTGTTTAGGCACATCAGGGGCTCTCCAAATGCAACATGGCGTCCTATCTCAATTCCAGCCAATTTTGCATTGAAAAGTCAAATGGCGCTCCTTCCCTTCTGAGCTCTGCCATGCGCCGAAACAGTGGTTTACCCCCAAATATGGGGTGTCAGCGTACTCAGGACAAATTGTACAACTTTTGGGGTCCATTTTCTCCTATTACCCTTGGTAAAATAAAACAAATTGGATCTGGAGTAATTTTTTTGTGAAAAAAAGTTAAATGTTCATTTTTTTAAACATTCCAAAAATTCCTGTGAAACACCTGAAGGGTTAATAAACTTCTTAAATGTGGTTTTAAGCACCTTGAGGCGTGCAGTTTTTAGTGTTGTAAAAATCAGAAATCGCTGGTCAATTTTTAACCCTTATAACTCCCTAACAAAAAAAATTTGTGTTCCAAAAATTGTGCTGATGTAAAGTAGACATGTGGGAAATGTTACTTATTAAGTATTTTGTGTGACATATCTCTGTGATTTAAGGGCATGAAAATTCAAAGTTGGAAAATTGCAACATTTTCAAATTTTTCGCAAAATTTCCTTTTTTTTTCACAAATAAACGCAAGTAATATCAAGGAAATTTTACCACTATCATGAAGTACAATATGTCTCGAGAAAACAATGTCAGAATTACCGGGATCCGTTGACGCGTTCCAGAGTTATAACCTCATAAAGGGACAGTGGTCAGAATTGTAAAAATTCGCCCTGTCATTAACTTGCAAACCACCCTTGGGGGTAAAGGGGTTATTAGTTATACACCCAGGGCTGTATTTAGAGTTTATGCTGCCCTAGGCACTTTTAGTGCTGCCTCCCCCATTGGTGAGTATGACTAATGCAGACACTGTCGGCAGTGACTTAGGCTACTTTCACATCAGCAATTTTTGCCATTTGCGGCAGATCCGGCAGTTTTTCCGCATCTGCCGTGTAATAGATCACCTACAGCAACACTGCTTTCGGCCTCATTCATTCCCTATGAGACTTGTGGACATGTGCAGCACTTGCGGTTTTGCCACATGCCTTGTAGCCCTTTTTTCCTAAAAATTAGTGGTGATTCAAATTAATGCACTACACTGACAAAACATTTGATAATTTGCATTTTGGACCTTTTAAGAAATCTTATTACAAACCACACATTTTTCATGAGAGATCTGCATGTTCTGCTCCCTTGACAAGTGTCACATACAAAAACAAGTGTTCAGGAGAGAACCAGTGGAATGATACCAGTCCAGAGAAAAAAATACTATTGGATACTGCCTGGCATACTGTACCAGTCCACCCTAACAACTGGATAGTGCCTGGCATACTGTACCAGTCCACTATAACCATTGGATACTGCCTGGCATACTGTACGAGTCCATAAGAACCATTGTAAACTGCCTGGCATACAGTACCAGTCCACGATAACCTTTGGATACTGCCTGGCATACAGTACCAGTCCACTATAACGATTGGATACTGCCTAGCATACAGTACCAGTCCACTATAACCTTTGGATACTGCCTGGCATACTGTACGAGTCCATAAGAACCATTGTATACTGCCTGGCATACAGTACCAGTCCACGATAACCTTTGGATACTGCCTGGCATACAGTACCAGTCTACTATAACGATTGGATACTGCCTGGCATACAGTACCAGTCCACTATAACCTTTGGATACTGCCTGGCATACAGTACCAGTCCACTATAACCTTTGGATACTGCCTGGCATACAGTACCAGTCCACTATAATCACTGGATACTGCCTGGCATACTGTACCAGTACATAAGAACCATTGGATACTGCCTGGCATACAGTACCAGTCCACTATAACCTTTGGATACTGCCTGGCATACTGTACCAGTCCATAAGAACCAATAAATACTAGCAGTCCATTGTAACCAAATGGAGTGATAGCCTTCCTTATTCAAAATCCCTTTTACCTTGTACAAATCTCCCACTTTACCAGCACCAAAGCAACCCCAGACCATCACATTACCTCCACCATGCTTGACAGATGGCGTCAGACACTCTTCCAGCATCTTTTCAGTTGTTCTGCATCTCATAGATTTTCTTCTGTGTGATTCAAACACCTCAAACTTGGATTCGTCTGTCCATAACGCTTTTTTCCAATCTTCCTCTACCCAATGTCTGTGTTCTTTTGCCCATACTAATCTTTTCCTTTTATTAGCCAGTCTGAGATATGGCTTCTTCTTTGCCACTCTGCCTTGAAGGCCAGCCTCCCGGAGTCACCTCTTCACTGTAGACGCTGACACTGGCGTTTTGCCTGTACTATTTAATAAAGCTGCCAGTTAAGGACCTGTGAGCATCGATTTCTCAAAGTACAGACTCTAATGTACTTGTCTTGTTGCTCAGTTGTGCAGCGGGGCCTCCCACTTCTCTTTCTACTCTGGTTAGAGCCTGTTTGTGCTCTCCTCTGATGGGAGTAGTATACACCGTTGTAGAAAATCTTCAGTTTCTTGGCAATTTCTCGCATGGAATAGCCTTCATTTCTAAGAACAAAAATAGACTGTCGAGTTTCACATGAAAGTTCTTTTATTCTGGCCAATTTGAGAGTTTAATGGAACCAACAAGTGTAATGCTCCAGATTCTCAACTAGCTCAAAGGAAGGTTAGGTTTATAGGTTCTCTAATCAGCCAAACTGTTTTCAGTTGTGCTAACATACTTGCTCAAGGGTATTCTAACCATCCATTAGCCTTCTTACACAGTTAGCAAACACAAAGTACCATAAGAACACTGGAGTGATGGTTGTTGGAAAAGGGCCTCTATACATGTATGAAGATATTGCATTACAAACCAGACGTTTGCAGCTAGTATAGTCACAACATTAACAATGCATAGAGTGTATTTCTGAATCATTTAATGTTAGCTTCATTAGAAAAAACTGTGCTTTTCTTTAAAAAATAAGGATATTTCTAAGTGACCCTAAACTTTTGAACGGTAGTATATGCACGGCTCAAAAAATAAAGGGAACACTTAAACAACAGATTATAACTCCAAGTAAACCAAACTTCTGTGAAATCAAACTGTCCACTTAGGAAGCAACACTGTTTGACAATCAATTTCACATGCTGTTGTTCAAATGGAATAGACAACAGATGGAAATTATTGGCAATTATCAAGACACACTCAATAAAGGAGTGGTTCTGCAGGTGGGGACCACAGACCACATCTCAGTACCAATGCTTTCTGGCTGATGCTTTGGTTACTTTTGAATGTTGGCTGTGATCTCACACTCGTGGTAGCATGAGACGGACTCTACAACCCACACAAGTGGCTCAGGTAGTGCAGCTCATCCAGAATGGCACATCAATGCAAGCTGTGGCAAGGTTTGCTGTGTCTGTCAGCGTAGTGTCCAGAGGCTGGAGGCGCTACCAGGAGACAGGACAGTACACCAGGAGACATGGAGGGGGCCGTAGGAGGGGAACAACCCAGCAGCAGGGCCGCTACCTCAGCCTTTGTGCAAGGAGGAACAGGAGGAGCACTGCCTGAGCCCTGAAAAATGACCTCTAGCAGGCCACAAATGTGCATGTGTCTGCACAAATGGTTAGAAAGCGACTCCATGAGGATTGTCTGAGTGCCCGATGTGCATAGATGGGGGTTGTGCTCACAGCCCAACACCGGGCAGGACGCTTGGCATTTGCCACAGAACACCAGGATTGGCAAATTCGCCACTGGCGCCCTGTGCTCTTCACAGATGAAAGTAGGTTCACACTGAGCACATGTGACAGATGTGACAGAGTCTGGAGACGCCGTGGAGAGCGATCTGGCTGCAACATCCTTCAGCATGACCGGTTTGGCAGTGGGTCAGTAATGGTGTGGTGTGGCATTTCTTTGGAGGGCAGCACAGGCCTCCATGTGCTTGCCAGAGTAGCCTGACTGTCATTAGGTACCGAGATGAGATCCTCAGACCCCTTGTGAGATAGGAGTGGTGGTTAGGTTGGGGAGGAGGTGAGATGGGATGGGGTCGTGCGCACAGATGGTGAGGTGCGATTTGGAGAGGAGACCGTTAAGCCCTCCTTCAGTGATGTTGGATAGGGATGTTATGGGGTTTTGGGCATTGGTCTGTATACAAAGGGGTTGTGGTGGTTGAACAATGAACAATTGCCTTGTTTGGTCGATCTTATTTTTAAAGTGTGTGGCAAAGTCCTCAGCAGAGATGAGGGAGGTTGGAGGGGGCAGTAGGGGCGGAGGAGGGAGTTAAAGGTTTTGAATAACTGTTTGGGGTTGTAGGATAGGGAAGATACGAGGGTTGTGAAGTAGGCTATTTAGCAGAGGTGAGAGCAGATTTAAAAGCGAGTGTTGCCTGTTTGAATGCAGTGAAGTCGTCTTGCGAATGTGTTTTCTACCAGTGCCGCTCTGCAACCCTGGACACTTGCCGGAGCTTTTTAGTGGTGTTATTGTGCCAGGGTTGTCTATTGATACATTGCACTCTGCTATGAACGAGAGGGGCAACCATGTCAATAGCTGATGTGAGAGTGGCATTGTAGAAAGCAGCGGCACTGTCTGTGTCATGGAGTGAGGATATGGATGCCAGTGGTAGGATAGAGTCAGAGAGCGTGTGGGTGTCTAGGTGTGCAAGTTTTCTGCGGGGGTGTGCATGTTGCTGGACATGGGTGACCGTGAGGAGGACATGGATGAGAAAGTGAGCAGATGGTGGTCGGATAGAGGGAGAGGGGAGGTGGTGAAGTTAGAGAGCAGAGACGGGTGTAGAGCAGGTCTAGTTTGTCCATCTGTGTGGTTGGCTGCAGAGGACCACTGAGTAAGTCCAAAAGATGAAGTAAGGGACAGAAGTTTGGAGGCTGTTGACTGAAGTGTATCAGTGGGGATGTTGATGTCACCCATGATGATGGTGGGAATGTCAGCAGAAAGTGAAGAAGCCAGGTAGAGAATTGGTCAATAAAGGAAGTGGCTGGGCCCGAAGTTCGGTATATGATGGCCACTTGGAGGTTGGAAGGAGAGTAGATGCGGACAGAGTGGACTTCAAATGAAGAAGACCCACTCCTCCACAATTTTTGTTGCCGGGGTGTGGGTGAAGTGAAGTCACATGGATTCAGTGTTATGTCAATGCACCAATACAGGTCAAAAAGGCACTAGGTCAGGCAATCGTATCTATATATGTATTTGTATCAAAATGTGCATCATAATTCAAAAGACCGTGCCAAAACCTGATAAGGTGTATCCCACCTGAGGCATGAAGGTGCTGCAACCAGTGTCTATTACAAAATTGCACATGCCCCGCAATCTACCCAGAAAGGGAAAGAGGGAAAAAAAAACAAAAAGTGCTATAGTGCAATGTGTCAGGGGAAGGTACCATTCCATGGAGCAAATGTATTTAGTTAAAGTAACTATATACTATACCTATTGCTCATCGGTCCTTACTCGGAAGCAAGACAGTGACCCCCCTGGTCAGGTTAAGCAGTCCCGATGTACGTTTTGCGGGCGTAGTGTTCCGCTTTCTCAGGGGAATGTACTGTGTTGGATGCACAGGACCTTCTTAAGCTGCAGGGGACCGATCACATGTTAGAGATTCGCTAAACACATTGCCGTCAATGGTGCATGCATAGTGGGCCCAAAAGGTCCCGGCATATGCTGAAAAGGCATCCAGCGTCACTGCACGTGCGCGGGGAGGTTTCCGGGCGAGTGCAGGAGGCCATCGGACGGCCAGCAGCACATTGGACACCACGAGCACCACCACGGATGCACACAGCCATATTTAAAGCAATACACCCATGATAATAACATAGTTATTCCTATTGGAAAAGACGTCTTCACCATCACAGATGCTCTTGGGTGATGTGATCTGACATGGTTAGTAGTAAGGGTCCATCCGGGGTACAGTATCACAGAAGGTATTCCTTACATCAGATGTGGTGTTAATGTCCGATTTGTAGAACATATAAAAATGGTCAGACACTAAAAAAGAAGAGTAACAAAAAAACACAATTTAAAACCACAACTAAAAACAAGTGAAAACACAAAACACCTGACTGGCCGGGTAGGATGGCCCAGCAGAGAATATACACGGATAATAATACTTCAATATGGGGAATTTTTAATCACAGGAAGGGAGAAAATGTCAATGTTTCATTAACCCCTTCATGACCTTGGGATTTTCCGTTTTTGTGTTCGTTTTTCGCTCCCCTCCTTCCCAGAGCCATAACTTTTTTATTTTTCCATCAATATGGCCATGTGAGGGCTTATTTTTTGCAAAACAAGTTGTACTTTTGAACAACATCATTGGTTTTAGCATGTCATGTACTAGAAAACGGGAAAAAAATTCCAAGTGCGGTGAAATTGCAAAAAAAGTGCAATCCCACACTTGTTTTTTTGCTTGGCTTTTTTGCTAGGTTCACTAAATGCTAAAACTGATCTGCCAGTATGGTTCTCCAGTTCAGTACGGGTTCATAGATATCTAACATGTCTAGGTTATTTTTTATCTAAGTGGTGAAAAAAAATTCCAAACTTTGCTAAAAAAAAAAATAAATTGCGCCATTTTCCGATACTCATAGCGTCTCCATTTTTCATGATCTGGGGTCAGGTGAGGGCTTATTTTTTGCATGCCGAGCTGGCGGTTTTAATGATACCATTTCAGTGCAGATACGTTCTTTTGATCGCCCGTTTGATCGCCCGTTATTGCAGGCTGTGTCCTCCGTAGTACACGCCTGCGCAAGGCAATATTGCCTTGCGTAGGCGTGTACTACGGAGAACAGAGAATGAACTTCAATCCAATATTGCGGTCAGCATGCAGCCAGCGGGTAAGGAAAGGGTGAATCAAACACCCGAAAACCCCGCCCATATGACCCAAAACCGGTCCCGCCAAATTTAGGTGACAGGTTCCCTTTAAGGTCTTTATTCTGTATAGCCTTACAATATATACTCACCAAATATAACGGACACCTTCAACAATATTCAGCATTTCCTTTGTTACCTCTTTTATTTGAGAAGTCCCAAATAAGCAATATGTGCATGAGACTTCGGGATTCTCATTCACTTTGCTGGCATAATGACAAATCTGCGATGCAAAAAACGCAATGCATTCATTTAGCCTTAGGGCTCTGTCACACGTCAGTGTTGCCAGTACGTGTGGTGACAGTTTCCACATATACCGGAGACACTTACACACGTAGACCCATTCAAGTGCATGGGCAAATCACTTTATTCTTTGCGTAAGTACGATTACAGCAATATTATATAATATATATAATTTCTTGTCTTGGTGCTTTCATACTATTTTATAGAAATAAGATTTTTGCATTGTTCTATTCTGAGAGCTATAGCTTTATCTTTCAGCTGATGGAGCTGTATGGCGGCTTATTTTTGGAGGTGCTGTCCATTCTCTTTTTCAACATATTGCATGTTCTGTCCTTTTTTTTTTCTTTGGATGTGCACCCCTCCCATTTAAGGGGTCTAGCCTATTTTTGCTCTCACTGAAGAGCTGGAGGAAGGTGAGTTTCAGTACTCCTTTCAGTTGGTGTGGATGCTGTATGGTGGCCATTGTTGCTGTGGTTTTGTGCTGGTGGGGCGGCGCGGTCTGGAGTCATGGGGACTCAGTCTTGCAGCATGGGAGCTGTGGGGCACCAGGCCGTCTGCCCTGCTGGAGCATTGCCGCTGTGGTGGTGGTTGGCGCATGGCTCCGCTCCGTTAGGGTGGTAGGACCCACTACGAGGTTTGCCATGATGTGGCAGTGGGCTTCATACACTCTGATCAGAATGTTAAACTAAGAACCTCATGTTCAGTTATATAAATTTTTGCCTAGCGGCTTTAGATCACTGTATGATTTTTGGATGTGTGGTTCATGCTCTTTTTTTTTGTGCATAACACATAAATCAACAGATACCAAGAGGAGTGAGGGCCCTGCTCCCAAGCTTGCAGTAGGAGTAAATGGGGGAGACAAGAAAGGTAAATAAATTGTAGGATACAACGATAATATACTAAATCGGGTATGCACGTTATACTTTATGAATCGGTCACCAGCCAGTACAGTACAGACAGAGGGTTATTAAGTGCATATTGAGGGTGTGTGAACAGATGCTTATGGGAATAGTTAAGTGAGGTGATAGGCCAGTCTAATAAAATGCGTTTTTAGGCCACGCTTATTACTGGGTATTGTGAATTAATCTACCGTAAATGTCTGGGGTAGTGCATTCCAATGAACTGGCGCTGATGTGAGAAGTCTTGGAGACTGAATGGGAGGTTCAGATTATTGAATATTTGTCTAAAGTCATTAGCAGGAAGGAAGGCACTAGTAGGGTGGTAGGCTGAGACAAAGGAGGTAGTCCATGAGCCGGGCCAGATATCGGTACCACCCGGAGTGACTAATTTTCTTTGGTATTTTTAGGTAGATGCATGTCTGTAGTTTATTTTTTGATATGATAGCCCTTACATATACGTAGCTTATTAACCCCTTCAGCCCTAGGCCTATTTGTACCCAAGTGCCTAAGCCAATCTGACCTGTGCCACTTCATGGGCTAATAACTTTGGAACGCTTTCACCTATCCAAGCCATTCTGAGATTGTTTTCTCGTGACATATTGTACTTCACGTCAGTGCTAAATGGGAGTCAATATATTTTACCTTTCTATATAAAAAAATGCTAAATATTCGGAAATTTTGGAAAAATCGGCAATTTTTTAACTTTGAAATTCTCTGCTTTTTACAAAAATACTGATACCCCCCATAATAGTTATTAATTTACACTCCCCACATGTTTACTTCATATTGGCATCATTTTGAAAATGAAACCTTATTGTTTTACGACGTAATAGGGCTTATAGTTTTATGCGCAATTTTTCACATTTACAGCAAAACCCACTTTTCAAAGGACCAAGTCACTTCTGAAGTCACTTTAAGGGGCTTACATAACAGAAACCACCCATAAATTACCCCATTTTGCAAACTACACCCCTCAAGCTGTTCAAAACTCATTTTTAAAAACTGTTAACCCTTTAGGTGTTCCACAGGAATTTTAGCAGAATGAAGGCGAAATTTCAAAATTTCATTTTTTTTCCAGATATTACATTGTAATCCAATTTTACCTGCAACCTAGCAAGGGTTAACGGCAAACCCAAACTTGGTTACCCTAATTCTGCAGTTTATAGAAACACCCCACATGTACTCGTAAACTAAAGTATGGGCACACAGCACAGCTCAACACGGAAGGAGCGCTATGTGGTTTTTGGGTGGCGGATTCACTGGAAGAAATCTAGGGGGCCATGTCACATTTGAAGGCTGCCTGAGGTACCCCCACAGTGGAAACCCCAAAAAGTGACCCTATTTTGGAAACTACACCCCCAAGGAATCTTTTAGGGGGTATAGTGACCACTTTGACCCAACCAGTGTTTCACAGTAGTTGGAAACACTTGGTTGAGAAAATGGAAAAAGTGCATTTTTTACATGAAGGTGTCATTTTAGGCTCATTTTTTTATTTTTAAGAGGTGTACCAGCAAAAAATGCACCCCACTATTTGTTCACCAATCTCTCCCGAACACAACAACACCCGATATGTTGTCGTACACTGCAGTATTGGGGAACGGCAGGCCTCGGAAGGGAAGGAGCGCCAAATGACTTTTGGAGTGCAAATTTTACTGGAAGAAATCTAGGGGGCTATGTCACATTTGAAGACACCCTGAGGTGCCCCAACACACGCACACACACTGACACATACACGTTCTGTGCTGAACAGGACTCTCCGGTCTTCTCTGCAGAGCTCCTATCTCCCTCTGTAGAGGCTGACACCTATTTCAGGATGCAGGCCTTAGAGATCTGTGTGTTGAATCCGGTGTAATCGCTGAAGGATCAGTGTCTGGAGTGATGGACGGCCGGAGGTACAACAGAGCAGTGAGACTACACAAGCTGGTCTATGAAGCACTTATGAGGCTTGCATGGAAAAACTTCCTTCCATGGCTAGAAGAAAACCATGCAAGGGACCTTCACCATCTGGATGAAACACTGAAGAACATCACAAACTTTCGCATCAGTGTGTCGCAGGGATCCTTCGAAAAGCTCTTGGATAATGAATCTTGCACACTTACCCTGAAGCTCTTTCAAGTTTATCTTGAGACCCTCAGAAATGAACAACTCTCAGCATTCTGGATGTCATACTTGGACATGGTCGAGACCATGCTGGCCCTGGTTCGAGCTTCAAGAGAAGGCAACTGGATGCTTCACCTAGGAGCAATCCGACAGATGATACCATGGTGTTTTGCCTATGACAAGGTCAACTATGCCCGATACCTAACCTATTACTATGCCACAATGTCTCGGCTGCCCATAGAACACCCAGAGGTCCATGAATACTTCATGCAAGGTGGCTTTTCGGTCCAGATCGGTAGCAAGAATCCTTTTGGACGAATTCCTGTGGACCAGACCATTGAAGAGACAATCAACAAAGACACCCAGACACCAGGGGGCACAAAAGGCTTCAGCCTCAAAGTTGGAGCTGTTTCCAGGTTCTACCTGACATCAGAGTACCGCAGTATGTACTTGAGGCAGCTGAGGGCCCTGGTAGGCCAACAATATACTGACTTCAGCCATTCAGACCTACAGGTGTCTAGGATTAGAAGAGATGAAGCCGATGTCCAATCTTTCGTTCAACTGCTGGAGACAGGTTGGGTGAACCCCTTCAACAAAGAGCATAATGGTGAACTTATCAGTTTGTCAACAGCGACTGTAGCACCACCAGATGTAGCCAAAGACCTTCAAGGGGCATACAGTATAGGAGAGGATGCATATCAAACATTCAAGGATGAGCGTTTGGGTACCGATAAGCCAACTACATTGTTTCATGACAAGATGACGAAGAACAAACTTAAAACGTTCTCTAACATCCAAATGAAGACACGCAGACAAGGTCTTGGCAAGGAGGTAATTTTGAAGGCTGACAGAAACCTATTTGGCCAGATGATACTTGTAGCTGAGAACAGAAAGCTACAAATGAGTGATGTCTTGACTCATCCCCTGGGTCCATTGCCATGGGCACTTGCCAATGGTGATGGGTCTATCCGCAAGACCAACAAGGCTGCCCTCGCAAGGGAGTTGGAGAGGAATGCTCGTCCTGCAGAAGTGATCCCCGAGCCCTCTGCAACCATCATTGATGGGATGAGCCTGGTTCAGAAACTGAAGGGAAACAATGCAACATTTGGCCAGCTAGCAGGCACAGCAATGAGTCGCGCTATCCATGAGGGTGCTAAGAGCAAGCGCATTGATATTGTCTTTGACGTCTACAAGGAGACATCCATCAAAGATACAGAAAGAGTCAACAGATATGAAGGCACAGGGATCCATTTCAAGAACATTCAACATGGGCACAACATCCAGCAGTGGAAAAAGCTTCTAAGTAGTTCCTCCAACAAGGCAAGTCTCATAAAGTTTCTGGTAGAAGAATGGAAGGCGAAACACCACAGGGAGAAGCTTGAGGAGAAGGAGCTGTATGTCACATGTGAGCAGCTCTGCTTTAAGATCACCAAAGAACAGTGGGAAGAGGCTGCTGACCTTAAGTCAAATCAAGAAGAAGCAGACACACGCCTCCTTCTCCATGCTCTTCATGCAGCAGAATCTGGTTACAAGTCGGTCATCATCACTTCGGAGGATACTGATGTCATGGTCCTGTGTCTGGGCATGTGCCACAAAATCCCATCCCACCTGTTCCAGAAATGCGGTACACAGAACCGGACAAGATTCCTGGATATCACCACTCTGAGCCGAACATTGGGAGGCAGCGTATGTGATTCATTGATTGGTATGCATGCATTTACAGGCTGTGACACCGTCAGTGCATTCGCTGGCCGTGGGAAGATGACGACACTCAAGCAGTTGAAGATGAACAAGACATACCAGGATGCCTTTCAGGAAGTTGGTCGTTCATGGGAAGTGTCTACCGAACTTTTTGAGAAGTTACAGGAAATCACCTGCCACATGTACCTGCCAACTACCCAAACAACTGAGGTAAACAGGCTCCGTTATCAGCTGTTCTGTGCCAGACGTGGAGTGGTAGAGTCAAGTCAACTCCCTCCTTGCCAGGACTGCCTTTTCATGCATGCACTGCGTGCAAACTACCAGGCTGCGATCTGGAGGAGAAGTCTGCAGAGCCAGCCATGGGTTGCAAACCCAACAGACTGCGGTTGGATGATAGATAACGACGGAAAGCTTGTTGTCAAGTGGATGCAAGGGGCACCAGCACCAGAAGCTATTATACAGCTACTGTCCTGCAAGTGTGTGCGGTCATGTGAACTTCCTCAGTGTACTTGCCTCAGCAATGGCCTGAAGTGCACAGACATGTGCAGATTACAGACATGCCAGAACAAGGGTACTGAAGACGAGCCAGTAGAACAACAGTCAGATTCAGAGTCCGATGTTGAAGATATTATGGAGTAACATATATATATATATATATATATATATATATATATATATATATATATATATATATATATATATATATATATATATATATATATATATATGCACATGACATGTTCAGTGTGTATTTACATAACTTGGATTAAATTTTGTTACAAATACTACATCTAGTCACTCCGGGTGGTACCGATATCGTCATATTTGGTTCTTGGCTCATGCTAAAATTCCTGTGGAACACCTAAAGGGTTAACAGTTTTTAAAAATGAGTTTTGAACAGCTTGAGGGGTGTAGTTTGCAAAATGGGGTAATTTATGGGTGGTTTCTGTTATGTAAGCCCCTTAAAGTGACTTCAGAAGTGACTTGGTCCTTTGAAAAGTGGGTTTTGCTGTAAATGTGAAAAATTGCGCATAAAACTATAAGCCCTATTACGTCGTAAAACAATAAGGTTTCATTTTCAAAATGATGCCAATATGAAGTAAACATGTGGGGAGTGTAAATTAATAACTATTATGGGGGGTATCAGTATTTTTGTAAAAAGCAGAGAATTTCAAAGTTAAAAAATTGCCGATTTTTCCAAAATTTCCGAATATTTAGCATTTTTTTATATAGAAAGGTAAAATATATTGACTCCCATTTAGCACTGACGTGAAGTACAATATGTCACGAGAAAACAATCTCAGAATGGCTTGGATAGGTGAAAGCGTTCCAAAGTTATTAGCCCATGAAGTGGCACAGGTCAGATTGGCTTAGGCACTTGGGTACAAATAGGCCTAGGGCTGAAGGGGTTAATAAGCTACGTATATGTAAGGGCTATCATATCAAAAAATAAACTACAGACATGCATCTACCTAAAAATACCAAAGAGAATTAGTCACTCCGCTTGGTACCGATATCGTCAAATTTGGTTCTTGGCTCATGGACTAAGGGAGATGTAGGGTGGTGGTGAACCAGGGTGAGCTATGTGGATGAGATTGATAACTCTATATTGCACTCTGTATTGGATGGGCAACTAGATGTACTGGTCAGAGGTCTCAGCATAGCATGAAGATGCTTGAGGTTTAAACTCTTGGTGGTAAAAAGCTGAGCTGAGGCCTGCACAAATGAGCAATGCATTGTGTCTCAACATCTAGTTCTACACTTTCATTTGATAGTTTACTTTCTTCATATATCTGGCAAACAAGCTTTAACAAATGGAGTCCAATGATACTTACTATCCTGAAGTCATCAACAGAAGGTACAAGAAGCTGCTAAGCCTTGCTCCAAGATCTCCCCCTCTCACCACTCTTTAGAAGAGGTGAGACTGACAGTCTTTGCTTAAAATCCCACATAAATGTAGACCAGGCAGTTCTGCTTTCTTGGGATGTTGTTGCACTATGTACAAATCTTATCAATATCCTGGATTGTAATGGTTCCTGGACTAGTAAATGGTTTGTGATTGTCAAACTGATGGAAGACCTGTCCACACCTGAAGGTCTCCAGCTTCTACCACGATCAGAATCACATTAGGAAACTTGGAATAACTCATCACTTACTCAGACCTGCCACAAATGTGCAGAGGATCAGGCCAGGGTCTAAAGGACTATCAAAGAGGAAAAAACTACTATAACCTTCAGGACCAGACAGGCCAACATCAACAGGTCCTCAATCTCCAGGAAAGGAAAACTACCTGCAACTGCATGGCCAGGGAAACCATATCAACAAGGATTGTACTAAGAAAGATAAATAAAAGGCATGTGAAGAAGATAGTGCTGCCCTTAACCAACCATTTCTAGGTTTCTTGACGACAAGCTGATCAAAGGTTGTTCTGTAATCTTTGCTACTGATAGTAAGCATCCCCTTTCTATATCTTATAGATGGAGCAACTACCTCTGCCACCGATCAGGAGTATTGGATAATGCCGCTAGAAAAAGTAACCCTTCTCTTTTCTCCTCTGATAAAATGGCTGCATTCATATATACACCAGCAGAGTTGATAGAGAATCCTATGGCTGGTGTGGGCTACATTAAGGCACTCGCCAATGGATTCCAAAAAACTGGATTCGGCCAGCTTTGATGTGTTTGGGGGGTACTATTAAAAATACTTTGCTGAACGTACACTCGGCACTGCTGTATGCAGAAGCCCGTGAAAGGACAAACCTAGAGGTAAGTTATTAGCGTCTGCACAAGTTTAAATTGTCATTCTCTCATCTGTAATGGGTCATCTTTGTGCCTCAGGTGTGTTGGGAACAATAGACTGAACAGGGATAAGGGCATCTTAAAGCAAGTGCTCTAAAGTACAATGTCCTGGCCCTGCCCAAAGATGACTGTGGATTGAGCAGATGACTTATGCCGGTGAGTTCTCTGTACATATTGGGGTGTCACTGCCTCCCCTGTGACATATATGCTTGATTCAGATCCTATGACTTGGCCTCAGTAAAGACACCAACAGCAATTTCAACACCAGTCCGTTTCATTTCAAAAATTTGGGGAAACAACTTTAGCCTCTTTGCAAAGAGAAGGCTGGACCACATTGCTTTTCCTTCCTCAGATTTATGGGACATTCTTAATATATTTCTTTAGTTAATTGTGTATATTTTTGATACATATAATACATATTTATATGTATTGTTTAAGATCTGTCTTTATTGAATAATTTCTGACCCTGTGCATGCAACAAACTGCATATTGATGGTATACTTGGGTATGAGTGGAAATCACAGCATGTATAGATGAGAACCTGCTAGTCTCCTAGTACATGCAGACATCAGACGAGCTCATAGAATTGCACAAGGATGCAACATACTCATGTGAGCTTGCTCTTTGTCTGTCAGCTTTTTGTACAGCTTTTCTGCTCCCCTCCTGTGAATTGTGGGTAGTTTTGGCAGGTTGTGTACTTGACCGGAGGACACTCATTATGAAGACTTAAAGAGAGTCCGTCACTTCAGAAAAAAAAAAAAAATGCACTTTTAAATGGGCTTTAGTGTCATAGGGGCAGATTCCCCCAACAAGCATACTAACAGGGTTTGGTGCACCCTTTGCATGGCTAACAGTTTGTACCATTTAAGCCTCCTGATTTGCACAGTTATTTTCTCAGGCGCTGCCCCAGCCTCTATAACCACAGTAGCACTGTGCCCAAGTCTGCTTACAACACTGTTTAGACCATTTAAAATGAATTTTGAAGGTGACTACTCCCTTAATTGGCAAAAATGTTTAATTATTTAAAAAAACAAAACCTCACCCCTGAAAATGTTAAAGGATTAAGGTGGTATTGCCCGTTCCTAGACCTTTTGGCCCCCATTTTTTTCCCAGTTTCATACTATCTCCATTAATAAGTTCATCATCCTCCAGGTGGAGTACGCTGATCATCAGCTCCACCATAGTGAAGGCTCAACTTTCCACTGAGGTCATGAAGAGCCAGGACACCCTGGGTCCACCACAAGTTACCTAGAGCCAAACAGATGTTCGTATAGACAGCCTGGACATGATTGAGTTCATGGGGTCGTCTTCTTATTCAATCAGGTACTTGTTGGTCAGCATCTTTATAAAAGGTGCATATCAATATGGGAAAGAATGGTGGGAGAGTTAAAACTGCAGCAAGAAGTTATCATATGGAATGCCAAAGACATTGGGTTGGAGGTGATTTTACTTTTGTCCATCTTGCTAGACTCATTTCTGTTTGTTCCTTTTTAAGAAATAATGGACTCTCTAATCATTAACCCATAGTCCAGCAACCCGGGGCTCAATCATTCAACAGTCTCACTAGGAAAGTGGAAATGGACAGTAGCATTGGCTCCATCATTGACCCAACACTGAATTCTAGCAAGAAAATGTGCTCAGCCTGAAGGTGGCCCACCAGGACAGTGGTTGAGTTTGGAACTCCATGGTTATTTTTTCTACCCCTTCTTTAAAATATATCTCACATAACCTGACTTGGGGAAACAAAACTTGTCAGTTTAAGAAATCTGCCAGCTGCTTTCCACTATCAATGATCCAGAAGACAAACCCAAGACACCCAGATAGGCCGCCGCAGAAAGCGTCCTGATTAGTGATGAGCATGCTCCGGTGATCTCCGAGTATTTGGATGTGCTCGGAGATTTAGTTTCTGTTGTCGTAGCTGCATGATTTGTGGCTGCTTTCCAGCCTGAATACATGTGGGGGTTGCCTGTTTGTTAGGAAATCCCCGCATGTATGCAAATCATGCACATCCAAATACTCGTGAGTGAGTATTCTCGTTACTCGAGATTTCCCTAGTCCTGATCTCTTGATAATCTGATGACAGAGATTTAGCATTTGTGTGGATGATTTGGGGCTGAGAGGAGTACTGAGAATGCTAAAACACCATATCCTACACAAGGATGACCAGCTAAAAATAATATTCAAAGACCCTCCCTTGCTATGATACAGGCAACCTCCTAATTTAAGAAACATCATGACCGAAGTTCAATGCCCTCAGATTCACTAAGAGGAACTTATCCTTGCAATGTGAAGAGCTGCAAACCCTGCATTCATGTAGAGACTAAAGACGGGATACAGATTCCCAACACAGCAGGACTATAAGCTTCTGGGACATTCACATGTTCCTCTTCCAATGTGGTGCACTTAAGTCTATGCACTATATGTCCTATTGGAGGTGTCTGTGGGACAAACAGGACAGAAAGAGCAAGGATGAGATCTAACCTCCACACTATTACAGATTTTAAAAAGCCATTTACCAGTAGCCAAACACTTCTCTGGTTCAGGACACAACATAAACAATATGAAAGGTGTCTGACATGGATATTGGGACAATAAAACTTTCACACCACTAATCTAATCCAATGAAGGATTCATTCTCTGAGCATATATTTAAATATCCATTTATTATACCATTTCTCTACGTGTTTATATGTAATGTGTTCCTTCAGATGCTTGGTTATACCAAGCCTGAGGAAGAGACCTAAAGTCTCGAAAGTTTGCTTTGTAACCTACCTTTTAATGGTATATAAAAATATCATAAGATTATTCTCTTGTTTTACCCAGTGAGAGAAATCTTAGTCACATATCTGGTCATTTCATGCTATTGTATGGATGTGGAATGTCTTACCCTGTTCCTGAAGACAACAAACGCTTTATGTGAATACTGTTGTGCGGTTTTATATGTGAAAGTAACGGGTGTCTAATAATGTATTATGATGATAGGAAATGGTTAGGATTAGCCCAGTGGGTGGGCACTAGTGCTCATAAGGGGGGCACTTCCTGGTTAGAGGGAGTTCAGTTTCAGCTAGTGAAGTGGAGTCTATGTTCGGGTGGGGTGGGTTGCTAGGGGCAGCAAGGGCTAAACATTTGAGGCAGTTGGAAACCAAATGGAGTTCCCTGATGGACATTCAAACAGCGGCTGGAGCCTAGGGCTTGGGCCATGTACCATGGAGCGGGTCTGGTTTTCTGACGTCATGAGGTCCGTAATCGTGGGGAGGTGGTTGATCCCAGGTGAACTGCCAGAGTGGACAACTAACCCCTGAGGCTGATTGAGGCAGTGAGGTTGGGGGTAGTACAAAGTGAACGAGTGGAGGAACAGAAGAGGAGTTGTACTAAGGAGGAAGGAAGTGCAAATTGCTGTGCTCTTTCCCAATTGTGCCTACCTAATGTACTGTTTAGTAAAAGTTTGACAGATACAAAGAACTTTGTGTCCCATGCACTGTGTGCAGCAGCTCCTCAGGAGGGAAGCCTGGAGGCAGCAGCAGGGAGTGTGATGCATCCCACACTACACTACACCCTTTGTCTTTAACCCCTTAATCCCATATGACGTACTATCCCGTCAAGGTGACCTGGGACTTAATTCCCAGTGACGGGATAGTACGTCATAGCCGATCGGCCGCGCTCACGGGGGGAGCGCGGCCGGGGTCAGCTGCCTATCGCAGCTGACATCCGGCACTATGTGCCAGGAGCGCCCCCGGCACATTAACCCCTGGCACACCGCGATCAAACATGATCGCGG
Source organism: Ranitomeya variabilis (assembly GCF_051348905.1). Taxonomy (NCBI): domain Eukaryota; kingdom Metazoa; phylum Chordata; class Amphibia; order Anura; family Dendrobatidae; genus Ranitomeya; species Ranitomeya variabilis. The sequence goes on along the minus strand of NC_135234.1, from coordinate 411,336,293 downwards.
TGTACCGGAGGTACAGGGAAGCATCGCGCAGGGAGGGGGCTCCCTGCGTGCTTCCCTGAGACGATCGGTACAAGGGAATGTACTCACCTTGTACCGAGCGTCTCCTCCCTGCAGGCCCCGGATCCAAAATGGCCACGGGGCTGCATCTGGGTCCTGCAGGGAGTACTTCCGGGTCCGGAGCAGGCTGCAGATGAAAGCTGCAGCCTGCAGAGATGTGAGTGAGAGCGCCGATCTGATAGAGTGCTAGGCAAACTATCAGATTGGCGATCTGTGATGTCCCCCCCTGGGACAAAGTAAAAAAGTTTAAAAAAAAAATTCCACATGTGTAAAAAAAAATAAAAATAAAAAAAATTCCTAAATAAAGAAGAAAAAAAAAAATATTATTCCCATAAATACATTTCTTTATCTAAAAAAAACAAAAACAAACAATAAAAGTACACATATTTAGCATCGCCGCGTCCGTAACGACCCAACATATAAAACTGTCCCACTAGTTAACCCCTTTAGTGAACACCGTAAGAAAAAAAAAAAAAACGAGCCAAAAAACAACGCTTTATTATCATACCGCCGAACAAAAAGTGAAATAACACGCGATCAAAAAGAAGGATATAAATAACCATGGTACCGCTGAAAACGTCATCTTGTCCTGCAAAAAACGAGCCACCATATAGCATCATAACCAAAAAAATAAAAAAGTTATAGTCCTCAGAATAAAGCGATGCCAAAATAATTATTTTTTCTATAAAATAGCTTTTATCGTATAAAAGCGCCAAAACATAAAAAAATGATATAAATGAGATATCGCTGTAATCGTACTGACCCGACGAATAAAACTGCTTTATCAATTTTACCAAACGTGGAACAGTATAAACGCCTCCCCCAAAAAGAAATTCATGAATAGCTGTTTTTTGGTCATTCTGCCTCACAAAAATCGGAATAAAAAGTGATCAAAAACTGTCACATGTCCGAAAATGTTACCAATAAAAACGTCAACTCGTCCCGCAAAAAACAAGACCTCACATGACTCTGTGAACCAAAATACGGAAAAATTATAGGTCTCAAAATGTGGAGACGCAAAAACTTTTTTGCTATAAAAAGCGTCTTTTAGTGTGTGACAGCTGCCAATCATAAAAATCCGATATAAAAAATGCTATAAAAGTAAATTAAACCCCCCTTCATCACCCCCTTAGTTAGGGAAAAATAATAAAATTAAAAAAAAATGTATTTCCATTTTCCCGTTAGGGCTAGGGTTAGGGCTAGGGTTAGGGCTAGCGTTAGGGCTAGGGTTGGGGCTAGGGTTGGAGCTAAAGTTAGGGTGGGGCTAAAGTTAGGGATAGGGTTGGGGCTAAAGTTAGGGTTAGGGTTTGGATTACATTTACGGTTGGGATTAGAATTAGGGGTGTGTCAGGGTTAGGGGTGTGGTTAGGGTTACAGTTGGGATTAGGGTTAGGGGTGTGTTTGGATTAGTTTCAGGTAGAATTGGGGAGTTTCCACTGTTCAGGCACATCACGGGCTCTCCAAACGCGACATGGCGTCCGATCTCAACTCCAGACAATTCTGCGTTGAAAAAGTAAAACAGTGCTCCTTCCCTTCCAAGCTCTCCCGTGCGCCCAAACAGGAGTTTACCCCAACATATGGGGCATCAGCGTACTCGGGACAAATTGGACAACAACTTTTGGGGTCCAAGTTCTCTTGTTATCTCTGGGAAAATAAAAATTTGGGGGGCTAAAAATCATTTTTGTGGGAAAAAAAGGATTTTTTATTTTCACGGCACTGCGTTGTAAACTGTAGTGAAACACTTGGGGGTTCAAAGTTCTCACAACACATCTAGATAAGTTCCTTGGGAGGTCTAGTTTCCAATATGGGGTCACTTATGGGGGGTTTATACTGTTTGGGTACACCAGGGGCTCTGCAAATGCAACATGACGCCTGCAGACCAATCCATCTAAGTCTGCATTCCAAATGGCGCTCCTTCCCTTCCGAGCTCTGCCATGCGCCCAAACAGTGGTTCCCCCCCACATATGGGGTATCAGCGTACTCAGGACAAATTGGACAACAACTTTTGGGGTCCAATTTATCCTGTTACCCTTGTGAAAATATAAAACTGGGGGCTAAAAAATAATTTTCCTGAAAAAAAAATAATTTTTAGTTTCACGGCTCTGCGTTATAAACTGTAGTGAAACACTTGGGGGTTCAAAGCTCTCAAAACACATCAAGATAAGTTCCTTAGGGGGTCTACTTTCCAAAATGGTGTCACTTGTGGGGGGTTTTAATGTTTAGGCACATCAGGGGCACTCCAAACGCAACATGGCGTCCCATCTCAATTCCAGTCAATTTTGCATTGAAAAGTCAAATGGCACTCCTTCCCTTCCGAGCACTGCCATGCACCCAAACAATGGTTTACACCCACATATGAGGTATCAGCGTACTCAGGACAAATTGCACAACAATTTTTGGTGTCCAATTTCTTCTTTTACCCTTGGGAAAATAAAAAATTGGGGGTGAAAAGATCATTTTTGTGAAAAAATAGGATTTTTTATTTTTACGGCTCTGCATTATAAACTTCTGTGAAGCACTTGTTGGGTCAAAGTGCTCACCACACATCTAGATAAGTTCCTTAAGGGGTCTACTTTCCAAAATGGTGTCACTTGTGGGGGGTTTCAATGTTTAGGCACATCAGGGGCTCTCCAAACGCAACATGGCGTCCCTTCTCAATTCCAGTCAATTTTGCATTGAAAAGTCAAATGGCGCTCCTTCGCTTCCGAGCTCTGTCATGTGCCCAAAAAGTGGTTTACCCCCACATATGGGGTATCGGCGTACTCAGGACAAATTGTACAACATCTTTTGGGGTCCATTTTCTCCCGTTACCCTTGGTAAAATAAAACAAATTGGAGCTGAAGAAAATTTTGTGTGAAAAAAAGTTAAATGTTCATTTTTATTTAAACATTCCAAAAATTCCTGTGAAACACCTGAAGGGTTAATAAACTTCTTGAATGTGGTTTTGAGCACCTTGAGGGGTGCAGTTTTTAGAATGGTGTCACACTTGGTTATTTTCTCTGAACAAGAAAAAAGATATGCATATCAATGGGATCACCATGAAAAAATATTTACTTTATTAATACACACAGCAAGGTGAGACATACATTAAAAACATTTAAAAACCAAACGGCATACACAGAGCTAGTTGGCTATGTGCAACCCCCCATACAAAATGGAACCAAATACCCACAAGCACCTTTCAACAAGTTTATCTTACACATATAAAGTGTGTTAACCATAAAAAAGTACAAAAATATATATATATATGCACAGAATAATACACATATATCTGCTACCAATTATACTGTATGAGTGTATAAACACCAATAACGGTTTCGACACCTGCTAAACATCCCTTAATACCCAATATATCAACAGGGGGAAAAAGTATACCCTCGACAAGATGTATAATAATAAATACCCGTTCACCATTGGCAATGTTTCCAATGCCACATTTCCCCTGATGAAGACGCTCGTGTAGCGTCGATACGCGTGGGGCTTCTTCTCCCCCCAGCACAAGCACCTTATCTTTTACTGCTGCACTTATGCTTAGTCCTTCCCTGATTTTGGGATTTTGGACTGCGGTACTTGCTAGGTTCCCTGGTCTTTGATGATACGTTTCACCATCTTGCAACCTCCATCCCTGTATGGTAATGCTTGGCAGACATGCCAGGGGTGAGGGTTTGATATTTGATCTGTGCTATTTGATATAAACTGCACGATATTTGTGGAAACATTGCCAATGGTGAACGGGTATTTATTATTATACATCTTGTCGAGGGTATACTTTTTCCCCCTGTTGATATATTGGGTATTAAGGGATGTTTAGCAGGTGTCGAAACCGTTATTGGTGTTTATACACTCATACAGTATAATTGGTAGCAGATATATGTGTATTATTCTGTGCATATATATATATATTTTTGTACTTTTTATGGTTAACACACTTTATATGTGTAAGATAAACTTGTTGAAAGGTGCTTGTGGGTATTTGGTTCCATTTTGTATGGGGGGTTGCACATAGCCAACTAGCTCTGTGTATGCCGTTTGGTTTTTAAAGGTTTTTAATGTATGTCTCACCTTGCTGTGTGTATTAATAAAGTAAATATTTTTTCATGGTGATCCCATTGATATGCATATCTTTTTTCTTGTTCAGACTCAATTGCTTTTTATATGCATGTGGCTGATCCCTGACTAAAATTGTTTCAGTGGTGCCCGCCATTTTCTTTGTACAACTTGGTTATTTTCTATCATATAGACCCCTCAAAATGACTTCAAATGAGATGTGGTCCCTAAAAAAAAAATGGTGTTGTAAAAATGAGAAATTGCTGGTCAACTTTTAACCCTTACAACTCCCTAACAAAAAAAAATGTTGGTTCCAAAATTGTGCTGATGTAAAGTAGATATGTGGCAAATGTTACTTATTAAGTATTTTGCGTGACGTATCTCTGTGATTTAAGGGCATAAAAATTCAAAGTTGGAAAATTGTGAAATTTTCAAAATTTTTGCCAAATTTCCATTTTTTTCACAAATAAACACAAGTTATATCGAATAAATTTTACCACTATCATGAAGTACAATATCTCACGAGAAAACAGTGTCAGAATCGCCAAGATCCGTTGAAGCGTTCCAGAGTTATAACCTCATAAAGGGACAGTGGTCAGAATTGTAAAAATTGGCCCGGTCATTAACGTGCAAACCACCCTCAGGGGTTAAAGTGCCAGAGCGCAATCGGACAGCAGCTGGGTCGCAACTACCGCTCTCGGACGCTTTACATTTGGCTCTGCGAGCAGGGCAACCAGAGTTTAAGAAGGAAGCAGTCGTTCGAAACGTGTTCAGTTTCACCTCCTTGCATCCCTTATCCCCAATCATGCCTAGGCATATTTTAGTGTTGCCATATACAGTACAGACCAAAAGTTTGGACACACCTTCTCATTTAAAGATTTTTCTGTATTTTCATAACTATGAAAATTGTACATTCACACTGAAGGCATCAAAGCTATGAATTAACACATGTGGAATTATATACTTCAGTGATTTTAAACCTTTTGTGAGCCGCGGCACACTTTTTATACTTAAAAAATCCCGGGGCACACCACCAACCAAAATGGCACAAAATGACACTAAAACAGTACATATTCTACATATAGTTAATAATATAGATTCTAAATGTATTTATACTCACTCAGTGTGACACCTGGGCCTGTTTCGATAAACACAAAAGGGATATCCTGGCAGGAATGGTGGAAAGACACACACGAAGCTCTTCCTCAACAGTTCTCAGTCTCTCCCTGTTTTTAGTTTTTATCGCAGTCAAGCTTGAGAAGCCCAGCTCACATAGATATGTGGTCGAAAATGGGAGCAATGTCAAAATAGCTTTGTTGGCCAGAATGGGGAACTCCTTGGCAACAGATAACCAAAAACTGTCCAAAGGAAGATCAGCAAACTTTAGCTTTAAACCGCGATCTTGCTTCAGTTCAATGAGTTCCTCTTGCTCCTTTAAAGTCATGTCCTTTCCAGCAACGGATAATGAGCTGTATGGGTCCCTAACCCAGTCAAGGCATTCTGTGAAGGTTGAAGAGAAATAAAACGATAACTTCTCCTCGAGTTTTCAAATGTCTGCCAATCACCTCGCACATTGCAGCAGTGTTGTCATCATGCAGTTTCTCGGTGAGCGGGAACATCTGAAGGTTGCCACCCTGCACATGTTGCTGCCAGAGCTGCAACTTTAAACGGAATCCGTTCATTTTATCAGTGCTTGTAAGCAGGTTTTCATTTCGGCCTTGCATCTGTGTATTTAGCTCATTCAGATATTGAAATATATCAGCCAGGTATGCCAGCTTTGCACACCACTCATCACTTGCAAGCAGCTTTGAATAATCGGACCTCTCGTTTGTCAGAAATATTTTAAGTTCCTCTCGCAACTCATACACACGGGCCAGCACTTTGCCGCGTGACAGCCACCTGACCTCCGTGTGGAGCAATAAGATTTTATGTTCCGCTCCCATTTCTGTACACAAAGACGCAAATAAGCGACATCTCAAAGGTCGCGTCTTCACAAAGTTCACTATGCGCACAACATCATCCAACACGGGAGCTAGATCTGCTGGTAAGGTCTTTGCAACGAGGGCCTCACGGTGCAAGAAACAGTGGGTAACAAGAACATCTGGGTTTCTTTCTTTAACCCTACTTACAAAGCCTTTGATGCGCCCGACCATGGCTGCGGCTCCATCAGTGCAGACACCTGTGCAGTTTTCCCATGTAAGCCCACTTTTATCAAGATATTCCGATGTGACCTGGAATATTACCTCTCCTGTTGATTTTTCTGGCAGTGCCTTGCAAAATAAGAAGTTTTCTCTAATGGCTTCTCCATCCACAAAACACACATTGGCCAACAGCTGACAATGTCCACTGATATCCGTCGACTCATCAAGTTGCAAGGCAAATTTCTTACTGATCCGCACCTTTTCCAAAACAACTGTTTCAATGTCCGCAGACATGGCATCAATCCGTCTGGCAATTGTGTTATCAGAGAGAGGCACTTTAGCTATCTCTTTGGCTGCGTCAGGGCCAAGCATCTCATTTACAATAGCTTTACAAGCTGGCAGTATGAGGGTATGTGCACACGTCCGGATTTCTTGCAGAAATTTCCTGAAGAAAACCGGAAATTTTCTGCAAGAAATCCGCATTTTTTTTTGCGGTTTTTTTAGCATTCTGCAAGCGTAATTAGCTTGCAGAATGCTAAAGTTTTCCAAGCGATCTGTAGCATCGCTTGGAAAACTGACTGACAGGTTGGTCACACTTGTCAAACATACTGTTTGACAAGTGTGACCAACTTTTTACTATAGATGCAGCTTATGCAGCATCTATAGTAAAAGATAGAATGTTTAAAAATAATTAAAAAAAATAAAAAAAATGCTTATACTCACCCAGACGATCTCCTCAGCGGCGTCCGTTCCTCTTCCTATAGCTGGTGTGTGCGCGCAGGACCTTCCATGACGTCGCGGTCATGTGAGCGGTCACATGACCGCTCACGACCAATCACAAGACAGTGACGTCATCACAGGTCCTTCACCGCACACCAGCTACAGGAACCGAAGCGGCAGCATGCACCTGAGAGGCGGGAAGACATCGAAGGTGAGTATATCACTATTTTTTATTTTAATTCTTTTTTTTTACCACTTATATGGTGCCCAGTCCGTGGAGGAGAGTCTCCTCTCCTCCACCCTGGGTACCAACCGCACATAATCTTACTTCCCGCATGGTGTGCACAGCCCCGTGCGGGAAGTAAGCAGATCAATGGACTCCTAGGTGTGCGGAATCCCCGCAATTCCGCATTTTTAATGAACATGTTGCTTTTTTTTCCGCGATGCGATTTTTTTCGCGGAAAAAATCGCAACATTTGCACAAAAAATGCGGAATACACTGTAAATAACAGGAGGCATATGTTAGCGTTTTTTTCACGTTTTTATCGCGGTTTTATAGCGGAAAAAACGCGAAAAATCCTGACGTGTGCACATACCCTGAATGTTTCTGCCACAGAGTGTGACTTTTTTGATTTAGCTATGAGTTCAGCAACAATGTAGCTAGCTTTGAGGGCTCTCTCATTTACCTTTGTGCTTTTTCTCAAAAAAGTTGCCCCTTTCTCATTGTTTGTACGTAAGCGTACAAAATGCTCCATCGGCTTGTTTTGAACGGAAGGGTGTTTCGTTTGGAGATGGCGTTTAAGCTTGCTTGGCACCATGGCGCTATTGGATAGCTTCTCACCACACACCAAGCACAGTGGTGTTGGTGCTGTCGCATCCCCAGTGAAAGTAAATCAAAATGAATGATAGCTTTCACTGTATTGCCTTGAGCTCACCATCTTGTCTTTTTTCTTTTGTCGACCTCTCATACTAGGGCCTTCATCTGGGTTAGAATTGTGTCCAGGGTCCTGTTCGGCATTTGCCTTTTCCATTCTCAAATACTTCTCCATCACTGCTGAGATAGTGTGCGCAGCCACACACTAAAATAGAAGAGTATTACATTATCTGCCACACTTAAAGGACCTCTGCCAGGTACTAAAAGTACCAGCTCATATGCTGAGTATTCTGCCAACAGTTCATATACTCAGGCAAAAGCTCATATAGTCAGCAACAGCTGATTAACTGTTAATGAGCTGTTGCTGACTTAATGATTATACACAGCATTATTGGCGGGCATTACCTTGGCGGCGGGCAAATGCGAGAGTCTCTCCGCTCTCAGGATGACGCGCCGGCCTCGGTGACGTCATTAAGTCGCGCGAGCGTTCAAAGCTCGCGCATGTGTTATTCCGTGACTGCGCATCGCTGCGCATTGCCGGGGAACAAAACAAAGGGGGCACCATAGTTTGGGGAACTTTCCCCGCGGCACACCCGACCATGTGTCTGCCGCGGAACACTGGTATTTTTCGGACTATAAGACGCACCGTACTATAAGACGCACCCCAAATTTGGGGTGAAAAATGCAGAAAAAAAGATTTTTTATAAGATGGGGGTCCGTCTTAGGGCTTGTTTCCTTTTGCGAGAAACACGTCCGTGTCTCGCATGTGGAAACCAAGCTCTGGTGCCGGCACTCCAGAGCGGAGCATGCGGCCGCATAGCAACACATGGAGCCGCACGCTCCGCTCTGGAGTGCCGGCACCAGAGCTTGGTTTCCACATGCGAGACACGGACGTGTTTCTCGCAAATGGAAACAAGCCCTTATTGTCCGAATTTAAGATCTCTTACCTGAGGGCAGGCAGTGGCAGAGCAGGGTCACAGGAGGCATGGTGGTGGCAGAGGTGAGGTGATGCTGAGGTGCGGTGGGCGGAATGGCGTGCACCTGAGCAGGGTCCCATCCTGCTTAGGTGGGCGACGCCATGGCCTGGTGTCCATGGGGAGGTTGCTGTGGCGGTGGCAGACGTGCGGTCACTTCCTCAGGTGGCAGGGGCCAGGGTCCCTTCCACATTTGAGGTGATGCCACAGCAGTAGTGAAGGAGAGCAGCAGAGCTGGGTGGTTTTCCTGGTGGCGGCGGGCTTACCGGCATTGTGGCGGCGACAGAGGTGCGGGCATGATGTGGCACGGTGAGCTGTATGGCGTGAGCAGGTCCCATCCATATTTGAGGTGAATCCGCGGCCCGGTATTGATGGAGAGCAGCAGCGCTGGTGAGTTACGGTATTTTCCGGTGGCGGCGGTCATCTTGCTGAGGCCGTGCGTGCGCAGACTCACTACTCTGCGTCCCAGGGCTTCAGGAAAATGGCCGCCGCGATCTCCATCTGCGCACGCGCGACCTCCCGCGGACATTTTCCTGAAGCCCTGGGACGCAGAGTAGTGAACCTGCGCACGCGCGGCCTCAGCAAGATGGCCGCCGCCACCGGAAAATACCGTAACTCACCAGCGCTGCTGCTCTCCATCATTACCGGGCCGCGGATTCACCTCAAATATGGATGGGACCTGCTCACGCCATACAGCTCACCGTGCCACATCATGCCCGCACCTCTGTCGCCGCCACAATGCCGGTAAGCCTGCGTTCCGAATATAAGACGCACCCCCATTTTCCTCACAATTTTTTGGGGGAAAAAGTGCGTCTTATATTCCGAAAAATACGGTACTTAACTAAAAAGTGTGAAACAACTGAAATTATGTCTTATATTCTAGGTTTTTCAAAGTAGCCACCTTTTGCTTTGATGACTGCTTTGCACACTCTTGATGAGCTTCAAGAGGTAGTCACCGGGAATGGTTTTCACTTCACGGGTGTGCCCTGTCAGGTTTAATAAGTGGGATTTCTTGCCTTATAAATGGGGTTGGGACCATCAGTTGTGTTGTGCAGAAGTCTGGTGGATACACAGCTGATAGTCCTACTGAATAGACTGTTAGAATTTGTATTATGGCGAGAAAAAAGCAGCTAAGTAAAGAAAAACGAGTGGCCATCACTACTTTAAGAAATGAAGGTCAGTCAGTATGAAAAATTGGGAAAACTTTGAAAGTGTCCCCAAGTGCAGTGGCAAAAATCATCAAGCGCTACAAAGAAACTTGCTCACATGAGGACCGCCCCAGGAAATTAAGACCAAGAGTCACCTCTGCTTCTGAAGATAAGTTTACCTGAGTCACCAGCCTCAGAGATCGCAAGTTAACAGCAGCTCAGATTAGAGACCAGGTAAATGCCACACAGTTCTAGCAGCAGACACATCTCTACAACAACTGTTAAGAGGAGACTTTGTGCAGCAGGCCTTCATGGTAAAATAGCTGCTAGGAAACCACTGCCAAGGACAGGCAACAAGCAGAAGAGACTTGTTTGGGCTAAAGAACATAAGGAATGGACATTAGACCAGTGGAAATCTGTGCTTTGGTCTGATGAGTCCAAATTTGAGATCTTTGGTTCCAACCACCGTGTCTTTGTGCAACGCAGAAAAGGTAAACGGATGGACTCTACATGCCTGATTCCCACCGTGAAGCATGGAGGAGGTGTGATGGTGTGGGGGTGCTTTGCTGGTGACCCTGTTGGGGGATTTATTCAAAATTGAAGGCACACTGAACCAGCATGACTACCACATCATCTTGTAGCGGCATGCTATTCCATTCAGTTTGCATTTAGTTGGACCATCATTTATTTTTCAACAGGACAATGACCCCAAACACATCTCCAGGCTGCGTGAGGGCTATTTGACCAAGAAGGAGAGTGATGGGGTGCTACGCCAGATGACCTGGCCTTTACAGTCACCAGCCCTGAACCCAATCGAGATGGTTTGGGGTGAGCTGGACCGCAGAGTGAAGGCAAAAGGGCCAACAAGTGCTAAGCATCTCTGGGAACTCCTTCAAGATTGTTGGAAGACCATATCCGGTGACTACCTCTTGAAGCTCATCAAGAGAATGCAAAGAGTGTGCAAAGCAATCATCAAAGCGAAAGGTGGCTACTTTGAAGAACCTAGAATATAAGACATAATTCTAGTTGTTCCACACTTTTTTGTTAAGTATATAATTCCACATGTGTTAATTCATAGTTTTGATGCCTTCAGTGTGAATGTGCAATTTTCATAGTCATGAAAATATAGAAAAATCTTAAAATGAGAAGGTGTGTCCAAACTTTTGGTCTGTATTGTATATATTTTAATCATGAAATAAAGGATTTGATTTTATGGATTGAAGGTGGACTTACTTCCTTCACAAGCTCTTTAAATAGGACATTGCACCCGCAATCTATTCTATGGGTTATCTGCGTATTCAGGAGAAATTTTACAACTGGATGGTCCATTTTTCTCCTGTTACCCTTTTGAAAGTAAAAAAATTGGGGCAAAGCCAACATTTATGGGGAAACACTTATTTTTCCATTTTCACAGCTGGATTCAAGAGGCTCACCACACCTCTTCTTGTTCCTTGAAGGGTGTAATTTCCAAAATGGGGTCACTTGTGGGGGGTTTCCACTGTTAAGACACATCAGGAGCTTTGCAAACACGACATGGTGTCCACTATCTATTCCAGCCAATTTTGTACTCCAATAGCCCTTTGCTTTCCGAGCCCTACTGTGCACCCAAATAGTAGTTCTCTACCACATGAGGTATCGGCACACTCAGGGCAAATTATATGGTCCATTTTCTCCTGCTCCCCTTGTGAAAATGCAAAGTTTGGGGCTAAATCAACATTTTGGTGGAAAAAGTAAAATTGTTAACTTTTCCCTTCCACATTTATTGAATGTGAATAAAGCAAGATTACACTGGCGCTGTCCTAATTTGCTATAATGTATAAGCTGCTGGCACCCTGGCAGGTGGGATGTGCAAACCTGCCCAAGCAAATGTCCAAAATAAAAGTCAAACAGAGGGCTGCCGCGCTAATACACATGTGCCGATGCCCACCCTACTGTGCCTGTGATCACTGCACGTTCCCGGACTAGTTAGAGCGACACTTACTTGTATGTGCCCGAAGTCTCTGGTGATGCAGCTCGCTGAGCTGAGTCCACAGTTGGGGAGCGTCCTCCCTTTGCACCACAGGTGGCTCCTGGATTCCTCTCTGCAACAACCGGCGGTTTGCCTCGGCCGAAGGCGCCGCCGTGTAGCAGCATAGTGTGCGAGGGGCGTGGTTTAGCGGTGATGTCACCTGTCTGTAGAAGACGGACATGTACAGGGGCCAATGACCATTTTTGTTCCATAAATCAAATTCCCTCTAGGGACGGCCGTAACCTCTTGCCTGACCTTCTCCAGAGATGTCTCACAGTACCCGCTTTCTAAAAATTGATTCTTTAAATAATTGGATTCCTCATCATAATCCCCATCTTTTGTACAGTTCCGTCTTATGCATGTAAATTGGCTTTTTGGACTGTTTGAAAGCCACGACGGGCGGTGGCAGCTGTCTGTATGGATGTAGCTGTTACAATCTACTTTCTTATAACATTTGGTAAATATAGTATTATTTTCTATGTAGATATTCAGATAAAAAAAAAATTAACATTGGATGTACTTGTGGTGGGTGTAAACTCCAAGCCATACGCGTTATTGTTCAATCCCTTAAGAAAGATATTAAGGTCAAACTGTGTCCCTTCCCATATAAATAACACATCATCAATGAAGCGTCGCCACAAAATTAGGCCTTTTCGTAGTTGGCCATTCTGATAAATATGAGACTCCTCCCACTTTCCCACATACAAATTGGCATAACTTGGGGCAAATTTTGTATCCATAGCCGTGCCCCACATTTGCAAATAAAACGGTTTACAATAAATGAAATAATTATGTTGGAGAATGAATTTCATGCTCTCCACAATGTATGCAAATTGGGTAGGATTATAGGAGTGTAGTTGTTCTAAAAAATATTCAGCTGATAAGCAGCCCTTCTCTTGGTTGATGACCGTGTACAGAGACTTGATGTCTAATGTACCAAGTATGTAATTACTCACCCAGATAAAAATCTTTATCGTATCCCCTGTATCTTTTAGATAGGCTGGGAGAAGGGTAACGCATTTCTGCAAGTGTATATCCCCATACTCTGATCAATTAGCCGTCAGGCAGTTTATGCCTGATACGATAGGTCTTCCCGGTGGGCACGTGGAATTCTTAAGCAGTTTCGGGATATGATAGAAAACTGCCACACTTGGTGTTTTATTATTAATAAATTGAAACTCCTTTTTATTCAAAATGCCCATAGACTTACCCTTCAGGGCTAGAGAGTTCAATTTTGTTACATACTGAGCAGTAGGATCAACTAATAACTTCTTATATGTAACAACATCATCTAAGAGCCTCAATGCTTCCATATGTTACATACTGCGATCCATGATCACTATGCCTCCCCCTTTATCAGCACCCCGGACCACGATGTCATTATTGTCCTGAAGATTGACTACAGCATTTCTTTCCGCTCTAGTGAGATTGCTTGGGGCATACCTGGGGTTCACACCTTTCAATTTTCTAATGTCAGAAGTAACTAATGTTTCAAAGGTATGAAAAGCATTCGAATATTCACTAATAGGATTGAATGCGGTGGGATTGGCTAATGTCGTATGTAAATATTCCTTAGGGCCCTGATTTTGTGTGCTTGCACCTGCCTGTTGTTTTCAAAAAATATTTTTTAATAGCTAAGTTACGGAGAAACTTTTTCATACATACGTATAACAAAGCGACTTGATTTTGATGTGGGGACAAACTTTAAACCTTTTTGTAAGAGGGATTCCTCTTCCTTTGTTAACGTATGTGAACTTAGATTGAAGATTTTTTGCCTAGATATTTCCTTGTTCATTTTCGTTTTGGTGAGTTTTCTCCATCCTCTTACCACGTTTGATTTTACGCCTCGTGTCTGAAAAAATTTTTGATACATTTTAGAGGTATTTCCCTTCTTAGAGCCTAGCATTCCTTTATTGGAGAATCTATGGGGCTGGGTTTTTTTTATTATTAGAATTCCTATTTAGGGTACTAATTGTACCAAAGCTTTTTCCTACTGTTTTTTTCCTGTTATACCCCGTGTGTTGGGTCTAATTGTACCCCCTTCCTGAGAATGTGTTCTTGAAGTGTTGCTGGACTGGTTCATTGCATTCGATGTTCCTGAGCCCTCGACTAATGGTAAAAGTCGAGAATACCTGTTAGTAGGGATATTTACTTCTACAGGAGTACATGCCTCAGGGGGTTCATCTATATTGTCTGTCATATTGAAAGCCTCGATACACGTACCCGGAGTTTACCCCAATGTATACTGGTTTCGATTAATCGACATAGGGGTATACTGCGTAGAATTGGATTTAGTGTAAGTTGAAAACACCACTGACGTGTCAAGAGGGGTTTGTGGTGGAGTACCTTCATATTCATCTAGGACTACAAATTGCATGACTCTACATGATTGTTCCATAGTAAGTTCGTCTAGTGTAATACCGGACCCTTTAGGGTTTACATTTCCATCCACCATTATCTCACTCTTGCAAATTTTCTCATTTTCTTATATCTAATTTCTTTTTCTTCTTTCTCTTGTAATCTGTTGGTAATACTTTTTGCTAGTTCCTGAATCCCTTCCAGATGGTCAAAAGCCTTTAATTGCTCGAATAGGTTAGTAATATTACTAGTTTTCTGTAAATTAAATTTTCCTCTTATCAATAATAAACTGTAAAGGCCCCGTCTCACATAGCGATTTACCAACGATCACGACCAGCGATACGACCTGGCCGTGATCGTTGGTAAGTCGTTGTGTGGTCACTGGGGAGCTGTCACACAGACAGCTCTCTCCAGCGACCAACGATCAGGGGAACGACTAAGGCATCGTTGAAACTGTCTTCAACGATGCCGAAGTCCCCCTGCAGCACCCGGGTAACCAGGGTAAACATCGGGTTACTAAGCGCAGGGCCGCGCTTAGTAACCCGATGTTTACCCTGGTTACCAAAAAAAACAAACAGTACATACTCACCATCTGATGTCCGTCAGGTCCCTTGCCGTCTGCTTCCCGCTCTGACTGAGTGCCGCCGTACAGTGAGAGCAGAGCGCAGCGGTGACGTCACTGCTGTGCTGTGCTGTGCTCTCACTGTACGGCCGGATCTCAGTCAGAGCAGGAAGCAGACGGCAAGGGACCTGACGGACATCAGATGGTGAGTATGTAGTGTTTTTTTTTTTTACATTTACGCTGGTAACCAGGGTAAACATCGGGTTACTAAGCGCGGCCCTGCGCTTAGTAACCCGATGTTTACCCTGGTTACCAGTGAAGACATCGCTGGATCGGTGTCACACACACACCGATTCAGCGATGTCAGCGGGACCTCAACGACCAAAAAAAGGTCCAGGCCATTCCGACACGACCAGCGATCTCGCAGCAGGGGCCTGGTCGCTGGTACGTGTCACACATAGCGAGATCGCTACTGAGGTCGCTGTTGCGTCACAAAACTTGTGACTCAGCAGCGATCTCGCTAGCGATCTCGCTATGTGTGACGGGGCCTTAAGGCTTTTTTGGAAAACTGGAGAAACATGTCATCCCATTCATTTTGTATGGATGGCTCCCCAAAATCCCCTGCTAGGGATTTATAGATCTTTAACCCTTTCGGGACTTCGTTTACTGCCACATACCTCTCTAGTGAGGCTATCTCTCAAAGATCCCTCATTTCAATGAACAAACACTTTTCTAAACCTCTTAGGATGTCTTTGGCTTTATCATGCTCAGTGTCTGCACACTGAATCTTATCAGGGACCACAGTATACACCATCAAACAATAATCCCTATCTTTCCATAAACAAGAAATGGCCATGACGACACTGCCTAAGTGTATAGCACACCCAAACCAAACTAAATAAAGCAAGATTACACTGGCGCTGTCCTAATTTGCTATAATGTATAAGCTGCTGGCAGCCTGGCAGGTGGGATGTGCAAACCTGCCCAAGCAAATGTCCAAAATAAAAGTCAAACAGATAATAAATAAATTGGATTCCTCATCATAATCCCCATCTTTTGTACGGTTTCGTCTTGTGCGTGTAAATTGGCTTTTTGGAATGTTTGAAGTCACGACAGGAGGTGAGGAATCCAATTATTTAAAGAATCAATTTTTAGAAAGAGGGTACTGTGAGACATCTCTGGAGAAGGTCAGGCAAGAGGTTAGGGCCGTCCCTAGAGGGAATTTGATTTATGGAACATAAATGGTCATTGGCCCCTGTACATGTCCGTCTTCTACGGACAGGTGACGTCACCGCTAAACCACGCCCCTCGCACGCTACGCTACTACACGTCGGCGCCTTCGGCCGAGGCAAACCGCCGGTTGTTGCAGAGAGGAATCCAGGAGCCACCTGTGGTGCAAAGGGAGGACGCTCCCCAACTGTGGACTCAGCTCAGCGAGCTGCATCACCAGAGACTTCGGGCACATACAAGTGCCGCTCTAACTAGTCTGGGAACGGACAACAGCTATAGATGTGAAAGGAGTGTAAAATGTTACTGGAATTTGGATAGGTCTACAGCTCTGTATGTCAATTGAGTGTAAGATGTAACTGCAGCAGCACTGGTGGTTAATGGAATGAAAGGAATGTAAAAGGAACTGTGGCCTCCCAAGATCTAAGTTTGCGCATGCGCATCCTTCGGTAGTCCTTTTCCCAAAGCCCACCTCCGGCATATCACTGGATAATCCACTCTGCTCAACGGAGCCATCACCTTTTGAGATCCCGGCACTGTGCATGATTTATAGGTTTGCAGCCAAAACTGGACTTGGACAAGCTTGAAGTTCATTGGCAGGTTCTGATTTATTCCATGGAACAAAATATAATAAGGAGTTGCAAGGACGAAGGAAACAAAAGGCATACACGAGTATAAATTTAAGATGTATATTTTATTTCAAAGGTTAATGTATATTTAAAATTATTTACAATCAATTGACAATATCATTTTATTAAAAGCTTATTTTGAAAAGGGCAAGAAAAAAAATGAATTTTTGTTTAAACACAATGCACACAGGAAGGTTAAAATGATGGGACATCAACAGACCAAAGAGGAGATTGCATAAAAAAAAACAAGACAGACCATACATAAGATAGCATGAAAAAAACAAATCTGTGATGACAGATAGAACCCCGGAGGAACCATGACTACTAGTTCACCTAGTTCTGTGTAGAATCAGGATGAAGAATTTTAATGTGACTCCTGAAACACATATTACAATAGCCCATAGGCTACAATACTAGTAAACATGAATGCCAAGTTTGAAGTCATCCACTCCATTTCTTCTTGTCTGATGGGATTTACAGATTATACACAAAGATGTAGGGAGAAATAGAAATAATAAAAAAAAACAAAAAACTTTCCAATGATGAATATTTGTGGTAAAAAAAAAAAAAAAAAAAAAAAAGTGGGCAGACATGTCCATGTGAATGCAGCCCAAATAAAAGAACAGCATTTATACCTCTTATCAGGAGGTCCTGTAATTTCTCAGTTTACCCATGATGTCCACCACTCTTCAGAAGAGCCATTTACGCACAACCTATATTACCGTGACCTTGTCAAATCTCCTGAATCAAGTTACTGTACAACAAACTGATTCAACACAATCCCATCTCAGACGAATAAAAAGTTCATCCAGAACTATTTAGACTACAAGATATCGTGAAATAAATAAGGTGCGGGGGATGGGTATCTACAACTGTTTGCATTTGGGAATGATTGGTTATCGAGTCTGTCCGAGAAAAATCATAGAAAAATGTTTAGAATTAGATCTCGGATGTAACAATCGATCTTTAGACGCAGGTATGATTTGGGATGCTGAAATGTAAATGCAGCGCAGCAACCGTCCGGACAGCTGTGGCGTTTCACAGCACGTCGGGCTTCATCTGAAAACCCATGATAGTCGTCTTGTATAATAAGGAAAACCTCTAGAATAAATGGGGAGATGCTCCAATGAACAGACATAATATACAGTAGAGTTATTTATCAAGCTCATCTCATGATGGCAATTAATGGACTGGAGAAAAGCCTTGAATGTATAAGGCACAAAACAAAAAAAGCTTTTTTTCTTTTTACAGTTTTATTAATCTTATTCATGATCTAATATGGGGAGAAGAGCTTAGGAGGTTCTCTTTATACCGTCAAGCCTCAATCTACCAGTTCACGCAGATAAAAACTGACATTCTCCTTTCTTTGTATTTAAGGTAATAAGCAAAGTTGCACAAAGAATTGTATACCCTCATTTGTAAAACTAGTATCAAAAGTTAAAATATACCAGATGCGTGAACGTAGGATAGATTGTAGCTCATCCACTGTTAACCGGAACATAATACATAAAAACAGCCACATGATAAGAAAAGTATGCCATGTGAATGACAAAAAAAAACAAATCAAAAAACAATTTTCTGAACAACACATCCTTTGAGACAAACTACAACTAAAAAAAAGTCCATGTGCATCACACCGACTGACCATGGATATCCTACTGGCCTGGACAGTTTGACTGGTACAAAACATAATTTGAGGGACTATATTTAGAACCGTACTACACCAGCTGCATCACTTAAAAACAATTCTAAAAGATAGTGTCAATTCGATTTACGTAAACTGGCTCATGCAGATCTCCAACAGTAGCTCTGGACAGTCCTCCTTTGGTAGGCTTTGGGTTTATTAACTCCAGACATCCTGGGAGTAACGGCCCTTGGTCATTAGTTTTTTGATGTAGTCCACTGCCTGGCTGTGATCCATCTTTCCATACTCTTCGACAATGTCATAGAAAGTGTTCTGCACGTCACGAGCCATATTGCGGGCATCACTGTAAGGCGTAAATAAAGGCAATGATTACTCATGCTTATCATCAAGGGATATTAGAGGGAGTGTGTCAACAGAATATTACCTATTATTCTATTCTTTAAATAAGGTTTTAACCCCTTAACCCCCCAAGTTTTTTTTCAGTTTTGCGTTTTCGTTTTTCGCTCCCCTCCTTCCCAGAGCCATAACTTTTTTTATTATTCCTTCAATATGGCCATGTGAGAGCTTATTTTTTGCGGGACGAGTTGTACTTTTGAACAACATCATTGGTTTCACCATGCCGTGTACAAGAAGTCGGAAAAAAAATTCCAAGTGTGGTGAAATAGCAAAAAAAAAATGCAATCCCATACACTAAATGCTACCTGACCTGCCATTATGATTCTCCAGGTCATTACGAGTTCATACACACCAAACATGTCTAGGTTCTTTTTTATCGAAGTGGTGAAAAAAAATTCCAAACTTCCCAAAAATTTGCCCAATTTTCCGATACCCGTAGCGTCTCCATTTTTCGTGATCTATGGTCAGGTGGGGGCTTATTTTTTGCATGCTGAGGTGACGTTATTAATGATACCATTTTGGTGCAGATATGTTCTTTTGATCGCCCGTTATTGCAATATTGCGGCGACCAAAGAAAATGTAATTCTGCGGTTTTTAATTTTTAATTTTTTTTTTTATTGCTACGCCGTTTAGCGATCAGGTTAATCCTTTTTTTATTGACAGATTGGGCAATTCTGAACCTGGCGATACCAAATATGTGTAGGTTTTTTTTTTTTTATTAATGTTTTATTTTCAATGGAGCAAAAAGGGGGGTGATTTGAACTTTATTTTTTTTCATATTTTTTAAAAACTTATTTTTTATTTTATTTTTGCCATGCTTCAATAGCCTTCATAGGAGGCTAGAAGCTGGCACAACTTGATTGGCTCTACTACATAGAGGCAATTCTCAGATCGCCTCTATGTAGTAGAATTACAGTATTGCTATGAGCACCGACCACAGGGTGGTGCTCACAGCAATCCAGCATCAACCACCATAGAGGTCTCAAGGAGACCACTGATTGTCATGCAGATGCGCTGATGACCCCCGATCACGTGACCGGGTCACCAGTGAGCGCATTTCCGGCCGGATTGACAGCGGCATTTAACTAGTTAATAGGCGCGGGCGGATCGCGATTCCGCCCGCGCCTATTGTGGGCACATGTCAGCTGTTCAAAACAGCTGACATGTCCTGGCTTTGATGCAGGCTCACCACCGAAGCCCACATCAAAGCGGGGGTACTATTCCATCCGATTGCAGAAAGGTGTTAATGATTTTTTTAAATTCAATGTTATGTAATATTTTTCTATTAAAAAAAATCTTGTAACTTTGACCCGGATTCATATTCTATACAGAAGACTTTTTATTACAGACAGGGTCGCAATAAGAGGTAATACCATTTATATCAGTGTTTCCCAAACTCCAGTCCTCACGGACCCCAACAGGTTGTGTTTTCAAGATTTCCTTAGTATTGCACAGGTGATGGAAGTATCAGGAGTTCTCTCACTTGTGCTGCAGTATGGAAATCCTATAAACATGACCTGTTGGGGTCCGCGAGGACTGGAGTTTGGGAAATACTGATCTATACCAACGACAAGGAGACATCACAGATCATCCGCTCTCCCTTCACAATGTCCTTTACCCTAACAAGAGTCCTCATTATGTACTTCAGTAAAGCCAAGTAGTATCTCAGTCAGCCTATTGCTGCTAATCTACAAGTGGCTTTCCTAAAAGAGAATTTAATACAAATAGTCATATAAAGAAAAAAAAAGACTGAAGGGTAAATATCAAAAAGGTGCTGTAAACCCTGACCCCCAAACAGATGTAAAGAGAAATTAGGTCATTAGCCTAGAAAGGCCAGTCTCCGCACAAAGATCTTTGACACCATCAACTTGAAAAGAAGGGGTTGTCTGGCACTGCTCAGTTCCTCATCGGTGATGATGGCACATACAGTATTGGCAGGCATCATGTACATTTCCTATTCTAATGAATAAGACATGCACAAAAAATGCCGACTGCGAACCTGCTGGGCTGCAAGTACAAGGTCCCAAAGTCATCGACATCACTCACATCCCATTGCGAAAATGAGCACAACCCCTTCCATTGTTCAAGTGGGCCTAAACTAAAAATCAATAAAAAGTTGTACCATTTTGTGGGTACAAGTAATCTGGATCAGCCTTAAACAAACCTGTGAATTGTGCATTATCCTATTACTTTTCCCCTCCCGTCTCCTACTTTTAGCTAATGTACCAAGTATTAGGAAAAAGAGAGCAGAAGGAAGAGAGAAGCAAATGGTAACAGGAACAAATTACACAACTTTTGTTTTTAGTCAGCGGTCAGTGTTTTGCTGCCCCTTTGGACTTTGTTTGACCTTCTCTCCCTCTTTACATAGTGTACTAGATTATTGGTGGCTCAGTGGGTAACATTGTTGCTTTGCAGTGCTGGGGGCCTTGGTTCAAATTGCACCAAGGACAACATCTGCAAGAAGTTTGTATATTCTCCCTGTTGTAACGTGCTAGGTCATTGTGGTAGTGACATAAGCAGACATTCCACATAAAGAAATTGTGGGGCTTTATTTTCAGCCAAAAAGGTAACAAGCAGTAAAGAAACCAAAACAAATATAGACTTGCCCAGCTAATGGCTAACTAACATACCACACCACGCGACCAGGGATGTATGTGGGCTTGCCTCTCCAGCCACCCAGCATTTAGCTCATTTAAGCACTGTACATATCCCTCCTCAGGAACACATCAGTCTCGGAGGCTGTGACACTGAGGCTTTTTTTCTTCAGCCTTTTCTGTGTCAGTAATAACACGACCTCTCAGCTGAGCTGGCTAAGCCTCCGGCAAAACCTGTACTAGAGCGGGAGTAGGAGTGATGAGTCCCACCACTAAATCCTCCTTATCACTCCAATAAAACAGCTCAGCACCTAAGCTGCTGCCCCAACCAGTACTAACCAACTTAACTTTCTAGGAAACATATACACTCCAACCAGTATCTTCCAAGTCGGTCGCCTTCACTGTGTTTGTGTGGGTTTCCTCCCCTACTCCAAAGACATACTGATGGGGGCTAAGGGGATAGCGATGATTAGGTCTGTAAGGCGCTGTGTAATTAATGGCTCTATAAAAGGGAGCATAATAGTGTCTGATCAAAAAAGTTGAAATACAGTTCAGTTTTATATTTTGGACATTTGCCCCATTGAAGTCATGCTGCAGTGTACATAGATGCCATGTAGCATCTCTGGCTCAGAAGGTTTTTCAGTGGGAAGCCAACGCGCACTAGAATTACCTTCTTCAGGAGTGGAAAGAAAGCCATGCTATAGAGAAGGGAGCTACAGATACCCGGACTTCCATATTGAATGGAGTCCTATACACAGGACACTTACCCGCACACATAGATATGAGCATTTTCCTCACTAATCAGCTTCCACACATTTTCCTTGTTTTTCTTTAGAAGATGCTGGACATAAACCTGTAAGAAGAGATACAGATATAAAACTCTACAGAGAGCTAGCCCCTTCACCAAATCATGACCTACTAATGTAATTCTAGATATAACAGACTTTCAAGTGAAAAATGCCATTAAATGGTCAATGGCAAAAAAATCTAAAAGCTGCACATATAGATACTGCAAATGGTTTTCTAAAATATTCCAAAATGTGAAAGGGGCACTGAAGTCTGGTAATCTAGCATGCTGCCTGATCCATGTGGACACGTATAACAGGATTAGGCATCATTCAGACGTACGTATTTTGTGTTTTTTCACGATACTGCACTTACCCATTATAATCTATGATGCCATTTTTTTTTTTGTCTATAGGCCTAGTAAAAAAAAAAAAACGTACAGCACACCGATGGCAATAGTGTACTGTACGTGTTCAACATTGCAAAGGATGGGAGAAGCTTTGTCATTGATAAATAAATGAGTGACAAACACTGATCCAAAACACTGACGACACCAGTACCATTTTCCACACGGACGTGTGAATGAGGCCTTATTCGCCCAAGTCTGACATAGGCTACGTGCAGACCGTGGACCACATCCAGCACTGTGTCGGTTCCTATCTGGACAAAGACTGTAAACATGACAGAAGTAGGGGCATATTCACACTAATTCTTGTGTCGTCATCTTAGACCCTTACACTGGCACACTACTCAATTTCCCAGTGTGGAATATTTTAATGATCCATATTAGTCAGAAATAAATTACAGGAATGGGAGAAGGACAATACATATTCTCAAAATCCAAGTGACTCTTCAGTGCTTTACCTTTTCTTTCTGATCCCGGGAGAAGGCAACATTCAGCTGGGTGAGGACATCATCTTTCTTAAATTTAGCAAGTTCTTCTTTGTACAGATAATCTTCACTTTCATACCGGCAGCCATAATACAAGACGGTCTCTCCAACCTCCTTACCTGCACAACATAGCAAAAGGTCACAAACTCCCCACCAGATCACAGGATTGTCAGCACCGTGATATTACGGTGAATTCACACAGAATTTTCTGTAAATGGGCCATTAATATAAAATGTTTAAAAATGCAGGGTTTGCCGAAATCTGTGCGTTTGCCACAGAAACAACCCCATTCAGTTGGAACCGATGTTCAGTCAAGAATTTCTGAAACAAATCTGCTGCATATGAATACATCCTGAAGAAAGGACAATGACAGGCTTGCCATTAGACGTACATTCTTCCCATTAACTAAACAGGACTACTTTGGGTGAAGTATGACCCCATTTTACTCTCTCTATATCCCCCCACCTCATTTCAGTTTGAGAAGTTTAATAAATAACAGACTCTTGACCCAGAATTTATGTACTGGAGCTCCAAAAACTGATCTCAAACTATATGATATGTGAAGCTCATGCATGTCATGTATCTCTGTATCTTCATATAGAAATCATCACCAGAACTAAGTAGACCAAAAATATCCATAGTGCATAGGTCGATAAGCGATTAGAGGTGCAATTGGTCACCTTTTTACCCTTTTGGTAGAAATAAGAACCTAAATGTGAGTGCAAATATATTCCAGGAAGAGTAAAGGGTGAGAAAACATGAAAAGAAAAGTTACTGCATCACCCTCCCTTGGGGTCCTTGGAGGTTGTATGGGGAAAGATAACAGTTGAAGGCTTTGATTTTTCTTTCTGCACCTATATTATTACTATTTGAAAGCTAGGGACGCTAATATAACAACAAAAAATGTAGTTCTTGTTCTCAGGGTGTAAAGATGGTGATTGCGGATAGGGTGCACCCTGTGGAAGAAGGGGAAAGTGAAGACTGGGAAGAGAGAGTATAATTAATTCATTTATTCTAAATGTGTAAGTGAAGAACACCAGGCAGTGGGTAATACAGGAAAAGGGCCAGGATGGGGCCAAGACAGAGGACATTATTATAAAATGAGGGCCGGGACAGGGGAATTTATTACAGGAAGGGGCCCTGATGGAGAACAACAGTGGGAAGAGTGCTGCAGAATAGAGCAGTCAGATGTATGCGTTACTTTCTGCAGAGACGAGTCCCTGGCTTGAAGTCAGAACGATTTATAAATCATGGGCTTAGTACATTCACTCACCTTGCTGTTTCAGCCATTCCCGCTCTTGGATGAATCCCACAAATGGAGCGATACCTGTGCCAGGTCCAATCATAATAATCGGTGTGCTGGGTTTGAATGGCAGTCGGAACTGAGATTTACGGACATACATGGGCACAAATGATTTGTGGCCATTGTCCGTTGGCGGCTTGTTTTTAAGCCAGTTTGTAGCAACCCCTTTGTTGTGTCGTCCAGTCTTGGTCTCATATTCTACTACAACCGCACAGATGTGAATGGAGTTGGAATGGACCTATATTATGGTGCACAACAGACGTGAAGGAGAAAATGCTGAGCCAGTCTTTACAATAGCAATAATTACTATACAATAACAAAACATATATATATACATATACATATATATATATATATATATATATATATATATATATATATATATATATATATATATATATATATATATATATATATATATATATATATATATATATATATATACACATACATATACACACACACACACTGCAACGCCGTAATCTAGGCGTCACGGGGAATGTTCCCTCAGCAGTACAAATGTACGGGTAACTATGGGGAACACATCTCTGCGTCAGGGAGTGTGTGTATATCAGACTTTCCAAGGACTCACCTCCTCATATAGAATTATTGAAGTGTCTGCTATAGTAGACAGTAGTATAGTAGCACCAAGGAGGAAGATTTAGGTGTCCTTTTGTAGTTATTGGCCACTGTACTGAGGAACTCTAGATAGGACATTGACCACTGTGCAATTAGGAACTATCGATAGGACACTCCATGTTTCTTTGCCATTATTTCTAAGTGATAGGTATGACTTATGGCGTCTACTCCCTCATAGATGACCTTATTATTGTACCTCCATATTTATCCTTAAATGGACCCATAATTACCCAAGGGTAAACTACTTTAAGAGGGGGAAATATTTGTTGCATTCGTACACCCGGTGTGCGTGATGCAAGATTGCTGAAGGTAAAGTGGGAACCCCTGGATTTAGGTATACTGCCTTGCTGTGATTTCTGTAGTGAAGCTTTGCCTATTATACAGTACCTGTAATTAATCTCTGTGGGTCACTACTGATGGGGTGGGGGGGGGGGGGGGGGAGGTGTAAGCTGGATGTTAGTCCTAAGGGGGACTCTGGATGTTGCTGGATGCAGATGTGACCCTCTATCAGGGCTGAATATGGCTCTCAAGGTAAGAAAGGTTGGGAACCAGTCTCTCACTTTTAACACTGCACAACTCTATATTTAGAAGCAATTGTGCTTTGTGTTTCAGCTTTGTCCAACTCAAATGACTTGCCAAAGCTTTACATGGAGATTTTATCTAATGGAAAATGGTGTTCAAAGGTGAACATACTGCAGATCTTCAGATAGACAGGTTAATATAGGTGTCTGATAAGGTGAGGAAGGTCGCCACTCCCTAGTCTAGCTCATTGAACACTTATAAGAACGCATCATCACGCTTTTTAACGATCTATTGGTACTATAGGGCAGTAGGGTAAGAATCTTACTTTCTTTGTCTTGGGGAATAAAATAATGAGTACTGTTAGTGGATATTAACATGGAAGACATCGATATAGACAAAAAGCCATCATAAAGCCATCACCAGGTTACTTGGGTTAATTAGTATCTAGATAACTTACTTTTGAAGAGGAGGCAATAGAGTAGTAACGGGCCTGCAGACGTGGCAATAACTCACAAAGATGATCAAGGGGAGGACGCAGTGAAGGCGTATCTTCGAGAATCGCCAAGATATTTCTCCTTGCTTCCAGAACCCAATTCAGGTACAAAGCCTGGACAAGATGAAATACTATGTATTAATATAATAATGCACAGTTTTTTTACCCCAAAGTTCCACTTAACCTAACTGTACTTAAAATACAAAAAAGTAACATTAATTGAGCATCTACAAGATGACAGCAGGTTGAGATATTGTTAAAAAGGTTGTCAGGGACATTCACACCGATTGCTGTAAGTCATCAATATCTGATTGGTGTGGGTACGATATCCAGCGCCGCAACTGAACACATCCGGCTGGCAATAGGAACAGTTTATCAGTGGGGTTCCTGGATGTCGCACCCCCACCAATCAGACACTGATGACCTATCCGAATGATAGGTCATCAATGTAAAAGTCCTGGACAACCCCTTTAAATTTTTCACCACAATGTGCTGGAGCTCTTAGGCTATGGGCACACGATACGGATTTGCTGCGGATCCGTAGTGGATTTTTCGGCACAGAAACGCTGCAGATGCGCACTGTGATTTACAGTACAATGTAAATCAATGGAAAAAAAAAAAAAAAGCTGTGCAGATGCTGCGGATTTAAAAGAAGTGCATGTCACTTTTGTGCGGATCTGCAGCGTTTCTGCACCCTTCCATTATTGAAATCAGCAGTGGGAAAAACTGCAGGAAATCTGCACAAAACCCGCACAAAATCTGCGATAAATCTGCACCTGCGGATTCTGCCAGGAGATGCGGATTTTGTGCAGAAAATTCTGCACCCTATTCCGCAACGTGTGCACATAGCCTTAAAGCGTATGTACACCTTCCCAACCATTTTTATATTGCTCCAACGCAAACATAAAAAAAAATTAAAAATCTACATTACAAATAGTCTTTATTAAAAGATTTTTTTCAATACCTACAACTCTTATGCCGACCTAGGCATCTAGATGGTAACAGACTGGAAACAAATCTATGTAGTGTAATGTAACAGATCCTCTTCCTCCAAACACTTCATATTAACCTACCAGGTAGGGGAGTAAGGAGTAAGGTGGTAGTATATCAAGCACTTAAAGATTGCTTGTTGATTGTCTCCATGGAGACACACAGGTCTACATAAAAGCTGCAGGCACAAAAATTAAGACATTGTGATTTAAGACTGCAAAGTAAAGTGAAATGCTCCTGCATATGTATCTGTGTATATGTGATGGAATCCACCGTGAGTAGATAGTTAGGCACAAAACCAGCTTTTTCTGTACAAGTATTCATATCGCACTTAGTGATAGCGGCCATCGGACAGCCATAAATGGTAACATAGAATGATGGCATATCACAGCTTTCCTCATCAGGAACACACATATCAGAAAAGGGGACATAACTAAGGCAACGTGCCCATGATTAGGAATAGCAGCGCTTTGGGCACATCTCACCTGCACTGCGCCCAAAACAGTGTTCTACATCAGAAGTACAGTGGATGGGATTTATAGGAACCCTGCCCACTGTGCTTCTATGTACCGCTGCGTAAACTCACCCGCGGTGCCGGATTACAAGCCGCAGTATGTTAATTATCTGCAGCGGAGGCTCTTGTCTCCCCTATGTAGTTTCACCTGTAGCCATTCATTAGATGCGGTAAATATTCATGGTTCATTGAACACATGGGGATTTACCTGCGTAATTAGAAAGAAGTGAAACTACGCTGCATTCAAAGCGCTATTTCCAGGAATCCCAGCCCCACAGTGAGAATAAATCAGAAGACACTGCGGGGCGGGATCTCGGGCAAGGCGGCCGCACAGGCGCAGTCAGCTAGACTGCATATGAGGACAGACGGGCAGCGCTCACTGCGCCTGCCCAAGGCAGGAGAAAAGAGCACAGGCGCCGGCTCATTTCAAAACAGCGCTGAGGAGGCAGCGCCAAGAGGACATGAGTGACGGATGTGTGGCGTCTGCAGCAGGGGGGGAAAAGACCTGCCTCCAGGACGGATTCAAGGTATTTGGGACAAAATTATAAAATGGATTATTTCTGAAGTTACAGCACCAATAACTAAAAGAGCCACCTTGTCAGAATGCAGCATTAGTGCTGCACAAGATGGCTCATTTAGTTACAAACGCCTGGGGGGGGGTGACAGGTTCCCTTTAATAGTGGTTTTTTTCACACGACTGGTTCCCTTTAGGAGAAAAACAAAAAACAAAACACAATTATGAACTAGATTTCTCCGTATATCTCTGTGCATGCCCTTAACCCATTCTGTACACTTATACCTTAACCCTTTCCGAGTTACCCTACTTTTAGAGCTCTAACCTTAAAATGGGTATGCTCATCTCCAAGATCCTATCAGAAAATGTAGTAGGTGTAATAATATTAGCAAATACCACCAACTGGAAATGTAGTGTAGCTCTTCATATTTGCTATGTCGATTTACCAATGTGCAGGCATTGCAGGAGCTTAGGTATCCATGGTCACGACCACTCATATAGTGACTCAGCTGTCAGAGGTCGTAACTATGGATACCGAAGCTACTGCAATGCCTGCACATGGGGTAAGCGACATAGCGAATTAGAAGAACTGTACTACATTTCTAATTGGAGGTATTTGCTAATAGATGGTAATACCCCTTTAAGTCTCCTTAGGAACAGTTAGCATTGTCAAGTGGGGGTGGCTGCGTATAAAATATAATGGGAAACATTAGTATTGAAATATTAATACCTAGACGGTATATCTGGGACTTTACAAAAATAAAAAAAATGTACCTAAGCACCATCAGGCAGGTAATTACAACCTACCTGCTTGTTGTACACGGCGACGGACACAACAGGCAGGTAAGTTGCAATCACCTGCCTGTTAATGCTTAACAAAAAATGTACTTATCGTTTAAAGGGATCCTGACAGCAGATACATCATGACCGATCCTCATTAGCATTGGCTGTAAGATCTAAGCCAAAGTAAGTTTGATGCTGAAAGGCGGTCTCCTGGCAGCATCACCCAACCCACTGCCCTAGATCGACAGGTCTCTCCCTGTGCGGCATGTATCATCTACCAGGTTCACTTTAACATAGGTGGACAGACTAATGCAGGTTTAAGACACCCAAGTGGACTGAAAAAATAAAGTATGGCGCTACACAAGCAAAATTTATTTTTTTAAATTGTTTTATTTTTTTTATTTTTTTTAAAAAAAGCACCGTAAGTGAAGGGGGAAAAAAAAGTAATGTTTGTATATCACTGCAACTCCAGTAAAAAAAATGCAATAAGAAACAATCAAAACATCGTAGGTACTCAAATAATAACAATACAAACATCAGGTCACCAAGTAAAAAACAAGTCTTCACATAGATTAAAAAAAAAAAAAATGATATAGGTGTCAGAAAAGGGAGACAAACTACATCTACATATATAATATATATTTATTTTTTAAAGTTTGGGAAATTGTACTGATCTGAAGAACAATGTCTCCCAAGTCATTGTTATCACAAAAAGAACGCCGTAAAAACAAAGTCGGAATCTTTATTTTTAACATTTCACTGCACTTCCACCTTCAGTACATTACATAGTAAAATGAATGGTGTCATTCAAAACCGCAACTCGTTCCACAGTAACAAAAAGCAAGCTTTCATATTTGTAGGTCAACAGTAAAAAAAAAAAAATAAATAAAATAAAATGTTTGGGCTTTTGAAAGAGGAGAGAAAAAAAATTGCAAAAAAAAAAAAAAAGCAGAAAAAATGTCAGGTAGGGGATAACATTGTAATTTTATGGAATTGTAACAACGACTTAATGCGAGGTATCATGTTGTCCCAGTGAATTAAATATGAAAAATATTACTTGTAGCTTGTGAAGACGTACAAAACCCTTTCACTGCCAGGGATGCATGTTATAATGGCTAGGACTAGAAATGCTTGCGGTGACTAGAATATAAAGTATAGAGCTTAGATCATTGATGAGAGCCATAGGAGTGAACAGCTAATCATTGCAGATCCACACATGATAAAAATACGGCCAGCTATACATTTCCTGTGCATCAAATATGAGTATTACAGGGCTGACCCAAATGCACCAGAAAAAAAGCCGCAGCTTGATAGCAGTACTGTGTTCGTAGAAGCAAGTAAACAAGCAATTTGCAAATTGCTTCCTACCCAACAAGACTGAGCTATTCGCTTACCTTGCCTTCAGGTGCAGAGGAGGCCATTTTACGCAGATTCTCTTGATCTTTTGGATCTGTGGCATACTGGGCAAGCTCATAAAGTACGTTGGTGCGAGGTGGATTGGTTATATCCAAGTAATAGGTGAGAGCTGTACGGTATGTGGTAGGGCAGGGAAACGGATGCTTCTTGTTGGATTCCTCTGCAGGAAAAAGAAATGACAAAATATTAAACCAATTTCAAAGCAATGACTAAAAATGAAGAATGTGATTTTAAAAGGTTCCATTCTTTTTGCTGGGGGCATGTGTTTTATGAATCAATGAAGGAACTGTGCGTATGTGAGAACAATGAGCAGTATACATTACGAGGCACTATATTACTGCTCCTGTAACGGCATAAAAAAAGTGCTTCAATGCGACTTCCTAAGGCATTAACCTGGCCATACTCATTAGATGTCTGTTGGCGAAAAGATGCTTCATCCAACGGCCGCCTGTCCCACTTGGTTTAGCGCTCCTGTCTATGAAAAAGACGCTGACAAACATCTCTGCCAGCAAGTTGTCTCCTGGAGAACTAATTAAGCGGCAGTCCAATATTGGATATGCCAAAAGCGACATCTTCCCCAATGATCAGTTGTCCGATGACCCCATACAGTGTCGGCCCGACCCGTCATTATCAGATGACATTAGTCTTTGTTAGAGCAGGTTTTAAGTGTCATACATTTTTTTTTTTTACATATAAGTGAAAGAAGCCTAAAGAACTGTGTATTGTGCTGTTGAGTCACTCATCACTATGATCTTCATATTGTGAAGCAGATACCAAGTTCCAGTAGATAGCACAAAGCCTGTGTAATCTACTCTTATCTGCCTTTCCTAGAAAAGCACACGCAGTTCAGAACATCACATGCAACAGGCTATGCCCGGCCAGGACATTAGGCTTGTATGGAGCTTGGTTGTATGAGGTCAAGGACAAAGTTTACCTTAGAGAAACTTACCATCAAGGTTGTTCAGAGAGATCACAATGTCAAGGTCTACTCCCAGAATTTCTCCAAGTTTGTTAACTATTGAAGACTCGTTAGCTGGATAGACTGCCACGTGATCACCTGACTCATACCTAAAAGGACAGACAGGATCAGGAAAGAGTATTTTAAGTGAATGCTTTTTAAAGAGTCTCTAACAATAATGTTATCAACATTATCAGACATAAGATAGTCTGCAAATAATCTGATGTCATAACAGACATGAAAGTAGAAGAAAATCTTCGCCTCAAATTCTGAGGTAGCACATCTCTTCATCATAATTATCAGTCTAGTTAAAATTCACTCACTACAAACTGTACTTTAGAGATATTCCTTTAATATTTAGATCTTTAAGCCACTGGTTCTTTAGGTCATCACAAATTCTTATTTTAGTAGGTTTCAACACGACTGCCTCTCAAATTCCCTTTTAGCTAAGCTAGCAATAGATACTGGCCATTCACACCATGAAGTTCCACATTCTGGCTCATAGATGGTAGAGAACCCCTTATGGGTCTTCCATATACACTAATTGGGCACATTGGAGGTGTCAGACAAACCATATAAACAGCTGCTCCACTGCTTCTGTATGGACAACCTTTCCTAACTGGTCATCAACATCAGCTCGATGGGAATCCAGCACCAATCAGCTATCTTCAGAGCAGTTGGATGCTACCAGTTGAGGAGCTGAGCACCGCCAATTGTGTAGTGGCCGCAGCCAGGTTATTCATTCTAATAGGGGTGGATCTGCAGTACCTGGCAACAGTACTTCGATGTATACTATAGTGCACACACAGATATAATATATATTTATTTCCAATCTATAAATATATTTACTACACACACACGTCTGCATGATCAGAGTAAAATGTAATCTTGCAATTTTGACATTAGGATTTAAATACAAAATTACCTGATCTTTGAGCCAGTAATATCAAGTTCCAGATGCATCAAATGTCTTTCTCCAGCTTGGTTAAGTTTTCGGTTCACAGATACAGTGGCCAGGAATGGATTTTTGGCATCAAAAGGTCTGGATGGAAGAAAAGTGTTCAGTCTTGGTCCAAACACCAGGATTTATAAAATCACTAAAGGCCTCCCGTGCACATTGGCTGAAAGTCAGACAAAACCCAGACGATCATCTGATGTGT
The DNA here is from genome assembly GCF_051348905.1 of Ranitomeya variabilis. Classification (NCBI taxonomy): domain Eukaryota; kingdom Metazoa; phylum Chordata; class Amphibia; order Anura; family Dendrobatidae; genus Ranitomeya; species Ranitomeya variabilis. Next base: position 411,303,944 of record NC_135234.1, on the reverse strand, counting down.
ATGAGAGCCTCCCATTTGTCTCCAGACAAAAAGTCAGGGGCAAATGGAATTTCAACGGCCAATGAATTTGCTTTTAAGACAGAAAAGTTAAAAATAAATAAACCCTTGGCCGAGCAGAGCGCTCATGAGCGAGATGGAGTCGGTAGAGATAGTTGTTGGCTGAATGTACAGTATGTTTGGCCAACGGCTCTCTAATGTGCATGGCCAGCTTAAGACGTGTTTCTCAGTGTCAACTTGATGACATGACAACAAAGCACTAGGAGAAGGGACCCATATTTAAGCATAGTCCTGTCCCTTTCCACCAAAAAATGCTGCATGTGACAGCGAGTGTAGGAACGAAAACAAGCTCCAAGAAACGGGACTTACAGATGGGAACTGACACAGTAATTGAAACTCACGGTTTTTGTGTCTCATAGCTCTTAAGACGGCCCATCTCCCCAGTGTAGACCTTATTCATATTTTCATCTGTGTGCACGACAAGTTCATACTGACGAATACTGCCAAGGAAAGAAAAAGACGAGTTTACATTTGGGTACAGCCACACTTCCTACTTTATATATCATGTCTATGTGTAAATTAGATTAGCAGTAAGTATGAATAGTTTTTTGGATGCTTATTTTTACCAGGAAGGGCACCAAGGTGTGGTACTTTCTAACTTACTGTGTGGCCTAGGCTACAAAGTCAACCAAGGAAGTAGCTGCATCTTACCTGGATTCATCACCCGTGGCTTCAACACCAAAGTGTTCACACACTGCAGGCCAAAACTGCTCCCGCCATGTGATAAAATCTTCCTCCAGACTGAGAGATGAGATAATGAGAAACACAGGTAAGGATTAGTTTTATTTACAGAGGATAGCCACCGGAATTCAGAGGAGCCCAATGATGGGAACCACTAATATTTCCACAAATTAAAGTGCAGAGTGAATTTGGGAAGAACGGCAAATCATGCATGTCAGAAAATCAGTCATCGAAATCTGCCACTTGTTTTATGGTTCTGAGCTTCACAAAGCACTGCAGCTATCAGATGGGATCTTGCAACAACTAAAGGTACCTTCACACTAAGCGACGCTGCAGCGATACAGACAACGATGCCGATCGCTGCAGCGTCGCTGTTTAGTCGTTGTGTGGTCGCTGGAGAGCTGTCACACAGACGGCTCTCCAGCGACCAACGATGCCGAAGTCCCCTGGTAACCAGGGTAAACATCGGGTTACTAAGCGCAGGGCCGCGCTTAGTAACCCGATGTTTACCCCGGTTACCATTGTAAAAGTTAAAAAAAAACAAAACAAAAAAAAACAAAAACACATACTCACATTCCGGTGCCCGGCGTCCGCTTCCCTGCACTCTTCCTGCATCCTGTGTCAGCGCCGAACATCTCCGGCATCTCCCACAGAGCACAGCGGTGACGTCACCGCTCTGCTTTACGGCCGGCACTTACACAGGATGCAGGAGGAGTGCAGGGAAGCGGACGCCGGGCACCGGAATGTGAGTGTTTTGTTTTGTTTTTTTTTACTTTTACAATGGTAACCAGGGTAAACATCGGGTTACTAAGCGCGGCCCTGCGCTTAGTAACCCGATGTTTACCCTGGTTACCAGTGAAGACATCGCTGGATCAGTGTCACACACACACACACCGATTCAGCGATGTCAGCGGGAGATCCAGCGACGAAATAAAGTTCTGGACTTTCAGCAACGACCAACGATCTCACAGCGGGATCCTGATCGCTGCTGCGTGTCAAACACAACGATATCGCTATCCAGGACACTGCAACGTCACGGATCGCTAGCGATATCGTTGTAAAGTCGCTTCGTGTGAAGGTACCTTTACTGTGACAAGAAGAAAAAACCCAAACCTGTTTTCTATAGCACTTAAAGTAAAATTGTGAACACGAAGCACTCACTTGCCATCATCATCTCCACTTCCTAACTCAAAGATTCTTTCAGCACCTAGCTCTTCTAGCCTTTTGTCCACATATTTGCCCATGGCATTAAAGTGCTCATACGTCTTATTTCCAAGGCCAAACACCTACAAAAGGAGGAGAAAACACTGTTAAACTCAGTGGTAAAGAAAAATAAATTAAAAATGTGGAAAATGAAGCAGAGATTTTTGACACCTATTTCAGGCTTTTCACCACTTTCTTGCATGTAAATATCTTAAAGTATAAACTTTTATAACACATATACAGTGTGTATATGTATGTATACACCTATATATAAATATACATATAGTTATATGTATGTGAATATACACTGTTCAAAAAAATAAAAGTGAGCACTTAAACCGCATAATGTAACTCCAAGTCAACCACACTTCTGTGTAATCAACACCAATTGTGAATCAATTTCTCCTGCTGTTGTGCAAATGGAACAAACAACAGATAGAAAATATAGGCAATTAGCAAGACAACCACTATAAAAGGAGTGGTTCTGCAGGGGGTGACCACAGACCATTTCTCTGTTCTCATCCTTTTTTGGCTGTTTTGGTTACTTTTGCATTTTGTCATTGCTCTCACCCCTAAAGGTACAGTAGCATGAGGCAGTGTCTACAACCCACAGAAGTTGCTCAAGTAGCAGAGCTCATCCAGGAAGGCACATCAATGCGAGCTGTGGCAAGAAGGGTAGCTTTGTCTGTCAGAGTCCAGGGCATGTAGCAGATATCAGGAGACAGGCCAATACACCAGGAGACGTGTAGGGGCTGTAGGAGGGCAACAACCCAGCAGCAGGACAGCTACCACCTCCTTTGTGCATGGAGGAACAGGAGAAGCACTACCAGAGCCCTGCAATATGAACCTCCAGCAGGCCACTAACATCCATGTGTCTGCTCAAACTGTCAGAAACAGGCTCTATGAGGGTGGTACGAGGGTCTGACATCCACAAGTGGGTGTGGAGCTTACAGCCCAACACCGTGCAGAGCGATTGGCATTTGCCAGAGATTCGACATTGGCCTTATGTGGTCTTCACGGATGAGAGCAGGTTCACACTGAGCACATGACAAGAGTCTGGAGACACAGTGGAGAATGTTTTGCTGCCTGCAACACCCTACAGCATGACCAGTTTAGCAGCGGAGTCAGTAATGGTGTGGGGAGGCATTTTTTTGGGAGGGCCATACAGCCCTCCATGTGCTAGCCAGAGGTACCCTGACTACCATTAGGTACCGGGATGAGATCCTCAGACCCATTGTGAGACCATATGCAGATGAACTGGGCCCTGGGTTCCTTCTGATGCATGACAATGCCAGGCCTCATGTGGCTACAGTATGTCATTTGTTCCTGCATGATGAAGGCATTGATGCTAGGGACTGGCCTGCCCGTTCTCCAGACCTGAATCCAATCGAGAACATCTGAGACATCATGTATTGTTCCATTCACCAAGGCCACGTTGCACCTCACACTGTCCAGTTATCTGATGCTTTAATCCAGGTTTGGGAGGAGATCCCTCAGGAGAACATCTGCCACCTTATCAGAAACATGACCAAGCGTTGTAGGAAGGTCATACAGGCACGTAGAGGCCACACACCCTACTGAGCATCATTTCCTTGTCTTGAGGCGTTTCCACTGACGTTAGACCAGCCTGTAATTTGATTTTCCACTTTGATTTTGAGTATCATTCCAAATCCAGACCTCCATAGGATATTACCTTTGATTTATATTGATCATTTTTATGTTTTATTGTTCTCAGCACATTCCACTATCTAATGAATAAAGATTTGCAACTAGAATATTACATTCAGTGATATATACATAGATCATATACACACACAAAAAAATGCAATGTTCTTTCAAAGGTAAGCATATTGGTGACGGTCTATGTCCAGTCACCTAAATAAAGATTCAATACAAAGCATAGGTTACATAGCGTTGCACTTTTATCACCTGAGCTGCGCATCTGTTTTTTGTTTTTTTTTTGAGCAATCAATGGGGGTTTCAATACCGAACTGCCACCTATATCCTTGAACTCAAATTATAAAGGTTTAGTTACCCATTTAAGTATTATTCCCATCTTCAAATGTATTGTTGGACCTTTTAAATACAAGAAATTTAGCAATTTATTTCTTATTATTTATCAGTTCTTGAGATATTAACACATCTTTTGCTTACAACTTGTTGCCTTCGAGACAGACTACCACTTTTTGACAGCAGAGCACGCGCGGTTATTACAAGCTTTTGTATTGAGCTTGTAAAGCACTGTTTTGAAGCTAGCTCAGTTACCGCTTAACCCCAGCCAGCTTCAACGGAGTACGTAAAAGCTAGGATAGCAGAAGTGATCGGTCTCCTAGGCAACGAGATGTAAAACAAAAAGAAACAAAAAAGTGTTAGTAGCTCAAGAATGGATGCAAATTTTAGCAAGCAGTAACTTGTAAAAGTGCTTGTTTTTTTAGAATACAGTCTACAATTACCGAACAGCAAATTGATTTCTAGTATGTGCCCATTAATGCCTTTCATTATTAACAATAGCACTCACAGCGAATTTTAGTCCAGACAGATCGACATCTGCCTCCTGCAACCAATCGTAGAAGTCCTGAGCGTTATCTGTAGGGTCCCCTTCACCATATGTCGCCATGCAGAACACAGCAAGAGAGTTGTCAATGTCCGTAAGCCGACTAAGATCCGCCTGCAGAACACAAACATTTCATATAATATATGGGGTACTGACAAAATCTATATACGTACTAAACCATTTTCATCTGTTATTGAGCAATAACTGGGGAAATAGAAAATCTGGAAAACATTTGTGATATATTTAGGGGAGCGCCGTGGCGTTCCTCTCCGTCAAAGTCATGGACACAATTACACTATTTTTGTAATAGCAAGATGGCCATGATATTACAGAAAGCGACTCCCCGGCAACCATAACATCCAGGATTCCCACAGCACACTAATGAAGCCCCTGGTTAAAATTCAATCACAAAAGAATGTGTCTGGCTTCCATTGTTTGCACGGCTTCATTAACATAAGAATGGGTTACTATTGCTGCTTTTTGGATTTTTTTTCCCTTTTATAGAAAGGCTGTTTTTAATAACTCCTATTAGCTGCATGCACAGTCCATTGGTGGGGCTCGATAATTGATTAAACATGCAGTCAGTGGCACAGGCAATCCTGGCAGATCTGCACAAAAGACTCGACAGTTCAACTATTCAGTCCGAAAACACAATAACCACAGCACAGGAAAGTTATTGTGCGAGGTGACGTGAAACAGAGACAAAGGTAAAACTAATGCAATTTCAAGTAACAGTATTTCACTAGAATAGTTGATGTGTCTCTTTAATAGTGAAATAAACCTCTCCTTCCACCCTTAGTGCCAACAGTCCAAACCCATCATTGCTCATACATTTCCTCATTATCCTTTATCAAATTTAAAGTTCAATGCAAGCTAAAGAGAATCTGACAATCAGGTCAAAAGTGGCCAGCTCTTGCTCATAATTTATTCCTGCTGCTCCCCAAAATTCTATGCTCGTACTTTTTTTTTCCAATCCGCCATACGGTTGCAGAGATCTTGGCTCTTTAATTTAGTGCTATTTTTAGAATATTTTCCAAGGGGGCTGATTAGGCCACTCTGTATTATTACCCTGTGAGCCATACCCCCTTGTAAAGACCATACAAATTAGGACAAAAGTAAAAAGTCCCACGTCCTTAGAACTACCTATATGGCAGGTTATAGAATTAAAAAAACAATACTCAGGAGAGCTGTGAGAATAGAAGAAGAGCAAGACAACACTTGTCCTGGTGACAGGTCCTCTGTAAAGAAGTAAAATAACAATCCTATGTGAACCATTCCATTTTCCTGGAGATCATTACTGATAACTGAGGAAGAAGGACAATAAAAGTTTGCCATATACAGTAGATGTGGATCATCTGAACATGTTGCCCACCTAATGTGCATTGAGGCCTCCTCACTATCTCCTAAAGACAGATGCCACATGAGATAAGGACTGCGCAATCAGATTTTACCAGCCCTATCCTTTTATTCTCTGGAAAATGGAATCTGATCGTGGCTATCGGGAAGCAGACTGCAAGGGACCTGAAGGACATCGGAATGTGAGTATGTACGGTTTTTTTTTTTTTACTTTTACGCTGGTAACCAGGGTAAACATCGGGTTACTAAGCGCGGCCCTGCGCTTAGTAACCCGATGTTTACCCTGGTTACAAGCGAATGCATCGCTGGATCGCTGTCACACACACCGATCCAACGATGACAGCGGGAGATCCAGCGACGAAAGAAAGTTTCAAACGATCTGCTACGACGTACGATTCTCAGCGGGGTCCCTGATCGCTGCTGCGTGTCAGACACAGCGATATCGTATGGATATCGCTGGAACGTCACGGATCGTACCGTCGTAGCGACCAAAGTGCCACTGTGTGACAGTACCCTTATTCCTCCCTTCAACTGAGAACTTGTACAAGCTCGGCCAAGTGTCCACGTATGGGAAAGATAGATGTTTAGCCAACAACTATCCATGGAGTATGGCCAGCATTTTGCCAAGGGTTACCATCATAACTGATGGCTTAATTGAAAAGAAAAATGTTACTCTAAATGGGTCCATTCTAGTTTGTCCACAGCTATGCCAAAGTGTACCAAAAAAATGCCGATGTGAATGATGTGTAGATCAATGTTCTACGGCTTATACGAAACACAGTTCCATGCTGCAAGGACGTGACAACATAATTAAAAGGGTCTGCCAGGACTTTATATACATTACAAAGCACCTGCTGGTTGTGAGCGCGAACGTGATATGTACGTCCCTATATTCACTAATATTGTGGTTTCATTCTCCTGAAATCTTGCCATTTAGCTGCTTTTTTCAGGTCAGTTCCATTATAAATTGTGGTAGGATAACCTACGCAGCATGAGCAAACTCTTTACCATGGCGCCAATGTAGAGCTTTAAAAGGAATCCTTTGTACTTCGCTACTAGAAAGTTTCCGCAGTAATGGACACATGAACCCTACTGTTCCATATAGTAGAAGAACGGGCTGTTTAATATATAGTTCTTCTCCTTTATAGGCCCCATGACGATTTTGATAGCCCTAAAGGATGTAAACGCTACACTCACCATTTCAAATTCTTCCGGGTCAGCCGCCATACCGCGCATGCCATAGCGGTGAGCATCCTTAGCAAGCCGATTGGCAAATTCTTCTCCAGTTCCTGTCTGAGATCCATAGAATACTACTATATTTTTGCCCTAAAAAATAAATTATATATATGATCAGACAATGAAAAATAAAAACATTATCCAAGCATTTCTATATCAAACCCACAAGTTGTATCTGGTTGATCCATGCATAATCAATGATGTGTTACTTTTTCTAATTGTTAGTCTGGATTCACACACACATTACTGATTTAGGGGGCCACTTTTCTGTAGAATTGTGTGCGTGCTTTTATTGGCCAAAAACACAGCAACCAGATGTTACTTCAATCTGCATAGGTAAAATAATAATATAAGTCACTACATTCATTGCATACTCCAAGCCTGCTCCTTGTATGGCCTTTTCTATGCCATTTTTAGGATTCGTTTTTTCACAAGTACCAGAAAAGGCATCACAAATTTAACAAAATAAAAAACGAGTACTTTATTAAAAAAATAAATAAAAAAATAAATAAATAAAAAGTCAAGGAAGTCAAACCTTCAACAATTTTTTTAATGTAAAGCTAGCTCATGTCTAGAACTAAACAAAAAAAAAATAATTGGGAATAACAAATTTACTGCAGTAAAATACAAAAGTCCGATCTTGAGAGAATTTTCATTATTTTTATTTTGAGGTTGAAGTCCGTACTTTTATACCAATCACTGTCACCTAACTCTATAGGCCTGAACAGGTGCACAAAGAATTTTTTTTTTCTTTTAAGGATAAAAAAAAAAAAAAGCAAAGAAAAAGTGTGTGAAAGCCTTAAAAAGGGAAGGTGCCGCTTTAAGGAATAAGCCGGATTACTCACCGGTAATGCCCTTTTAATGAGCCACGACAGCACCCACTTTGAGAGAGGGACCCGCCCATAGGAACAGGAAACCTACAGAGATAAAAGGGCGGCCCCCCTCTCCTCCTCAGTTGTTTTTCAGAGTACAAGAGGAACCGCCATTGTTAAATTAGTATACATTCTTAATTATTAGTACATTTTATTATATCTATAATCACCCATGAGAATATTTTGTATTAATAACTATACATATCTACAAGGGTGGGAAGTGACAGGGTGCTGTCGTGGCTCATTAAAAGGGCATTACCGGTGAGTAATCCGGCTTTTTACCCTTCGCCACGACAGCACCCACTTTGAGAGACTTTCAGAGACCCTTCACCTGGGTGGGATTACCGTACTAAGGACGGCTCTCCCGAATGCCAAGTCAGAAGCGGAAGACAGATCAAGCCTATAGTGTCTATAGAAAGTTGAAGGCGACGACCAGGTTGCGGCCTTACATATGAGCTCGATGGGAATGTCTTTATTTTCCGCCCACGAGGATGATACGGCTCGAGCTGAATGCGCCTTTACTCCCTCTGGAGGACTTTCGCCTTTTGACAAGTATGCAAGATGGATAGCCTCTCTGATCCACCGGGACAAGGTAGCTTTCGTGACTCCATGGCCTTTTCGATGACCCTGAAAAGACACAAACAGAGCCCTACTCTGTCTGCAAGAGCGGGTTCTGTCTATGTAGCCCAGGACTGCTCTTTTAACATCAAGCATATGTAGTTTTTCCTCTTCTGAATTTGCTGGATTATCATAAAAGGAAGGTAGAAAAATCTCTTGGGCTCTATGGTATTTTGTAGCTACCTTAGGGAGGTATGAAGGATCAGGTTTGAGGACTATCCTATCCTGATATGTTATTAGGAATGGAGGGTCTATAGAGAGGGCCTGGATGTCACCCACTCTTCTGGCAGAAGTTAAGGCTATCAGTAAAGCTACCTTGTATGTGATGTTTTTAAGAGGGATAGAATATAAAGGTTCAAAGGGAGGACCAGATAAGGAGTCTAGGACTAGATTCAGGTCCCAGGGTGGCAGGCGTGGAACATGAACCGGTGTACACCTTTCGCATGCCCTAATAAATCTAGTTACCCATCTATTACTAGCAATGTTAGCACTATAGAGGGCTCCCAGGGCAGACACTTGAACTCTCAGAGTATTAACTGATAACCCCATCTCACGACCTTTCTGTAAAAATTCAAGGATGGCTTTAATAGGAACCTTAGAGAAGGGTTCTGTATAGAAGTTGAGGAATTTTCTCCATACTCTGCTATAGATTAGAGTTGTAGATTTTTTTCTGCTCAACAGTAATGTATTGATTAGTTCTTGAGAAAACCCTCTTAAAGTTAGTATCTGCCTCTCAAGTTCCACGCCGTGAGGTGGAGGCCCTTTACTTGTGGATGGTAGAATGGACCCTGAAAGAGTAGGTCTGTAGTCACTGGCAGAATCCACGGATCGCAAACTGACATCGCTCGAAGACAGGAGAACCAAGGCCTCTTTGGCCAAAATGGAGCTATCAGAATCACCTTTGATTTTTCTTCTCTTATTTTCTTGACCACCAAAGGAATTAGCATCATTGGTGGGAAGGCGTAGGCTAGATCGTAATTCCATGGATACTGGAGCGAGTCTACTAGATCTGGACGATCTGCCACATTCAGGGATGCAAACATTGGTACTTGCCTGTTGCTCCTGGTCGCAAATAAATCTATCTGCGGAAGACCCCACATGTCCACTATGTTTTTGAATATGCGAGGATTGAGGGTCCATTCTCCCTGGCGGAGCGTGTGGCGACTTAGAAAGTCGGCCCTTGAGTTCTCTATACCTCTGATGTGGACAGCCGTGAGAGATAGAAAATTGGGTTCTGCTAGATCGAAGATGTCTGCCGCTGAACACATGAGACTTCCCGATCGCGTTCCGCCTTGCCGATTTAAATACGCGACGACAGTTGTGTTGTCCGACCGGATCTTGACATGAGAACCTCGAAGCTGAGGAAGGAAAGAATTTAAAGCATAATATACTGCACTTAGTTCCTTCCAATTGGAAGACTGCTGAGTCTCTAAAGGAGTCCAGCAACCCTGGGCTATATTTTGATCCAGATGGGCTCCCCAGCCCTCTGGGCTTGCGTCAGTAGTAAGTATTTTAGGGGACCTAAATGCCCATGAGACTCCTCTGGACAAATGGACTTTATTTAACCACCAACGAAGTGAATGAAGTACGTCTTCAGATAAGGTGATTTTTGAATTTAGATGATCCTGGAAATGAGACTGAGCATGAAGCACCTGGTGTTGTAGGGTTCTGGTATGGTATTGGGCCCATTGAACCGCAGGAATGCAGGAGGAGAGAGAGCCCAAGAGAGACATGGCCTCTCTGAGGGACATATGAGGATTTGATCTTGCCGTAGCGACCTTTGAAACTATGACTAACTTTTTGGATTCTGGTAAAAGACATTTTTGACTTACAGAGTCCAAGACTAGTCCTAGGAAGGACTGACGAGTTTCTGGAAGAAGTCTGGATTTTTTGAAGTTTATAATCCAACCTAAGGCCTGCAATGATGAAACGGTATTAGACAAGCGTTTTTCACATTGAGATGCTGAATTACCAATTATTAAGAAATCATCTAAATAGGGTACAATTAATGTGTCTTGATGACGTAGATAGGCCATCACCTCTAGCATAAGTTTCGTGAAGATCCGAGGAGCCATAGATAGGCCGAATGGCATGGCCGTAAATTGGAAGTGACGGATCCGGCCTTGTAGAACTACTGCAACTCTGAGGTATTGTTGGTGTTCTATATGAATTGGAAGATGATAGTACGCATCCTTCAAATCCAGACCTGCCATAAAGCACCTAGGGAACAAGAGTTTTATAGTAGATCTTATAGATGCCATCTTAAAGGTGCGTTCAACCAAAAAGGCATTTAGTCTTTTTAGATTAATTATAGTACGAAAAGTACCATCAGGTTTTGGAACCAGAAATAAAGAGGAATAAAACCCCCTCCCTTCCTGGTTTATTGGTACTTCGATGAGAACATTCTTTGCCAAAAGGCTCAGAATTTCTAACTGAAGCGCTTCCTGTTGTTCTGGCGCTTTTAGAGATGTTACTACAAAGTTGTCTTGTGGTAATTTAAAGAAATCTAATCTTAATCCAGATTTTATTAGCTGAAGGATCCATTGATTTGAGGTTATATTTTCCCATTGATGATAAAAGAATTTTAGTCTGCCACCTACTGGGTATTCATCACTGATGGTATCTCCCCCGCTTAGATGTTTCGGGATTACTATATAAGGCACCTTTCGGTCTGGTTTCTTTTGTTTCCCACCGATCTTTTTGGGCCTCATACGGCCTCCTCCTGTTAAATGGCCGTCTTCTAAACGCTCTCCTATAAGAAGGAAGAAACTGTTTAGGAAAGCCCTTCCTTCTTTCTCCTGCCTTGTTAAGTAGGTCATCCAGAACCTTCCCAAACAAGAACTCACCCTGGCATGGGATTGAACATAATCTGGTTTTTGATTGTGCGTCTCCCTTCCATCCTTTGAGCCAAAGGGCACGACGAGCTGCATTAACCAGACCTGCTGACCTGGCTGCTAAACGGAGGGAGTCCGCTGAAGCGTCAGCTAGAAATGCTGCGGCACTTTTAATCAGAGGCAAGGATTGAAGAATCTTATCCCTTGTGATCTTGCCTTTCACCTGTTGTTCAAGCTGGTCAACCCAGACTAATAGGGACCTGGCTGTACACGTGCCTGATATGGCCGGTTTAAAAGCTCCAGTGTTTGTCTCCCAGGACCTTTTTAGAAGAGCTTCTGTTTTGCGGTCTAAGGGATCTAATAGAATCCCTGCATCTTCCACAGGTAGAGATGCCGGTTTCGAGGTTGACGCCACCGCTGCATCCACCTTCGGGACTTTAGACCACACTGCCAATTCCTCATCGCTGAAGGGGTAGCGTCTTTTAGAAGAGGATGGGAGAAACCCCTTCCCCTGTTTGTCCCATTCTTTCTTTACAAGGTCTTTAACGGCAGAAACTACAGGAAAAGCTCGCCTCTTTTTATGACCCAGGCCTGCAAACATAATGTCCTGTGCAGTTTTAACTCCCCTAGTGTCTGGACACCCCATAGTGTTCCTTACAGACTTTATAAGGTTGTCAATGCTCTCAACTGGAAAACACGCTCCACCTTCATCCTCAGAGGAACTAGGAGATGATCCTGAGGTGTTGGAGGATCGAATTAGGCCCTCTTCAGACTCTGAGCTAGAGATTGGAGATAGGTGCTTAGTGCCCTGCTTTTTCAAGGATTCTGACCCCAGAGACTGTATTTCTTGCCGTATTAAGGCTCTAATATCTGTGGCTGTAACAGCTGCCTCATCCTGTAAGGTCTGGCTGATACAGGATTGACACAGCCTTTTAGAATATGTGTCAGGTAAGGGCTGCCTGCATAGAGCACATTCTTTATGCTTGGATTTACTAGTCCTTTTAGCCTAGGGGAAAATCAGAGAAGGAAGGGATCAGCTTATAGGAAGAGGATTATAACACTCACCCAGTGAAGCTATTCTATTCATCATTATACCGGATTAGGAGATGGAGACACTGTGTGGGGTCTGAGTACTGCATCCGTACTTCTTGATTTACTTCTGTGAGTGTCAGATCCATCCATGGAATGAACACTCCGTTTAGCTGCTGACTTTAAGCTTTTAGCGCTACTTTTGTCAGCGCTATCACGTTCCACAGCAAGTGGAAGCTCAGTATCTGCCGGGGACGACATATTGAGCAACTAGCCCTGTGCCCCGGCGCTTTTGAATCGCGCGGTCCCAGGCAGCGTGCCGCGCCCCCCGCGAACCGGAAGTGCACTAACACTTCCGGTTCAATGAAGCAGCGCAGACTTACCCGCGCACCAGAGCCGGCGCCGCTGCTTTCTGGAATCGGCGCCCCGTACACACAGGCTCCCTCCATAGGCCGGGCCTTCCATGCCCGGAACCTGCCGGATAGTGCCCAGACGAGGGGGGAGGCTGCATGCAGTGGCTCCCCCGCCGCTGCTTCCGATGCCGCAGCCCCTGCTGTCACCGAGAGAACCACGCAGGCGGATGTACCGGCTCGGGTAAGAAAAAGTGGAGGCGCTCCAACCACCTCCGTCTGTAGGTAATCCAGAGAGTTCCGATAGGAACAGGAAACCAACTGAGGAGGAGAGGGGGGCCGCCCTTTTATCTCTGTAGGTTTCCTGTTCCTATGGGCGGGTCCCTCTCTCAAAGTGGGTGCTGTCGTGGCGAAGGGTAAAAATACATTTACATAAAGCACAGGTTAAAACATGTTATTAAATTGTATTTATTTATTTATTTTAAATAAATGTTTGATGCAGCCACTGAGGGCAGCGATTTTACTTTGCAGGTCTATAAGGGTCACTTCACGACACTTACAATCTAGAAATACGGCAGCCCCTGGGAATAGGAGACAGTTGTTGAATGCCAACCCCATCTCTTACATTATAGCCGCGTCAGCAGTGCACCGGGTACGCCTTGGTGGGCTGCCCAATCCATAGCTGTTGGTGTGGCCAGGAGCCATTGTAGCCCAGCACTAACTGCTGAGCGCCACTTACCCTCTATTACCAGGACCTGTAACCAGAAGCTGTACTGTTCACTTCCTGTATAACAGGTCCTGGGTTGCGAGGAGACCAAACATCAGTGAAGATCGTGGACCATAAGATCAGTGACAACTTCATCCATTGGTAAGTATCAGGACTGTGGCGGCGACGGGCCAGGCATGGTACTTTTGTGCAGAGGTAAAAATATGAAGGTGGGAGTGAGGGTTGGGGGAGACATGGAAAGTGCAGGCAGTGGGGGGCAGAGAGACATGGAAAGTGCAGGCAGTGGGGGGCAGAGAGACATGGAAAGTGCAGGCAGTGGGGGGCAGAGAGACATGGAAAGTGCAGGCAGTAGAGGGCAGAGAGACATGGAAAGTGCAGGCAGTAGAGGGCAGAGAGACATGGAAAGTGCAGACAGTTGGGGGCAGAGAGACATGGAAAGTGCGGACAGTTGGGGGCAGAGAGACATGGAAAGTGCAGGCAGCGAAGAGGGGGGGGGGGCTGTAATGTATGAAGCCACTCCCCATTTCTATGGGAGTAGTAATGTAGTGGAAGTAGCGGGGATCACACATTACGCTACCGCTCACATATAAGAAGACAGGGTGGGATAGTAACATAGTAACATAGTTAGTAAGGCCGAAAAAAGACATTTGTCCATCCAGTTCAGCCTATATTCCATCATCATAAATCCCCAGATCTACGTCCTTCTACAGAACCTAATAATTGTATGATACAATATTGTTCTGCTCCAGGAAGACATCCATAGTAACACAGTTAGTAAGGCCGAAAAAAGACATTTGGATCACACATTAAATTTCCCCCCCCCCAAACAATAAGATCCAGCAGGGGTCACACATTACACTGCTGTTTCCTTAGAGATGGGTGACCTCGCTCCGTTCACTTATATAGGAGCAGTGGTGTAATGTGTCCCTGCTCCCTCCACTTCCATGCTCCCATAGAAGTGGATGGAGCTGTGTCACACATTACACACACTAGATACTGCGTGTCTAATCCCATCCTCTGTGAAGCACTCCAATGAGCTCAATATCCAATCCCATCATGTGATAAAGTAGACTTAGTCCTGTATTTAATCCCAGAGTGTGTTACTCTAAGGCAGTGTTCCTCAAGAGCCACCAACAGGTCATGTTTTCAGGACTTCCTTAGTATTGTGCAGGTGATTGAATGCTTGCCTGTCCAGGTGATGCAATTATCACCTGTGCAATACTAAGGAAATCCTGAAATCATGGCTCTTGAGAACCGGAGTTGGGGGAACACTGCTCTAAGGGTATCTAATAGGGCATGTGATACGTGAAGTGTATCTAACCCCAGCTTATGATAAAGCAAGCAGCACCAACTAACAGAATTGGTGTTGCCGGCCGGCCTTGGGACACACTACTTGCCAGTAACACGTGCAGTCACCAACAAAACGGCTCCTCACTATCATCCTAAACTTCATCCTCTAATCCTTTTATAAACACCCAGAAGGGGAGGAAAGGAGTGATGTCACACACATGTGAGCAGATCCCACCCACGTTTACAGCAGTCATAATGTGAGCCATCTGTACACCAGGTTTTCAGGGTATATTTCAGCAGCTGCTCCTCCTAGTGTTTAACCCCTTTCCGACATGTGCCATAATAATACGCAGTTGTTGGATTGCCACCGTTTGGTGAGGGCTCTGGCGCTGAGCCCGCCCTTTTCAGGGCACATGACAGCTGATCTATACAGCTGACATGTGCCCGCAACAGACACGGGTAGAATCGCGATCCACCTGTGGCTATTAACTAGTTAAATGCCACTGTTAATCTGACAGCGGCATTTAACTCGCGCATCACTGTCTCCACCCATCAGTGACCAAGTCACATGATCACGGGTCACCGATCAGTTGGCATGACAACCAGAGGTCTGCAGCATACCTCTGTGGTTGTCACTGCAAGATTGCTATGAGCGCCGCCCTGTGGTCGGCACTCACAGCAAGTGAGCATTTCTGCTACACGCAGGCGATCTGATCATCGCCTGGGTGTAGCAGAGGTGATCAAACTACTGCAGCTTCTAAAGTCACATTGAGACTATTGAAGCATGCAAAAAAAAATGTTTTAAAAAATATTTAACAAAAATCTATACTAAGTTCAAGTCACCCCCATTAGTCCCATAAAAATAAAATAAAAAACAACAAAACAAAAACACAAATATACACACATTTGGTATCGCAGTATTCAGAATCGCCAGATCAATATATATTATATATATATATATATATATATATATATATATATATATATATATATATATATATATATATATATATATATATATATATATATATATATGAATTACGGTAATCTGGTCACTAATTACATTTTTTTTTAGTCGCCGCTACATTGCAATAATATGCAATTACGGGCGTTCAAAACATTGTATCTACACCAAAATTGTATCAATAAAAACATCAGCTCAGCATGCAAAAAATAAGCCCTTACCCAACCCCGGGTCACAAAAAATAGAGCTTTTTTTTTACAAATTTTTTAATTCTTTTTTCCTCCACTTAAAGAACATACATACATATATATATATATATATATATATATATATATATTATGTATATATATATACATATACATATATATGTATCTCTGCAAACTCGTAATGACCTGGAGAATAATGGCACGTCAGTTTTAGCATTTAGCGAACATTTTTTTTTTTAACCAACAGTGGAATAGCCCTTTTTTTTTTAAATTTCACCGCAATTGGAATTTTTCCCCCATTTTCCAGTACACGATATCGTAAGACCAGTGGAGTCATTCGAAGGTACAACGCCCCGCAAAAAAAAAACAAAAAAAAAAAAAAACAGCCCTCATGGCCATATTGACGGAAAAAAAAAAAAAAGTTATGCCTCTGAAGAAGGGGAGCAAAAACAGAACATTGCCTGGGGGTTAAGCGGTTAAAAGTGGAAATTTCAAAGCTTTTAAATTATTTTTCATATTCGACTTCATTAAAAAAAACAAAAAAAAAACATTAGTACTTTACATTTTATTCAATTATTGAGCATCTTCCCTTTAAAAAGTGACTTCTAGGTCTATCTTATCTCCACTTCCCAGCTGAAAGCAAGTACTAGTGCCTGAAAGAAGCTATCTGGCTGAGAAGCTGCTGACTACAGTGTTTCTCAATGGGACTAAAAACAGGGTCTGGTAAAGATCTGCGTCCATGATCACTAAATATCACACAACCTTGCTTTGAAATTTCCACTTTTAACCACTTAACCCCCAGGCAATGTTGTGTTTTTGCTCCCCTTCTTCAGAGGCATAACTTTTTTTTTTATTTTTCCGTCAATATGGCCATGAGGGCTGTTTTTTTTTTTGTTTTGTTTTTTGCGGGGCGTTGTACTTTCGAATGACACCATTGGTCTTACGATATACTGCCTACCAGTACCAACTACATTTAGGGCCATCTGCATGTTCTCCTCACTTCCTCACCCACTCCCACTAATCGGATATAGTCTAAATTATACTCATATTATACTCCTATTTTTCTGGTTAAAAAGATATTGATTTCGGTTGCTGTTTATGATGTCTCGAATGTTCAGACTTTTCTTTTTTTTTTTTTTTTTTATCTAAAGTCAGGACTGGATTCAAAAGTAATAGGAAAAACAGAATTCGGTCTCATTTTTTGCTAGATCCATTTTTGGTACCGGATAAAAACCTGCGGTTGAATTTCTCAAACAGTTTGTGGTTAAACCACTCTTAGCCAAAAGAAGATGGCTTCTATTAACGTGAATAGTCCACAATTAAAACGTTATAGATCACTTACCGTCTTTTTCATCTTTTCCACAAAGCTACTTTCTCGGGAACTCGATGTTCTGCAAAAAATAAGATAGGAAAGGTCACTAAGAAGCTACTTTCTTTTAACAATGGACTCCTGCCAGGGTTCTGAAACTGCAAGAATTTGGCAATTACAAGCATTTGTGGCAACAGCCAGTGTTTACATGGTAATAAACCAGGGCTACAAAATGCATTGACTTGTGGTGAATATGAAATCCCGTAAATACATGTGCTACTACTATCTCCTTCCCATTTCTGTGAACACCTTAGGCTTCCAGTTATCGAGGGCAGTCACTGAGGAAGACAAGTTTTGCCACTTTTGAAATTCTTGCTGTATCAATTCATCACGTTTTTAAGAGCAGAAACAAAGATATTAAGAGGATAAACAAAACTATGGCAAGTGTGAACAAGACAAGGAACATATTTGGCTCAGCCTTTGATGATCTCAAAACACAAGGAATGTTGCACAAATGTAGTCACAGTTCCTGCGTTTTAGGCTTCACCTAATGGAAATATAGGCTGACCTGGATACACCAGACTTGTACGCCATTTTCCTAATAAATCTTTTAGGAATGCATTTGTAAAGCTATTTCAGAAGTAGCAGACACAATGAACCGATCAGGTATAAAGGCAAAACCTTACATAAAAGGGGAGCGAGGTGACTGAACATGTCAGAGCACAAATCGCAAAGAGAGGAAACATGAGCCTGAAGTTCTCACGGGCAGAAAGTTCAAATGGAAACAAAACCAAGAAAACCTGTTTCACTCTAACTTTCTCCGTCGTATCGATGCCTTCTCTGCACACTCACTAACAAATGTGTTAGCGTGCCACACTCACCCCAATACAATGACATCTTCTTGTGGGACGGAGCTGAAGCATCCCATCCTTAGAGTCTGTCTTAGTGTCCTTCTCTGGACAGGCTAGATTAAAGGCATTAAACTCCCAGATGCCGGTAGGGGACAATGCAGACGTTGTTTCATTCTCAGCTTGGTCGGAAAAATTATAACCGATTAGGATTACAAGAAGTAAACATTGTTACAGCCATTTACTTGATTTCCGAGGGCTCCCCTCCAGAGAAAAATACTTCTTAAAAGCCACTCTGGAGGCACAAAAGAAACAGAGGAGGGGAAAAAAGGAAAAGCAAAAGAATCCCTCACATCTGGCAAGAATGAAAAAAAGAATGGGAAGGGAGAATGAAAGATCCCAAGAACCACTGCTTCTCAGCTCCCTCTTCACCCCTCCTCCTTTCTTCCTTTTCTCGCTCTTTATCTGTGTGGAACAAGAAAACCCACACTCCCCTTCCTTCCGCCACCATCTGGTTTCCCAGGAAACTGTTTTGTATCACAGACGGGATCCTCTTCTTACACACTATTTTCCGACTTTACACCCTAACATTAGGACTGGCTGGAACAACTAGAGGAGCGCTAAAATAGTGACTTCCATAGAAGTTATAACACAATTTCTAGAGGAAAGCCTTCAAAGAAACCCAGAAAGTGCCATTTCACTGACCCCTAACAGTTCAGCTTCTTTTTTAAAGGACATTGAATACATAAAATATTTGGGAAAATGGACATTAGAGTTCAAAAACCTTGAGGAGAGAATGCACTCAAGGTCTGGTGGCGATTGGGAGAGACTGAGAATTGAGGAGCCTCTACATCTTCCAACTTCCCATAAATTTCCACAAGTAAGCAAGGCTTTATTATTTTTACTCTGTAGATTTATTCATAAATATTTGGAATAAAATAGACCGAATGGTACCGAGGTGCTCACTGTTCGGATGGAAATACACACATGGACAACAATGCCCAAACTGACCATGGCTCTTCTAACAAGCTCATATATGGCTAGGAGACCCATGGTCATTCCAGGCATTGCGGTCCGTACATGGATGAATGTTTTCGGCCTTCGTCAACTGAGTACGTTACAATCTAACAAAGCTTGAGTTACACAGAATATCCTCCAGACCAGGTACAGGTCAGAAGACGCTTGTAATCCAGTAGAGTGTTTACGTCGCTTTAGAAGCTGTCCCAAAAGACAGCTGGGAAGTTGCCAGAGGCTTTCATTTAGAAAAGGATTTCCCTGCTTTATGC
Source organism: Ranitomeya variabilis (assembly GCF_051348905.1). Classification (NCBI taxonomy): domain Eukaryota; kingdom Metazoa; phylum Chordata; class Amphibia; order Anura; family Dendrobatidae; genus Ranitomeya; species Ranitomeya variabilis. Next base: position 411,284,524 of record NC_135234.1, on the reverse strand, counting down.
CACTTTTATAGGTCAGTATTTAGCACCAGTATTTGTAAGCCAAGAACAGGAGCAGATCCAAAAATCAAAGATAAGATGCAAATCTTTCCATTATTCTTTATGTCCTTGTTTTGGAAACATTCCCAGTTTGGGCTTATAAATACTGATCCACCTCACTAATCAAATCCGGCTACAGGAAAGGGGTCTAAACGTGATGTCACCATTTATATACTTATACGACTAATATACATACAAGACACATGCCTTATAGAGATTCTACCCCTATGCGTCAATATTTTTGCTACCAAGATTAAAAATAAAGAACTGCTGCACTGTAATCTGAGGTTTTTCCTTATTTTAAAGAGGACCTCTTACTAGGCCAAAAGTAGACCGTTTTTTTTTTCCCGCTGCCCCCAAGTATTCACTTTTATTTTCTTGTCAAACAATAGCCAGCATTAATTTTTTTCCCCAATAAATCAATAGCAGACATGAAAATAAGAAACTTTGCAATATATCTGATAACAGAAATTGGCTTCTTTCTCCTCCTGGACTGATCATTCATTCTCAACTTACAGTGAAGACAGAATTTCCGATTCCTGAGATAGGAGATGACAGTAAAGGCCCCGTCTCACATAGCGAGATCGCTGCTGAGTCACAAGTTTTGTGACGCAACAGCGACCTCAGTAGCGATCTCGCTATGTGTGACACGTACCAGCGATCAGGCCCCTGCTGCGAGATCGCTGGTCGTGTCAGAATGGCCTGGACCTTTTTTTGGTCGTTGAGGCCCCGCTGACATCGCTGAATCGGTGTGTGTGACACCGATCCAGCGATGTCTTCACTGGTAACCAGGGTAAACATCGGGTTACTAAGCGCAGGGCCGCGCTTAGTAACCCGATGTTTACCCTGGTTACCAAAAAAAACAAACAGTACATACTCGCCTTTCGGTGTCCCTTGCCGTCTGCTTCCTGCTCTCACTGACTCCCGGCCGTACAGTGAGAAGTGAGAGCGCAGCAGTGACGTCACCGCTGCGCTCTGCTCTCACTGTACGGCGGCTCAGTCAGAGCAGGAAGCAGACGGCAAGGGACCTGGACACCGAAAGGCGAGTATGTAGTGTTTGTTTTTTTTGGTAACCAGGGTAAACATCGGGTTACTAAGCGCGGCCCTGCGCTTAGTAACCCGATGTTTACCCTGGTTACCCGGGTGCTGCAGGGGGACTTCGGCATCGTTGAAGACAGTTTCAACGATGCCGAAGTCGTTCCCCTGATCGTTGGTCGCTGGGGAGAGCGGTCTGTGTGACAGCTCCCCAGCGACCACACAGCGACTTACCAACGATCACGGCCAGGTCATATCGCTGGTCGTGATCGTTGGTAAATCGCTTAGTGAGACGGGGCCTTTATATGCAGAACTAACGGTTTCAGGATTACTTGCAGCATGAAGGCCTGTCTGCTGCCACCATCTCCCTCCTCCTCTCCGTAGAATCTTAAAAGCACCAACTGTCATCTCTCTTAGTAATGGGAAAATTTGTACTGACAATGAAAGATGAGCCGAGGTGGAGAAAGAAGCTGATTTCTATCAGATCTATAACAAAGGTGCTTAGTTTCATGTGTACTATTGATTTATGAAATGCAAATTAAAGACAATGGGTAATCTTTAAATCCTCCAAACAGTTCCAGAGATATGGTCTTTTTGTTTAGTGCTAATCCTTATGGCCTTTACCAAGGGGGCGGGGCTCACAAGGTAATAATGTAAAGCAGCTTAGACACCAGAGAATCCTAAGAGTAAGGGTACCGTCACACAGTGCAATTTTGATCGCTACGACGGCACGATTCGTGACGTTCTAGCGATATCGTTACGATATCGCTGTGTCTGACACGCTACTGCGATCCGGATCCCCGCTGAGAATCGTACATCGTAGCAGATCGTTTGAAACTTTCTTTCGTCGTCTAGTGTCCCGCTGTGGCGGCATGATTGCATCGTGTGACACAGGTTGTATACGATGTGCGCACAGTAACCAACGGCTTCTACATCGCAAATACGTCATGAAATTATCGCTCCAGCGCCATGTATTGCAACGTGTGACCGCAGTATACGTCGCTGCGTCGTAGCGATGAAAATGGCACTGTGTGACGGTACCCTAACGCCCCCTTGGTAAAGACCATATATAACTATTAGTACAAAATAAAAAGACTATCACTGGAACCACATAGTGAATAACAATAGTCTATCTATCTCTCAGGAAAGCAGCAATAATTGGCCACTTTTGACCTGGTTACAGGTTCTAAGTGCACTTTTCCCTTCCTGCCCGATAGGTTTTGACTAAAAATTGAAAGATATGTGGCAGATCTTCCCTCTGTGCCAATTTACACAGTGTTAAAAATGTATTGCCGTTTCAAAAAAAAGTTGTGGCATAATTCAGAGAGCCTCACGGTTTGAAAAATAAAGGAGCATATCAAGTCGGTCTCCACAGAGAAAAGCGCTTATCTGAGCACTTGTGGCCCTTCTTACCATAATCTGGGTGTGGGTTATCATACTAAGTGGTTTCAGCAGAAGCAAAAAGAGATCGTGGATGTCCAGCAGCCCAATGGAGGCCGAACAAACGCTGTTGGGCTCAGTCTAATGAATGAGGGATTAGGTGTTTTTACCACATGGCTGAGTAATAAAATGCATCTAGTACAAGGAGGAAGATCAGAAATACCCATTATTTATTGGTCCAGGTGTCAAAATAAAACTTTTCCCATAGAAATGTACCAATCTGCTACCTGAACCAGTACTAATCTCGCCGTGATCAGTTTTCCGCCTTCATTCACTACTGTACCTCCCACACAAATAAATGTAATGTGAAAGAAACGCAAAGACGTTGCGTAATGATCTGGATTATCGAACAATTTCATGAGGTGAGGGACCGTTAAGGCCGCACTGAAGACTGCATGTGAAAGCTTTGTAAAGCCAGCATTAGCATTCCCACATCCTGTAACATGAGCTGCCTTTTGTGAGACATTTATCCCATTCTGCTCAGAAGTTCACATCTGAACCTTCCCCACCGGGCCTCCTCACCCAGAAGGAATCCCTTACACAAACATCTTAAGCGCTTGTGCTCAGCAGGAAAGCCAACACGCCAGATCTGTGGACATGTCTCTGTAATACAAGTGCCTCTACAGCCCAGAAACGCAGGTACACACAATGGCAGCTAGCAAGATTAGCTGGAAGAAAAGAATACAGCCAAAATCAGCAGAGTTGCCATTCTACGTTACTGCAAGCCAGCATTGTGCTGAAACACATTAGCCCAACAGAGCATTATTCACTCTGACTAATGTACAGGATGGGCCATCATATCAAATAACGCCTGCTTAGTAAATGCTTATATTCCAGATACAAAAAAAAACTATTCTGGAGCAGCGTTTCCAATATTTGTCAGCTGCCCTGTTCCTCTTATTTGTCCAAAATAAGTATAGATTGGCAACTGGGTGTTACCAGTATGGAACAGGCCAATTAGTCCTGACTGCATTAGACTAAAGACACACCCCTTTGACGACACCCAGTTGTAGATAGGAATAACAGAGGAAATGAACACCACAGATTCTCCAGAATTGTTATTTCGCGACGAATGCAAGCATTTACTAAAACAGACATGTCAGGAGAGCTACAAGTTTGGCACCCTACTGGTATGTGCACATGACTGCTTTATCAAGCAGCTACGCTCTGTATCCCACCATAACAAAGAAAACTAAGAAAACACTAAAAAGAGTGAAGATACGCAGTTAGGTTCAGACATTTGAGTTTCTCTTAACCTCTTTATGGCTACGGGAAACTGAAGTTGTTAAAGGAAGCTCAAAAAGACCGAAGATAGCAAGCAGATTGGAAGCCGCTTGCCATTTTATTCACTGAAAATGGGGGGGGGGGGGGGGGGAAGCCAGCCACCAAAAACATCGCAAAAAAACGTCCAAAAGACACCAGCAGGCACCGACATGTCATCTTCCAGAAAAACTCAACAGGTTCGCACATGTCTAAAAGACCATGTGTGCACTGGACTCACTAATCTGAGTAAAGCCCACGATGCACAGATCAGCCACAGGTCTCCTGAGCAGCACTTGACCACCACATAGGCATACGCGAGGCCAGGAGACCTGCGGCCGATGTGCATCATGGTCCACTCTCAGGCAGCCGGATACACACATCCGTGTTTCGTGATCAGCTTTTGATACAACATAAGGATAGTCTCTTAGGGTATGTTTCCACGTTCAGGAAACGCTGCGTTTTTGACGCTGCATTTTTCCGTAGCGTCAAAAACGCAGCGTCCAGATGTTACAGCATAGTGGATGGGATTTCATGAAATCCAGACTCCACTATGCGTTAAAAAACGCATGCGTTTTTGCCGCGAAAACGCATGCGTTGTGCGTTTTTTCTAAACGCAGCATGTTGCTACTATGAGTAAAACACGCAGGTACACCGCAGGTGACCTGCCAGTGACCTCAGGTGCAGTTTTGGTCAGGATTTTACCTGCATAAAATCCTGACCAAAGCCTGAAGCAAAACTGAACGTGGAAACATACCCTAATACAATCTTAGCCAATTAATGGCAGGAGATTCACATGTGGCTCACAGGAGACTTCTTGGCATCTGCAAATACTTTTGTGCAGCAATAACCACCAGGGACATCCCATCATCAATTGGCACCAAAGACAGATCCATGTGGTTAGCAATTGACACAAAGCTAAAAATATCACCAGTACTTGGATTCTTGGTTTAGATTTTAAATGCACAAAAACCTGTTGGAAGTGGCCTATGCTCTGCAGACAGTATATTGGAGACAGGCGTAGGAGAACTACAGTAAGGAAATTGACCAATATTATGCGTCATAGGCTGTGTTCTCAAAAATCTGTGCGTAACAACCTATCAAGAGCCCCTGAGGATGCTAATAATATCAGAAAGACTAACGACTTCTACTAATGAGCAACCACAAACATCTTAGAACCTCATAAGGATTACCTACAGAAGAAAGACGATGGTAAACAATTGCAGGAAGGGATGAAAAAAAAAAAAAAAAAAAAAGACATGCTTGTATAAACTACCTTAAGACATGGTTTCAGGACAGTTCTGCAAATCTAGTTGTTAGAAACCAAACGTGAGCAAACCAATTCCTAAACAATTCGGCACCAGTTTCGTCTACTGCGGTCCTGTGTCAGAGCGGGGGCATGGGGTCCATCAGTATCATTGTATCTGGAGGCCCACTCTACAGCTACACGCAAAATATTAGCTGGACACATCTTCACAGATTTCCGCACATACTCCATACAATGAAAATGTGGCTGCATGTATGTGCAGTCACCTCTCTACTGAAGCAAATGGACAATGCAGTGCGGCAGAATTGGTAGACCGCCAGCTAGGTGGTAGGTGAGGACCTGGCATATTCTGGAAAAGTTAAGAGCACAACTAGTGAACACATTTGTGCGGTGAAACTGCGTGACAAGTAATCAGTTTGAAATAAATTTATCTTCTGTATGTGTACTCACCCTTAAAACCAATATGCTTTCCACCAGGACCAGTGCCATTGCTCGGATCGCAGCACAAGGTCTTTCAGTGGTCACGTGACATTACTATATCACGTGACTGCTAGAGATGAGCGGATAGCTTGGTGCAACCCAAGTCCACGGTTCAGATCTGTGCCCTAAGACCATGGACAAGAGCTGCGCAAATTTCCTGAGCTTGTCCAGCGCGGCTCTTGATTTGCCATCTGGCGTGACATCTTGAAACCACAGCTAATCAGAGAGCACTGACCTGGACCATGAACAGTGATCCACTCATCTCTAGTACTGAAATTCTATTTTGATTTTGTTTTTACATCACTCACTATGCACTACAAATGACATGCTGAATGGGTTGACCAAACTCGGACATTGATGGCTCACCTTTAGACATCCGCTCTGATGAAATACTGAAAGCCCCCAAGTGATCAGCAGCCATTATTACATTTTTTTTTTTTAGGGGAAGTGCGACAAAAAGAATGGGAATTGTGACATTTCAGGGTGTGTGTGTGTGTGTGTGTGTGTGTGTGTGTGTGTGTGTGTGTGTGTGTGTGTGTGTGTGTGTGTGTGTGTGTGTGTGTGTGTGTGTGTGTGTCAGGTTCAAGTAAACAAAAAATAAGTTAAAAGAAACATACTATTTTCGTAAAATCCCAAAAATCATATAATATAAATTGTATCATACGAATATAGTACATGATTTATTTTTTTTTTACTTGAACCTGCTATCGTTTGATTGCTTCCTTTATATATTTCACTGCAGCATACAATGAAAATTAATGTCTCTCATGACTGTGCTTCACAGGATAACAAAAATGGTGGCGACCGAGGATTTCAGCTGGCCAGTCGTCCGAGATAGCTTCATATTGAAACCCCGCAATTGCTCACAGGAAGTTTCTGCAATGGGTGCTTCTGACATCTCCAGTGACTTAAATGCCGCTGTCCTAGATTGACAGTTGTATTTATAGTACTTTTCAGATTATAAGATGCACTTTTTTCCCCAAAAAAATTGTGTGTGGGGTGGGAGGAGGGAAGAGAGAGAGATGGGGGTGCGTCTTATAATTTGAATACATGAGGGTGTGTTTGGAGGTGCAACACTGCGGGTGTTCGGTGGAGCGGGGGCTCTGCCAACAGTTTGTGAAAGCCCGGGACCCCTGCACTGCGGTAGACTCCGGGAAAATGGCTGCCGGGGGCGGCACATGCACAGATGGAGATCTCAAGAGATGAGAACTCAGCGCCAAGATCTCCATCTGCGCATGCACCGCCCCCGGCAGCCATTTTCCCGGAGTCCACCACAAAGTAAACCATGGAAGTATGGGGGCTGCGGGCTTTCACCAAATGTCGGCGGTGCCCCCGCAACACCGAACACCAGCAGAATCGCACGTCCAAACACCCCTTTTTCCCCGTCTGTGATCTGCAGAATCGCCCACTCCTGCCCCCACCAGCAGCGACCCTGGGACCCTGCTTCACCACAGCCACTGCCCCTAGTAAGCAATAAGATGCATGGATTGTAAGAAGCACCACTATTTTGTAAAAAAAAAAAAAAAAAAAAAAAAAAAAAAAAGGGGGGGGGGGCGGCTTTTTTCCCCCTCAAAATTTGGGGTGCATCTTATAATCGGGTGTATCTTATAAAACGCTAAATTGTTGAACAACAGTGATAGAAGCCCATCTCTGGTCACTGCTGTTAGTGGCAGGTGCCAGCTACATAATATTGTTATAAGACTTAAAAAGGGAATCTGTCAGCAGGTTTTTGCTACCACATCTGAGTGTACAAAAAAAAACGGTCGCTATTCCTGCTAGAGGATACACAATCAATATATCATTATAAAGAAAGAAACTATCAAAAGTTATTGTATCCAAATGTGCATAGGGGCTGTGGCACTACCATTTGGGTTTTGGTAACGGCTTACAACCACCAAACAAAGAGCAGTCAGTCAATCTCGGACACATCCATAACATATGAAACATTCCAGCACCATCATTCCTACATCTAGGGCATTCCGAGTCAGATCTCAGCCCAGCTCTATACAGGACATCTGGAGATCTATACACTCTGTGTACAATATAAAGCTGGGAGAGCCTATATGGCTCATTTAGTGATAATTTTGGTATCCATTCTAGCACAGCCTCCTAACGTTTCATCCTCTAAGCCAGAGGTCCCCAACCGCCGGTCCGCGGACCAGGACCGGGCCGTTGGGGTTTTTCAGCCGGTCCGCGGCGCCGCTGACAGCTACCGTATATACTCGAGTATAAGCCGAGATTTTCAGCCCAAATTTTTGGGCTGAAAGTGCCCCCCTCGGCTTATACTCGAGTCACGGTCGGCGGGTGAGGGGGAGAGGGCGCTGAGGCATACTTACCTGCTTCCGGGGCTCCTGGCGCTCCCCCTGCCCGTCCCACGGTCTCCGGGTGCCGCAGCTCTTCCCCTGAGCGGTCACGTGGGACCGCTCATTAGAGAAATGAATAGGCTGCTCCACCTCCCATAGGGGCGGAGCCGCCTATTCATTTCTCTAATCAGGGGTAACGGTGACCGCTGACAGAGGAAGAGGCTGCGGCACCGAAGACCAGCTGTCCGGGGGAAGGAGCGGGACGCCGGGAGCAGGTAAGTATTACATAGTCACCTGTCCGCGTTACACACGCCGGGCGCCACCTTCCTGGCGTCTCTCTGCACTGACTGCAGGTCAGAGGGTGCGATGACGCATATAGTGTGCGCGCCGCCCTCTGCCTGATCAGTCAGGGCAGAGAGACGCCGGGACGGGACGCCGAGGAGCTGCAAGCAAGACAGGTGAGTATGTGTTTTATTATTTTTATTGCAGCAGCAGCACAGCTATGGGGCAATAATGGACGGTGCAGAGCACTATATGGCACAGCTATGGGGCAATAATAAACGGTGCAGAGCACTGTATGGCACAGCTATGGGGCAATAATAAACGGTGCAGAGCACTGTATGGCACAGCTATGGGGCAATAATGGTGCAGAGCACTGTATGGCACAGCTATGGGGCAATAATGGTGCAGAGCACTGTATGGCACAGCTATGGGGCAATAATGGTGCAGAGCACTGTATGGCACAGCTATGGGGCAATAATGGTGCAGAGCACTGTATGGCACAGCTATGGGGCAATAATGGTGCAGAGCACTGTATGGCACAGCTATGGGGCAATAATGGTGCAGAGCACTGTATGGCACAGCTATGGGGCAATAATGGTGCAGAGCACTGTATGGCACAGCTATGGGGCAATAATGGTGCAGAGCACTGTATGGCACAGCTATGGGGCAATAATGGTGCAGAGCACTGTATGGCACAGCTATGGGGCAATAATGGTGCAGAGCACTGTATGGCACAGCTATGGGGCAATAATGGTGCAGAGCACTGTATGGCACAGCTATGGGGCAATAATGGTGCAGAGCACTGTATGGCACAGCTATGGGGCAATAATGGTGCAGAGCACTGTATGGCACAGCTATGGGGCAATAATGGTGCAGAGCACTGTATGGCACAGCTATGGGGCAATAATGGTGCAGAGCACTGTATGGCACAGCTATGGGGCTATAATGGTGCAGAGCACTGTATGGCACAGCTATGGGGCAATAATGGTGCAGAGCACTGTATGGCACAGCTATGGGGCAATAATGGTGCAGAGCACTGTATGGCACAGCTATGGGGCAATAATGGTGCAGAGCACTGTATGGCACAGCTATGGGGCAATTATGAACTGTGCAGAGCACTGTATGGCACAGCTATGGGGCAATAATGGTGCAGAGCACTGTATGGCACAGCTATGGGGCAATTATGAACGGTGCAGAGCACTATATGGCACAGCTATGGGGCAATTATGAACTGTGCAGAGCACTGTATGGCACAGCTATGGGGCAATAATGGTGCAGAGCACTGTATGGCACAGCTATGGGGCAATTATGAACGGTGCAGAGCACTATATGGCACAGCTATGGGGCAATTATGAACGGTGCAGAGCACTATATGGCACAGCTATGGGGCAATTATGAACGGTGCAGAGCACTGTATGGCACAGCTATGGGGCAATAATAAACGGTGCAGAGCACTGTATGGCACAGCTATGGGGCAATAATAAATGGTGCAGAGCACTGTATGGCACAGCTATGGGGCAATAATGGTGCAGAGCACCAGGGAAACAAGCATGGTGCTCCCACTCATTCTGAACCTATGGTAAGTTGAATCACATTCTCATTATAAATGTCATAATTATATGATAAGTATGCACTAAGCTCCATCCCTCCATAACCCCACCCCCATATGACCAAAGCCCCGCCCCTGCCCCACCCCCACCGGGCCATGGAAAACTGGTCTTGCTTAAAGCCGGTCCCTGGTGCAAAAAAGGTTGGGGACCTCTGCTCTAAGCGACCCAACTCTCTTTCCCATTTAGCCCTCGCGCCAATCGGATATCCCAATAAGTGAGTATGGAGTAGATCCTTGTATAGAGATGAGAACACCCCTCGTTGTCCCCACTCCACAGATGTAGTCCAATACTAAGTCACTTAGAATTTGGAAACAATCCCCCTTATTCTGAGCCATAAACGCATGTCGTACTTGTGCATATTGGAACCCCCCAGATATCCTAAGACAATACTCCGACTGTAACTCGGTAAAGGGTTTCAACTCCCGCCGCTCTAAAATCTGACAGGCCACTAAAAAAATATATTTCAGGGATAGGTAGAGTAAAGCCAAACCTCCCACATCCTTAGGGCGTTGAAGCGTCTCCAATCTAATTTGTGGGTGTTGCCTCCCCCATACCTGACTTCTAAATAAAGAGTAATCAGTTTGAATTTTACACGTGGTATCCAGATAGGTGAGTTATGAAGAACATACAGTATATCTAAAGGCCCCGTCACACACAGCGACGCTGCAGCGATACAGACAACGATGCTGATCGCTGCAGCGTCGCTGTTTAGTCGCTGTGTGGTTGTTGGGGAGCTGTCACACAGACCACTCTCCAGCGACCAACCATGCCGAGGTCCCCGGGTAACCAGGGTAAACATCGGGTTGCTAAGCGCAGGGCCGTGCTTAGTAACCCGACGTTTACCCTGGTTACCAGCGTAAAAGTAAAAAAACCAAACAGTACATACTCACCTTTGCATCCCCCGGCGTCCGCTTCCTGCACTGACTGAGCGCCGGCCCTAACAGCACAGCGGTGACGTCACCGCTGTGCTGTACTTTCACTTTACGGCCGGATCTCAGTCAGTGCGGGAAGCAGACGGCAAGGGACCTGACGGACACCGGAATGTGAGTATGTACTGTTTTTTTTGTTTTTTTTTTTACATTTACGATGGTAACCAGGGTAAACATCGGGTTACTAAGCGCGGCCCTGCGCTTAGTAACCCGATGTTTACCCTGGTTACCAGTGAAGACATCGCTGAATCCGTGTCACACACACCGATTCAGCGATGTCAGCGGGACCTCAACGACCAAAAAAGGTCCAGGCCATTCCGACACGACCAGCGATCTCGCAGCAGGGGCCTGGTCGCTGGTACGTGTCAAACATAGCGAGATCGCTACTGAGGTCGCTGTTGCGTCACAAAACTTGTGACTCAGCAGCGATCTCGCTAGCGATCTCGCTATGTGAGACGGGGCCTTTAGGCATCAGAATCATCTTAATGAGATTAACTCGGCCTACAACAGACAAATGCAATTTAGACCAAGTCCCTACCTTTGCCTTAAGATTTCCCAACACCGGTGTAAGATTCGTATGCAAATAATTTGTGATCGGCAATGAGATTAGTATCCCCAAATATTTGAATTGAGCTGCTACTTTAAGTCTACCCCTTCCGTGGAATCTCCCAGCTCACTCCCTGCATCATCCACCATGAGCAAAGTTGATTTATTCCAATTTATCTTTAACCCGAACAAAGCACCAAATCCCTCGATGAGCCGAATTGCATTACTCAATGGATCATGTGGATCACTCAAGAACAGCAGTATGTCATCCACGTAAAGTGCTATCTTTTCCTCTATCGATCCATATTTAAACCCAGAGATCTCGGCGAACTGTCGAATTTTGGCAGCCAACGGCTCCACGGCCAAAGCAAACAAAAAAGAGTGGAGAGCGGACACCCCTGTCTCGTCCCTCTATGTAGCCTTATCGTGTGAGAAAGCTCCCCATTCACTCACTCTAGCTGATGGTTGCTCATATAGCAGCTGAACCCAAGACACAAATTGTGGACCAAAGCATTGTAATACCTTCCACAGGTATCCCCATTCCACACTCATCCTCACTCAACTTAGGTAAGACAGTACCTTCTAAAAATGCCACGTTGTCGCCCCCCAATGGGACCACACCAGAGGAGTACAGATTCACGTAAAAGTCCATAAAGACCCTTAACATCTCAGAGGTCTCTGACACTTTCATACCATTGTCAAGTTCCAGTGAATGGACGAATGATGTACCCCTCTGGGCAGAAGCCACCAATGAGAGCATATGCCCCACTACCTCCCCCTCCTGGTAAAAGGCTAGTCGTTGGAACTCCATCTTCCTCCCTGCTCTCTCCAAAAGAATTTTATCCATATTATTCTGGGCTTGACTTGAGTACCTTACACTGAAGGATTACAGCCATTTGTAAACCATTACAGACTTCATAGCATGAACAAACATCAGATTTGCTATCAATGCAATTTCCTAATTTAAGAAGTGCAGGTTAATCATAGGTAAACCAAAACAAAAAGGTAAATGGATCTATTCAATGGGTGTAAGCTCCAATTTTAGTGTATGTCACTTCCATAGGAGTCATTCACATATAAAAACTGCTGCTTATAAAGGGTCACCGCGAAAGAAAGCAAATTGTGAGATAATTACTGTATGTAAAAAGTATTGTTCAAAATCAAAAACCCATTTGAGCCTATGTTCACACGTGACATATTGCAGATTCAGCATCGGAAGTAGCCAGCAATGTGCATTATACTGTATTCATATGCAACTTCACAAAACCTCAATCACATGCAGACTTCCATGCGGATTTCTTTTTCTGCAGGTTTCACCTTTTATAAGTGTAAGGCCAGGTTCAAATGGCCATATTGGTAAATGGGTCAGGGTGTACTCTTCCTTATTGTGTACAAGTGCAGGATCTGCCTGCTATTGCATATTCAGGGTGGGTTCTTAAAATGAATCAGACTGGTGCATGAGGAGATTTCTTTTTTTGGTGCATAAAAATACCTGGGTGCATTAGCAAATAGGCTACAAATGCTGTCCATGTGCGATGCATTTAGCAGACTGAAAACAGGCTCATCTGATTGAGACGCAAAATTTGCAACATTTTGTGCAGAGGAAAAGAAAACAATAGAATCTCAATGTGGGAAGTTTCATACTGTGGACAGACAATAAAAGAATCCCTCTAATCCTCTTTGTGTATGTATTGTTGTGCCAGTGGGTTATATACTCACCTATTGCAGTCTTCTCCAGTATGAAGAGCCCATCCAGCCCTGTTCTGAGTGACGTCACCACTCTTCAGACTATCAGGACCATGCTGTGCTCTATGCGTGATCCAACTAGACTTTACAACATGAGCCTATATAGAGTCACAATGGGGCTCCAGAGGCTTAATAGTAAAAGACTTCCAGATCACAGAGCGAAGGGTGATCCGGAGAGTCTGAAATGCTGTCACATAACTCAAAAGCGGACTGGAACGGAGCTGGATACTGGAGAAGACAGGGATAAGCGAGTATACAGACACAAGTACAGAAACATATACACACAAAAACACAAAACATGCATTGGAGAGCTTCTTTTACATGGAAAAAATAACACTTACATAGTGGTCTGAACTTTAAACTCAATTGGCTCCTCTTTCTTCTTGCGGAAAAAGAGCCAATAAGTCAGCAAGCCAACGATGAGCGATATCAAGAACATGTCCGCCATACTGAACATAGATTCCTCAACGACGCTGCTCCTCTCCTCTGCCTGGCACACATCTTGGTTAACGCAGGAATCACCCATCTTTATGTCAGGCACTAAAAGGAGCAAAAAGAAAGAAGTTAAAAATATGATCTGCAGTGTGCCACAGAAAATCAAATGGGATGACAATGAATATTGTGAATTTATGCAGGTAGCACACGGCACTCAAGGTTCCTTGGTGGTGCACAAGTAAGGTTTCCAACCCGTCAGTAAATAATAAAGCACTTGGCACTCAGATTAATTTGCAAGGTGAACGTAAAAGTTTTGTTTATTTGTGCGACCAGTTCAAGAGTGTTTAAACGTTTTCGGTCACAAGACCTTCATCAGAAACATCTCTTATGAAACTGGAGGCAAGACAGCACGACGCATAGGCCCAAAAGGCCCGCGCACAAATATAACCGCGGCTTCTGGCAACACCGGCTCCTCAGCACCTCGGTACCTCGCCTCTGGAGTATTAGCGCCATTTTCTACAGCGAGTCCTCGCCGTCCCGGTGCGCCCTACCCCTTATACACCCTCCAGGACCCCCGAGGTGTTTGTGCCAGGTTATATTTGTTCGCGGGCCTTTTGGGCCTATGCGTCACGCTGTCTTGCCTCCAGTTTCATAAGAGATGTTTCTGATGAAGGTCTTGTGACCGAAAACTTTTAAAAACTCTTGAACTGGTCGCACAAAAACAAAACTTTTACGTTCACCTTGCAAATGAATCTCTGAATGAACATTGTGAAGCTACACAGTAAACTGTTAGAGAGAACACTTTAGGATTAAAAGGAGCTCTAACTTATTATATTATTATTATACAAAAACATTAGGTGGAAGCATTATACTCTATATAAAAGCTAAGAAGCTGGTTGGTTAGATAACTACAACAAGGGATCTTTTTTCCCCAAGCCGCCCTTATGTACCGGGTCACAGGCATCTCAAGTTTCACATAAAGGTTATAAATACCATTCTAAGATACCCTGTCCAACCAGGTACACCCAAGGAGCTGCTGCCAAGTGAGAGTCAGCCTATGTAGCCATGTGGCTCACGTGGATGCCATTTATTCTTCTGTAGATTACGACATGTTTTAAGCAGCACAATCCTTATAATCAACAATTTCCTAATTTCGTCCTTTGCATTGTACATTTTGGGATGTGACTCCCATCTGTCCAAGGCTTAATGAGAATGGATGAGATCTGCATTCTACCTTCCCCGAGGGTGGTCCATTTTGGAGACCTAGATCCAAGTGATCTGAGCGTCAGGACCCATCTGTTGTAGTCACTTTCTCAGGCCTGACTGACTCAGTGTGATAAAAATGCACGCCAAGAACCTCACACTTGTTATTTATACTAAATATAGTAGTAATGAAAATTAACATTTATTTAAATTTACATAGCGCTATTAATTCCACAGCTTTACAGACATCATCGCTGTCCCCATTGGGGCTCACAATCTATAGTCCCTATCAGTATGTCTTTGGATTGTGGGAGGAAACCGGAGAACCCGAAGCAAACAGAGAGCATACAAACTCATTGAAGATTACCAACACAATCATGAAGCACCCAAGTAAGTTGTAACCGAGAGCAAGGAACCTCCGCTCTCCCAAATTGCCCAAAGGGCACCAAATCTCCAGGACTACTCCAAATAAAGATCGACACAAACAAAGGGAGTAAAGAAATCCACATAGACATAATTATATCTAAAAAATGTATATAACGCTTTATCACAATAAATCCAACAGTAAATCAGCAAGACAATACATCAAAAAGCTGCAAAACCATGCTGTAAGCACTATGCAGATAAGAAGGGACAATAAGGAGGAAACATGACGGAAACTAAGTAAGGGGGGGGGGGGGGGGGGGGGGGGAGTACTTAAATACATCCTTTTGGCAACAGACATAAGCAGGGTACTGTTGAGAAAGCTATTTAGCGAAACGTATGTCCGGGGGTGCTGAGAAGGTGGGGGTACTTTCCCTGATGACTACAATGGGTAAGCCTGCGATATGTTGCATATAACTTTTCTTATCTACGGCTATGGGATACCTGTGGGACCTTTATAAATGATTCTGGCTTATGTCTGTTGCCAAAAGGATGTATTTAAGTACTCCCCCCTTACTTAGTTTCTGTCATGTTTCCTCCTTATTGTCCCTTATCTGCATAGTGCTTACAGCACGTTTTTGCAGCTTTTTGATGTATTGTCTTGCTGATATACTGTTGGATTTATTGTAATAAAGCGTTATACACGTTTTTTATATATAATTATGTCTATGTGGATTTCTTTACTCCCTTTGTTTGTGTTAAACTCATTGAAGATGTTGTCCTTGGTGGGATCTGAACCCAGGACCCCAGCGCTGCAAGGCTGCAGTACCAAGCACTGAGCCACCATGATGCCCTTACTGCCTACATTCAGTGTTTGTGTATTTCTCAGCACTACTAAGGCTACAGTCTAATAAAGTCAAAAGGCAGAACGGCACTAGAGCTATGTGAGATCTTATCAGCGAGACTTGGAGTGGACAGCTGGTGTACGGGCGTCACGATTCTAAGGGGTTTCGTGGTGCTCAGCATAGATATATGCACAAGAATCCAAATAATGAGAAAAGAATATGCGGCACTCACCCCAAAATTGCTGAAAGAATCGTGAACTTTATTGAAGAGATGCAGTGAAATCCATCCGTTTAGGGCATCAGAGCAATAAGCGCACAGAGGGATGCGTCCACGCTTCAATACCGCATCCCTCTGTGCGCTTATCGCTCAGATGCCCTAAACGGATGGATTTCACTGCATCTCTTCAATAAAGTTCACGATTCTTTCAGCAATTTTGGGGCGAGTGCCGCATATTCTTTTCTCATTATTTGACTACTAAGGCTACTGCTGCATCTTTTGTGTTGCCTCCACAGCAGCCTGCAGATATAATTTACTTGATTTGGATATGCTCTCTAACTGCAACTCTGCTCCCACTGAAGGGAATGATCAGAGCTGCAGTACCTGAGAATGGCCACTACATGGGGAATGGTGTAGTTTAGGATCTGTACACAGGAATTTCAGAATGCTGCAGCTCCAAGTCTCAGCGGAGTCCTACGGGATGTCCGATTCCCACATCAAGCCAGCAATAATGGCCAAATCATTACCATAGTGCCAGACAACACTATTTATTTAAAAAATACTACATTTTTTTTTTATTTTTTTTTTTACAGAGGTTTCATATTTAGCCTTCATGATGCTGAAGGTCCCGGTCCAGAGACCCCAATCAATCACAAAATAGACTCTTGAGAAATGCACTGCTCAGAAAACCTTAGCGCATAGCTCCTGTCTGAGATTTCACACAAGGCAAGCCTCAATAGAAAGCATACGCTGCAACGCTCCACTTCTCTGGAGTCTATTGCAGCATTGGTAAGGTTCCCAGGACCCGGACCCCACAGATCTGCAATTAAGTGCTTACTAAATATTAAAAAACAAACAAACAAAAAAAAAAAAAACAAACGAACGTTTAGTTACTCTTTAAAATTAAAAAACAAACCCCTCCTGCAACCACTACTACAAGCTGTATAAAATGGTAATGAAAAAATTGGTACTAGTGTCATCAGTGTTTGGGGTCTATCCGTCCGCCCCTCCATCACTGTGTTTTTCATGGATAGATAAAATGACAAAGCTTCTCCTATGCTTTTCAATGTTAAATACAGACAGCACACAGATGCCATTCCATGAACTGTATGTGTTTTTTATGGACCCTTTTCATCCATGATACCGTAGAAAATGGAAATGTCTCTTGAGTTTTGTACGAACACACAGTACGTAAAAAAAAAAACCCAAAAAAACACCCCCATAGACTATAAGGGTATGTGCACACGTAGAATGGAGCTCTGCAGATTTTTCCGCAGCGGATTTTGTGTGGAGTCCACCTGCGGTTTTACACCTGCAGATTCCTATTATGGAGCAGCTGTAAACCGCTGCAGAATCCGCACAAAGAATTGACATGCTGTGGAATGTAACCTGCAGCGTTTCAGCGGATTTTTTTCCACAGCATGGGCACTGCGGATTGCGTTTTCCATAGGTTTACATTGTACTGTAAACAAATGGAAAGCTGCTGCGGACCCGCAGCTGCAGATCCGCTGCGGATCTGCGGACGTGTGCATATAGCCTAACAGGCAAGTATTGTATTTCTGGAAAAAAAAAAAAAAAATGGATAAAATACATGTGAATGAGGCCTAACAAAGTATGTAGCAAAGAATGTGTGAATGGGGCCATAAGTTCACACAATGCGTTTTTGCTGCGATTTTCTCTGCAGGCAAAACCTGCTCTCTTGGCAGTAAAGAAGCGGCTTACAAAAAGCAGTCTCATAGGTTTTGCTGGTACTGTAATATATAATATACTGTATATATATATATATATATATAATTTTTTATATATTTTTATTTTCCCTGTCTGATCGAGAACGGAACCACAGGATATTATATATATATATATATATATATATATATATATATATATATATATATATATATATATATATATATATATATATATATATATATATATATATACACACACACACACACGATGATTGCATGTCAAATTAAGGTCGTATGCGCCCACATACATCTGGGTGGGAAACCCAGGTGCGGTGCGATTCCCACCGATGCCAGCAGCCGAGGAGACAGGGACAGGGAAATTAATTTCTCTGCACAGTAGCATGACACTCAGCTCACGGTCACAGCAGAGCAGGAGCCCAGTGTCAATAGCATATTGCATCGGATGTGTTTCGCTAGTGGGATCCCGACCTAACAGTATGTAGCAAATGACATGTGAATGAGGCCTAACACCGTATGTAGCAAATTATCCAAGTTGAGACAGTTAGAATGATATAATATAAAGACACACTCCCATCAAAGTTTCTATCCTCTTAATATATTGCAGTCATCATATTTAGCACTGTATACTTACAATTGCTCATTTTGCCTTTCTGCCCAGCTAATTATTCTCTTTTCTCTGCTCTAGTAGAAACAGAAAGTCTCTTGTTCCTGCAGAAATCATTCCCCTCATCAATTTCTGACCTGACTGCTCTGCTCCCCCCGCCTGGGAATTTTGCAGCGATTGATGACTCCTACAGGGAAAATTGATCTCTTATTCCTACATAGAGCTTAGGAAGATTCAGCTAGTCCGTTTTTAATTACATGACATCATAGACCTAATGGAAAAGAGAAGAATTACCTGGGTATAAATACAAAATGAGCAATTTTAAGTACACAGTGCTATATAGTATAATGACTGCAATATATGACGAATATCTCCAGAAAAAAAAAAAAAAAAGACTGCTATAATGATGTATGGAAAAAAAAAATTCTGAAAAAAACAAAAAAAATGCTGCAGCTGAAAATAGCATAGTATTAAATTACATATTCAATTTAACTTGGTTGTCGAAGTTACATCACTGAGCTAGATGTTCTGTACTGGCTCCTCCATTAAAGGTGCTTTCCCCTTATCCCTTTAAAAATATGCAGCTATGTACACACTTGCATATTTTATCCCTTCCAACCAATTCAGCCATTTATATATATATTTATATAAATAAAAAAATAAAATAAAAAAAAAAAAAGTGTTGAGGCAAATGTAAGGCCCATTACAGTAAAACATAAAAAAAAAAAAAAACAACTTAGGAGACAGAAAACGATAAAAGTAAATCACAAATGTGAATGAAGATCTGTAAAGCTATAAAAGCGGTTACACGCAAGCTAGTCGGTATTCAGAGGTGGATTGTGAAGTTATCATAAGCACAGAACAAGCAAATTGTGCTTTAGTTCAAGGTAGATCATGACTTAACCAAGGAGCAAAGGTAATAGTGCAGTTCTGGCGAAAACAAAAACGATGATGGGCAGCAGAATACCAGCCTTCTGACTTGTCTGTATTTAGATTGTGAGCCCCATTGGGGACAGCGATGATAATGTGTACAAACTGTAAAGCGCTGTGGAATATGTTAGCGCTATATAAAAAAAATAAAGATTATTATCTGTACTTTATTACTTGTCTTCTCGCAAAGACATTACAAAGCTGATGCATGAAATGGAGCACATGTAATATGCATGGACTAGCCAGGAAAGTGTCTGAAGGAGGTGGACACATTCTAGACATTTTCTTCCAAAGCAATCTGGCTGCATGAAAATCTTGTGAAAAAAAATAGTAAAATGAGGGCAATGATAAATACAGGAATGGACGCTTTTCAAAAAGCCCTTTTATAAAAACCATGGCACACTTGCCAAGAAAGCGGTGAAAAGTTCAAGCAAAGCACAGTTCATTGGACAGGAGCATCCTTGTGAACCAGCTTGTGCCGAGCTCCACAACTGCTGATGGGTATGAGCCCTCACCAATTAGAGATCCTGCATACTACAGCAAGTTCCTCGCCTGGATTCACGGGAAGTCGGATCGGCCACTACAGACAGCCACACATTGGATGATTTCGTATTCTTGCCCCCAATGACACCGGCATATTCACTTGGAAACAATTACTGAGTCATGCTACATCTTCTAGTAGAAAAAAGGGAAGGAAACGGCATGACCGTAGACCCAAGACGCTTTTCTGGCTTGCAGTGCAATATTGTAGCAAAACCCAAGAGGCAAGGACGTGATTTCTTCTTATAACCATTACCCAGCAAAGACAGAAGACAAATCACCAGCAGTTACACTGCTTGCTCAGGCTAAAAAAAAAAAAAAAAAAATGGAGGCGCCATGCCGCAGTTACAAGAGCCATGCTGTCCAATACATGATAGGATATAAACATAACACAAGAACATACCCCGAATGCCCATTGATTACGTTAAGGTACCTTCACACTGAACAACTTAACAACGTTGTGTTTGACACGCAGCAGCGATCTGGATCCTGCTGTGATATCGCTGGTCGGAGGTAGAAGTCCAGAACTTTAAAGGTACCGTCACATTAAGCGACGCTGCAGCGATAGCGACAGCGATGCCGATCGCTGCAGCGTCGCTGTTTGGTCGCTGCAGAGCTGTCACACAGACCGCTCTCCAGCGACCAACGATGCCGAGATCCCCGGGTAACCAGGGTAAGCATCGGGTTGCTAAGCGCAGGGCCGCGCTTAGTAACCCGATGTTTACCCTGGTTACCAGCGTAAAAGTTAAAAAAACAAACAGCACATACTCACCAGCGCGTCCCCCAGCCTCTGCTTCCTGACACTGACTGAGCTCCGGCCCTAACAGCAGAGCGGTGACGTCACCGCTGTGCTTTCACTTTCAGTTTAGGGCCGGCGCTCAGTCAGTGTCAGGAAGCAGAGGCTGGGGGACGCGCTGGTGAGTATGTGCTGTTTGTTTTTTTAACTTTTACGCTGGTAACCAGGGTAAACATCGGGTTACTAAGCGCGGCCCTGCGCTTAGTAACCCGATGTTTACCCTGGTTACCAGTGTAAAATATCGCTGGTATCCTTGCTTTTGCTGTCAAACACGGCGATACACGGCGACCTAGCGACCAAATAAAGTGCAGACCTTCTAGCAGCGACCAGCAATTTCACAGCGGGATCCAGATCGCTGCTGCGTGTCAAATACAGCGATATCGCTATCCAGGTCGCTGCAACGTCACGGATCGCTGGCGATATCGCCTAGTGTGACGGTACCTTAAGGTACCGTCACATTAAGCGACGCTGCAGCGATATAGACAACGATGCCGATCGCTGCAGCGTCGCTGTTTCGTCGTTGTGTGGTCGCTGGAGAGCTGTCACACAGACAGCTCTCCAGCGACCAACGATGCCGAAGTCCCCGGGTAACCAGGGTAAACATCGGGTTACTAAGCGCAGGGCGCGCTTAGTAACCCGATGTTTACCCTGGTTACCAGTGTAAATGTTAAAAAAAAACAAACACTACATACTTACATTCCGGTGTCTGTCGGGTCCCCCGGCGTCCGCTTCCCTGCACTGTGTAAGGGACGCGGACGCCAGGGGACCCGACAGACACCGTAATGTAAGTATGTAGTGTTTGTTTTTTTTAACATTTACACTGGTAACCAGGGTAAACATCGGGTTACTAAGCGCGGCCCTGCGCTTAGTAACCCGATGTTTACCCTGGTTACCAGTAAAAACATCGCTGAATCCGTGTCACACACACCGATTCAGCGATGTCAGCGGGTGATCCAGCGACGAAATAAGGTGCTGGCCTTCTAGCTCCGACCAATGATATCACAGCAGGATCCTGATCGCTGCTGCGTGTCAAACACAACGATATCGCTATCCAGGACGCTGCAACGTCACGGATCGCTAGCGATTAGCGATATCGTTGTTAAGTTGTTCAGTGTGAAGGTACCTTTACTCCTATACAGAAAAATTTAAAAAAAACAAAAAACAAAAAAAACCTCCACCTTCTCCATTCTGACAGTCCATGAACATCAGACCCATTAACAAAACTGATGATTTTGTTCTGATCTCCTAAATAAAAAATCGGACATTTCTGATATTTTCTGTGGTCAGAAAGAAAGAAAAAAAAAAAAAAGGCAACGACATCTGCATGGCCCCATAGACTATCATGGGTATGAGTGCTATTCGTGATGAAAATCATGGCTAATACTCATATGCAAAAATGGGACATATGAATGAAAACGCACGCTAGCCAAACCGTTGCACAACTTTCATAGGCTGCAAAGGTGAAAAAAAAAAATAGAAAAACGATCTGCTTTTTGGAGGTGCCCAATAATATATGTGCAGCTGACATACAATAACCAACAGTACAATTACCACATGTTGGTTGTATAGGCACGCAGTGTGAGCATGCCCTTATCACAGGTGCTAGAACTCGGGCCGGTCAGCTTCGGGCGCCCGTCTTCATATTGGATGGGTGGGATTTTCCCCTCACACAAATCATTGGTCCATATGAAGAGTCGCTCGAGTGCATTTCCTCTCAGCTTATTATTGCGTCAGTGTCCTCTCCATTGGTCACACATACAACACACTGATAACGGATGCTCGTCTAAGGTCTCTTCATCTCGAGCAAGGAGAAGCTTCCAGTATGGCATGACGGACTCCAGGCACATATTATACCGGCAGCCATCCTAAAATCAGAGAAAGCTGTGGGTTCTCATTTATCAAAACGGTCTTTGTAAGCATAACTCAACCAATAGGCACTCAGCTTTCCTGTGGTGAAATGTAAGCAGCACTGAGATTGGCTGCTACAGGCGACAGATGGATTTGTTAAATGTGCCCAGTGCGATTAGTCATTTTGTCAACATCTACACAACTGAAAGAGAGAAGCTGATCCGCCTATAGCTAGCTTATTGTCTCCCATGTATCATGGTTCCCAAGGAGACAACTGCCATGACACCACCACACAACACTACAGTACAAGGCATGAAACATGATGAGGGACGCTCACCTGGCCAATGGATTCCGCACTTGGGTAATATGGCTTACATATACCATTTATATATCGAATAGCACGGTTATAAAATCCGTATAAACCCCTATATTATCACTGCACGCATACAGCGATCCCTGCTCCCATCTCTGCGGCTTCAGCCAGCCCGTGGCCTCAAACTGCTTTTTGTAAATTTATGGTAAATAGATCTATGATCTTGAAAGTCAAGGCTGACAGCAGGCAGTAAATCTCGTGTTCTTGGCTGTGATGAATGCACAAAATCAGGGTTACCATTGTGTCTCTTATTAATACACAAACCCATCCCCCATGTGCCAAAAAGGAGAGACTCAAGGATTTCCAAAGGAAACTACAGCAATTATGCTACTTGCCAACTGGGCACACCCATGAATAGGATTTGCCAAGCACACATTTTCATGGTACGTTTATTTGGCAGGTGATTATCTGTTCCCTTTGGTCTAGAACAGCACACCGCCTGAATACCTGTTCAATTAATAAGTTATAAAGGGGTTGTCAGCGCTTGGGACAAAAGTCTGCGTCATTTTAAGAGAGTGCGGATCGCCATATCACGACAGCGTGAGATTCCAACTCTGTCAGAAGTCGCCTGCATCCCCAATGCTAGTAGGACCACACGTACTCTTCATTTGTCACCTAACTCATGTGCCTCTCTAAATTCATTACTATTACGAGACGCCAAAGACATCTAGGCCGGCACGTGGCTACAATCATGCAGATCGCACACATGCAGTCACATGATTGTAACTTGCATGACCGCCGTCAGGATTTGGCAGAGTGACCGCAGACTTATTTCTCAAGTTTGGACACCCCCTTTAATAAAAAGCATACAGATTTCAACGATGACTGAGCATCAAGAACTAAAATTACATAACTATCATAATATGGAAAAATGCTTATTTTTCCACACCTTTTTTGTTTCCCTGCACTAATCATTCACTCTGGAAAACTACCCAGATCTGTCTACAAATCTGTCTTCAGTGAGGGATCAAGTAACCCTTTCTGCCTATAAACACTTATGGCGAGGCCTGGGGATAATAGGGAGCTGGACAACAAAAGCACAAAAGACACAAACTGCTTAAAAACTAGTTCTGAAAAAGCCACAAGCAGTTTCACTTTAAGCAATCAGATAGCAGATTTATGGCACCTACTTAGTAACATGAAAGCAGAGACTTTGGCAGTATACCATCATTACCTACTAGGGATGAACTAATCTTTTGAATTCACCAATTTTGCTACAAAATTTTTTTGAAAGTCCTTCAATTGCCCCAATAAGGTCTCCTAGGCTGGTGGGCAACTCATTTCAAACGTGATGCAAACATAGCATTAGCAATATCAAAGTGACCTCAACATGGCTACATGTAATAAAATGGTAAGTGTACTTTATTGCTGTGCCACTAATATTTATCCAGTGTTTTATGGCTCTCGCTCCCCATCTCTATTGCTTAGCTGTCCTCACATTATCCAGGTTCACCACAAAATGGCTGCTGTATGCCCCTGCCTGTGCTTTTATACAGGCTACATTAGTCCCACCCACATTGGCTGCACTATACCATGCATTATGAGGAAGCCTGTCCAGCTACACCACTTTTCTTTGGCTTATGCAGTCTTCTGTATTGTAATAAATGACGATGGCTGGTTCCCATCAACGCGATTCGCTCATTTCTACTACCAACATAACACATTAGGTCTTGATCTATCTTGCTGCTGTGTCCAGAAATCTTTTTTTTTTTTTTTTTTTTTTTGTGCTGTGCACAGGGCATATTTCACAATGTGACATGCAGTACAAAGATAGCAATCTGCACGTAATATGACATCTCATCGCCACATTGCACAACAGCTATTCCTTTTTATAATTTGTAGTGTAGGAGGCTTAGAAACAAATTGGAGAAATATCCAGATATGAGCACAGATTTATTCAATCACTGTATTCATAGGATGAACAGACAGTAAGGTCAGACAGCGTGGATGCGATTGAAGAACGCATACATAAACAGGCTGTCGGGGAATCTTCATTGCATCACTGCAAGATGGGTTTTTTTATTCAATGTGTCCTTCCAGAAGTGCGAGTTGTAGTGAATGCTAAAAATTCATTAACCCTATAATATATAGAAAAATGCAAAAAAAAAAAATATGAAACATAATTTGTGCAGTGAAATAGGAAAAAAAAATGCAATTCCACCATTGCCGTGAATTCATCTTTTATCTCTGAGGCCATGTTCACACTTTGCGGTTTTTACCGCGGAACTGCCGCGATTTTGCCGCTGCGGGTCCGCTGCAGTTTCCTTTGCGTTTACATTTACATGTAAACCTATGGAAACCGCAATCCGCTGTGCACATGCTGCAGGAAAAAAACGTGCAGAAACGCCGTGGTTTACATTCCGCAGCATGTCACTTCTTTGTGCAGAATCGCTGCGATTCTGCACCCATAGGAATGCATTGAACCGCTTACTTCCCGCATGGGGCTGCGCCCACGTTGCGGGAAGTAAGCGGATAATGTGCGTGTGGTACCCGGGGTGGAGGAGAGGAGACTCTCCTCCAGGCCCTGGGAACCATATTTGTGTGTAAAAAAAAGAATTAAAATAAAACACGCGGCCGACCGGTCAGAGTTGCTGTGCGAACAGGACCTGCGGTGACGTCGCGGTCACATGACCGTGACGTCACGAAGGGTCCTTCTCGCACATCATCTTTGGAACCAGACCGCCGGGTGCAGCGCCGAGGAGATCGGGATGTCAGAGGCTGAGTATATAAACTTTTTTTTTTTATTTTAACATTACTATTGATGCTGCATATTGCTGCATATGCAGCATCAACAGTATAGGCTGAAACCCGCAGCGAAAACCGCGGAACAAACCGCAATAAATCTGCAGGGATAACCACAGCGGTTTTGCCCTGCAGATTTATCAAATCAGCTGCGGGAGAACCCGCAGCGGTCACCCGCAAAGTGTGCACACAGCCTGAAACCCATCAGGTATATGCTACTGATTATTCATTCTGGCAGTGACTTGGTACTTTGTATTGGGCGTATGCTCATCAAGTGAGCCACCAAGAGCCGCTGTCATGTATAGCTGTGGTTAGATTTCTGCATCCTAAATTGCCAAGGACATCGAACTGAGGAAGCCATTTTATAGATATTGGCACAGCGGGAGAACACACTCCGTTATCCATGGCCATACATTTGGATACCATGCAATAGATTTAGGATAACACACTGGATTTCTCCACTTTCTTGCTGATGGCCCACAGATGAACCCCAGTTAAGAAAGCACATGAAAACTTTCATCTCTTAGTATATTGCAATCATATGGCACTGTGTACTTGCAATTGCTCATTTTGCCCTTCTACCCACTTAATTCTTCTCTTTTCCATCAAGTCTATGACATCATGTGATTAAAAACTGACTAGCTGAATCCTTCTAAGCTCTATGTAGAAACAGGAGGTCAATTTTCTCTGCATGAGTCATAAGTCAATGCAAAAGGTCCCTGGCAGGGGGAGGAGGGGAGCAGCTGGTAGTCAGGGGTTGAAAAGGGAATGATAAATGCATAGAAAAGAGACTTCCTGTTTCTACATAGAGCAGAGAGAATAATTAGCTGGGCAGAAAGGCAAAATGAGCAATTGTAAGTACACAGTGCTATGTAATATGATGACGGCAATGTATTAAGAGAATAAAAACTTTGATGGGAGTGCTTCTTTAACATGGTGTGAAAAGCATTGGAAGGAGACACAGGGGTGACAGTAATCTATGATCCCTGTACTTTAAAGGGAATCTGTCACCCCCTGGGACGCTTTTATGCCACTATTATGGGCATATAGATAATGTAATTGTTAAACTAGTCTTACCTGTATGCCTCATAGCTGCTGACTAGATGTTGAGAAATGCACTTTTAATCTTTTATGTTAATGATTTCTTCCAAGCTCTGGGGCGTGGCGTGCGGTGCCTGGAAGAAATCCCTGCCTCTTCTCCATTATATAATGGCACCCCCCTCCCATGCAAGTCACACTGCCCAGTGATGTGCAGTTGCAGAGCTGTAATCCAGTGGTTGTGCGTACCTTTTCAGCCTTTCTAATGACAGTGTCTTCTGCCTGCTTCTGCGCACGCGAGTCTCTGCGCAGTAGCCGTTACTCGCATGTGCAGAAGCAGGATGAAGACGAGATAAGAAAAAGAGGTTAGATTATACTCACCCAGGGGCGGTCTGGTCCGGCGCCTCCCATCTTCATCAGATGATGTCCTCTTCTTGTCTTCATGCTGCGGCTCCGGCGCAGGCTTAGTCTGCCCTGTTGAGGGCAGAGCAAAGAACTGCAGTGCGCAGGCGCCGCGCCTCTGACCTTTCCCGGCGCCTGCGCACTGCAGTACTTTGCTCTGCCCTCAACAGGGCGTACAAAGTAAGCCTGCGCCGCAGCATGAAGACCAGAAGAGGACGTCATCCCATGAAGATGGGAGGCCCCGGACCGGACCGCAACGCCCACTGAATTGGACCGCCCCTGGGTGAGTATAATCTAACATGTTTTTCTTATCTTTTAGGATACATCGGGGGCTTATCTACAGCATTCCAGAATGCTGTAGATAAGCCCCTGATGCCGGTGGGCTTAGCTCACCCTCGATTTTGGGGGTGACAGGTTCCCTTTAAAGGTACCGTCACATTAAGCTACGCTGCAGCGATATCGACAACGATGCTGATCGCTGCAGCGTCGCTGTGTGGTCGCTGGAGAGCTGTCACACAGACAGCTCTCCAGCGACCAACGATGCCGAAGTCCCCGGGTAAACATCGGGTTACTAAGCGCAGGGCCACGCTTAGTAACCCGGTGTTTACCCTGGTTACCAGTGTAAATGTAAAACAAAAACAAACACTACATACTTACATTGCCGTGTCTGTCGCGTCCTTCGCCTTCAGCTTCCCTGCACTGTGTAAGCGCCGGCCCTAAGCACAGCGGTGACGTCACCGCTGTGCTTTGCTTTATGGCCGGCACTGACATTCAGTGCAGGAAGCTCTGAGCAGCAGCGCGGACGCCGGGGGACGTGACAGACATCAGAGGGTGAATATGTACTGTTTTTTTT
Organism: Ranitomeya variabilis; assembly: GCF_051348905.1. Taxonomy (NCBI): domain Eukaryota; kingdom Metazoa; phylum Chordata; class Amphibia; order Anura; family Dendrobatidae; genus Ranitomeya; species Ranitomeya variabilis. Next base: position 411,256,692 of record NC_135234.1, on the reverse strand, counting down.
TTTTACTTTTACAATGGTAACCAGGGTAAATATCGGGTTACTAAGCGCGGCCCCGCGCTTAGTAACCCGATATTTACCCTGGTTACCACCGTAAAACATTGCTGGCATCGTTGCTTTTGCTGTCAAACACGACGATACACGCCGATCTGACGACCAAATAAAGTTCTGGACTTTCAGCAACGACCAGCGATATCACAGCGGGATCCTGATCGCTGCTGCGTGTCAATCACAACGATATCGCTATCCAGGACACTGCAACGTCACGGATCGTTGTCGTTCTCGTTGCAAAGTCGTTTAGTGTGAAGGTACCTTAAGGGCTAAATAGGAGGCATTTAGTATCAATCATATGGTCGCACCACTAATTAAGGTCTGAATTTTTGCTATTATTTAGGGTATGTTTCCATGGTCAGTAAACACTGCGGATTGGATGCTGCGTACAGCCGCAGCGTCCAATCCGCAGCGGCCAGATGTTACAGCATAGTGTAGGGGATTTTATGAAATCCCATCTCCACTATGCATGTAGGAACACCTCCGGCTTCCATGCGTATACACACATGCAGTGCATCTTTATAGACCGCAACATGTCAATTTATCTTGCGGAGACGCTCCATCTCCGCAAGATAAATATTACCGTCAGTCTTATGACGCCTCCGTTGCCCCATTGTAAGGTCCGGGGAGGAGGGGGTGGAGTTTCGGCCGCGCATGCGCGGTCGAAAATGGCGGACTAGACGCACAAAAAAACGTTACATGTAACTTTTTTGTGGCGGTGGTGCGCCAAGACACAACGCAACCGTCGCACGACGGTTGCGACGTGTGGCGATACGTCGCAATGCGTCGGTAATGTAAGTCTATGGGGAAAAAACGCATCCTGCAGACAACTTTGCAGAATGCGTTTTTTTCTCCTAAACGAAGCATTGCGACGTCCGCCGAAAAATGCTAGTGTGAAAGTAGCCTAATACTTAACGTGGAAACATACCCTTATAATGAGCAGAGGCATCACTTGTTTATTCTAGGGTGTCAACCGCAGCAGATAAATAGGGAATATTAGAAGGGCTTTCCAGGGCTGTTTAGGACCGTTTCCTTTTCCCAGGTATTTACATTATAGCCTGTGTTTTTCCCTGTTATTGGTGGAAAATGTTAGGACCCCCATTGGGAGAGTAAGGCTATGTGCACACGTTGCAGATTGGTGTGCGAATTTTTCCTCACTGTTTTTGCTAAATCCGCAGGTAAACTGCACTGCGGATTACCTGCAGATTTACGGCGGTTTATTTTGCGTTTTTTGTGCGGATTTCCCCTGCGGTTTTACACCTGTGGATTCCTATTGAGGAACAGATGTAAATCGCTGCGGAATCCGAACAAAGAGTTGACATGCTATGGAAAAAAACGCTGCATTTCTGCGCTTTTTTTTCCGCAGCATGGACACAGCGGAGTTGGTTTTCCATAGGTTTACATGGTACTGTAAACTCATGGAAAACTGCTGCAGATCCGCAGCAAAATCCGCAACATGTGCACATACCCATAGGATAAGTTCAAGCAGGGTGTTTTTGCAGTTTTTTTTTTTTTCTGCAGCAAAACCTGATCTTCTTGGCAGGTAAGAAGCTGCGTCAAAAACATAGGTTTAGGTGCATTTTTGGTGCTTTTTTTTTTTTTCTCTTTGTCCATGCTAATGTCCTTGGATTTTCAGCAGCAAAAATGCAGCAAATAATAATACCTGCGTTTTTGCAGCGTTTTTCCAACACCCATTCAAGAAGAGACATGTTCTATGTCCAAAAAACGCAGCAAAGCACAAAATACTGATCACACAAAAAGCAATGTGTGTGCAGGAGATTTCTGAAATCTCATAGGCTTTGCTGGTACTGTACTACTACTACTACTACTAATGAAGGTATTGATTTTTATGTAAGGTGGCTCAGTTATTCACTATATCCCCACGCAGTATCATCGTATGCAGTGTACCTTATGTGAAGTCAATTCCCCCACTTTTTCTCAGATTTTAATTTGTTAGTCTTCACTGTGTGGTAAAAACATGTACACTTTATTTTCTGGGTGGGGTAGATTATGGCGATTGCAGATTTGTGATTTTTTTTTTTTTATAAAATTAAATAAAATGGTTTGCCATATGAGAACACCTACACCTATTTTCCTTAATACAGCCATCTTCTGCTTTCTACAACACAAGAAGGAACCCATGTTTTAGATGCCAAAAAATGCATATTCTCACTCAACCACACGTGTTTCTGACAACTCAAACATGGCAAAAAAAAAAAATCACTAAGCCCATCACAATTGAAGTCCACCTTCATTTGTGATCTCCCTGAGGACCTTACATGAAGGAGCAGAGGCAACCAAACAACGCCAAGGAGTATCAAGCCATGCATCGTACGGTTGTACTAGCAGAAGGGCCTAGACAAACATTCACTATATTGGGCATCTGTCACACTGCTGTAAGGGAATTGCAGATATGGTGATAGTTTTTGTGGGTGGACCGCTCATTTCAGGTCCTGACAAACCTTTATCTACTGAGTTTAAGTCTGGATGCCGATTAGATCAATCCAAAGCATTCTTCTGGTTAGTCATTCAGATGTAAATTTGCTTTTGTGTTTTGGATCACTGCCTTGTTATATAAGCCTTTTACGCAGCAGCTTTGGCTGACAGACAGAAGATAGATTGCTAGCATAGTACAGAACTCTGGGTGAACGCTCTACCACGTTATCACTGCTGGCCTTAATGTTCATACACTGCGGTTCTGTATTTTCTTCATGCCAGCTGTAGACGCGTGTGTTGCACTTTCACACAAACGTCCATTGAGCATAATTGGCACGGAGGTGCCGATGTAACAATTAGACAGTGACTGATTCTGCCATACTATGCATCCATGACTACCAGGCCAATATTCCTATATGCATGTCCTCCTGATGCTGGCTGACTACACAAGGCACATGAAGAAGCATCTAAGGAAAAGTTCATGACTGTTCCAGACCTTCTCAATTAGAGATATCAGTATCAGGGTGGAGTCCCAAAGCCTTACAAAGTGTCCTTGTTCCCCTTTCCAGACTGTTTTCTTTTTTAAAACCTATTTTTATATAACGTACCAGCTCTTCCAAGAAGAGGCTAAAAGCCTCCCCCAGCCTTGGAGGATTGGGGAGCCCGATGTGCCTACAGGCTCTCTTTAGCCTGGTTTTGGTAACAGTGTGTCCCTTGAGTATAATGTACATCCCTGTACACAATGTACCGTACAAAGATTCCAATGTATTAGGTGTGGAGGCACAAAAGATTTTATGCACATTTTATGCAGTTCTGTATATCAGGATCATACGCACAAGAGTAAATCCTGCCCTTGGCTGTACTTTCATCTCATGGGTAAGGGTACCTTTACACAGTGCAATTTTGATCGCTACGACGGCACGATTTGTGACGTTCCAGCGATGCATTTACGATATCGTTGTGTCTGACACGCTACTGCGATCCGGATCCCCGCTGAGAATCGTACGTCGTAGCAGATCGTTTGAAACTTTCTTTCGTCGTCTAGTGTCCCGCTGTGGCGGCATGATTGCATCGTGTGACACAGGTTGTATACGATGTGCGCACAGTAACCAACGGCTTCTACATCGCAAATACGTCATGAAATTATCGCTCCAGCGCTGTGTATTGCAACGTGTGACCGCAGTCTACGACGCTGGAGCGATAATCATACGACGCTGCAACGTCACGAATCGTGCCGTCGTAGCGATGAAAATGGCACTGTGTGACGGTACCCTAAGGGGAGGCGTGACGTCTGACAAGATAAGTTATCATGTGTTCCGGATCTACCCAAATACAATTTGGCGAAATGCCATCAAGAGTCACGATTAATTATACTGACTATACTTTTTATTAATGGGAAGAAGTTGTATTCCTAACAAAAACCAGTTTGGGGGAACATTATTCCCTGGGCACACATGCCAATAGTTTCATAAACCATGCAATAGTAGAGCTAAACACTCTAATAGGATTAAAAGAAAAAAAACTGACAGGTATCCAACAAGTGTTGCAACAGGACCAGAGGAAAGAACTGCCTGTTATAGGAAAGGTAAAGCCAGTTCACGATAGCAAACAAAACACCTCAAACAGCACCAGATTATATAAAAATTACACAACAGTACATCAACTCTCCTCCCATGACCTCTGCAACCAGTTTATGGGCACAATAAGCACAAACTTGCCATAAACACCCTTGTAGGGAACGGTGGAAATTCATCTCGCCTGCCAGCCTTACAGGATCACGTAGTGCCGATCTATGACAATGGAGGCCAACATACAGATCCGCTGTCTATATGGGAAGCGGGGCTGATACAGGTACGGAATAGGAAAGGCAACTTCCACCATTTCCATCATCAGTAAAATAGAGTGGTCTTTCAAGAAAAAGATTCAGTGTTTCCAATATAGTCAGATCATTGCATGGATGTTCAATTCGGTCCTCAAAAAGTGATCAGTGGCATATAATAGGCTATTCCATTGTAATCAAACTAGTGTCACAATAACACTATCCCACAGATATGTCAGTAAGACAATGTATAACGGAAAAAAAAGGGAGTGCACAACCAGCTTTTGGTCTGTGTGCCAAATATTGTGACTGTACCACTCCCAAAAGCCGCCGAAAATATGAGGGGGTATTGTTACCTGAGATATATATCGACAGTACTGTACATGCCTCAATCTAATAAGTGGGGTTTCCATTTCTAGGACTTCCATTATTGTATACAAAAGGAGTCTGGATGACCACACAGTGAGTACAGCTATCCCCACAGTGTATGAGCCTTACTGACCATAGGAGTCACAGGTGGCTGGAGGGCGCACAGAATGGCATAGCGGGCAGCAGGTTGGAAGAGCAAGGATGGCTACGTCCAATGTACTTGTTCACTGCTGCTCGATATGAAATGTGAATAGCACAGCAGGGGACTTTCAGTTAGGGCTCATACTCACTTGTGAGAAACTCGGAGGAGTCTCGCACGTCAATACCCAGCACTGCACCTGCCACTCAGAAGCCGCATAGGAATACATGCAGCCGCAGGCTCCGCTCCTGAGTGCCGGGTACTGCCGTGCGAGACTCATCCGAGATTCTCGCATGCGAGTATGAGCCCTTAAAGGGGTATTCCTGCTTCAGCAAATAAAGGTTATTCTCTGCATCAAGAAAAGCTAGGCTGGTTATACACATCCAGCTGTGGCCTCCTGACCTGAACACAATACCATGGTTACACACCTGTCCCGGATCTGTGCTCTGCTCTCTACTTGCCCAGCGTGCCCCCATGTGTTGAACTTCTTAGGCCTATAGAAGGCATCCCAAGACACACACCTGTGTATTGGGATTAAAGGGAATCTGTCACCCCTTGGGACGCTCTTAAGCTATCACTGTGGGCATACAGGTAATAGAATGGTGAAACCAGTCTTCCCTGTCTGCCTCATGGCTGTGGTCTAGATGAGGAGAAATGACATTTTAATCTCTTATGTTAATGATTTCTTGCAGGCTCTGGGGTGTGCGGTGCCTGGAAGACATCCCTGCCTCCTCTCTTCATTGCAATACCACCCCCTCCCATGACGTCACACTGCCCTGTGGCGTGTAGTTGCGACGCTGTAATAAGGTACCCATAACAGCATGGCGCATGGGCAGAATTTTGGCACCGCAACTGCGCGTCACAGGTCAGTGTGACGTGCAGTTGCAGTGCCATAATCCTGCCCATGCGCCGTGCACTTGCGTGGCTATGGATGCCTTATCCGCACTTCTATGGACAGTGTCTTCATCCGGCTTCTGCACAGGCACATCACTACACAGTAGTAGAGACTCAACAGCACTTGCCCAGAAGATTGATGAAGGCACTGCCCATAGAAGGGCGGATAAGGCAGCCATAGCCACGCGAGGGCATGACGCAGGCGTGGGATTACGGCACTGCATGTCACAGGGCAGTGTGACGTGCATGGGAGGCATTTTAATGGAGAGGCGGCAGGGATTTCTTCCAAGCACCAAACGCCCCGGAGCCTAGAAGCAGGCAGTGGACAACCCTTTTAAATAGTCAGACTATCCCCCCCCCCCCCCCAAAAAAAAAAAAAAAAAAGAAACTTACAAAAAAAATAGTATTAAAAAAAACGTCCTAGATGTCATGTTCCTTCTCGGTGCTGACGTGTGGTGCTGTGAACCCACTGCTTGCCCTGAGGCTCTCAGAAGCACAGACAAACCCCCCCGGTGCTACAGCCAGTATGACATACAGCCGCACACTCCCTGCTTTCCCAGCGGAGATGCCTCCCATGGCTTGTATACTCCGAGGCTATGTACCTTAGCTGTATGTACCGCTGACACTGACTGATCATAACCCCAGCGGGGAAGCACATACTGGCTGATGGTGGCACACCGCTCCGCACGCTGGCATCCATATGCACACTGCTCCGCATGCCGGCGTCCGTGGGCACAACACTCTGCACGCCGGCGTCCATGGGCACAACACTCTGCACGCCGGCGTCCATGAGCACAATGCTCCGCACACTGGCATCTGTGAGCACAACACTCCACACGCCAGCGTCCGTGGGCACACTGCTCCGCACGCTGGCGTCCATGGGCACACCACTCCGCACGCTGGCATCTTTGGGCACACCGCTCCGCACACTGGCATCTTTGGGCACACCACTCCGCACACTGGCATTCATGGGCACACCACTCCGCACACTGGCATCTTTGGGCACACCGCTCCGTATGCTGGCATTCATGGGCACACCGCTCCGCATGCAGGCGTCTGTGGGCACAATGCTCCGCACGCTGGCATCTTTGGGCACACCGCTCCGCACACTGGCATCTTTGGGCACACCACTCCGCACGCTGGCATTCATGGGCACACCACTCCGCACGCTGGCATCTTTGGGCACACCGCTCCGCACGCTGGCATTCATGGGCACACCGCTCCGCATGCAGGCGTCTGTGGGCACAATGCTCCGCACGCTGGCATCTTTGGGCACACCGCTCCGCACGCTGGCATCCATGGGCACACCACTCCGCACACCGGCGTCCGTGGGCACATTATAATGCCTGCGACAAGTTTCCCCAGTAGAACAACAATATCGGCGCCCGCTATATTCCTGACGTAGGGTTACCACTGGAAAATGCCCAGAGTTACAGAAGCAGATCACAGTAACATAAAATCTCAGCGCCCCACTTGTGTGCGGCCCTAGGCACATGCCCGGGTGTCCTGCCTTATACTGCCCTAACGGAATACTTCCCATAGACACCACTGTGCACAGAGCTGCATCCTACCTGTTCAATCTGGCAGCAGCCGGTGCTAGGACCCTGCAGACACGTGATGAAGACTCAAGAGCTCGCGTCTCCGTGACAACAAGCACCAACACCGCACTTTACCGTAAAGCACAACTACCACACGACTTACCGGTTCCGGTCCTCTCAGCGGCGCCACCAGGTAAGAAGAACAACGAGCTGTGCACCCCGGCTTGACACCGCACGCACGTCAGCTGACTCAGGGCCGCTGCCCACTGTGCGGGGCAAGGAGTGTGGGGGTGTCCGAGAATAACCCGTTATAAAAATACCAAGTTTTAAGTCGCGGTTATAGGAACATTAATCTAAAAAAATAAAAAATACTGAAAATCTTATCAACAGTAAAAAGAAAACAAAGTTATCTGCTACCGTTAGAGACTATGACGCGGACGGAATGTCAGCCACCCCTCTTATGCAGCTGTGCGGCTTGGTACGCTCCTGGCGCCGCCCACTTCCGTAGCCAGCCGCACCAGAGCTCGGAGAGCCTGTAGGGGAGGGTGAGCTTGTGGAATGGGGGCGGTGCTAGTGAGTGACGTCACGTTAGGAGAAGTTGGGCAGAGGTGAGGGTTTTTGTTAAAGGGGCAGTGAGTAATCGGGTTGTGTAAGGGCGGAGGCTGCGTGCACTCGTCTGCAATGGCAGAGTTAACCCTTCAGTGCAGTAGTGTCACGTTGGCTGGCTACGTCTCCACTGCCACTCAGGAGTGAGTATGGAGCTGTCAGGCTATTCTGGGGTCTTACAGGACCGTGGTCCAGCTGCGACGTCAGTATTCTGTGGCTGCTGGATGGGAGGTCTGCGGACCCCCCAATACCTGCCTGCCTCACCAGCGCCCCTCCTGATTTGTAGACTCGACGTGACATCATCGTTGCGTCATGAGGCAGACATGAGGTAGTAAGAAAACAGGAACAGTAGGAATAAAAGTAATACGTGAACAACAGAGAAGATTTCATTTACAGTGTAGTAGCACGATATTGACATTTCGGTCGGCAAGGACCTTCATCAGAATGCTACAAAAAAAATAATTATACCAAGAAAATATCCGAGGGTCACATATCACATGTAAAGCGTCATGGAATAAATGGCGCTATAATAATAATAATGTTCTAACCATATTGGGCTACAAGGTACATATAAAACAAACTATGGATGAAAGTAACATTCTTACAAAAAGTAAAACAACATTTTTTTTATTATGTATACGCCTCCTCACATGTAAAGCGCCATGGAATAAGTGGTGCTATAATAATAAATAATAATAATGATAAAAAAGTAAAAATTGAAAGGTGGGTTCATACCACACTGTAAAGGTGTAAATGAAGCGGACTATGTGGTGGTATAACCTTAGTGACCAAGATCACAGAGGACATGGACTGAGAACACGCCAGATATGAGAAGTGTGAGCTAAAGGGCAGCACGGTGGCGCAGTGGATAGCACAGCAGCCTTGCAGCGCTGGAGTCCTGGGTTCTATAATCCCACCTTGGACAACATCTGCAAAGAGTTTGTATGTTCTCTCCGTGTTTGCGTGGGTTTCCTCCGGGTTCTCCGGTTTCCTCCCACATTCCAAAGGCATACTGATAGAGAATTTAGATTGTGAGCCCCTTCGGGAACAGTGATGATAATGTGTGCAAACTGTAAGGCACTGCGGAATTTGTTAGCGCTATATAAACAATAAAGATTCACAGGTCAACAAAAAAAAAATTTTTTTCTGGTGTCCAAAATATTTTAATGAATTTGGGGTATTTTTGGGGTGCTGATTCTGAATATGTCATCAGTTTTGCCAGATTGGCTCTCAAGTTTTTGAGATTTTTGGTATCTTATTTATAGCACTTGTTGGTAAATGCGACGCATCATCTCATTAATTTCTTTGGATTAGTACTTGAACTGAGCAGTTCTCAATATAGTTTTGTGTTAATTAGTGTTCTAAAAGTTTGTTCATAGCTTGATTTTTGCACTAACTTTATGTTGTTGTCTGTTTTCCAGTGAAAAGCATGAACTCATCAAGAAGAAGTTGTCTTAACGATCCAGACTCATTCTGTTACATTTGTGGTGAATACACACTGCCAAAACATAGAAGAAACATAACAGACTTCGTAAAAAAAAGTGTATTTTGCCTATTTTGGGGTTATGCTTGGGGACCAAGACATAGTGTGCAAAGCATGTATCGAATTATTACGAAAATGGAGCAAAGGACAAAGAAAAAGCTTCAAATTTGGTGTTCCAATGGTGTGGAGAGAGCAAAAAAATCATCATGATGACTGTTATTTCAATAAAGTTAATGCGCGTGTAGCAAATTACGTCTTTTTTGACACATTTTACGAAAAATCTCAAAAACTTGAGCCAATCTGGCAAAACTGATGACATATTCAGAATCAGCACCCCAAAGTTACCCTAAATTCGATGAAATATCTTTGGCACCAAAAATGCTGTTGACCAGTGAATTATTAAACCCACCAAGGGTCCTTAAAGAATTCAGTGGCGGCGTGACCGCGGTATCCACCGCCTGTTCATGTGCACGCTAGTGCTTGGTGTGATACATCAGACTGAGGGTATGGGCACACGCTGTGGATTTTGCTGCGCAGCGGATTTGACGCTGCGGATCCGCAGCAGTTTTCCCAAAGTTTACAGTACCATGTAAACCTATGGGGAAAAAAAACCGCTGCGCGGAAACGCAGCGGATTATTTTCCGCAGCATGTCAATTCTTTGTGCGGATTCTGCAGCGGTTTTCAACCTGCACCAATAGGAAAGTGCAGTTGAAAAACCGCAGAGGAATCCGCAGTAGAAACCGCAAGAAAATCCGCAGTGAAAACCGCAGTAGTTTTGCACTGCATATTTTCCAAATCCGCTGCTGAAAAATCCGCAGCAGAATCCGCAACGTGTGCACATACCCTAAAAGGACCAGGGGCGGGGTTGGGTGAGCCGTGGTTCTGACCGATCGGAGGCCGGAAGCGTGACTGGCAGTGACGTAGTGTATGACGCGAAAAGGTCCTCTCCGTTCGTGCACTGAAAACCTGTATAGCTTGCGTGCCCTCAGCAAGAAGTAGTGTACCACAGTGGGTATGATAGGAGATGGGTAGTGAACAATATAACAAAGTGAAGTAGTGTAATGAAAAAAGGATATTACTGCTAGCGCTGTAGATGGGGACCAGACGAGGGGCCAGTGCAAGCGGAACAACAGATATGGTCCAAAGTACAGCACCATTAGTAGTAAATGTTTCATCTAGGAGTTTGAGTCTGGCACAATTATCTGTTTTGCAAAAGGGAATGTCGTTTTATCCTTCACATAAATGTAAAACTTTCTTAGGCCTCTTTCACACTTCCGTCTTTCAGCTCCTGTCACAATCCGTCGATTTTTGAGAATGCAGGATCCTGCATTTTCCCATAGACTTGTATTAGCGACGGATTGTGACGGATGGCCATCCGTTTCATCCGTCTTTCACTGGATCCTGCATAAAAAAATGGTCCGTCGGGCAGAGAAAACGTTCAGAGGAACGTTTTTTCTGCACGTCGGAAAATCAGTCAGCGATGCATCCTGCGCTGCCCGTCACTGGCTACAATGGAAGCCTATGGGCGCAGGATGCGTCGCTGCCTGTGAAAAGCAGGAATCCAGCGACGGGTCCCGTCTTTTCAAAGAGAGCATGCCTGGAAGAATTTCCCATCAGGGAAATTCTCTCTCGCTCGCTCTCTTTCTCTTTTTACTATTGATGCTGCCTTATTTAATGTTAAATAAAAAAAAATAAAAAATCGCAGTATTCTCACCTACCGGCGTTCCCGCACAGCGATGCTTCCGACAGCTAGCGTTCATAGCAATACATTGCAAGATCTCGCGAGATTTCGCAATGTATTACTAGGAACGCTAGCTGCCAGGAGCATCGCTGCACGGGAAGCCTGTAGGGGAGAATACTGCGATTTTTTATTTTTTTTTAACCTGGTTTGTGTTATGTATGCGTTTTTGCACCGGAAAACCGCTGCAAAAACACATACACAACAGGTGCACATAGCCTCGACGGGTCCGTCAGAAAGACGGGCCCAGTGTACACATTTTCCACAATCTGCACAGGATCCGTAATTTCAATGTCTTGACGTATCCTGTGCAGATTTGGAAGTGTGAAAGAAGCCTTACTTGATATGGAACTCCAAAAATGTTATCGCCAACTGAGACTTACGGTACCTTTCTCTCACCGCGATGCCCCTTCCTCACTTACTGTACATCCTAATCCTATCAGTGGAGGGCCCCACATAACTGCTGTCAGTCTAGGTCTACTCCCTAAGTGTATGCATGTGCAGCGCCCCAGAGTCCTGGTCGTTGCAGTACTGTGGCTTCGCCACTATGGGGAGCTATGGTGCGTCCGATGGCACTGAAGGAGTTCATCTGATCAGGTATCACAGACACCAATACATTTCACAGCCGGGCCTCCGGGGGGAGCTAAGGGTTCTATTCATTAGGCCACTCCCCACCATAGTGGGTAAACTGGGGGTCAGGCAGGAAGTTAGATCAGAAAGCTGACTGGATTGGACGAAGCAACACCTAGTGGCAGAGGGTGTTGTGGAGGAAGAGACAGTAGGGTCTCTGTCAGGGGTGGGATCCTGACAGAGGCTTGGCATTGAAAAGAACGTAACGGGTCCGCGCCAGCTCCGGGAAGAGGCGGGACCCAATAAAGGACTAGAAGCGAGATAGATTGTGCTGAGTGAGAAACGAGATCAAGCAATAGGAGAATTCCAGTAGGGGTCGTGCTGTAAGACCGTAGCAACACCCTACTGAGGCGCACTACCGGTGGCCGGAACGCCGAGGGAGTATTATAACATTCAGCTTCAAGCAATACTGTAAACAGCGGCAGGACAGTCAGTTTAAGGCGGGCTGTCTAACACATATCACCTATGAAGTCTTGGGAGGCAATTGCGGGAGAGGGGCGTCTCTAGGGTCCCGGAAGAACTCCAGGCCTATCCGACAAACGGGTGCCGTTCTAACTGTAACATCAGGAAGGGACGGAAGATTAGAAGAACATCATTTAATCGAGTTGTGAGGGAACTTAAGAAACAGACACAACGGTTGTGGGGTACTTTCCGTAAGCACAGCAGGGAAGGACTACAACACATAGCGCTAAGAAGGAAGGCACCGATTTCCACCTGTGAAGTGAACTCTGGAGGTGCCATTGGACCGGCCGGACTTGCGCAGCCTGGTGAACCGTATTCTGGACTGAGGACTCAGAGATCTCCAGTAAAGAGGTAAAGAGACTGCAACCTGGTGTCCTCGTTATTTACCGCGACCTGCACCCCACAACTGCACCGTTACAACACTACCACCTACATTTATTACTGTACGCCCCTCAGCAGGGTCACGGACCGGGCCTAGCCACCGTGACAACCCCAGAGCAGAGACTCACAGGCCCGGTACCGGGTACCCCTCGGCCCTGCGGCAGTGGGGGCGCTACACATGGACCCCCATTGGGTAGTCATGCCCCTGAAACCTTTATAGGCTTCATCGACAAGACTTTTCAAATGCTTTGGTCCGACATGGATAAAAGGCGCTGACACTACCATCCTAATCTCACTCGATCAACAAGCCCTTAAGTCCTTAAGGGATGACGAGAATTTAATTATAAAGCCAGCCAACAAGGGCGGCACTATAGTTATGAACAAAATGGACTATGTAACTGAGATTTATAGACAACGAGGCAATGATACAATCTATCAACTCCTGCCTCATGATCCTACATACAAAACTAGCTGCCTAATTACTGGCATTCTGAATACAAATCTTGCCAAAGGAGTAATTGACCAAGAGACTCGTGATTTTCTCTTCAATAAATATTCCATCACTCCTGTCCTCTACATACTCCTCAAAATCAATAAAAACCTTGAACACCCACCAGGCCGTCCATTGTTTGCATCAACCGACTCATTACTTTCACCCATCTCCATCTTTCTTGAAAAAATTTGAATTCCATTAATTAAAAATAGCCGTTCTTTTCTATTGGACACAGATATTTTTTTTAAGTGATTAGAGATCTGAAGTAAATGCATCCTGATGCAATTCTGGTAACCTTTGATGTAAACAACCTCTATACATTTATCCCTCATGCCCAAGGCTTCATGATCTCTTGTCAAAATCACACGTTCATCCTGAAATCTCTGAGTTTTTCATCAAACTACTTACAAAAATTCTCACTAAAAATTACTTTCTTTTCCAGGATACATTTTACCTTCAAGTCAAAGGCACAGCTATGGGCTCTAATGTGACCCCCCATATGCTAATTGTTACATATCTGCAAATTTGTTGTCTATCGCAATGTTCTGTACCAAACACTCTCTACTGTGGAGACGGTATATTGACGACATTTTTTACATATGGGGGCCCATTGGAGTCCCTTAATACCTTCTTTGAATTCCTCAACTCCTCTTGGAGCAATTTGACCTTCAGTATGACTAACAGCCCTCACAAAAACAATTTTTTAGATACATTGATTCTCAAGGACACTCATGGCAATTTGATATATGACATTTATACTAAACTTACTGACCACAATAGTCTATTACAATTTCAAAGCCTCCATCCTCCTTCTATGATTCAGTCTATCAACAAGTCACAATTTCACCTCGTGAGATAGCTTGTCAGCAACTCCCCATTAAAGGATAAGAGTTTAGAAGAAATGAGTAGAAAATTTTGGAGAGAGGTTATCCCCCTCTGCTTCATTTAGGAGAGGACTTCGGAAAGCCTGATTGTTGAGATTCAAAGTCCAGTTCTCGGGATTACTCTGGATAATTTCAGATTCTGGAAATACCCCTCTTATATAATTGGAGTAACACATTTTAGAGAGCTGGTGCAGCATGAGAAAAGTTTTGAAGTCCAGAGTGGGAAGATTGCATTATGGAGGATGTCAGAACATTGAGCATGAGAAAAGTGGTTTACCAACTGTAAGGAGATGCAGCATTGTGAAGACCTTTATGGATGGGAGTGATCTGCTTATATTGCCTCCCGACATAAATGGCAACCACTGCAGAGAACAATGCAGGCAAAGGATGGAGACCTCAGCTTAGTGGTTGGACAGAAACTTGAGCCTGGGTTCTGCATCTAGGGTTGAGGGGGAGAGTTTTGTAATGAGAAAACAGATTAGCAGTATCTTGCAGAATCAATAGGAGAATGAATCAGAGCAACCAGACGAGTTTTTGCAGTTTCCACTGTAGCAAAAGGGCGGATTCTGCAAATGTTTTCGGAGAGTGTTTGTATATAAGGAATAAAGGAAAGGTTTGAAAATATTGCTATTGTGAATTGTTACATGTGTATTTTGTGGTATAAACAAATGAACCGATTTTGGCTAAAAAAAAATGTAACAGACATAACTATTTCTTCACATTGTTACTTCCCTTCCAAGCAACTTAGAGGGAAACAGTGACTGAAGCTTAAAATCATACAATAGTATGGTCTCCTCTATGATGCTGCTCGGCAGAGTTCAGTGACACCATATAACTAGAATCTGTCTCTCCAACCAACACTGCAGAAAGAAAACAGTCACAGAGAAATGGTGCTTGGTTAGGTAAGTATGGATTTTTTTTATTTTCTACAAGCCACTCGTGGCATAAACCAGAGCAATATTCCAGGTGACTATAGAGTTCTGCTTGATAGGGCACTTGTAACTTCCATTTTGGCTCACGCTGACATGTAGACCATAAAAATAGCAGCTCCTCAGTATTTCTGTCTCTAATAAATGTACAATACCTTCACAACTTATTTTGCCCTTATACACCTTGTCCATGGAAAGTATTTGTAAATAAAGGACTAAAGGTTTTTATGACACGATAAATGGAGTGTTGCTGCTTTTTTCTTCATTCTTGGATTACTACATGTGTGTTTCTTCAAGCAAGCACCTTCATCACCGTGATCTCACCCAGTAAGTTGTGGCTCACTCAGAGTCCACCTACTCCACCAGTAAGTAGACTGTTTCTTAGTGTCATTCTACTTTTCTCTTTTGATTTACCTGTATATAAATGAAGTGATATGAGTTTGCTGCGTGTTAAATCCTGGGGCACAATCCAATGTATTCATGAGTTAGGAAAGCACCTTGCCCCAGTAAGTTGACCGTTCTTCTCGAATCTGCTGAGAACATTTTTGCCAGCTAGCTGATGTCATCGAGGGTTTCTGTCGTCTGTCCAATGTACGCACCCCAACTTTCAAGAGAAGTGCTGTACAAGCTTCCACTCTAGTCTTCTGAGATTTCAGAAACAAAAGTGCGATAAGTGGGAGGGAACAAGGTTTGAGGTCGGATAGAGGCTGAAAGGAAGACACCTGTATGAAGGAGACCACCAAATTTTCTTAATACACAAGAACGTTTTTACCACCAAGGATATACTAATAAATGTCGGTCATTGCCATGCTCTGCATGCGATTATGAATAGATTGGGTGCCAAAATGTTGGTGACAGGTTCCATTTACCCTAAAATGTGCCGATACAGTTTTGATAGCAGTCGGCCAGTTGCACATTCAGCCTAAAACTCTTCCTCACCATACACATGCACTCTAGACTGTGTTTTCATTGGGAAGAGCCTGCTACCAAACCACTCAGATGGTGGCTTATCTCCATCAGGAACAACTGATTGGACATGTTCAAATTACATTTTTATGGTCCTTGTTCCCCAAAAAATCTGGGGAAAGTCGGACACTTCTATAAGCATTTTATGTGGTATCCTGGCAATTAATGTCA
Organism: Ranitomeya variabilis; assembly: GCF_051348905.1. Taxonomy (NCBI): domain Eukaryota; kingdom Metazoa; phylum Chordata; class Amphibia; order Anura; family Dendrobatidae; genus Ranitomeya; species Ranitomeya variabilis. Next base: position 411,240,705 of record NC_135234.1, on the reverse strand, counting down.
TCCTAGCAGTTAGTCCTGCTACCATCTCAGCATTTATAACCTAATTCAATGGATAGGCAATAGACGTTTCAAGCTAGAATACCCCACTCATATATGCTTTTGTGGGGGCTGAAGCACTGCTTTTATAACACAAAGACCAATTCCTTCTATAAAGTCTAAATACACCATACTGGCTGTCTGCAACTCCTACAATAATTTTTCCAACACTCCTTGAAAGACATGGTCCCCTTTAATCTTCTCTATTAGCAAACACATCTAGCTGCTTGAAAGGGGGCCATACAGGTTAGATGACAGCCCAGCACCCAGACATTCCTTCTAGGCTCAATAAGGATGCACACTTAGATCAGCCTAAAATACATGTTTACAAAGTGAGAAGACACATATGGCAAGCTTATCCATTCTTACATCCGGAAAGTTGAATCTTTTCCCCCTACAACATTGGAGGCGTATTATGGTGGCCCTAGATACAGTACAATAGACAGTTGGCTAATGCTGCCCAAATCTGCAAGTTAAGCTTAGATCAACATATATCAATACAGTAATGTGTATGGCCTTTTATAATCATCTGGCTAGACAAGTAACTTTTTTCTATTTCAGAAAAGAATGATGTTAGACATTGAACAATTCCAGACAAGAAACAAAAGATATTCCTTTGCACCTGAAGTGAATTTACTGTTTGAGTCTCAAACCATCCATGTGACTTTTGCCACATGGAACACCTAGGATCCCTTGTGGACAGTTTCATAGACAAGACAAATCGAATATTTGCTGAAGAAAAAGGGGAGCATTCTTTAACAAACTTAGGAAATCCAATAGAAGGATCCAAGACACCAGACTTATTCCTCAGTGAAATTACTCTGAGTGAAGCCATATTCAGACATTAATGATTTTTCTTGTACATAGAAAAAAAACGAACAGATTGATTTTCATTCTTGTTCTGGATCAGATTTTCATTCGTGTTTGGTCAGTCTTTACATTTTTTCAAATGGATTGCACAAGGATGACGTCTAAGTGCTGTCTCATTCTTTCTTAGACCAATAGACTTTCATGCCAAGTTTGACTCAGATCAAAATCAAACACATCTTTGTATTTTGGTGTAAATCAGTTGGTCCACAAAAATATGCGAACATGGGAACGACATCATAGACTATACTGGGTAAGGCTTCTATCCATGAAGAACATGAATGGAACTTGTAGATGAAAAACTGATGTTTAAATGAGCTCTAAGGCTGGGATCACACATACGCGAGATACGGCTGAGTCTCGCAGGTGAAATCCCTCCTCTGGCGCCGGCACTCCGGAGCGGAGCGTGCAGCCGCACAGCAATACATGGAGCTGCACGCTCCGCTCCCAAGTGCCGGCGCCAGAGGAGGGATTTCACCTGCAAGACTCGGCCTTATCTCGCGTATGTGGGATCCCGGCCTAAGAGAGATAATCGCCCCAAGACAAACACAGACCTGAAGGAGTTAAACCAATAATAGAACTATTTCTTTAGGGGATGTTTTGTTTTGTTCCTAATGATACAATCTGATCCTCCGTTTGAACATAATATATGTATAGGAGTGCAAATATTCTGATTGTGATGTCTTAAGCTAAGGCTTAAGCTTATGGAAGGTCATCAACTCAGAGAAAATTAGCTGTTTACCACATGTTACTAAACTAATGTGTTACTAATAGAGATGAGCCACCTCCCTAGTGTTCGGGTTCGGTTCGTCGAACAGGGACGTGTTCGACGAACTGTTCGTCGAACGTTCGACGAACACCGTCGAACCCCATTGAAACCAATGGCAGGCAAACACAAACACATACAAACACATGGAAAACACATAGAAAACACCTTAAAAGGTGTCCAAAAGCTGACAAACTGCTCAGAAGACACAACAAACACATGGAAAAGTCACAACTACATATAGTCATGTGAAAAAAAAAGGTGGAGGAATAAAAGGAGGAGGAGACACAGATATAGGCATGTCATGCCCTTCTAAAATCAAGAAAGGCTGGAGTAAAAATCTAAACTCACTCTACGAACACCCAGACGTCTTGACAAAAAAAAAATCTTTCGGTAGAATGGCGGCCGGTCCATTCAGAACACTTTCCTTAGAAGACGTAGTGGTATCCCCCTTGGGAGTTGTGTCAAAAAATGAACCGAATACATTCAGACTAATCCACCATTTGTCATATCCAAGGGGCAGGTCAGTACACGACAAAATCGACGCGGAACCAAGTACAGTACTATGTACTGTACCTCCTTTGACGAGGCAATCAGGCGGGTCAAGAAGTTGGTAAGGGGCACCCTAATGGCCAAAACAGACATTGAGGGGGCGTTCCGGTAACTACCTGTGCCTCTGAATAGTGTCCTCCCATTGGGCTGCTTCTGTGAAGGAGCATACTACATAGATCGCTGTTTGCCCATGGGGTGCTCCATATCCTGCTCACTATTTGAGGCGTTTAGTTGCTTCCTCGAATGTGTCATCATGGACGTTTGTAAGGCGGCACATATTATCCATTACCTCGACAACCTCTTATGCCTGGGCCCAAAAGATTCGCCACAGTGTGAAAACACGCGGTAGTCCATCTGTGAGAAGGAGAGAACTGGAGGGAGAGTGGACACCCCAGAGCCGAGGGGTTAGATTGAGAAAGAAAAAAGGCGGTGTAGCTTGCTTCATGGGTGGGGTACTCTGCTGAGTGGCAGAAATTGCTACTAGGCCCAAAAGGATTTCCTGGGCCAGATGCCGTTACAAAATAGTAGTTAGGTAAACAGGCGGTGTAGCTTGCTTTATGGGTGGGGTACGCTGCTGAGTAGCACTAAATTCTACTAGGCCCAAAAGGATTTCCTGGGCTAGATGCCGTTAAAAAATAGTACTTAGGTAAACAGGCGGTGTAGCTTGCTTCATGGTTGGGGTACGCTGCTGAGTAGCACCAAATTCTACTAGGCCCAAAAGAATTTCCTGGGCTAGATGCCGTTAAAAAATAGTACTTAGGTAAACAGGCGGTGTAGCTTGCTTCATGGGTGGGGTACGCTGCTGAGTAGCACCAAATTCTACTAGGCCCATAAGGATTTCCTGGTCTAGATGCCGTTACAAAATAGTAGTTAGGTAAACAGGCGGTGTAGCTTGCTTCATGGGTGAAGTACGCTGCTGAGTAGCACCAAATTCTACTAGGCCCAAAAGGATTTCCTGGGCCAGATGCCATTAAAAAATAGTACTTAGGTAAACAGGCGGTGTAGCTTGCTTCATGGGTGGGGTACTGTGCTGAGTAGCACAAAATGCTATTAGGTACAAAACGATTTCCTGGGCTAGATGCAGTTAAAAATTAGTAATTAGATCAACAGGCGGTGTAGCTTCATGCGTGGGGTACGCTGCTGAGTAGCACTAAATTCTACTAGGCTCAAAAGGATTTCCTGGGCCAGATGCCGTTACAAAATAGTAGTTAGGTAAACAGGTGGTGTAGCTTGCTTCATGGGTGGGGTACGCTGCTGAGTAGCACCAAATTCTAGGCCCAAAAGGATTTCCTGGGTCAGATGCCGTTAAAAATAGTACTTAGGTAAACAGGCGGTGTAGCTTGCTTCATGGGTGGGGTATGCTGCTGAGTAGCACTAAATTCTACTAGGCCCAAAAGGATTTTCTGGGCCAGATGCCGTTAAAAATAGTACTTAGGTAAACAGGCGGTGGGTGGCTGAGTGTCACGGCGCCACTCAGCGCCGCCGCTCCTGCCGCCCCACCTGCCGCTCCACCCCCTGTTCGCCGGCATACTTACCTGACCCGGCGCGCTCCTGCGGTGCGCGCGCCTTCCGGTCTCTTCTCCAGTCTCGCCGCCGGTCCCTGGCTCCCATTGGGTGCGCGTGCGCACTCCTCTCTCCAACTCCTTCCACGCACGCGCACTTCCTCTGCTCTACTGATGCTCCCTTCCTCCTCTCTCTGACCCTGGAGGACCCTGACCCGGAAGTCCTTCTGCGTCTCTCCTATTTAAGGTAACTCCTTCCTCTGCTCCATGCCTGATTGTCATTTGTCCTCATTTGACCCAGGTCCCTCTGTGCCTTGATCTGTCCTGTGCATTCACCATTCCTTGCTCTGTCCTGTGCGTTCATCATACCTTGCCTGTCCTGTGTTTCCACCATACCCTGCCTACCCTGTGTTCCCGCCATAACCTGTCTGTCCAGTGTTTCTGCCATACTCTGCCTGTCCAGTGTTCCCGCCATAACCTGCCTGTCTTGTGTTTCCGCCATACCCTGCCTGTCCTGTTTTCCCACCATATCCAGTCTGTCCTGAGTGTCCGCCATACCCTGCCTATTCTTTGTCTCGGTCATTGCCAGTCAGTCCTGTGTCTCCGTTATAGCCAGTTCTGCGTCTTTTCCGCTCTTACTTCCTGTCCCCGGGTATCAGCTTCTTCGGCAATAGTCTCCCTCGGGCCTGCCCCTAACGCTCCCTGTATTGGGGGTGGTCTACCTGGCCAGCTCGCCCTTGGGAGGTTCGTTGTCGTGGTTCTGTGGGTTCACCTTAGGAGTTCCAAAAGAGCTGACAGTACAATCAGGCCATGGACCACGCTGGTACCCCGACTCCAACCCAAAAGGAACTACTGTTTCTCTGAGAGAACCAGTCTAGGATCATGTCCTTCTTAAAATCCATGGAGTCCCGTCTCTCGTCTCTGCAGGCCTCCGACCCTGGGAGCACTCTGCATCTGGCAGGTCTCCAACAGGAGCTTGCTCAGCAGTGTGACACCCAAACTCACATCCTTAATTTTATGGCTTCAGTGGATGATCGCCTTCATGTCCTCCAGTCTCCTGCTCCTGTTTCCTGTCAGTCCTCGGTCCCTCACCCACCGCCTCGCCTGGCTAAACCACCTCGTTACAGTGGGGATCCAAAATTATGTAGGGGGTTTCTGAACCAGTGCCAACTCCATTTTGAGTTGCTCCCTATGCAGTACCCTACTGATCGAGCAAAGGTGGCCTTTGTAATTTCCGACTTAAAGGGAGAGGCTTTAGCTTGGGTAAACCCCCTCTGGGAGCGAGGTGACCCTCTTCTCTCTCAATTATCCGTCTTTTTAGATACTTTTCGTAAAGTATTCAACGAACCGGGTCGTTTGGCCTCTACCACCGAGTCTCTTTTTAACCTTCATCAGGGTTCTTTGTCTGTGGGTCAATACGCCATTCGGTTTCGCACACTTTCATCTGAGTTAGGATGGAACAATGAGGCATTGGTGGGAGCCTTTTGGCGAGGTCTCTCATCTCGAATTAAGGACGAATTGGCAGGTCAGGATACTCCGACTACCTTGGAAGATCTAATATCCCTGGCAACCTGCATAGATTTACGCTTCCAAGAGCGTACCCGAGAATCCGCTAGGGAAAGGAGAGTTCCTCGTCTTCCTTCGGCTACTCTGTGTCCTTCCCGTCCGTCTCCTGTGACGACTTCTGCTGTTTCTATCCCAGAGCCCATGCAGGTGGATCGTCTCAAACCGGCGGAACAGCGTCGGAAGGAGAGACTGGCTCAAGGTCTCTGTTTATATTGTGGCAGTGCAGCTCATCTTTTGCGTTCCTGTCCTTTGAGGCCGGGAAATGCCTCAACCTAGGACAGATAAGAGAGGTCTCCCTAGGTACCCCTGAACCCTCTCAACCCCTCACTCTTTCAGTTCTTTTGCATCTGGGTAATAAGCGTTTTTCTGATTTTGCTTACATAGATTCTGGGGCGGTCGGGAATTTCATCCAACTCGAGGCAGTTAGGAGGTTGCAGATTCCGGTCAGATCCCTGGAGACTCCTCGACAGATTGCGTCGGTCGATGGTCAACCTCTGCGGGAGTCCATTACCTTGGTTACAGAAGAGTTGGAACTCCAAATTGGAATCCTGCATCGGGAGAAGATCGTCTTCTATGTGCTGCCCTCCTTGTCCCATACTATTTTGCTTGGTCTTCCTTGGTTGAGGACTCACGAGCCTTGTTTTGACTGGCGGTCTGGTGAAATCCTGTGCTGGGGACTCTTCTGTCAGAGTAACTGCCTGCTTCCTGTTCAGCCACGAAAACCACCCCGTCCAAGTTCTGTGCCTGCCAATTTACCTTCCTCATACTTGTCTTTCTTGGATGTCTTCGACAAGAAAGAAGCAGAGATGCTGCCTCCACATCGGCCGTACGACTGCCCAATCGATCTTGTACCTGGCTCCATCCCGGGGTCGTATCTATCCGTTGTCTCCAACCGAGACCCAGGCCATGACTGAATATGTCCAGGAGAATTTGGCAAAAGGCTTTATTCGCAAGTCCTCCTCTCCTGCTGGTGCTGTTTTTTTCTTCGTAAAGAAGAAGGATGGATCCGTCCATCCATGTATTGACTACCGAGGCCTCAACAATCTCACGATCAAAAACAAGTATCCTCTACCTCTTATTCCAGAGCTGTTCGATCGCCTTAGGGGAGCACAAATTTTCACGAAATTAGACCTTCGCGGAGCTTACAACCTAATCCGTATTCATTCTGGAGACGAGTGGAAAACTGCCTTTAATACCCGAGACGGCCACTATGAGTATCTTGTAATGCCTTTTGGCCTGTGTAATGCTCCAGCGGTGTTCCACGAATTCGTGAATGATGTCTTCCGGGATCTACTGTACACCTGCATGGTGGTGTATTTAAACGACATTCTTGTGTTTTCCTCGTATTTTGCTTTCCAAAGGAGAGATGTCCGCCAAGTCCTATCTCGTCTTAGACAGAATCTTTATGCCAAACTCGAGAAGTGTGTCTTTGAACAATCTTCGTTACCGTTTCTCGGCTATGTCATCTCTGACTCAGGCTTACGGATGGATCCGGATAAAGTGTCTGCCGTTCTTAACTGGCCAAGTCCTCAAGGGGTAAAGGCAATTCAACGCTTTCTCGGGTTCGCAAACTACTACCGGCAGTTTATTCCACATTTCTCTACTCTGGTCTCCTCAATTTCTACCTTGACTCGCAAAGGGTCTAATCCTCACATTTGGACTTCGGAAGCTGAAGAAGCATTTCGGTCTCTTAAGCAAGCCTTTGCTTTCGCTCCTGTACTTCATCATCCTGAGGTCAACAAGCCTTTCATCCTTGAGGTAGATGCTTCTGCCATTGGCGCTGGCGCGGTACTATCCCAGAGATCATCTTCCGGACAATTGGCTACTTGTGGTTTCTTTTCCAAAATCTTCTCCGTCTCAGAGAGAAACTACGCCATTGGTGACAAAGAACTATTGGCCATCAAGTTGGCACTGGAGGAGTGGCGGTATTTGCTGGAGGGAGCTGTTCACCCTTTCAAGATCTATACTGACCACAAGAATCTGGAATACATCCGTTCTGCGCAGAGACTAAATCCCCGGCAGGCCAGATGGTCATTATTCTTTGCCCGCTTTGACTTTGAATTACATTTCCGTCCTGGCATCAAAAACTTTAAAGCTGATGCCTTGTCCAGATCTTTTCTTGCATCCGATGTAGAAGAAGAACCTTCACATATCATGGATCCCAGCAAGATCATTCTTGTAGCTCCGATCAGCATGTCTTCTTTACCTCCAGGTAAGACCTTCGTCCAGGCTAACAAGAGGTCTCGAGTTCTATGTTGGGGTCATGCCTCCAAATTAGCGGGCCATGTAGGGTACAAGAAGACACTCGCTCTCATCACACGCTATTATTGGTGGCCGTCTCTTCTTCAAGACGTCCGAAGTTTTGTCGCCTCTTGTCCTTCTTGTGCAAGGAGCAAGGTTCCTAGACATTTACCCTCTGGTCTCTTGCATCCGCTTCCAGTTCCTTCGGCTCCCTGGCAATACATCGCCATAGATTTTATTACGGATCTTCCTCGCTCTTCTGGACATTCGGTCATCGATTCTGGTGCGCTCTATGCAAGCTGATGAATGTTACTTTGGATTTCTCTACTGCTTACCATCCACAGTCCAACGGACAAGCTAAGTGCACTAACCAAATTCTAATGACTTATCTCCGTCATTTTTCCAACAGTCATCATAATAACTGGTCTGATTTGCTTCTGTGGGCCGAGTTCACGTACAATAACCGTATCAATGACTCTTCGTCCAAATCTCCCTTCTTCATCGTTTATGGACAACATCCTGGAGTTGCTCTGCCGGTGCTTCCTGTCTTGGGTGTGCCAGCGGCCGATCTTCTGTCCGAGGAGTTCTCCAGGGTCTGGCAGGAGACCAAAATTGCTCTTGAACAGGCTCAGGTCAGGATTAAGAGACATGCCCATAAAAGACGCCTGGATCCTCCGTCATATCAGCCAGGTGATAACGTCTGGTTGTCTTCCAGGTTCATTCGTCTTAAAATTCCTTTGTATAAATTGGGTCCTCGGTACATTGGTCCTTTCGAGATTTTGGCTCGTATTAACGACGTTGCCTACAAATTGAAATTGCCCGCTCGTTTTCTCCTACACCGGGGTATGATACTTTCACCTCGGTTAAGGATTTGCACATCTTTGCCAGATCATTGTTATTCAAAAGGCATTTTTACAATGACGAATTTCAACGTCTTTTCCCCACAGAAGAGGAGCAGGAAGCGGTAAGAATCTTGGAGGAGCTGGCTCTTGAACATGAAAATAACGGAGGTAAGATCCCTCCATGTATTCGACCACATTCTCAGAAATTCCCCCCCTTCACCTCCTGTCCCAGCATCGATTTGTTTGTACGGGTGGTGACTGAGGATTTGCAGTTAATACCTAAATTTGGGGGTAGGGATAATTTGACTAGGGAAGAGAGAGTACGGCTTAGGGCTCTCCAGAACCTTCCTGATGTAGTGCTTAAGCCGGCCCATAAGGGGGGCAACGTCGTGGTCTGGCCCACATCTATGTATGAAGGGGAGGCATTCCGTCAATTAAATAATGCCATAAATTATAAGAAACTGACGTATAACCCCATCTCCGCATATGTTGCCAAACTGGAGATTATTCTCAAAAGGGGCGGTCGACCACGACGTTGTCACCAGGGATCTGGCTTTGGCACTACAAGTGAAGGAACCCACCATCCCTACACTATACCTCCTACCCAAAATCCATAAGGGCGTAAGTCCACCACCTGGCAGACCAATCGTGTCTGGGAGGGGGAATTTTCTCAAAAAATAAACAAGTGGATTGATTTCTACTTGCAGCCCTTAGTATCCAATCTCCCTTCCTTCCTCAAAGATACCGGGGACCTACTGCGCAGGGTTGACGGTCTGTGTTTTGAGGGTGATACTCTTCTGGCTTCCGTGGATGTTGAGTCCCTCTATACCAACATCCGGCACTCCGATGGCCTTCGGGCAGTTAGCTATTTTCTGGGTATGTCCAATCTCTCGTTACCCTTGAGGGACCTCATCCTGGAGCTACTTGAGTTCACCCTCACTCACAACTTTTTTCTCTTTAATGGATCCTTCTACCTACAGCTCCAGGGTACAGCCATGGGAGCGGCCTTTGCGCCATCCTATGCCAACCTGTTCCTGGGGCTGTGGGAGAGGGATCTTTTCCTGTCAGACGAACAGGGATTGATGGAGCGTGTCCTTTTATGGACACGCTACATTGATGATATCTTCTTCGTCTGGCAGGGCACGGCCGTTGACCTTGCCCAGTTTGTATCTGTATTGAATAACAATGATCAAAACATACGACTTACCCCGGTGTGGGATGGTGAGAGGATAGATTTCCTTGATGTTACCATCCACAAGGATGAATTTGGTCTTTTACAGACGGATATTTTTAGGAAGCAGACTGCTACCAATACTTTGTTGCATGCCACCTCCTGCCACCCGCACTATATGATTAGAGCAGTCCCAGTGGGGCAGTTCCTCCGACTTCGTCGGATTTGTTCCACTGATGCAGATTTTGAGGTGAGGGCGGAGGAACTGAAAGCTCGCTTTCTTGCGAGGGGCTATAGCCGCCGTAGTGTAAAGCACGCATACCATCGTGCTAAACACTCTATCCGCAATAATCTCTATAATCGGACATCTAGACAGTCCAAAAGTAGTAGTATGGTGAGGTTTGTTACATCATATAACCCCCAACATAAGAAGATACGTATGGCGCTCACTAAGGCTTGGCCCATTTTAAAAGTGCATCCCATAATGGGTAAATTCCTGCCAGACTGTCCCGCAATTTCATTTAGACGTGCTAAGAATCTCCGTGACCGGTTGACACAGAGTCATTATGTGAGTAAGCCGGTCTCTACTTTTTTGGATTTGAGGCGTCCTGGGGGTGGATGTGGTCCGTGCGGTAGGTGTGTGGCCTGCCCCAATGTTGAGAAGTGCACCTCGTTCTCTGATTCCCAGGGTACCAAGATATATAATATCAAACAGAATATCTCGTGTATCTCTAGGTACGTAATCTATCATGCTACATGTCCATGTGGACTTATTTACATTGGTCTGACGACACGTCAGCTCAAGGTAAGGATCAGAGAACACGTGCTTGGGATTCAGGCAGCGGCCACCTGTGCGGATCCGTCCACCCTCAAGACATTACCCTGACACTTTAGGGAGTTCCACCAGTGCGATGCGACTGGACTCAGAGTCCGTGGCATTGATCTCTTGAACATTAATATTAGGGGGGGAGATCTCAGCAAACGTTTAGCCCAAATGGAGACTAGATGGATCTGGACTCTTCAGACCACTAGTCCCAATGGGCTTAATGAGAACATCTCCTTTGCTCCTTATCTGTGATTAATTGCTCTGAGCATCTCTTGGATGTGCTTCGGTATACGGTCTCTTGGTTTTAATGTTTTATTTGTTGTTTATTCACACATAGACTATTTATTGCTGTGGGGATGTGTCCATTGGAGCGGTTGCCTGCACTTGGTACTATGGATGATTCTGTCCTCTATCAACATGGAAACCATATATGAATACTACCAACGTTTAATTGACTGTTCTGTGGTACTTGGTACTATGGATGATTCTGTCTTCTATCAACACGGAACCCATATATGGATACTACCAATGCTTGTTGGACTGCTTTGTGGCCACACACATATGTGTGCACTGTTGTTATTTTTATTGTTTTTTTCATTATGCTATTTTTTGTCATGTATTCTTTGTTTTACCTTGTATGTTGCATCTTCTTTGTGGCATCTGCTGTTTCCTGGCTTCTGCCTCATCTGCGGCCGTATGTGGCTATTGCCCTGCATTTTTCCCTATTTCAATATGGCCGCGGCGGCTTCGCGCATGCGCACTGCCACGTGCTTGTTGCAACCCAGCGTTCCCATGGCTATGCGGTGAGTGATCACGTGGGGCCCCACTGTTGTGATTTTGCTTTTTGCTCCCTCTAGTGGTCATTAGTGATTTGACTCTGGAGCGTCTGTCTTTTCCTATATCCTCACCTGGGCCGTTAGTTCAGGGGCGTTGCTATATAAGCTTCCTGGACCTTCAGTTCAATGCCTGGCATCGTTGAAATCAGAGCTAATCTGTTGTGCTCTTGTCCTCTGATCCTGGTTCCTGTTTTTCAAGCTAAGTCTGCTTCTTTGCTTTTTGCTTTTGTTTTGTTTGGTATTTTTGTCCAGCTTGTTCCTATCTGTATCCTGACCTTTGCTGGAAGCTCTAGGGGGCTGGTGTTCTCCCCCCGGACCGTTAGACGGTTCGGGGGTTCTTGAATCTCCAGCGTGGATTTTTATAGGGTTTTTGTTGACCAGATAAGTTATCTTGCTATATTCTGCTATTAGTAAGCTGGCCTCTCTTTGCTGAACCTGGTTCATTTCTGTGTTTGTCATTTCCTCTTACCTCACCGTTATTATTTGTGGGGGGCTTGTATCTTGCTTTGGGGTCCCTTTCTCTGGAGGCAAGAGAGGTCTTTGTTTTCTTCTCCTAGGGGTAGTTAGATTCTCCGGCTGGCGCGAGTCATCTAGCGATCACCGTAGGCATGATCCCCGGCTACTTCTAGTGTTGGCGTTAGGAGTAGCTATTTGGTCAACCCAGTTACCACAGCCCTATGAGCTGGATTTTTGTATCTTGCAGACTTACACGTTCCTCTGAGACCCTGTCCACTGGGGTCATAACAGTATGCCAGGCCTGTATTAAATGTTTAATGCATTGCAGAAGTGGGATTATAAGAAAGAAAATTTTGAGTTTTTTTTTCCCTCTCTCATTTTTTTTTTTCTTTTCCCCTTTACCTCAGAGTGGCTTAAGCTTGCTGCAGACATGAATGTCCAGACCTTGATTACAAGTGTGGACCAGCTTGCCGCTCGTGTGCAGGGTATACAAGATTATGTTACCAGAAATCCTAGGTCTGAACCCAAGATTCCGATTCCTGAACTGTTTTCAGGAGACCGATTTAAGTTTAGGAATTTCAGGAATAATTGTAAATTATTTTTGTCCCTGAAACCTTGTTCGTCTGGAGACTCTGCTCAACAAGTAAAAATTGTTATTTCATTCTTACGGGGTGACCCTCAGGATTGGGCTTTTTCGTTGGCGCCAGGAGATCCGGCATTGGCTGATATTGATGCGTTTTTTCTGGCGCTCGGTTTACTTTATGAGGAACCCAATCTTGAGATTCAGGCAGAGAAAGCCTTGCTGGCTATGTCTCAGGGCCAGGACGAGGCTGAGGTGTATTGCCAAAAATTTCGGAAATGGTCCGTGCTGACACATTGGAACGAGTGTTGTTGTGAAATTGGATTCTGGGCTCCCCCGGTGGCCACTTGTGGAATTTAACTTGTGTGCATCATCCCCTCTGTTCACCTGCTCCTATCAGGATGTGGGAGTCGCTATATAACCTTGCTCCTCTGTCAGTTTCATGCCGGTCAACAATGTAATCAGTAGCCTTTCTGTGCATGTTCCTGCTACTAGACAACTCCCAGCTAAGTTGGACTTTTGTCCTTGTGTGTTTTTGCATTTTGTTCCTGTTCACAGCTGCTGTTTCGTTACTGTGTCTGGAAAGCTCTTGTGAGCGGAAATTGCCACTCTGGTGTTATGAGTTAATGCTAGAGTCTTAAAGTAATTTCTGGATGGTGTTTTGATAGGGTTTTCTGCTGACCATGAAAGTGCCCTTTCTGTCTTCATGCTATCTAGTAAGCGGACCTCGATTTTGCTAAACCTATTTTCATACTACGTTTGTCATTTCATCTTAAATCACCGCCAATATATGTGGGGGCCTCTGTCTGCCTTTTGGGAAAATTTCTCTAGAGGTGAGCCAGGACTGTCTTTTCCTCTGCTAGGATTAGGTAGTTCTCCGGCTGGCGCTGGGCATCTAGGGATAAAAAAACGTAGGCATGCTACCCGGCCACTTCTAGTTGTGCGGCAGGTTTAGTTCATGGTCAGTATAGTTTCCATCTTCCAAGAGCTAGTTCTCATATATGCTGGGCTATGTTCTCTCGCCATTGAGAATCATGACAGTTTGACCGGCCCAAAAAAGGGTTAAATTACTGGCTGAGAAAGGAGAGAAAAAAGAAGTCTGCTACAATTTTTTTTTTTTTTCCCTTCCCTCTAGTTCTGAGTGTGCTCTTAATTTAATCACTTGCTAGTCTGCCTATACTGCAGCCTTCCTCTCTTCCTCTCCTTCTAATCCTTGAATGGCTCTGTGTTCACCTGTTTCAAATGGATCTTCAGAGTGTAGCTACAGGTTTGAATAATCTCGCCACAAAGGTACAAAATTTGCAAGATTTTGTTGTTCATGCACCTATGTCTGAGCCTAGAATTCCTTTGCCTGAATTCTTCTCGGGGAATAGATCTCACTTTCAAAATTTTAAAAATAATTGCAAATTGTTTTTGTCCCTGAAGTCTCGCTCTGCCGGAGACCCTGCACAGCAGGTCAGGATTGTAATTTCCTTGCTCCGGGGCGACCCTCAAGACTGGGCTTTTGCATTGGCACCAGGGGATCCTGCGTTGCTCAATGTGGATGCGTTTTTTCTGGCCTTGGGGTTGCTTTATGAGGAACCTCATTTAGAGCTTCAGGCGGAAAAGGCCTTGATGTCCTTGTCTCAGGGGCAAGATGAAGCTGAAATATACTGCCAAAAATTCCGCAAATGGTCTGTGCTTACTCAGTGGAATGAGTGCGCCCTGGCGGCGATTTTCAGAGAAGGTCTCTCTGATGCCATTAAGGATGTTATGGTGGGGTTCCCTGTGCCTGCGAGTCTGAATGAGTCCATGACGATGGCTATTCAGATCGATAGGCGTCTGCGGGAGCGCAAACCTGTGCACCATTTGGCGGTGTCTACTGAGAAAACGCCAGAAAATATGCAATGTGATAGAATTCTGTCCAGAAGCGAGCGGCAGAATTTTAGACGAAAAAATGGGTTGTGCTTCTATTGTGGTGATTCAACTCATGTTATATCAGCATGCTTTAAGCGTACTAAGAAGCCTGACAAGTCTGTTTCAATTAGCACTTTACAGTCTAAGTTTATTCTTTCTGTGACCCTGATTTGTTCTTTGTCATCTATTACCGCGGACGCCTATGTCGACTCTGGCGCTGCTTTGAGTCTTATGGATTGGTCCTTTGCCAAACGCTGTGGGTATGATTTGGAGCCATTGGAGGCTCCGATACCTCTGAAAGGGATTGACTCCACCCCATTGGCTAGTAATAAACCACAATACTGGACACAAGTGACTATGCGTGTTAATCCGGATCACCAGGAGGTTATTCGCTTTCTGGTGCTGTATAATCTACATGATGTTTTGGTGCTGGGATTGCCATGGCTGCAATCTCATAACCCAGTCCTCGACTGGAGAGCTATGTCTGTGTTAAGCTGGGGATGTAAAGGAACTCATGGGGACGTACCTTTGGTTTCCATTTCATCATCTATTCCCTCTGAGATTCCTGAATTCTTGTCTGACTTTCGTGACGTTTTTGAAGAACCCAAGGTTGGTTCACTACCTCCGCACCGGGAGTGCGATTGTGCCATAGACTTGATCCCGGGTAGTAAATACCCTAAGGGTCGTTTATTTAATCTGTCTGTGCCTGAACACGCTGCTATGCGAGAATATATAAAGGAGTCCTTGGAAAAGGGACATATTCGTCCTTCGTCATCTCCCTTAGGAGCCGGTTTTTTCTTTGTGTCTAAGAAAGACGGCTCTTTGAGGCCGTGTATTGATTATCGACTTTTGAATAAAATCACGGTTAAATATCAATATCCGTTACCACTGCTTACTGATTTGTTTGCTCGTATAAAGGGGGCCAAGTGGTTCTCTAAGATTGATCTCCGTGGGGCGTATAATTTGGTGCGAATCAAGCAGGGGGATGAGTGGAAAACCGCATTTAATACGCCCGAGGGCCATTTTGAGTATTTGGTGATGCCTTTTGGTCTTTCAAATGCCCCTTCAGTCTTCCAGTCCTTTATGCATGACATTTTCCGCGATTATTTGGATAAATTTATGATTGTGTATCTGGATGATATTCTGATTTTTTCGGATGACTGGGACTCTCATGTCCAGCAGGTCAGGAGGGTTTTTCAGGTTTTGCGGTCTAATTCCTTGTGTGTGAAGGGTTCTAAGTGTGTTTTTGGGGTTCAGAAGATTTCCTTCTTGGGATACATTTTTTCCCCCTCTTCCATCGAGATGGATCCTGTCTAGGTTCAGGCTATTGGTGATTGGACGCAACCCTCTTCTCTTAAGAGTCTTCAGAAATTTTTGGGCTTTGCTAACTTTTATCGTCGATTTATTGCTGGTTTTTCTGATGTTGTAAAACCATTGACTGATTTGACTAAGAAGGGTGCTGATGTTGCTGATTGGTCCCCTGATGCTGTGGAGGCCTTTCGGGAGCTCAAGCGCCGCTTTTCTTCCGCCCCAGTGTTGCGTCAGCCTGATGTTGCTCTTCCTTTTCAGGTTGAGGTCGACGCTTCTGAAATCGGAGCTGGGGCGGTGTTGTCGCAGAGAAGTTCCGACTGCTCCGTGATGAGACCTTGTGCTTTTTTTTCCCGTAAATTTTCGCCCGCCGAGCGGAATTATGATATTGGGAATCGGGAGCTTTTGGCCATGAAGTGGGCTTTTGAGGAGTGGCGTCACTGGCTTGAGGGGGCCAGACATCAGGTGGTGGTATTGACTGACCACAAAAATTTAATTTACCTTGAGTCTGCCAGGCGCCTGAATCCTAGACAAGCGCGCTGGTCGTTGTTTTTCTCTCGGTTTAATTTTGTGGTGTCTTACCTACCGGGTTCTAAGAATGTTAAGGCGGATGCCCTTTCTAGGAGTTTTGAGCCTGACTCCCCTGGTAATTCTGAGCCCACAGGTATCCTTAAAGATGGAGTGATATTGTCTGCCGTTTCTCCAGACCTGCGGCGGGCCTTGCAGGAGTTTCAGGCGGATAGACCTGATCGTTGCCCACCTGGTAGACTGTTTGTTCCTGATGATTGGACCAGTAGAGTCATCTCTGAGGTTCATTCTTCTGCGTTGGCAGGTCATCCTGGAATCTTTGGTACCAGGGATTTGGTGGCAAGGTCCTTCTGGTGGCCTTCCCTGTCACGAGATGTGCGAGGCTTTGTGCAGTCTTGTGACGTTTGTGCTCGGGCCAAGCCTTGTTGTTCTCGGGCTAGTGGATTGTTGTTACCCTTGCCTATCCCGAAGAGGCCTTGGACGCACATCTCGATGGATTTTATTTCGGATCTGCCTGTTTCTCAGAAGATGTCTGTCATCTGGGTGGTGTGTGACCGTTTCTCTAAGATGGTCCATCTGGTTCCCTTGCCTAAGTTGCCTTCTTCTTCCGAGTTGGTTCCTCTGTTTTTTCAAAATGTTGTTCGTTTGCATGGTATTCCGGAGAATATCGTTTCTGACAGAGGGACCCAATTCGTGTCTAGATTTTGGCGGGCATTCTGTGCTAGGATGGGCATAGATTTGTCTTTTTCGTCTGCTTTCCATCCTCAGACTAATGGCCAGACCGAGCGGACTAATCAGACCTTGGAGACATATTTGAGGTGTTTTGTGTCTGCGGATCAGGATGATTGGGTTGCTTTTTTGCCTTTGGCGGAGTTCGCCCTCAATAATCGGGCCAGCTCTGCCACCTTGGTGTCCCCGTTTTTCTGTAATTCGGGGTTTCATCCTCGATTTTCCTCCGGTCAAGTGGAATCTTCGGATTGTCCTGGAGTGGATGCTGTGGTGGAGAGGTTGCATCAGATTTGGGGGCAGGTGGTGGACAATTTGAAGTTGTCCCAGGAGAAGACTCAGCTTTTTGCCAACCGCCGTCGTCGTGTTGGTCCTCGGCTTTGTGTTGGGGACTTGGTGTGGTTGTCTTCTCGTTTTGTCCCTATGAGGGTTTCTTCTCCTAAGTTTAAGCCTCGGTTCATCGGCCCGTACAAGATATTGGAGATTCTTAACCCTGTGTCCTTCCGTTTGGACCTCCCTGCATCCTTTTCGATTCATAATGTTTTTCATCGGTCATTGTTGCGCAGGTATGAGGTACCAGCTGTGCCTTCCGTTGAGCCTCCTGCTCCGGTGTTGGTTGAGGGTGAGTTGGAGTACGTTGTGGAAAAGATCTTGGACTCTCGTGTTTCCAGACGGAAACTCCAGTATCTGGTCAAATGGAAGGGATACGGTCAGGAGGATAATTCTTGGGTCACTGCCTCTGATGTTCATGCCTCCGATCTTGTCCGTGCCTTTCATAGGGCTCATCCTGATCGCCCTGGTGGTTCTGGTGAGGGTTCGGTGCCCCCTCCTTGAGGGGGGGGTACTGTTGTGAAATTGGATTCTGGGCTCCCCCGGTGGCCACTTGTGGAATTTAACTTGTGTGCATCATCCCCTCTGTTCACCTGCTCCTATCAGGATGTGGGAGTCGCTATATAACCTTGCTCCTCTGTCAGTTTCATGCCGGTCAACAATGTAATCAGTAGCCTTTCTGTGCATGTTCCTGCTACTAGACAACTCCCAGCTAAGTTGGACTTTTGTCCTTGTGTGTTTTTGCATTTTGTTCCTGTTCACAGCTGCTGTTTCGTTACTGTGTCTGGAAAGCTCTTGTGAGCGGAAATTGCCACTCTGGTGTTATGAGTTAATGCTAGAGTCTTAAAGTAATTTCTGGATGGTGTTTTGATAGGGTTTTCTGCTGACCATGAAAGTGCCCTTTCTGTCTTCATGCTATCTAGTAAGCGGACCTCGATTTTGCTAAACCTATTTTCATACTACGTTTGTCATTTCATCTTAAATCACCGCCAATATATGTGGGGGCCTCTGTCTGCCTTTTGGGAAAATTTCTCTAGAGGTGAGCCAGGACTGTCTTTTCCTCTGCTAGGATTAGGTAGTTCTCCGGCTGGCGCTGGGCATCTAGGGATAAAAAAAACGTAGGCATGCTACCCGGCCACTTCTAGTTGTGCGGCAGGTTTAGTTCATGGTCAGTATAGTTTCCATCTTCCAAGAGCTAGTTCTCATATATGCTGGGCTATGTTCTCTCGCCATTGAGAATCATGACAGAGTGTGCACTGGCCGCTAATTTTAGAAATGGCCTTTCTGAGGCCATTAAGAATGTTATGGTGGGTTTTCCCATTCCCACAGGTCTGAATGATACCATGTCCCTGGCTATTCAAATTGACCGGCGGTTGCGGGAGCGCAAAACCGCAAATTCCCTCATGTTGTTGTCTGAACAGACACCTGATGTGATGCAATGTGATAGAAAAACCGCAAATTCCCTCATGGTGTTGTCTGAACGGACATCTGATTTGATGCAATGGGATAGAATCCTGACTAGAAATGAGAGGAAAATTCATAGACGCCGGAATGGCTTGTGCTACTACTGTGGTGATTCTACACATGTTATCTCAGCATGCTCTAAACGTATATCTAAGGTTGTTAGTCCTGTCACCGTTGGTAATTTGCATCCTAAGTTTATTCTGTCTGTAACTTTGATTTGCTCACTGTCATCTTATCCTGTCATGGCGTTTGTAGATTCAGGTGCTGCCCTGAGTCTTATGGATCTCTCATTTGCTAAGCGCTGTGGTTTTATTCTTGAACCATTAGAAAATCCTATCCCTCTTAGGGGTATTGATGCTACGCCATTGGCAGAAAATAAGCCGCAGTATTGGACACAGGTTACTATGTGCATGACTCCTGAACACCGCGAGGTGATACGTTTTCTCGTTCTACATAAAATGCATGATTTGGTTGTTTTGGGGCTGCCATGGTTACAGACCCATAATCCAGTCCTTGACTGGAAGGCTATGTCAGTGTCTAGTTGGGGCTGTCGTGGTATTCATGAGGATTCCCTGCCTGTGTCTATTGCTTCTTCTACGCCTTCGGAAGTTCCGGAGTACTTGTCTGATTATCAGGATGTCTTTAGCGAGTCCAGGTCCAGTGCATTGCCTCCTCATAGGGAATGTGACTGTGCAATAGATTTGATTCCAGGCAGTAAATTTCCTAAGGGAAGACTGTTTAATCTGTCGATACCTGAACATACCGCTATGCGTTCATATATCAAGGAGTCTCTGGAGAAAGGACACATCCGTCCGTCTTCTTCCCCTCTTGGTGCGGGATTCTTTTTTGTGGCTAAAAAGGACGGATCTTTGAGGCCTTGTATTGACTATCGGCTTTTAAATAAGATCACTGTTAAATTTCAGTATCCTTTGCCGCTGTTGTCTGACTTGTTTGCCCGGATTAAAGGTGCCAAGTGGTTTACCAAGATAGACCTTCGTGGTGCGTACAACCTTGTGCGCATTAAGCAAGGGGATGAATGGAAAACCGCATTCAATACGCCCGAAGGTCATTTTGAGTACTTGGTGATGCCTTTTGGGCTCTCTAATGCCCCTTCAGTTTTTCAGTCCTTTATGCATGACATTTTCCGGAACTATCTGGATAAATTTCTGATCGTTTATCTGGATGATATTCTGTTTTTTTCTGATAATTGGGACTCGCATGTGGAGCAGGTCAGGATGGTCTTTAAAATTTTGCGTGAAAATTCTTTGTTTGTCAAGGGCTCAAAGTGTCTTTTTGGTGTACAGAAGGTTCCCTTTTTGGGGTTCATTTTTTCCCCTTCTGCTGTGGAGATGGACCCAGTCAAGGTCCGAGCTATTCTTGATTGGACTCAGCCCTCGTCAGTTAAGAGTCTTCAGAAGTTCTTGGGTTTCGCTAACTTCTACCGTCGTTTTATCGCTAACTTTTCTAGCATTGTGAAACCTTTGACGGATATGACCAAGAAGGGCTCCGATGTGGTTAATTGGGCTCCTGCTGCCGTGGAGGCTTTCCAGGAGTTGAAACGTCGGTTTACTTCGGCGCCTGTTTTGTGCCAGCCTGATGTCTCGCTTCCCTTTCAAGTTGAGGTGGATGCTTCAGAGATTGGAGCAGGGGCCGTTTTGTCGCAGAGAGGCCCTGGTTGCTCTGTTATGAGACCTTGCGCCTTTTTCTCTAGGAAGTTTTCGCCTGCGGAGCGAAATTATGATGTGGGCAATCGGGAGTTGTTGGCCATGAAATGGGCATTTGAGGAGTGGCGTCATTGGCTCGAGGGTGCTAAGCATCGTGTGGTGGTCTTGACTGATCACAAAAATCTGATGTATCTCGAGTCTGCTAAACGCCTGAATCCTAGACAGGCCCGCTGGTCATTGTTTTTCTCCCGATTTGACTTTGTTGTCTCGTATTTACCAGGTTCAAAGAATGTGAAGGCCGATGCTCTTTCCAGGAGCTTTGTGCCTGATGCTCCTGGAGTCGCTGAACCTGTTGGTATTCTTAAGGATGGTATTATCTTGTCAGCTATTTCTCCTGATCTGCGACGTGTGTTGCAGAGATTTCAGGCTGATAGGCCTGATTCTTGTCCACCTGACAGACTGTTTGTGCCTGATAAGTGGACCAGCAGAGTCATTTCCGAGGTTCATTCCTCGGTGTTGGCAGGTCACCCAGGAATTTTTGGCACCAGAGATCTGGTGGCCAGATCCTTTTGGTGGCCTTCCTTGTCTAGGGATGTGCGGTCATTTGTACAGTCCTGTGGGACTTGTGCTCGAGCTAAGCCTTGCTGTTCTCGTGCCAGCGGGTTGCTCTTGCCCTTGCCTGTCCCTAAGAGACCTTGGACACATATCTCCATGGATTTCATTTCTGATCTTCCGGTGTCTCAGGGCATGTCTGTTATCTGGGTGATATGTGATCGCTTCTCCAAGATGGTCCATTTGGTTCCTTTGCCTAAACTGCCTTCCTCTTCCGATCTGGTTCCTGTGTTTTTCCAGAACGTGGTTCGTTTGCACGGCATCCCTGAGAATATTGTGTCAGACAGAGGATCCCAGTTCGTTTCCAGATTCTGGCGATCCTTTTGTAGTAGGATGGGCATTGACTTGTCGTTTTCGTCTGCTTTCCATCCTCAGACTAATGGACAGACGGAGCGAACTAATCAGACTTTGGAGGCTTATTTGAGGTGTTTTGTCTCTGCTGATCAGGACGATTGGGTGACCTTCTTGCCGTTAGCTGAGTTTGCCCTTAATAATCGGGCTAGTTCCGCCACCTTGGTTTCGCCGTTTTTCTGCAACTCTGGTTTCCACCCTCGTTTTTCTTCGGGTCATGTGGAACCTTCTGACTGCCCTGGGGTGGATTCTGTGGTGGATAGGTTGCAGCGGATCTGGAATCTTGTGGTGGACAACTTGAAGTTGTCACAGGAGAGGGCTCAGCGCTTTGCCAACCGCCGCCGCGGTGTGGGTCCCCGACTACGTGTTGGGGATTTGGTGTGGCTTTCTTCCCGCTTTGTTCCTATGAAGGTTTCCTCTCCCAAATTTAAACCTCGTTTTATTGGTCCTTACAAGATATTGGAAATTCTTAATCCTGTATCCTTTCGCCTGGATCTACCTGTGTCGTTTGCTATCCACAACGTGTTTCATAGGTCCTTGTTGCGGCGGTACGTTGTGCCTGTGGTTCCTTCTGCTGAGCCTCCTGCTCCGGTGTTGGTTGAGGGCGAGTTGGAGTACGTGGTGGAGAAGATCTTGGATTCTCGTCTCTCCAGGCGGAGGCTTCAGTACCTGGTCAAGTGGAAGGGCTATGGTCAGGAAGATAATTCCTGGGTGGTCGCCTCTGATGTTCATGCGGCCGATTTAGTTCGTGCCTTTCACGCCGCTCATCCTGATCGCCCTGGTGGTCGTGGTGAGGGTTCGGTGACCCCTCACTAAGGGGGGGGTACTGTTGTGATTTTGCTTTTTGCTCCCTCTAGTGGTCATTAGTGATTTGACTCTGGAGCGTCTGTCTTTTCCTATATCCTCACCTGGGCCGTTAGTTCAGGGGCGTTGCTATATAAGCTCCCTGGACCTTCAGTTCAATGCCTGGCATCGTTGAAATCAGAGCTAATCTGTTGTGCTCTTGTCCTCTGATCCTGGTTCCTGTTTTTCAAGCTAAGTCTGCTTCTTTGCTTTTTGCTTTTGTTTTGTTTGGTATTTTTGTCCAGCTTGTTCCTATCTGTATCCTGACCTTTGCTGGAAGCTCTAGGGGGCTGGTGTTCTCCCCCCGGACCGTTAGACGGTTCGGGGGTTCTTGAATCTCCAGCGTGGATTTTTATAGGGTTTTTGTTGACCAGATAAGTTATCTTGCTATATTCTGCTATTAGTAAGCTGGCCTCTCTTTGCTGAACCTGGTTCATTTCTGTGTTTGTCATTTCCTCTTACCTCACCGTTATTATTTGTGGGGGGCTTGTATCTTGCTTTGGGGTCCCTTTCTCTGGAGGCAAGAGAGGTCTTTGTTTTCTTCTCCTAGGGGTAGTTAGATTCTCCGGCTGGCGCGAGTCATCTAGCGATCACCGTAGGCATGATCCCCGGCTACTTCTAGTGTTGGCGTTAGGAGTAGCTATTTGGTCAACCCAGTTACCACAGCCCTATGAGCTGGATTTTTGTATCTTGCAGACTTACACGTTCCTCTGAGACCCTGTCCACTGGGGTCATAACACCCCATGTACTTCCTCCATGCTGGTCATGTGGGCGCTGAGCGCATCAGCGCTGACGATGTGTGGCGCGTCATAGGCCACATGTTGGTCACTTCCGGCCCCGTATACTTAAAATGCTGGGAACTCTTCCATCCTCCACGCCCCCTGAGGAAGGAGTTTTTTTAGGCTCCGAAACGCGCGTCGGGTGCGCTCCTGGCTGCTGGCTCTGATTGAGAAGGTATCCATACCATATATAGTATTCTTTATTATACGGCCATTGGTGGCGGTGGTGGGGTATAATGATTGTTCATAAGTATATACCTTCAGCCTCGTATGTTATTTGCTTTGTTTATTCCCACAGCACTATGGTTACTGTAGCCAGCCAGCCTGGAGCCTGTGGGCTCTGAGTCCGTTGTCTAGGCTGCATCTTGTCCCTTTCTGTTATCCATCTACCTGTTCTGATTTTATATATTTTTTTAACTATGTACTAATAAAGACATACTTTTATGGGAGACTTTTGACTGCATATGTGTGAAGTGTTTTGCCTTGAGGTTGGCAGTTGTTTTGGTTATATATGCATTGAGGTACCCTAGATATTGCTTTATCGCCACTTTCTGATACAGGTATCTCTGCATTATTATGTTTCTAACATATCTTTTACAGGATTAAGAGACATGCCGATAAGAGACGCCTGGATCCTCCGTCATATCAGCCAGGTGATAAGGTCTGGTTGTCTTCCAGGTTCATTCGTCTTAAAATTCCTTTGTATAAATTGGGTCCTCGGTACATTGGTCCTTTCGAGATTTTGGCTCGTATTAACGACGTTGCCTACAAATTGAAATTGCCCGCTTCTCTTCGCATACCCAACTCTTTTCACGTTTCCCTTCTGAAACCAGTCATTTTCAATCAGTTCCATGCTTCTCCTGCTCAAACTCCTTTGCCGGTTTCTAACCCGGACGTTTTTGAGGTTAAAGATATTCTTGCCATGAAAAGGTCTAGAGGTAAAACTCTCTTTTTGGTCGATTGGAAGGGTTTTGGTCCCGAGGAGAGGTCTTGGGAACCCTGTGAAAACATACAGGCTCCTCGTATTTTAGCCAGATTCCTTTCTGGTCTTAGAAAGAGGGGGAGTAAGGAGAGGGGTACTGTCACAGTGCCACTCAGCACCACCGCTCCTGCCGCCCCACCTGCCACTCCGCCCCCTGTTCGCCGGCATACTTACCCAACCCAGCGCGCTCCTGCGGTGTGCGTGCGCCTTCCGGTCTCTTCTCCTCCAGTCTCGCCACCGGTCCCTGGCTCCCATCGGGTGCGCGTGCGCACTCCTCTCTCCAAGTCCTTCCGCGCACGCGCACTTCCTTCCTCTGCTCTACTGATGCTCCCTTCCTCCTCTCTCTGACCCTGGAGGACCCTGACCTGGAAGTCTTTCTGCATCTCTCCTATTTAAGGTAACTCCTTCATCTGCTCCATGCCTGATTGTCATTTGTCCTCATTTGACCCAGGTCCCTCTGTGCCTTGATCTGTCCTGTGCATTCGCCATTCCTTGCTCTGTCCTGTGCGTTCATCATACCTTGCCTGTCCTGTGTTTCCGCCATACCCTGCCTGCCCTGTGTTTCCACCATAACCTGCCTGTCCAGTGTTTCTGCCATACCCTGCCTGTCCAGTGTTCCCGCCATAACCTGCCTGTCTTCTGTTTCCGCCATACCCTGCCTGTCCTGTGTTCCCACCATATCCAGTCTGTCCTGGGTGTCCGCCATACCCTGCCTATTCTTTGTCTCGGTCATTGCCAGTCAGTCCTGTGTCTCCGTTATAGCCAGATCTGCGGGTATCAGCTTCTGCGGCAATAGTCTCCCTCGGGCCTGCCCCTAACGCTCCCTGTATTGGGGGTGGTCTACCTGGCCAGCTCGCCCTTGGGACATTCATTGTGGTTTTGTGGGTTTACCTTAGGAGTTCCAAAAGAGCTGACACTGGGCTACTCTGCTGACTAGCAGACACTGAAGCTTTGGAGCAGACCTCTGAATCCCAGGCCATAGTATGAGTAAACAACTCTGCAGACGACCCCACCCAACTGGAATTGACGATGGCAACATCATGTAAAACTCAACAAGGGGACTAAATAAAAGAGTCTCCATTTTTTTAAAAAATTCGGCCACAGACACCACTTAAGTGGCATCAATTTCGCCAGAGTTTTTTAAAACGGTTGGTGAGGTGATTTTCAAAAATCATCAAGCTTTTAGTCTCCCCAAGATGACACAGGGGTAGAAAAGTCCTTGTGGATCCAGGATTTGTTCATCTTGATGAACGATAGTCTGTCTACATTGTCACTGGACAGCCGCGTGCGTTTATCTGTCAGCACACCACCAGCAGCGCTGAACACACGTTCAGAGAGAACGCTGGCTGCGGGGCACGACAAGATCTCCAAGGCATGAGTGGCGAGCTCAGGCCATTTTTCAAGATTGGAAGCCCAAAATGAGCAAGGGTCCAGTTCCACAGTCATGGCATCGATGGTAACTTGGAGATACTCTTGTAGCATCCTCTCTAGGCGTTGGCTGTGCGTCAGACTTCTTGTCTCCTGTGGCCTTGCAAAGGATGGTCTAAAAAAATCTTGAAACGATTGGAAAAAATTGCTGTTACCACCAGATACGATGTTACTGTTACGGTTAGAGTGATGACTCGATAGTCCCACGGTTGGCAAGTTAGAACTCAGAGATTGACTACGTGCACCACTGGTGTTTTGTGGAAAAGCAGATGTTAGATTCTGTAACAGTCTCTGCTGATACTCCTGCATGCGTGAATCCCTTTCTATGGCAGGAATTATTTCGCCAAATTTGCTTTTGTACCGGGGATCTAAGAGTGTGGCAAACCAGTAGTCGGCATTACTTCGGATTCTGACAATCCGAGGGTCATGTTGCAGGTAGTGCAGCAAGAAGGCACTCATGTGTCTTGCGCATCCAGGAGGACCAAGTCCTTGTTGTCTTGGTGGTGGCGAGGTGAGAATCAGGCTTCCTTCGTCTGCCCTCTCCCCCCAACCTCGCACAACAGAAATTTGATCAAGGTCTCCCTCATCTGATGAGTCTTCCATGCCCAGCGCCAGTTCGTCCTCCACTTCTTCCTCGCCTCCTGCACCTTCCTCAACAGTTTGGCTGCTACCATGCACCCTCGGTAATCCCTCTCCCCCAGCCTCCAATGCCAGCCGCCTTGGTGCTGCCAACCTTCTTGACCTTGGAGATATGATCCCTTCCGCATACGACTCCTCCTGTTCCTCCTCCTCCTCTTGTTCCACCACCTGACTCCGAACACTGTGTAAGGTGTGCTCCAGCATGTAAATCACCGGAATGGTCATGCTGATAATGGCATCGTCAGCACTAAACATCTTCGTTGCTATTTCAAAACTGTGCAGAAGGGTGCATAGGTCCCTGATCTGAGACCACTCCTGCAGCGTGAATTGCCCCACCTCTTGAGCTCGTTGGCCCAGGCTATACGTCATAACGTATTGCACCAGGGCTCGTCGGACAGTGCAGACACTGCTCCTAGGCCCAAAACTATTAACTGGATTAGATGCAGTGAAAATAGAGATACACAGGCGGTATAGTTTGTTTCACAGGCGGGCTACTCTGCTGACGTGAAGACACTACTCCTAGGCCCAAAACTATTAACTGGATTAGATGCAGTAAAAATTGAGATACACAGGCGGTATAGTTTGTTTCACAGGCGGGCTACTCTGCAGACGTGCAGACACTGCTCCTAGGCCCAAAACTATTAACTGGATTTGATGCAGTAAAAATAGAGTTAGGCTACATTCACATTTGCATTGTTGGGCATTGCATCGGTGACGCAACGCACAACACATGCAAAACGCATTGTTTTGTGAGGCATGCGTCCATTTTTGGCATGATTTTTGGCGCAAAAAAACTGCATCATGCAGCGTCCTCTGCGCCCTGACGCTTGCGCCAAAAATGACGCATGCGTCACAAAATGCAAGACAACGCATGTCCATGCGCCCCCATGTTAAATATAGGGGCGCATGACGCATGCGTCGCTATGCGTCGCCGAACCTGCGCCCGACGCAACGCAAATGTGAACGTAGCCACACACAGGCGGTATAGTTAGTTTCACAGGCGGGCTACTCTGCTGACATGCAGACACTGCTCCTAGGCACAAAACTATTAACTGGATTAGATGCAGTAAAAATAGAGATACACAAGCGGTATAGTTAGTTTCACAGGTGGGCTACTCTGCTGATGTGCAGACACTGCTCCTGGGCCCAAAACTATTAACTGGATTTGATGCAGTAAAAATAGAGTTAGGCTACTTTCACATTTCCGTTGTTGGGTGTTGCATCAGTGACGCAACGCACAACGCATGCAAAACGCATGCAAAACACATTGTTTCGTGACGCATGCGTCCATTTTTGGCATGATTTTTGGCGCAAAAAAAACTGCATCACGCAGCTTCCTCTGCGCCCTGACGCTTGCGCCAAAAATGACGCATGCGTCACAAAACGCAAGACAACGCATGTCCATGCGCCCCCATGTTAAATATAGGGGCGCATGACGCATGCGTCGCTATGCGTCGCCGAACCTGCGCCCGACGCAACGCAAATGTGAACGTAGCCATACACAGGCGGTATAGTTTGTTTCACAGGCGGGCTACTCTGCTGACGTGCAGACACTGCTCCTAGGCCCTAAACTATTAACTGGATTAGATGCAGTGAAAATAGAGATACACAGGCGGTATAGTTTGTTTCACAGGCTGGCTACTCTGCTGACGTGCAGACACTGCTCCTAGGCCCAAAACTATTAACTGGATTAGATGCAGTAAAAATTCAGATACACAGGCGGTATAGTTAGTTTCACAGGCGGGCTACTCTGCTGATGGGCAGACACTGCTCCTAGGCCCAAAACTATTACCTGGATTAGATGCAGTAAAAATTGAGATACACAGGCGGTATAGTTTGTTTCACAGGCGGGCTACTCTGCTGAGGTGCAGACACTGCTCCTAGGCCCTAAACTATTAACTGGATTAGATGCAGTGAAAATAGAGATACACAGGCGGTACAGTTTGTTTCACAGGCTGGCTACTCTGCTGACGTGCAGACACTGCTCCTAGGCCCAAAACTATTAACTGGATTAGATGCAGTAAAAATAGAGATACACAGGCGGTATAGTTAGTTTCACAGACGGGCTACTCTGCTGACGTGCAGACACTGCTCCTAGGCCCAAAACTATTAACTGGATTAGATGCAGTAAAAATTGAGATACACAGGCGGTATAGTTTGTTTCACAGGCGGGCTACTCTGCTGACGTGCAGACACTGCTCCTAGGCCCAAAACTATTAACTGAATTAGATGCAGTAAAAATTGAGATACACAGGCGGTATAGATAGTTTCACAGGCGGGCTACTCTGCTGATGTGCAGAACTATTAACTGGATTAGATGCAGTGAAAATTGAGATACACAGGAGGTGTAGTTAGTTTCACAGGCGGGCTACTCTGCTGACGTGTAGACACTGCTCCTAGGCCCAAAACTATTAACTGGATTAGATGCAGTGAAAATAGAGATACACAGGCGGTGTAGTTAGCTTCACAGGCGGGCTACTCTGCTGACGTGCAGACACTGCTACTAAGCCCAAAACCCCAAAACGATTTACTGGGTTAGATGCAGTAAAAATTGAGATACACAGGCGGTGTAGCTAGCTTCACAGGTGGGCTACTCTGCTGACGTGCAGACACTGCTACTAAGCCCAAAACCCCAAAACAATTTACTGGGTTAGATGCAGTAAAAATTGAGATACACAGGCGGTGTAGCTAGCTTCACAGGCGGGCTACTCAGATGACTATCAGACAATGCTACTAGCCCACATGGATTGGCTAAGCTAGATTACACCAAATGCTGTGACAAACACTTGCACAGCACTGGCTCAGATCTGCCTGGCAAACAGTGCTATGAACTGCTGTAACCTACCCTGAAAAGGGCTGATATTACAACTTGTCCCGACTCCTCCCGACTCCCTAAACCTATCTCTCTGACAAATAGCTCCAAAAAAACACTCTTCATCTGTATAGCGCCCACAGCAGCAGCGGTGCCGTCTAACACTAAGCTGCAGCAGTGAGGAAATGGTGGCGATGGGGCAAATGGCTGGTTCTTATAGGGCAAGGACATGTGACATACACAGCCAATGACACATGCCCTTGCTTCTGTGCTATGTGTGTGTGTACTGCTGATAGGCTGAGAGACTGCACCGCCCCTCTGTAAATGCGGGAAAGAAAAAAATATGGAGATCGGCGTTATTTCAGCACAGATCTATCCCCCACCCACTATAGACTGAAACAGTCCATTAACAATGATAAACAGTTTTAATGTGCAAATCAAGCTAGGCTTTTGGTGAACGAACAGTTATTGAACAGAAACTCGAACAGCCGAATTTTAACCCCTTCCTGACATCAGACGTACTATCCCGTCGAGGTGGGGTGGGCCCGTATGACCGCCGACGGGATAGTACGTCATCACCGATCAGCGGCGCTCACGGGGGGAGCGCGGCCGATCGCGGCCGGGTGTCAGCTGCATATCGCAGCTGACATCCGGCACTATGTGCCAGGAGCGGTCATGGACCGCCCCCGGCACATTAACCCCCGGCACACCGCGATCAAACATGATCGCGGTGTACCGGCGGTATAGGGAAGCATCGCGCAGGGAGGGGGCTCCCTGCGGGCTTCCCTGAGACCCCCGGAGCAACGCGATGTGATCGCGTTGCTGCGAGGGTCTCCTACCTTCTTCCTGGCTGCAGGTCCCGGATCCAAGATGGCCGCGGCATCCGGGTCCTGCAGGGAAGGAGGTGGCTTACCGAGTGTCTGCTCAGAGCAGACACTTGGTAAGCCTGCAGCCCTGCACAGCAGATCGTCGATCTGGCAGAGTGCTGTGCACACTGCCAGATCAACGATCTGTGATGTCCCCCCCTGGGACAAAGTAAAAAAGTAAAAAAAAATTTTTTCCACATGTGTAAAAAAAAAAAAAAAAAAATTCCTAAATAAATAATAAAAAAAATATATATATTATTCCCATAAATACATTTCTTTATCTAAATAAAAAAAACAAAACAATAAAAGTACACATATTTAGTATCGCCGCGTCCGTAACGACCCAACCTATAAAACTGCCCCACTAGTTAACCCCTTCAGTAAACACCGTAAGAAAAAAAAAAAAAAACGAGGCAAAAAACAACGCTTTATTACCATACCGCCGAACAAAAAGTGGAATAACACGCGATCAAAAAGACTGATATAAATATCCATGGTACCGCTGAAAACGTCATCTTGTCCCGCAAAAAACAAGCTGCCATACAGCATCATCAGCAAAAAAATAAAAAAGTTATTGTCCTGAGAATAAAGCGATACCAAAATAATTATTTTTTCTATATTTTAGTTTTTATCGTATAAAAGCGCCAAAACATAAAAAAATGATATAAATGAGATATCGCTGTAATCGTACTGACCCGAAGAATAAAACTGCTTTATCAATTTTACCAAACGCGGAACGGTATAAACGCCTCCCCCAAAAGAAATTCATGAATAGCTGGTTTTTGGTCATTCTGCCTCACAAAAATCGGAATAAAAAGCGATCAAAAATGGTCACGTGTCCGAAAATGTTACCAATAAAAACGTCAACTCGTCCCGCAAAAAACAAGACCTCACATGACTCTGTGGAGCAAAATGTGGAAAAATTATAGGTCTCAAAATGTGGAGACGCAAAAACTTTTTTGCTATAAAAAGCGTCGCTGGTTTCACACTTGCGTTTTTGTCTGCAGCGTTTTTTGCACAAAAAAACGCATGCGTTTTTTCCCTATATTTAACATTGAAAACGCATGCGGTTTTTTTGTACGCGTTTGGTCGCGTTTTCAAACGCATGCGGTTTTTTTCTGCATGCGTTCATTTTCAGAAATACAACCTGCAGTATTTTCTTGCGTTTTTAAGCACATGCGTTTGTTTGCGTTAAAAACGCATGCATTTTTTCGAAAAAAAAACAGAAAACACACTGAAAAGCCACCCACCACCATCAAGGTGATAAAGGGATCCAAACCCTAACCCTAACTCTACCCCTAACCGTTTAATGAACATTTTCTGACAGTCATAGTGCCACGTATTTCAGTGCCACGTATTTCAGTGCCACGTATTTCAGTGCCACGTATTTCAGTGCCACGTGTTTCAGTGCCACGTATTTCAGTGCCACGTATCACGTATTTCAGTGCCACGTATCACGTATTTCAGTGCCACGTATCACGTATTTCAGTGCCACATATTTTAGTACCACGTATTTCAGTTGCACGTATTTCAGTGCCACGTATTTCAGTGCCACGTATTTCAGTGCCACGTATTTCAGTGCCACGTATTTCAGTGCCACGTATTTCAGTGCCACTTATTTCAGTGCCACGTATCACGTATTTCAGTGCCACGTGTTTCAGTGCCATGTATTTAAGTGCCATGTATCACATATTTCAGTGCCACGTATTTCAGTGCCACGTATTTCAGTGCCACGTATTTCAGTGCCACGTATTTCAGTGCCACGTATTTCAGTGCCACGTATTTCAGTGCCACGTATTTAAGTGCCACGTATCACATATTTCAGTGCCACGTATTTAAGTGCCACGTATTTCAGTGCCACGTATTTCAGTGCCACGTATTTCAGTGCCACGTATTTCAGTCACGTTTAGGGTTAGGGTTAGGGGTAGGGTTAGGGTTAGGGTTAGGGCTAGGGTTGGAGGTAAAGTTAGGGTTGGGGCTAAAGTTAGGGTTGGGGCTAAAGTTAGGGTTAGGGTTTGGATTACATTTACGTTTGGATTAGGGTTGGGATTAGAATTATGGGTGTGTCAGGGCTAGGGGAGTGGTTAGGGTTACCGTTGGGATTAGGGTTAGGGGTGTGTTTGGGTTAGGGTTTCAGGTAGAATTGGGGAGTTTCCACTGTCCAGGCACATCAGGGGCTCTCCAAGCGCGACATGGCGTCCAATCTCAATTCCAGCCAATTCTGCGTTGAAAAAGTAAAACAGTGCTCCTTCCCTTCCGAGCTCTCCCGTGCGCCCAAAAAGGGGTTTACCCCAACATATGTGTTATCAGCGTACTCGGGACAAATTGAACAACAACTTCTGGGGTCCAAGTTCTCTTGTTATCCTTAGGAAAATAAAAATTTGGGGGGCTAAAAATCATTTTTGTGGGAAAAAAAAGATGTTTTATTTTCACGGCTCTGCGTTATAAACTGTAGTGAAAAACTTGGGGGTTCAAAGTTCTCACAACACATCTAGATAAGTTCCTTGGGAGGTCTAGTTTCCAATATGGGGTCACTTGTGGGGGGTTTGTACTGTTTGGGTACATCAGGGGCTCTGCAAATGCAACGTGACGCCTGCAGACCAATCCATTTAAGGCTGCATTCCAAATGGCGCTCCTTCCCTTCCGAGCTCTGTCATGCACCCAAACAGTGGTTCCCCCCCACATATGGGGTATCAGCGTACTCAGGACAAATTGGACAACAACTTTTGGGGTCTAATTTATCCTGTTACCCTTGTGAAAATACAAAACTGGGGGCTAAAAAATCATTTTTGTGAAAAAAAAAAAGAATTTTTATTTTCACGGCTTTGCGCTATAAACTTTAGTGAAACACTTGGGGGTTCAAAGTTCTCAAAACACATCTAGATAAGTTCCTTGGGAGGTCTAGTTTCCAATATGGGGTCACTTGTGGGGGGTTTGTACTGTTTGGGTACATCAGGGGCTCTGCAAATGCAATGTGACGGCTGCTGACCAATCCATTTAAGTCTGCATTCCAAATGGCGCTCCTTCCCTTCCGAGCTCTGTCATGCGCCCAAACAGTGGTTCCCCCCACATATGGGGTATCAGTGTACTCAGGACAAATTGGAAAACAAATTTTGGGGTCCAATTTATTCTGTTACCCTTGTAAAAATACAAAGCTGGGTGCTAAAAAATCATTTTTGAGAAAAAAAATAAAAATTATTTTCACATCTCTGCGTTATAATCTGTAGTGAAACACTTGGGGGTTCAAAGCTCTCAAAACACATCTAGATAAGTTCCTTAGGGGGTCTACTTTCCAAAATGGTGACACTTGTAGGGAGTTTCAATGTTTAGGCACATCAGGGGCTCTCCAAACGCAACATGGCGTCCCATCTCAATTCCAGTCAATTTTGCATTGAAAAGTCAAATGGCGCTCCTTCCCTTCCAAGCTCTGCCATGCGCCCAAACAATGGTTTACACCCACATATGGGGTATCAGCATACTCAGGACAAATTGCACAACATTTTTTGGGGTCCAATTTCTTCTCTTACCCTTGGGAAAATAAAAAATTGGGGGCAAAAAGATCATTTTTGTGAAAAAATATGATTTTTTATTTTTACGGCTCTGCATTATAAACTTCTGTGAAGCACTTGGTGGGTCAAAGTGCTCACCACACATCTAGATAAGTTCCTTAGGGGGTCTACTTTCCAAAATGGTGTCACTTGTAGGGAGTTTCAATGTTTAGGCACATCAGGGGCTCTCCAAACGCAACATGGCGTCCCATCTCAATTCCAGTCAATTTTGCATTGAAAAGTCAAATGGCGCTCCTTCCCTTCCAAGCTCTGCCATGCGCCCAAACAATGGTTTACACCCACATATGGGGTATCAGCGTACTCAGGACAAATTGCACAACATTTTTTGGGGTCCAATTTCTTCTCTTACCCTTGGGAAAATAAAAAATTGGGGGCGAAAAGATCATTTTTGTGAAAAAATATGATTTTTTATTTTTACGGCTCTGCATTATAAACTTCTGTGAAGCACTTGGTGGGTCAAAGTGCTCACCACACATCAAGATAAGTTCCTTAGGGGGTCTACTTTCCAAAATGGTGTCACTTGTAGGGGGTTTCAGTGTTTAGGCACATCAGGGGCTCTCCAAACGCAACATGGCGTCCCATCTCAATTCCAGTCAATTTTGCATTGAAAAGTCAAATGGCGCTCCTTTCCTTCCGAGCTCTGCCATACGCCCAAACAGTGGTTTACCCTCACATATGGGGTATCAGCGTACTCAGGACAAATTGTACAACAACTTTGGGGGTCCATTTTCTCCTGTTACCCTTGGTAAAATAAAACAAATTGGAGCTGAAATAAATTGTGTGTGAAAAAAAGTTAAATGTTCATTTTTATTTAAACATTCCAAAAATTCCTGTGAAACACCTGAAGGGTTAATAAACTTCTTGAATGTGGTTTTGAGCACCTTGAGGGGTGCAGTTTTTAGAATGGTGTCACACTTGAGTATTTTCTATCATATAGACCCCTCAAAATGACTTCAAATGAGATGTGGTCCCTAAAAAAAAATGGTGTTGTAAAAATGAGAAATTGCTGGTCAACTTTTAACCCTTATAACTCCGTCACAAAAAAAAATTTTGGTTCCAAAATTGTACTGATGTAAAGTAGACATGTGGGAAATGTTACTTATTAAGTATTTTGCGTGACATATGTCTGTGATTTAAGGGCATAAAAATTCAAAGTTGAAAAATTGCAAAATTTTCAAAATTTTCGCCAAATTTCCATTTTTTTCACAAATAAACGCAAGTTATATCGAATAAATTTTACCACTAACATGAAGTACAATATGTCACGAGAAAACAATGTCAGAATCGCCAAGATCCGTCAAAGGGTTCCAGAGTTATAGCCTCATAAAGGGACAGTGGTCAGAATTGTAAAAATTGGCCCGGTCATTAACGTGCAAACCACCCTTGGGGGTGAAGGGGTTAAGAAAATTGTTCGGGTTGGTCGAACGACTCGAACACCGCCCAAAACAGCTCGAATTTGAAATTGGCGAACAGTTCGACTCGAACACCGCTCATCTCTAGTTACTAATGTGTTACCATAATCCAAAACTGTCAGTAAAATATTTTGTATAAGAAACTACAGCCATGGCAGTAAGCAGGGTGCAGTACAAAATAACTATCATGATGATCCATAGATAATAAACGTTTACACTATACTGATCCTGTAGATCATTGGCTTTATTCACACTGCTATACTGAAAGCTCCATCTGAGAACTGTATGTTTAGCTTTAAACATGATGACATTTTTCTTCAGGAATGCAGGAAAACTTTTGCCAAATACATTTTGGAGAGGCCTTCTTGTTCTCTCATTACAGGTTTTGAAATCATTTTGGCATTAATTTCTTACAAGGAGCCATAATAGAGCAAAGTTATTGTGGTAGTTATATTAGGGATAACTTTTATACATTTTATTGTTTAGTAAAATTCCATTGAGAAGATGTGTAAATTCACATGTACTGTACGGTGCCCCAGTCTCTCCAATGTTACGTGAGTGCGATTGCATGATCCATGTTGATGAATTGTAACCCCTTCACGACATGCGCTGTACATGTACTGTACATTTCATGTCATGAGCCCACATCTTTCCCGGCATATGTCAGCTGTTTTTAACAGCTGACATGTGCCTCTAACAGCCACAGGTAGAATCATGATCCACCCGTGGCTGTTAACCCGTTAAATGCCGCTGTCACTAATCTCACTCATCGGTGACCCAATCACATGATCGCAGGTCACTGATGGGTCGGCATTACAACCAGAGGTCTTCAGCAGACCTCTATGGTTGTCTTAGTCAGATTGGTATGAGCGCCGCCCAGGGGCGTAAGTATAGCGGTCGCAGCTGCGACGGGGCCTGAACTGCTTAGGGGCCCGTCCGTCCACCCGTCTAGCGATAGTGAATGAGAAGGACCCAACCATTGTGACCAGCAGCAGAGAGGCGTCACCGCAGGTCCTCCAGTTACATGAGGGAAGATGGATTGAATGCGGTCACGTGATCCAACCTTGTGAACGGAGAGAGGTGTGTCCACAGGTCCTTCAGCAGCACCGAAGGTGTGAGTGTGAGTGGCTGAGTGCTGCAGCTTTCGGTTTTTAAGCCTAAAAAGCTGCAAGCCCTTGCTGCATCCTCCTCCTCCTGCTGCCGAAGGGTCCCTCAGGCCTCAAATCTGCACCTGTCCTCCTGTTATTAGCAGCCGATTGGTGCCGGGAGCTGTGCGCAGACATTGTAGGTGAGCAGTGGCGGGAAGCTTCCTCATCGCTTTCAGTCATTCCCTGCTCCTGACTAAGGCTAGGGTCACATTGCGTTATGTGACCGCGTTTAACGGACTACGTTACACCGCGGCATAACGCGGTGTTAACGTAGTCCGTTAACGCCGCCATAGCCTGTAATGGTGAGCGCATCGCTAGCGCACGCCCACGTTGGGCGTGCGCTAGCGATGTCGCGTCATTTGAGTGACGGACCTTGGACGCTGCTTGCAGCGTCCGCGGCGCGCCCGAGGTCCGTTCCTCGCTAGTGCAGATCGGGGATCTGCGCTAGCGGGGACACCGAACGAGGACCCTAGGGAAGCATTGCGTTAGCGCAACCCGCTAGCGCTATGCGCTAAACGGATTGCCCTAACGCAATGTGAACCTAGCCTAAGTGGTCTGCGGGACTGGATTCTCGGAGGTAATAGACTCTCGTCGACTCGTGAGTGAATGTGGCGCAGTGTATACAAGTGGCGGCAGGGCGAACACAGTTAATGTACATATCCACAACTGTAAGTCCCAGCAGGAACGTAGACAAGAACCACAGATTTCTACATAGGGCAGCGTGGGTCAAAATACTACAGGGCTCTTTATGGGACTACGCAGCCAATCATAGTACTACTTTTAAAGTCAGTTTTTCTTTAGTTCTATGAGAGCTGTGAGCTTATTGGTTGCTTAAGTCACTTCCACTGTAACGTGAGGTATTAGGCATTAGGTATTATAGTATTATAGTAGTTATATTCTTGTACATAGGGGCATCATTATAGTAGTTGCACTTAAGCATTTTATATTTGTTAATGAAAATAGTTTTTTGACTTATGAATAATTTTATGAGTGGCATTACCAATCATTATAGATATCTGTAAACTAATATATGTCACTCGTATTTTGGGGACCATTTTTGATCTGTATTTGACAGGAAGCATCATCATTAATTAATTTTTTGTGAAATTCTGTTTGATTTTTGTGATATAAATAAAGTATATATTTTAACAATACATTCTTTTGCCTGTCCATTATGGTGGGAGGTTTGGTATATAGATTGTAATTGAATGTGTTTCTTTGCTATCATAAATTTAACGGACTAAAATGTATACATGGATGACTATGAACTGTGCAGTATATTATATAGAGGACTATGGGGGTGCATTATATTATAAGGAGGACTATGGGGGTGCATTATACTTCTTATATGGATCTCCACGACTTCTATGTAAGCCCCTGATGAGTATAATGGTTTATTTTCTTTCATACATTACAGAACAATGGCAGAACGGGGGACAAATATATACCAGAATGGGGCACCGGATAGTTACGCCACTGAGGTCAGACTATACAGCATTGTAACAAAGCTATAGTGTGCGAAATGAATAGGGAAAATGTGAATTTGGGTGGAAAATATTTTGGCATGGTGGGGGGGCCCCATTTGAAAGTTCGCTCCGGGGCCCATAACTTTGTAGTTACGCCACTGGCGCCGCCCGTTGGTTGGCGCTCATCGCAAATGAGCATTTCTGCTACACACAGTTGATCTGATCATCGCCTGTGTGTGGCACAGGCAATCGAGTTATCACAGCTTCTAGTCTCCCATGGAGACTATTGAAGCAAGTGAAAGGTTAAAAAAAAGTTTTAAAAAATATTTAAAAAATATAAAAGTCAAATCACCACACATTTTCCCCATTCACAATAAAACATTTAAAAAAAATTAAATATGCTCATATTTGGTATCGAAGCATTCAGAATCGCTCGCTCTATCAAGATATAAAAAGAACTAACATGATCGGTAAACGGCGCAGCGAAAAAAAGTAAAAACGACATAATTACGTTTTTTGGTCACCGCAAAAAATGCAATAACGGGCTATCAAAAGATCATATCCACAATAGTATCATTAAAAAATGTCAGCTCGGCATTCAAAAATAAGCCCTCACCCAGCCCCAGATCATGAAAACTGGAGAGGCTACGGGTCTCGGAAAATTATGCAATTTTTTTAATTTTTTTCTTTAACAAAGTTTGGATTTTTTTTCACCATTTAAATAAAAAACAATCTATACATGTTTGGTATCTACGAACTCGTAATGACCTGGAGAATCATAATGGCACATCAGTTTTAGCAATTGGTGAACATGGTAAAAAAAAATCCAAAAAACAGTTGTTGAATTGCACTTTTTTGTAATTTCAGCACACTTGGAATTTTTTATCCCATTTTCGTGTACGCAACATGGTAAAATCAATAGAGTTGTTCAAAAGTACATCTCGTCCTGAAAAAAAACAAGCCCTCACATGGCCATATTGACAGAAGAAAAAAGTTATGGCTCTGGGAAGGAGGGGTTGCGAAAAATAGAAACGCAAAAACAAAAAAGGGCTGCGATGAGCAGGGGTTAATGAAACCGGCCATATTTTGTTATACATTGCAGGATCTCATAAGTGTTGTTATAAGTATTGCAGTGTATTTTACTGTATGAGCGACAGCTGGATCGCATGTGCAATTCACATACTAAGTTTAAAAAAACAAACACATTTTTCCAATAAAAAGTCATTTTTTATTTGCTAAATTTTAGCAGAAAAGGTTATTTCATTTTGAAGCTGTGATTAAGAAAAGTTAACCATCTCAAGTAAAGATTGGAACTTAAGCAAAAACTTTCCAAAGCCATTTTTTGTAGATTAATGTGCCCCAAAAGTTTCATATTGCCCTGCAGAAACTGAATGATATCGGCTTTGAAATTGTCGCTTATCTGCCATATTCTCTTCATATGGCCCCATCGGATATTACCTATTTCTAAAACTCAAAAAATAATTGAAAGGATGGCATTTGCTGACTGGTCTAATTTTAAATATCCAGAGGAGGTTGTAATTACTTATGACATCTTTCATGCATGCTTATAGAAAAATGGTGTCTTTATTATTTCATCATCATTATTGCATTATTAGTAGCTCGTCTATTACATCATCTATTTTAGTCTACTGAGCCTTCAGTATTCTATCATCTAAGGCTTCTTTCACACTAGCGTCGGGCTCAGCCCGTCGCCGTGCGTCGGGCCGAGGTCCCCGACGCTAGCGTTGTCCCCGCAGCACAACGGGGGCAGCGGATGCATTTTTCCTGCGCATCCGCTGCCCCATTGTGAGGTGCGGGGAAGTGCGGGGAGGTGGGGGCGGAGTTCCGGCCGCGCATGCGCGGTCGGAAAAAGCGGACCGTCGGGAGCAAAAAACGTTACATGTAATGTTTTTTGCTCCCGACGGTCCGCAACAGCACGGCGCAACCATCGCAGGACGGTTGCGACGTGTGCCATTGCATTGCAAATGCGTCGCTAATGTTAGTCAATGCTGAAAAAACGCATCCTGCAAGCAGTTTTGCAGGATGCGTTTTTTCGGCAAAACGACGCATTTGCGATGTAATGCAGTTAACGCTAGTGTGAAAGTAGCCTTAGGGTGACCAATATAAATCCCAACTCAGCTTCAATGACGTAATCCTAATCACAGTTTCATCACCTATTTTTATTAATGCTTTCTGTGTAAGGTATATAGCTTTAGAAATTCTTAGCTTAGTTTCTTAGCATAGTGACATGTTTCTTTATGATTTTTTCAGATATGCCTCATTCTTGCATTTAAAAAGCGGATAGTCTTTGCTACGTATGCGGAGAAGTCACAAAGTCGAAACTTAACTACCATGATAAGGAAAGCCTACATCTTGTATTTTGGCTGCAGAACAGGAGATCAGGACAAAAGTTCAGCTGCACAAATAAGGTGCAACCCAGTGGGTAGATGGGAAGAGACAATCTATGCCTTTTGAAGTTCCATTGATCTGGAGGGAGGTATCCGATCACACTACCAATTGCAATTGCTTCATGGTGCCCCCCATTAGGAAATGAGTTTTCAAAAAAGAAGTGCACTTTACAGTATTCAAACATTTAATCTGAAATATGCCCAGTACCACATACAGAAGAACTGCTGGTTCCAAAAGCACCAGAAACATTTTCAGTCAAGTCAAGTGAGGAAGGAGAGGGCGCTTGGTGTCATGAAGCATCTTCCTCTCACAACTCCGTCTTAGTGTAACCAACCTCAACTGAACCACACCTTATAAGTAGAGATGAGCGAATATCTCAGTGTTCAGTTTTGATTATGATAGCCGATTTTGCAGAATTCGCTGATTTATTCATCGAATATTCCCCGAACGCCATTTAAGTCAATGGGAGGCAATAGCAAATGGATACACAACACCTTCTAACATTCCCAAAAGCTGCCAAAACACATCAAATTAGGGGCAGGCACCAGGAAAGTGGCCTCAATTCACCCAGTACAAATTTTAGAATGGCACGGCAGCAATCAGCCATACATGAGGTATCAGGGTGTGTGCCAGCATTTACAGCTTTGAATTGAACTCCAAACTAAAACAAGGTGGGTGATGCAGGTTTAGGTCTGCTGTCCTGGGAGCCTTGGTACCACATGGAAAAGCTCTACCTGCTTTTATGCTCAGCCACACCCAGGTGGCACAAATATCAGTTTCATAGACTACTATTGTCAGAAAAAA
Source organism: Ranitomeya variabilis (assembly GCF_051348905.1). Classification (NCBI taxonomy): domain Eukaryota; kingdom Metazoa; phylum Chordata; class Amphibia; order Anura; family Dendrobatidae; genus Ranitomeya; species Ranitomeya variabilis. The sequence continues at coordinate 411,200,428 of NC_135234.1, read as the reverse complement.
GTAAGGATAGTAACACGGGTAATTGACTCGAAGTGGAGGCATGCCAGTCTCGGAGGCCTACTGCTACAGGCAACATGCATGAAGGAGACCCAACCAGGAGTCAACACATTTCAAAAAATTTGTGACAGATACTACCAAACTGGCATAAATTTCAGAAGTAGAACTAGTATAATGGGGACTGACACTTCTTCCACTACAACCAACACAGCAGATGGAGACAAGGTTGTGGAACTACTGTGCCATAGCCCTCGGAAAACCTAGAGGGGTGTAACTATAGCCTACCAAATCTGAACTTGGATAAGCGGCAGCCAGCGAAAACGACGACCAAAGGAGGAATAAGGAGGTGGCATCAGGTGCTACTCCAGGGCTGACCTACAGAGGGTGGCAGCTGACCCCTAGAGCGGGTAGGCTGGTATAGCCAAAGGAGGGATGAAGAATACAGGCAGACACTGTAGGGACACTGGAACCACAGATGGGACCGGCTGAGGAACAGAAAAGCACTGGCAGCTGCGGGCTGAACCGGTTGTGTTACACAGATGGGCACTGGCAGGTGCGGATTGGACCAGATGTTACACAGATGGCAGGTACAATCTGTACCAGCAATTAAACAAAGGAGCACTGACAGATGTGGGCTGGACAGGCTGAGGAATAGGAGAGCACTGGCAGGTGCGGACTGGACCGGATGTTACACAGATGGGCGCTGGCAGGTGCGGGCTGGACAGGCTGATGGACAGAAGAGCACAGACAGGTACGAGCAGATGGGTACAGGGTTGACAAGCATACAGGCAGACCTGGGGAACCTGATAACTAGCAAACATGCAAGGCAAACTAACAACATTGCTCAGGCACCTCCATATTGGAGATGGAGCATTAAATCGAAGGTGTCACCCAGCTATTGTCACTTTAAGACGGAGGAAACGCGCATGCGCCCCAAACATAGTGCCCAGGCATACAACTGAACCTTGGTGGACACTGACGGGGCAAGATGAGGAGGTGGTGTGTGAGTGGGAGACAATGAATATCCTGTCTGTTAGGTACAAGGAGATCCAACAAAGGGCCAAGTCTGTAATGGCAAGAGATCAGAATGTCTATAGTAAGAGGGAATGGTCAACTGTGTCAAAGGTGGATGCCAGGTCCAGGAGAAGGAGGAGGACAAACTAGTGTCGCTAGGATTTGGCGGTTAGTAGGTCATTGGTGACTTTAGTCTGGGCAGTTTCAGTGGAATCGTGCGGTCGGAAGTCATATTGTAAGCTCTCAAAGAGGTAGCAAGAGGAGAAGTAGGAGGACAGTTCAAAATGGACGTGTTGTTCCAGTAGTTTGAAGGCATATAGGAGAAGTGAGATGGGCGATAGCTAGACATAGAGAATGGGTCAAGGGTGGGCTTTTTGAGGATGGGTGTGTGTTGTGAATTCCGTTCTTGGGCTCCCTCTGGTGGTTTCTAGTGGAACTTAGCAGCTGCATTCACTAATCGGTTCCCTGGTCTTGTTATTTAACTGGGCTCTAGTCTGTAGTCAATGCCAGCTGTCAATGTTCCTCCTGTGGACTCAGTCCTTTCCTGGAAGTGCTCTGTTGGCCAGTTCATTTCAGCTTAAGATAAGTCTGCTAGTTTTTGGGGTATTTCCCTGCTTATGACCTTCAGTTCAAGTTAATGTTATGTCTTTTTGTCCAGCTTGCCAGTATGAATTATTTCGGCTAGTTGGAAGCTCTGGGGTAGCAGATTTGCCCCTCCACACCGTGAGTCGGTGTGGAGGTTATTTTTTGTAAACTCTGCATGGATATTTAGTTTTTTAATACTGACCGCACAGTAGCCTTTTCTATCTCTGTCTATTTAGATAGTTTTGGCCTCCTTTGCTAAAATCTAGTTTCATTTCTGAGTTTGTCATTTCCCTCTCCACTCACCGTCAATACTTGTGGGGGGCTATCTTTCCTTTGGGGGTTTCTCTGAGGCGAGATAGTTTTCCGTTTCCATCTTCAGTGGTAGTTAGCTCTTAGGCTGTGAAGAGGCATCTAGGCAGAGATAGGAACGCTCCACGGCTATTTCTAGTGTTGGTGTTAGGGTTAGGGCTTGCGGTCAGTAAAGTTACCACCTCCTCAGAGCTTGTACATGATTGGTTTTACCCACCAGGTCATCTCAGTACTGCTTCGTAACCATCAGGTCAGAACAGTACAGCTGGCCCACAATGTGTTAAATGCTTCTCAAAAGAGGGGAAAAAAAAAAAGGTTCTGAGTCAGTGTTTTTTTTTTTTTTGTGTTGCTTGTTTTGTCCTTTTTTTCCCCCCCTTGATCTTTGGATGGTTTAGAATTTGGGTGCTGAGATGGAGGTTCAGGGTCTGTCTGCGCATGTTGATCATCTCGCTGCTAGGGTACAGAGTATCCAAGATTATGTTGTCCAGACTCCGGTTTCTGAGCCTAGAATTCCTATTCCTGATTTGTTTTCTGGGGATAGATCTAAATTTTTGAACTTCAAAAATAATTGTAGATTGTTTTTTGCTCTGAGACTCCGTTCCTCTGGTGACTCCGTTCAGCAGGTGAAGATTGTTATTTCTCTGCTCTGGGGAAACCCGCAAGACTGGGCATTCTCCCTTGAGCCAGGAAATCCTGCATTGCTCAATGTAGATGCATTTTTTCAAGCACTCAGACTGCTTTATGATGAACCTAATTCTGTGGATCAGGCAGAAAAAATCTTGCTGGCCCTGTGTCAGGGGCAGGAAGCAGTAGAGATATATTGTCAGAAATTTAGAAAGTGGTCTGTGCTTACAAAATGGAATGAGGATGCTCTGGCAGCTATTTTCAGAAAGGGTCTTTCTGAAGCCCTTAAAGATGTTATGGTGGGGTTCCCCACGCCTGCTGGTTTGAACGAATCAATGTCTCTGGCCATTCAGATTGATCGGCGCCTACGTGAACGTAAGGTGGTGCACCATATGGCAGTGTCCGCTGAACAGAGTCCTGTTGTGAGCTCTGTTTTCAGGCTCCCTCTTGTGGTCACTGGTGGTATGGTGTGACTTTTGCTTTGGGCTCCCCCTGGTGGCTTTGTCTGTTATCCTGCTGGTCTCTGGCTATCAGCTGGTTCGTTATCCTCTGGGAGGTTCCTATATAGCTCTGTTTTACTTCCACTTGTTGCCGGCTGTCGATGTAATCAGTGCTACTCAGATTCCTTCTGATTACCTTGCTCCCAGTCCATCCAGGATAAGCTAAGTTTTGTTTGCTCATTTTTTGATCAGCAGTGTTTATCATGTTTTCTTGTCCAGCTTGCTAAAATGTATTGCCCTCACTTGCTGGTTGCTCTAGTGGGCTGAGTTTCTCCCCACACACCGTTAGTTGGTGTGTGGGTTCTTGAAATCTCAGGATGGATATTTTGTAAGGGTTTTTTATTGATCGCATAGACCCCTGCTCTATTTTCTGCTTTCTAGTACTAGTGGGCCTCTTTTGCTGAATCTGATTTCATCCCTATGTATGTGCCTTCTTCTTACTTCACCGTTAATATTTGTTGGGGGCTTCTATATCTTTGGGGATTATTTCTCTGGAGGCAAGCGAGGTCTTTCTTTCTCTTTAGGGGTAGCTAGTTCCTCAGGCTGGCTCGAGACGTCTAGTAATTTTTTAGGCACGTTCACCGGCTACCTCTAGTTGTGTTGGATAGGTTCAGATTTGCGATCAGTCCAGTTACCATCTCCCTAGAGCTCGTCCTTAGTTTATTCACTTGCTGGTCTATTTGTGATCCTCAGCCATTAAGGATCATAACAGTACAGTCGGCCCACAAAGTGTTAATTGCATGGCAGAAGCAGGAGAAAAGAAGCCTTGAGAAATTTTTTTTTTTTTTCTCTTTCTTGTTGTTGCCCTGTGTCTAGCTGCTGTGCTAGCTTCTCTCCTCCTCTTAATCTTGGTGTGGCTCTGAGTTCAGCTGCTGACATGGATGTCCAGAGCTTGGCTTCCAGTCTGGATCATCTTGCTGCTAGGGTTCAAAGTATTCAGGATTTTGTTGTTCACAGTCCTATGTCTGAGCCTAGAATACCTATTCCGGAGTTGTTTTCTGGAGATAGATCTAGGTTCCTGAATTTTAAGAACAATTGTAAGTTGTTTCTTTCTTTGAAACCTCGTTCCTCTGGGGATGCCGTTCAGCAAGTTAAGATTATAATTTCCTTTTTGCGTGGTGACCCTCAAGATTGGGCCTTCGCATTGGCGCCAGGGGATCCTGCATTGCTTAGTGTAGATGCGTTTTTTCTGGCCCTTGGATTGCTCTATGAGGAACCTAATCTTGAGAACCAGGCTGAAAAAGCATTATTGGCCCTCTCGCAGGGGCAAGATGAAGCAGAGGTGTACTGCCAGAAATTTCGGAAATGGTCGGTGCTTACTCAGTGGAATGAGTGTGCCCTGGTTGCAAATTTCAGAGAAGGTCTTTCTGAAGCCATTAAGAATGTCATGGTGGGGTTCCCTACGCCTGCAGGTCTGAATGAGTCAATGACTCTGGCCATTCAGATTGATCGGCGGTTGCGGGAGCGCAAACCTGTGCACCATTTGGCGGTGTCTTCTGAACAGACACCTGAATCTATGCAATGTGACAGAATTTTGACCAGAAGTGAACGGCAAAATTATAGACGGCAAAATGGGTTGTGCTTTTACTGTGGTGACTCAGCTCATGTTATCTCAGCATGCTCTAAGCGCAAAAAAAAGATTGATAAATCTGTCACCATTGGTACTTTACAGCCTAAGTTCATTTTGTCTGTTACCCTGATTTGTTCCCTGTCATCTTACCCGGTTAATGCCTTTGTAGATTCAGGTGCTGCCCTGAGTCTGATGGATTGGTCATTTGCCAGGCGCTGTGGTTTTGATTTGGAGCCTTTAAAATTCCCTATTCCACTAAGGGGAATTGACTCTACACCATTGGCTACGAATAGACCTCAGTACTGGACACAAGTGACCATGTGCATGACTCCTGTTCATCAGGAGGTGATTCGCTTTCTTGTATTGCATAATTTGCATGATGTCGTCGTGTTGGGTCTGCCATGGTTGCAGACTCATAATCCAGTCCTGGATTGGAAAGCTATGTCTGTGTCAAGTTGGGGTTGTCAGGGAATTCATGGTGACGCTCCTGTGGTGTCAATTGCTTCGTCCACTCCTTCTGAAGTCCCTACGTTTTTTTCAGACTACCAGGATGTATTTGAGGAGCCCAAACTCAGTTCTCTACCTCCTCATAGGGACTGTGATTGTGCTATAAATTTGATTCCTGGTAGTAAGTTTCCTAAGGGACGACTTTTCAATTTATCTGTGCCGGAGCATGCTGCCATGCGGAGTTATATAAAGGAGTCTTTGGAGAAGGGACATATTCGCCCATCCTCTTCCCCTCTTGGTGCAGGATTCTTTTTTGTGGCTAAGAAGGATGGTTCCCTGAGACCTTGTATTGATTATCGCCTTTTGAATAAAATCACGGTCAAATTTCAGTATCCTTTGCCATTGTTAACTGATTTGTTTGCTCGCATTAGGGGGTCTAGTTGGTTCACCAAGATAGATCTTCGTGGTGCGTATAACCTTGTGCGTATAAAACAGGGTGATGAATGGAAAACTGCATTTAATACGCCTGAAGGCCATTTTGAGTACCTGGTGATGCCTTTTGGACTTTCTAATGCTCCTTCAGTCTTTCAGTCCTTTATGCACGACATCTTCCGTGAATATCTGGATAAGTTTATGATTGTGTATCTGGATGATATTCTGTTTTTTTCGGATGATTGGGAGTCTCATGTTAAGCAGGTCAGGATGGTCTTTCAGGTCCTGCGTGACAATGCTTTATTTGTGAAGGGCTCAAAATGTCTTTTTGGAGTCCAGAAGATTTCTTTTTTGGGCTTCATTTTTTCTCCTTCTACTATTGAGATGGACCCAGTCAAGGTTCAGGCTATTCATGACTGGACGCAGCCTACATCTGTTAAGAGTCTTCAGAAGTTCTTGGGTTTTGCTAATTTTTACCGTCGCTTCATAGCTAATTTTTCTGGTGTTGTTAAGCCTTTGACGGATTTGACCAAGAAAGGTTCTGATGTGACTAATTGGTCCTCTGCGGCTGTGGAGGCCTTTCGGGAGCTGAAGCGCCGGTTTTCTTCGGCTCTGGTCTTATGTCAGCCAGATGTCTCACTTCCCTTCCAGGTGGAGGTTGATGCTTCCAAGATTGGAGCGGGGGCTGTTTTGTCGCAGAGAAGCTCCGATGACTCTGTGATGAAGCCATGTGCTTTCTTTTCAAGAAAGTTTTCGCCTGCCGAGCGGAATTATGATGTCGGTAATCGGGAGTTGTTGGCTATGAAGTAGGCATTTGAGGAGTGGCGACATTGGCTCGAGGGAGCTAAGCATCGTGTGGTGGTCTTGACTGATCACAAGAATTTGATTTACCTCGAGTCGGCCAAGCGGCTGAATCCCAGACAGGCTCGTTGGTCGTTGTTTTTCTCTCGTTTTGATTTCGTGGTTTCGTACCTGCCTGGTTCGAAGAATGTGAAGGCTGATGCTCTTTCTAGGAGTTTTGTGCCTGACTCTCCTGGAGATTCAGAGCCGGCTGGTATCCTTAGAGAAGGGGTGATTTTGTCTGCCATCTCCCCAGATTTGCGACGTGTGCTGCAAGAGTTTCAGGCGGATAGACCTGATCGCTGTCCACCGGAGAGACTGTTTGTCCCGGATAGATGGACCAACAGAGTCATCTCCGAGGTTCATTCTTCGGTGTTGGCGGGCCACCCTGGAATATTTGGTACCAGAGACTTGGTGGCCAGGTCTTTTTGGTGGTCTTCCTTGTCGCGGGATGTGCGTTCCTTTGTGCAGTCTTGTGGAATTTGTGCTCGGGCTAAGCCTTGCTGTTCTCGAGCCAGTGGTTTGCTGTTACCTTTGCCTGTCCCGAAGAGGCCTTGGACGCACATTTCCATGGATTTTATTTCAGATCTCCCTGTCTCTCAGAGAATGTCTGTCATCTGGGTGGTGTGTGATCGTTTTTCTAAGATGGTCCATTTGGTGCCCTTGCCTAAGTTGCCTTCCTCCTCCGAGTTGGTTCCACTGTTTTTTCAAAATGTGGTTCGTTTGCACGGGATTCCTGAGAACATTGTTTCTGACAGAGGATCCCAGTTTGTGTCTAGATTTTGGCGGACCTTTTGTGCTAAATTGGGCATTGATTTGTCTTTTTCGTCGGCCTTCCATCCTCAGACGAATGGCCAATCCGAGCGAACTAATCAGACCTTGGAGACTTATTTAAGATGTTTTGTTTCTGCTGATCAGGACGACTGGGTTACTTTTTTGCCGTTGGCCGAGTTTGCCCTTAATAATCGGGCTAGTTCTGCTACTTTGGTTTCTCCTTTTTTTTGTAATTCGGGGTTTCATCCTCGTTTTTCCTCGGGTCAGGTGGAGCCTTCTGACTGTCCTGGAGTGGATGTTGTGGTTGATAGGTTGTATCAGATTTAGAATCATGTGGTGGACAATTTGAAGCTGTCTCAAGAGAAGGCTCAGCTCTTTGCCAACCGCCGTCGCTGTGTGGGTCCCCGACTTCGCGTTGGGGACTTGGTGTGGTTGTCTTCTCGCTTCGTTCCTATGAAGGTCTCCTCTCCTAAGTTCAAGCCTCGGTTTATCGGTCCTTATAAGATTCTGGAAGTCCTTGGCCCTGTGTCATTTCATCTGGACCTCCCAGCATCATTTGCTATTCATAATGTGTTCCATCGCTCGTTGTTGCGGAGGTATGTGGTGCCTGTGGTTCCTCCGGTTGAGCCTCCTGCCCCGGTGCTGGTTGAGGGAGAATTGGAATACGTGGTGGAGAAGATCTTGGATTCTCGTATTTCTAGATGGAGGCTCCAGTATTTGGTTAAATGGAAGGGCTATGGTCAGGAGGATAATTCTTGGGTTGTCGCCTCTGATGTTCATGCGGCCGATTTGGTTCGTGCCTTCCATGTGGCTCATCCTGATCGCCCTGGCGGTTTTCATGAGGGTTCGGTGACCCCTCCTCAAGGGGGGGGTACTGTTGTGAGCTCTGTTTTCAGGCTCCCTCTTGTGGTCACTGGTGGTATGGTGTGACTTTTGCTTTGGGCTCCCCCTGGTGGCTTTGTCTGTTATCCTGCTGGTCTCTGGCTATCAGCTGGTTCGTTATCCTCTGGGAGGTTCCTATATAGCTCTGTTTTACTTCCACTTGTTGCCGGCTGTCAATGTAATCAGTGCTACTCAGATTCCTTCTGACTACCTTGCTCCCAGTCCATCCAGGATAAGCTAAGTTTTGTTTGCTCATTTTTTGATCAGCAGTGTTTATCATGTTTTCTTGTCCAGCTTGCTAAAATGTATTGCCCTCGCTTGCTGGTTGCTCTAGTGGGCTGAGTTTCTCCCCACACACCGTTAGTTGGTGTGTGGGTTCTTGAAATCTCAGGATGGATATTTTGTAAGGGTTTTTTATTGATCGCATAGACCCCTGCTCTATTTTCTGCTTTCTAGTACTAGTGGGCCTCTTTTGCTGAACCTGATTTCATCCCTATGTATGTGCCTTCTTCTTACTTCACTGTTGTGAATTTGGATTCTGGGCTCCCCCGGTGGCCACTTGTGGAATTGTACTTGTGTGCATCATCCCCTCTGTTCACCTGCTCCTATCAGGATGTGGGAGTCGCTATATAACCTTGCTCCTCTGTCAGTTTCATGCCGGTCAACAATGTAATCAGAAGCCTTTCTGTGCATGTTCCTGCTACTAGACAACTCCCAGCTAAGTTGGACTTTTGTCCTTGTGTGTTTTTGCATTTTGTTCCTGTTCACAGCTGCTGTTTCGTTACTGTGTCTGGAAAGCTCTTGTGAGCGGAAATTGCCACTCTGGTGTTATGAGTTAATGCTAGAGTCTTAAAGTAATTTCTGGATGGTGTTTTGATAGGGTTTTCTGCTGACCATGAAAGTGCCCTTTCTGTCTTCTTTCTATCTAGTAAGCGGACCTCGATTTTTGCTAAACCTATTTTCATACTACGTTTGTCATTTCATCTAAAATCACCGCCAATATATGTGGGGGCCTCTGTCTGCCTTTTGGGAAAATTTCTCTAGAGGTGAGCCAGGACTGTCTTTTCCTCTGCTAGGATTAGGTAGTTCTCCGGCTGGTGCTGGGCATCTAGGGATAAAAAAAACGTAGGCATGCTACCCGGCCACTTCTAGTTGTGCGGCAGGTTTAGTTCATGGTCAGTATAGTTTCCATCTTCCAAGAGCTAGTTCTCATATATGCTGGGCTATGTTCTCTCGCCATTGAGAATCATGACAGTTTGACCGGCCCAAAAAAAAAAGGGTTAAATTACTGGCTGAGAAAGGAGAGAAAAAAGAAGTCTGCTACAATTTTTTTTTTTTTTTTTTCCTCTAGTTCTGAGTGTGCTCTTAATTGAATCACCTGCTAGTCTGCCTATACTGCAGCCTTCCTCTCTTTCTCTCCTTCTTATCCTTGAATGGCTCTGTGTTCACCTGTTTCAAATGGATCTTCAGAGTGTAGCTACAGGTTTGAATAATCTCGCCACAAAGGTACAAAATTTGCAAGATTTCGTTGTTCATGCACCTATGTCTGAGCCTAGAATTCCTTTGCCTGAATTCTTCTCGGGGAATAGATCTCACTTCCAAAATTTTAAAAATAATTGCAAATTGTTTTTGTCCCTGAAGTCTCGCTCTGCCGGAGACCCTGCACAGCAGGTCAGGATTGTAATTTCCTTGCTCCGGGGCGACCCTCAAGACTGGGCTTTTGCATTGGCACCAGGGGATCCTGCGTTGCTCAATGTGGATGCGTTTTTTCTGGCCTTGGGGTTGCTTTATGAGGAACCTCATTTAGAGCTTCAGGCGGAAAAGGCCTTGATGTCCTTGTCTCAGGGGCAAGATGAAGCTGAAATATACTGCCAAAAATTCCGCAAATGGTCTGTGCTTACTCAGTGGAATGAGTGCGCCCTGGCGGCGATTTTCAGAGAAGGTCTCTCTGATGCCATTAAGGATGTTATGGTGGGGTTCCCTGTGCCTGCGAGTCTGAATGAGTCCATGACGATGGCTATTCAGATCGATAGGCGTCTGCGGGAGCGCAAACCTGTGCACCATTTGGCGGTGTCTACTGAGAAAACGCCAGAAAATATGCAATGTGATAGAATTCTGTCCAGAAGCGAGCGGCAGAATTTTAGACGAAAAAATGGGTTGTGCTTCTATTGTGGTGATTCAACTCATGTTATATCAGCATGCTTTAAGCGTACTAAGAAGCCTGACAAGTCTGTTTCAATTAGCACTTTACAGTCTAAGTTTATTCTATCTGTGACCCTGATTTGTTCTTTGTCATCTATTACCGCGGACGCCTATGTCGACTCTGGCGCTGCTTTGAGTCTTATGGATTGGTCCTTTGCCAAACGCTGTGGGTATGATTTGGAGCCATTGGAGGCTCCGATACCTCTGAAAGGGATTGACTCCACCCCATTGGCTAGTAATAAACCACAATACTGGACACAAGTGACTATGCGTGTTAATCCGGATCACCAGGAGGTTATTCGCTTTCTGGTGCTGTATAATCTACATGATGTTTTGGTGCTGGGATTGCCATGGCTGCAATCTCATAACCCAGTCCTCGACTGGAGAGCTATGTCTGTGTTAAGCTGGGGATGTAAAGGAACTCATGGGGACGTACCTTTGGTTTCCATTTCATCATCTATTCCCTCTGAGATTCCTGAATTCTTGTCTGACTTTCGTGACGTTTTTGAAGAACCCAAGGTTGGTTCACTACCTCCGCACCGGGAGTGCGATTGTGCCATAGACTTGATCCCGGGTAGTAAATACCCTAAGGGTCGTTTATTTAATCTGTCTGTGCCTGAACACGCTGCTATGCGAGAATATATAAAGGAGTCCTTGGAAAAGGGACATATTCGTCCTTCGTCATCTCCCTTAGGAGCCGGTTTTTTCTTTGTGTCTAAGAAAGACGGCTCTTTGAGGCCGTGTATTGATTATCGACTTTTGAATAAAATCACGGTTAAATATCAATATCCGTTACCACTGCTTACTGATTTGTTTGCTCGTATAAAGGGGGCCAAGTGGTTCTCTAAGATTGATCTCCGTGGGGCGTATAATTTGGTGCGAATCAAGCAGGGGATGAGTGGAAAACCGCATTTAATACGCCCGAGGGCCATTTTGAGTATTTGGTGATGCCTTTTGGTCTTTCAAATGCCCCTTCAGTCTTCCAGTCCTTTATGCATGACATTTTCCGTGATTATTTGGATAAATTTATGATTGTGTATCTGGATGATATTCTGATTTTTTCGGATGACTGGGACTCTCATGTCCAGCAGGTCAGGAGGGTTTTTCAGGTTTTGCGGTCTAATTCCTTGTGTGTGAAGGGTTCTAAGTGTGTTTTTGGGGTTCAGAAGATTTCCTTCTTGGGATACATTTTTTCCCCCTCTTCCATCGAGATGGATCCTGTCTAGGTTCAGGCTATTGGTGATTGGACGCAACCCTCTTCTCTTAAGAGTCTTCAGAAATTTTTGGGCTTTGCTAACTTTTATCGTCGATTTATTGCTGGTTTTTCTGATGTTGTAAAACCATTGACTGATTTGACTAAGAAGGGTGCTGATGTTGCTGATTGGTCCCCTGATGCTGTGGAGGCCTTTCGGGAGCTCAAGCGCCGCTTTTCTTCCGCCCCAGTGTTGCGTCAGCCTGATGTTGCTCTTCCTTTTCAGGTTGAGGTCGACGCTTCTGAAATCGGAGCTGGGGCGGTGTTGTCGCAGAGAAGTTCCGACTGCTCCGTGATGAGACCTTGTGCTTTTTTTTCCCGTAAATTTTCGCCCGCCGAGCGGAATTATGATATTGGGAATCGGGAGCTTTTGGCCATGAAGTGGGCTTTTGAGGAGTGGCGTCACTGGCTTGAGGGGGCCAGACATCAGGTGGTGGTATTGACTGACCACAAAAATTTAATTTACCTTGAGTCTGCCAGGCGCCTGAATCCTAGACAAGCGCGCTGGTCGTTGTTTTTCTCTCGGTTTAATTTTGTGGTGTCTTACCTACCGGGTTCTAAGAATGTTAAGGCGGATGCCCTTTCTAGGAGTTTTGAGCCTGACTCCCCTGGTAATTCTGAGCCCACAGGTATCCTTAAAGATGGAGTGATATTGTCTGCCGTTTCTCCAGACCTGCGGCGGGCCTTGCAGGAGTTTCAGGCGGATAGACCTGATCGTTGCCCACCTGGTAGACTGTTTGTTCCTGATGATTGGACCAGTAGAGTCATCTCTGAGGTTCATTCTTCTGCGTTGGCAGGTCATCCTGGAATCTTTGGTACCAGGGATTTGGTGGCAAGGTCCTTCTGGTGGCCTTCCCTGTCACGAGATGTGCGAGGCTTTGTGCAGTCTTGTGACGTTTGTGCTCGGGCCAAGCCTTGTTGTTCTCGGGCTAGTGGATTGTTGTTACCCTTGCCTATCCCGAAGAGGCCTTGGACGCACATCTCGATGGATTTTATTTCGGATCTGCCTGTTTCTCATAAGATGTCTGTCATCTGGGTGGTGTGTGACCGTTTCTCTAAGATGGTCCATCTGGTTCCCTTGCCTAAGTTGCCTTCTTCTTCCGAGTTGGTTCCTCTGTTTTTTCAAAATGTTGTTCGTTTGCATGGTATTCCGGAGAATATCGTTTCTGACAGAGGGACCCAATTCGTGTCTAGATTTTGGCGGGCATTCTGTGCTAGGATGGGCATAGATTTGTCTTTTTCGTCTGCTTTCCATCCTCAGACTAATGGCCAGACCGAGCGGACTAATCAGACCTTGGAGACATATTTGAGGTGTTTTGTGTCTGCGGATCAGGATGATTGGGTTGCTTTTTTGCCTTTGGCGGAGTTCGCCCTCAATAATCGGGCCAGCTCTGCCACCTTGGTGTCCCCGTTTTTCTGTAATTCGGGGTTTCATCCTCGATTTTCCTCCGGTCAAGTGGAATCTTCGGATTGTCCTGGAGTGGATGCTGTGGTGGAGAGGTTGCATCAGATTTGGGGGCAGGTGGTGGACAATTTGAAGTTGTCCCAGGAGAAGACTCAGCTTTTTGCCAACCGCCGTCGTCGTGTTGGTCCTCGGCTTTGTGTTGGGGACTTGGTGTGGTTGTCTTCTCGTTTTGTCCCTATGAGGGTTTCTTCTCCTAAGTTTAAGCCTCGGTTCATCGGCCCGTACAAGATATTGGAGATTCTTAACCCTGTGTCCTTCCGTTTGGACCTCCCTGCATCCTTTTCGATTCATAATGTTTTTCATCGGTCATTGTTGCGCAGGTATGAGGTACCAGCTGTGCCTTCCGTTGAGCCTCCTGCTCCGGTGTTGGTTGAGGGTGAGTTGGAGTACGTTGTGGAAAAGATCTTGGACTCTCGTGTTTCCAGACGGAAACTCCAGTATCTGGTCAAATGGAAGGGATACGGTCAGGAGGATAATTCTTGGGTCACTGCCTCTGATGTTCATGCCTCCGATCTTGTCCGTGCCTTTCATAGGGCTCATCCTGATCGCCCTGGTGGTTCTGGTGAGGGTTCGGTGCCCCCTCCTTGAGGGGGGGGTACTGTTGTGAAATTGGATTCTGGGCTCCCCCGGTGGCCACTTGTGGAATTTAACTTGTGTGCATCATCCCCTCTGTTCACCTGCTCCTATCAGGATGTGGGAGTCGCTATATAACCTTGCTCCTCTGTCAGTTTCATGCCGGTCAACAATGTAATCAGTAGCCTTTCTGTGCATGTTCCTGCTACTAGACAACTCCCAGCTAAGTTGGACTTTTGTCCTTGTGTGTTTTTGCATTTTGTTCCTGTTCACAGCTGCTGTTTCGTTACTGTGTCTGGAAAGCTCTTGTGAGCGGAAATTGCCACTCTGGTGTTATGAGTTAATGCTAGAGTCTTAAAGTAATTTCTGGATGGTGTTTTGATAGGGTTTTCTGCTGACCATGAAAGTGCCCTTTCTGTCTTCATGCTATCTAGTAAGCGGACCTCGATTTTGCTAAACCTATTTTCATACTACGTTTGTCATTTCATCTTAAATCACCGCCAATATATGTGGGGGCCTCTGTCTGCCTTTTGGGAAAATTTCTCTAGAGGTGAGCCAGGACTGTCTTTTCCTCTGCTAGGATTAGGTAGTTCTCCGGCTGGCGCTGGGCATCTAGGGATAAAAAAAACGTAGGCATGCTACCCGGCCACTTCTAGTTGTGCGGCAGGTTTAGTTCATGGTCAGTATAGTTTCCATCTTCCAAGAGCTAGTTCTCATATATGCTGGGCTATGTTCTCTCGCCATTGAGAATCATGACAGAGTGTGCACTGGCCGCTAATTTTAGAAATGGCCTTTCTGAGGCCATTAAGAATGTTATGGTGGGTTTTCCCATTCCCACAGGTCTGAATGATACCATGTCCCTGGCTATTCAAATTGACCGGCGGTTGCGGGAGCGCAAAACCGCAAATTCCCTCATGTTGTTGTCTGAACAGACACCTGATGTGATGCAATGTGATAGAAAAACCGCAAATTCCCTCATGGTGTTGTCTGAACGGACATCTGATTTGATGCAATGGGATAGAATCCTGACTAGAAATGAGAGGAAAATTCATAGACGCCGGAATGGCTTGTGCTACTACTGTGGTGATTCTACACATGTTATCTCAGCATGCTCTAAACGTATATCTAAGGTTGTTAGTCCTGTCACCGTTGGTAATTTGCATCCTAAGTTTATTCTGTCTGTAACTTTGATTTGCTCACTGTCATCTTATCCTGTCATGGCGTTTGTAGATTCAGGTGCTGCCCTGAGTCTTATGGATCTCTCATTTGCTAAGCGCTGTGGTTTTATTCTTGAACCATTAGAAAATCCTATCCCTCTTAGGGGTATTGATGCTACGCCATTGGCAGAAAATAAGCCGCAGTATTGGACACAGGTTACTATGTGCATGACTCCTGAACACCGCGAGGTGATACGTTTTCTCGTTCTACATAAAATGCATGATTTGGTTGTTTTGGGGCTGCCATGGTTACAGACCCATAATCCAGTCCTTGACTGGAAGGCTATGTCAGTGTCTAGTTGGGGCTGTCGTGGTATTCATGAGGATTCCCTGCCTGTGTCTATTGCTTCTTCTACGCCTTCGGAAGTTCCGGAGTACTTGTCTGATTATCAGGATGTCTTTAGCGAGTCCAGGTCCAGTGCATTGCCTCCTCATAGGGAATGTGACTGTGCAATAGATTTGATTCCAGGCAGTAAATTTCCTAAGGGAAGACTGTTTAATCTGTCGATACCTGAACATACCGCTATGCGTTCATATATCAAGGAGTCTCTGGAGAAAGGACACATCCGTCCGTCTTCTTCCCCTCTTGGTGCGGGATTCTTTTTTGTGGCTAAAAAGGACGGATCTTTGAGGCCTTGTATTGACTATCGGCTTTTAAATAAGATCACTGTTAAATTTCAGTATCCTTTGCCGCTGTTGTCTGACTTGTTTGCCCGGATTAAAGGTGCCAAGTGGTTTACCAAGATAGACCTTCGTGGTGCGTACAACCTTGTGCGCATTAAGCAAGGGGATGAATGGAAAACCGCATTCAATACGCCCGAAGGTCATTTTGAGTACTTGGTGATGCCTTTTGGGCTCTCTAATGCCCCTTCAGTTTTTCAGTCCTTTATGCATGACATTTTCCGGAACTATCTGGATAAATTTCTGATCGTTTATCTGGATGATATTCTGTTTTTTTCTGATAATTGGGACTCGCATGTGGAGCAGGTCAGGATGGTCTTTAAAATTTTGCGTGAAAATTCTTTGTTTGTCAAGGGCTCAAAGTGTCTTTTTGGTGTACAGAAGGTTCCCTTTTTGGGGTTCATTTTTTCCCCTTCTGCTGTGGAGATGGACCCAGTCAAGGTCCGAGCTATTCTTGATTGGACTCAGCCCTCGTCAGTTAAGAGTCTTCAGAAGTTCTTGGGTTTCGCTAACTTCTACCGTCGTTTTATCGCTAACTTTTCTAGCATTGTGAAACCTTTGACGGATATGACCAAGAAGGGCTCCGATGTGGTTAATTGGGCTCCTGCTGCCGTGGAGGCTTTCCAGGAGTTGAAACGTCGGTTTACTTCGGCGCCTGTTTTGTGCCAGCCTGATGTCTCGCTTCCCTTTCAAGTTGAGGTGGATGCTTCAGAGATTGGAGCAGGGGCCGTTTTGTCGCAGAGAGGCCCTGGTTGCTCTGTTATGAGACCTTGCGCCTTTTTCTCTAGGAAGTTTTCGCCTGCGGAGCGAAATTATGATGTGGGCAATCGGGAGTTGTTGGCCATGAAATGGGCATTTGAGGAGTGGCGTCATTGGCTCGAGGGTGCTAAGCATCGTGTGGTGGTCTTGACTGATCACAAAAATCTGATGTATCTCGAGTCTGCTAAACGCCTGAATCCTAGACAGGCCCGCTGGTCATTGTTTTTCTCCCGATTTGACTTTGTTGTCTCGTATTTACCAGGTTCAAAGAATGTGAAGGCCGATGCTCTTTCCAGGAGCTTTGTGCCTGATGCTCCTGGAGTCGCTGAACCTGTTGGTATTCTTAAGGATGGTATTATCTTGTCAGCTATTTCTCCTGATCTGCGACGTGTGTTGCAGAGATTTCAGGCTGATAGGCCTGATTCTTGTCCACCTGACAGACTGTTTGTGCCTGATAAGTGGACCAGCAGAGTCATTTCCGAGGTTCATTCCTCGGTGTTGGCAGGTCACCCAGGAATTTTTGGCACCAGAGATCTGGTGGCCAGATCCTTTTGGTGGCCTTCCTTGTCTAGGGATGTGCGGTCATTTGTACAGTCCTGTGGGACTTGTGCTCGAGCTAAGCCTTGCTGTTCTCGTGCCAGCGGGTTGCTCTTGCCCTTGCCTGTCCCTAAGAGACCTTGGACACATATCTCCATGGATTTCATTTCTGATCTTCCGGTGTCTCAGGGCATGTCTGTTATCTGGGTGATATGTGATCGCTTCTCCAAGATGGTCCATTTGGTTCCTTTGCCTAAACTGCCTTCCTCTTCCGATCTGGTTCCTGTGTTTTTCCAGAACGTGGTTCGTTTGCACGGCATCCCTGAGAATATTGTGTCAGACAGAGGATCCCAGTTCGTTTCCAGATTCTGGCGATCCTTTTGTAGTAGGATGGGCATTGACTTGTCGTTTTCGTCTGCTTTCCATCCTCAGACTAATGGACAGACGGAGCGAACTAATCAGACTTTGGAGGCTTATTTGAGGTGTTTTGTCTCTGCTGATCAGGACGATTGGGTGACCTTCTTGCCGTTAGCTGAGTTTGCCCTTAATAATCGGGCTAGTTCCGCCACCTTGGTTTCGCCGTTTTTCTGCAACTCTGGTTTCCACCCTCGTTTTTCTTCGGGTCATGTGGAACCTTCTGACTGCCCTGGGGTGGATTCTGTGGTGGATAGGTTGCAGCGGATCTGGAATCTTGTGGTGGACAACTTGAAGTTGTCACAGGAGAGGGCTCAGCGCTTTGCCAACCGCCGCCGCGGTGTGGGTCCCCGACTACGTGTTGGGGATTTGGTGTGGCTTTCTTCCCGCTTTGTTCCTATGAAGGTTTCCTCTCCCAAATTTAAACCTCGTTTTATTGGTCCTTACAAGATATTGGAAATTCTTAATCCTGTATCCTTTCGCCTGGATCTACCTGTGTCGTTTGCTATCCACAACGTGTTTCATAGGTCCTTGTTGCGGCGGTACGTTGTGCCTGTGGTTCCTTCTGCTGAGCCTCCTGCTCCGGTGTTGGTTGAGGGCGAGTTGGAGTACGTGGTGGAGAAGATCTTGGATTCTCGTCTCTCCAGGCGGAGGCTTCAGTACCTGGTCAAGTGGAAGGGCTATGGTCAGGAAGATAATTCCTGGGTGGTCGCCTCTGATGTTCATGCGGCCGATTTAGTTCGTGCCTTTCACGCCGCTCATCCTGATCGCCCTGGTGGTCGTGGTGAGGGTTCGGTGACCCCTCACTAAGGGGGGGGTACTGTTGTGATTTTGCTTTTTGCTCCCTCTAGTGGTCATTAGTGATTTGACTCTGGAGCGTCTGTCTTTTCCTATATCCTCACCTGGGCCGTTAGTTCAGGGGCGTTGCTATATAAGCTCCCTGGACCTTCAGTTCAATGCCTGGCATCGTTGAAATCAGAGCTAATCTGTTGTGCTCTTGTCCTCTGATCCTGGTTCCTGTTTTTCAAGCTAAGTCTGCTTCTTTGCTTTTTGCTTTTGTTTTGTTTGGTATTTTTGTCCAGCTTGTTCCTATCTGTATCCTGACCTTTGCTGGAAGCTCTAGGGGGCTGGTGTTCTCCCCCCGGACCGTTAGACGGTTCGGGGGTTCTTGAATCTCCAGCGTGGATTTTTATAGGGTTTTTGTTGACCAAATAAGTTATCTTGCTATATTCTGCTATTAGTAAGCTGGCCTCTCTTTGCTGAACCTGGTTCATTTCTGTGTTTGTCATTTCCTCTTACCTCACCGTTATTATTTGTGGGGGGCTTGTATCTTGCTTTGGGGTCCCTTTCTCTGGAGGCAAGAGAGGTCTTTGTTTTCTTCTCCTAGGGGTAGTTAGATTCTCCGGCTGGCGCGAGTCATCTAGCGATCACCGTAGGCATGATCCCCGGCTACTTCTAGTGTTGGCGTTAGGAGTAGCTATTTGGTCAACCCAGTTACCACAGCCCTATGAGCTGGATTTTTGTATCTTGCAGACTTACACGTTCCTCTGAGACCCTGTCCACTGGGGTCATAACACCCCACGTACTTCCTCCATGCTGGTCATGTGGGCGCTGAGCGCATCAGCGCTGACGATGTGTGGCGCGTCATAGGCCACATGTTGGTCACTTCCGGCCCCGTATACTTAAAATGCTGGGAACTCTTCCATCCTCCACGCCCCCTGAGGAAGGAGTTTTTTTAGGCTCCGAAACGCGCGTCGGGTGCGCTCCTGGCTGCTGGCTCTGATTGAGAAGGTATCCATACCATATATAGTATTCTTTATTATACGGCCATTGGTGGCGGTGGTGGGGTATAATGATTGTTCATAAGTATATACCTTCAGCCTCGTATGTTATTTGCTTTGTTTATTCCCACAGCACTATGGTTACTGTAGCCAGCCAGCCTGGAGCCTGTGGGCTCTGAGTCCGTTGTCTAGGCTGCATCTTGTCCCTTTCTGTTATCCATCTACCTGTTCTGATTTTATATATTTTTTTAACTATGTACTAATAAAGACATACTTTTATGGGAGACTTTTGACTGCATATGTGTGAAGTGTTTTGCCTTGAGGTTGGCAGTTGTTTTGGTTATATATGCATTGAGGTACCCTAGATATTGCTTTATCGCCACTTTCTGATACAGGTATCTCTGCATTATTATGTTTCTAACATATCTTTTACAGGATTAAGAGACATGCCGATAAGAGACGCCTGGATCCTCCGTCATATCAGCCAGGTGATAAGGTCTGGTTGTCTTCCAGGTTCATTCGTCTTAAAATTCCTTTGTATAAATTGGGTCCTCGGTACATTGGTCCTTTCGAGATTTTGGCTCGTATTAACGACGTTGCCTACAAATTGAAATTGCCCGCTTCTCTTCACATACCCAACTCTTTTCACGTTTCCCTTCTGAAACCAGTCATTTTCAATCAGTTCCATGCTTCTCCTGCTCAAACTCCTTTGCCGGTTTCTAACCCGGACGTTTTTGAGGTTAAAGATATTCTTGCCATGAAAAGGTCTAGAGGTAAAACTCTCTTTTTGGTCGATTGGAAGGGTTTTGGTCCCGAGGAGAGGTCTTGGGAACCCTGTGAAAACATACAGGCTCCTCGTATTTTAGCCAGATTCCTTTCTGGTCTTAGAAAGAGGGGGAGTAAGGAGAGGGGTACTGTCACGGTGCCACTCAGCACCACCGCTCCTGCCGCCCCACCTGCCACTCCGCCCCCTGTTCGCCGGCATACTTACCCAACCCAGCGCGCTCCTGCGGTGTGCGTGCGCCTTCCGGTCTCTTCTCCTCCAGTCTCGCCACCGGTCCCTGGCTCCCATCGGGTGCGCGTGCGCACTCCTCTCTCCAAGTCCTTCCGCGCACGCGCACTTCCTTCCTCTGCTCTACTGATGCTCCCTTCCTCCTCTCTCTGACCCTGGAGGACCCTGACCTGGAAGTCTTTCTGCATCTCTCCTATTTAAGGTAACTCCTTCATCTGCTCCATGCCTGATTGTCATTTGTCCTCATTTGACCCAGGTCCCTCTGTGCCTTGATCTGTCCTGTGCATTCGCCATTCCTTGCTCTGTCCTGTGCGTTCATCATACCTTGCCTGTCCTGTGTTTCCGCCATACCCTGCCTGCCCTGTGTTTCCACCATAACCTGCCTGTCCAGTGTTTCTGCCATACCCTGCCTGTCCAGTGTTCCCGCCATAACCTGCCTGTCTTCTGTTTCCGCCATACCCTGCCTGTCCTGTGTTCCCACCATATCCAGTCTGTCCTGGGTGTCCGCCATACCCTGCCTATTCTTTGTCTCGGTCATTGCCAGTCAGTCCTGTGTCTCCGTTATAGCCAGATCTGCGGGTATCAGCTTCTGCGGCAATAGTCTCCCTCGGGCCTGCCCCTAACGCTCCCTGTATTGGGGGTGGTCTACCTGGCCAGCTCGCCCTTGGGACATTCATTGTGGTTTTGTGGGTTTACCTTAGGAGTTCCAAAAGAGCTGACACTGGGCTACTCTGCTGACTAGCAGACACTGAAGCTTTGGAGCAGACCTCTGAATCCCAGGCCATAGTATGAGTAAACAACTCTGCAGACGACCCCACCCAACTGGAATTGACGATGGCAACATCATGTAAAACTCAACAAGGGGACTAAATAAAAGAGTCTCCATTTTTTTAAAAAATTCGGCCACAGACACCACTTAAGTGGCATCAATTTCGCCAGAGTTTTTTAAAACGGTTGGTGAGGTGATTTTCAAAAATCATCAAGCTTTTAGTCTCCCCAAGATGACACAGGGGTAGAAAAGTCCTTGTGGATCCAGGATTTGTTCATCTTGATGAACGATAGTCTGTCTACATTGTCACTGGACAGCCGCGTGCGTTTATCTGTCAGCACACCACCAGCAGCGCTGAACACACGTTCAGAGAGAACGCTGGCTGCGGGGCACGACAAGATCTCCAAGGCATGAGTGGCGAGCTCAGGCCATTTTTCAAGATTGGAAGCCCAAAATGAGCAAGGGTCCAGTTCCACAGTCATGGCATCGATGGTAACTTGGAGATACTCTTGTAGCATCCTCTCTAGGCGTTGGCTGTGCGTCAGACTTCTTGTCTCCTGTGGCCTTGCAAAGGATGGTCTAAAAAAATCTTGAAACGATTGGAAAAAATTGCTGTTACCACCAGATACGATGTTACTGTTACGGTTAGAGTGATGACTCGATAGTCCCACGGTTGGCAAGTTAGAACTCAGAGATTGACTACGTGCACCACTGGTGTTTTGTGGAAAAGCAGATGTTAGATTCTGTAACAGTCTCTGCTGATACTCCTGCATGCGTGAATCCCTTTCTATGGCAGGAATTATTTCGCCAAATTTGCTTTTGTACCGGGGATCTAAGAGTGTGGCAAACCAGTAGTCGGCATTACTTCGGATTCTGACAATCCGAGGGTCATGTTGCAGGTAGTGCAGCAAGAAGGCACTCATGTGTCTTGCGCATCCAGGAGGACCAAGTCCTTGTTGTCTTGGTGGTGGCGAGGTGAGAATCAGGCTTCCTTCGTCTGCCCTCTCCCCCCAACCTCGCACAACAGAAATTTGATCAAGGTCTCCCTCATCTGATGAGTCTTCCATGCCCAGCGCCAGTTCGTCCTCCACTTCTTCCTCGCCTCCTGCACCTTCCTCAACAGTTTGGCTGCTACCATGCACCCTCGGTAATCCCTCTCCCCCAGCCTCCAATGCCAGCCGCCTTGGTGCTGCCAACCTTCTTGACCTTGGAGATATGATCCCTTCCGCATACGACTCCTCCTGTTCCTCCTCCTCCTCTTGTTCCACCACCTGACTCCGAACACTGTGTAAGGTGTGCTCCAGCATGTAAATCACCGGAATGGTCATGCTGATAATGGCATCGTCAGCACTAAACATCTTCGTTGCTATTTCAAAACTGTGCAGAAGGGTGCATAGGTCCCTGATCTGAGACCACTCCTGCAGCGTGAATTGCCCCACCTCTTGAGCTCGTTGGCCCAGGCTATACGTCATAACGTATTGCACCAGGGCTCGTCGGACAGTGCAGACACTGCTCCTAGGCCCAAAACTATTAACTGGATTAGATGCAGTGAAAATAGAGATACACAGGCGGTATAGTTTGTTTCACAGGCGGGCTACTCTGCTGACGTGAAGACACTACTCCTAGGCCCAAAACTATTAACTGGATTAGATGCAGTAAAAATTGAGATACACAGGCGGTATAGTTTGTTTCACAGGCGGGCTACTCTGCAGACGTGCAGACACTGCTCCTAGGCCCAAAACTATTAACTGGATTTGATGCAGTAAAAATAGAGTTAGGCTACATTCACATTTGCATTGTTGGGCATTGCATCGGTGACGCAACGCACAACACATGCAAAACGCATTGTTTTGTGAGGCATGCGTCCATTTTTGGCATGATTTTTGGCGCAAAAAAACTGCATCATGCAGCGTCCTCTGCGCCCTGACGCTTGCGCCAAAAATGACGCATGCGTCACAAAATGCAAGACAACGCATGTCCATGCGCCCCCATGTTAAATATAGGGGCGCATGACGCATGCGTCGCTATGCGTCGCCGAACCTGCGCCCGACGCAACGCAAATGTGAACGTAGCCACACACAGGCGGTATAGTTAGTTTCACAGGCGGGCTACTCTGCTGACATGCAGACACTGCTCCTAGGCACAAAACTATTAACTGGATTAGATGCAGTAAAAATAGAGATACACAAGCGGTATAGTTAGTTTCACAGGTGGGCTACTCTGCTGATGTGCAGACACTGCTCCTGGGCCCAAAACTATTAACTGGATTTGATGCAGTAAAAATAGAGTTAGGCTACTTTCACATTTCCGTTGTTGGGTGTTGCATCAGTGACGCAACGCACAACGCATGCAAAACGCATGCAAAACACATTGTTTCGTGACGCATGCGTCCATTTTTGGCATGATTTTTGGCGCAAAAAAAACTGCATCACGCAGCTTCCTCTGCGCCCTGACGCTTGCGCCAAAAATGACGCATGCGTCACAAAACGCAAGACAACGCATGTCCATGCGCCCCCATGTTAAATATAGGGGCGCATGACGCATGCGTCGCTATGCGTCGCCGAACCTGCGCCCGACGCAACGCAAATGTGAACGTAGCCATACACAGGCGGTATAGTTTGTTTCACAGGCGGGCTACTCTGCTGACGTGCAGACACTGCTCCTAGGCCCTAAACTATTAACTGGATTAGATGCAGTGAAAATAGAGATACACAGGCGGTATAGTTTGTTTCACAGGCTGGCTACTCTGCTGACGTGCAGACACTGCTCCTAGGCCCAAAACTATTAACTGGATTAGATGCAGTAAAAATTCAGATACACAGGCGGTATAGTTAGTTTCACAGGCGGGCTACTCTGCTGATGGGCAGACACTGCTCCTAGGCCCAAAACTATTACCTGGATTAGATGCAGTAAAAATTGAGATACACAGGCGGTATAGTTTGTTTCACAGGCGGGCTACTCTGCTGAGGTGCAGACACTGCTCCTAGGCCCTAAACTATTAACTGGATTAGATGCAGTGAAAATAGAGATACACAGGCGGTACAGTTTGTTTCACAGGCTGGCTACTCTGCTGACGTGCAGACACTGCTCCTAGGCCCAAAACTATTAACTGGATTAGATGCAGTAAAAATAGAGATACACAGGCGGTATAGTTAGTTTCACAGACGGGCTACTCTGCTGACGTGCAGACACTGCTCCTAGGCCCAAAACTATTAACTGGATTAGATGCAGTAAAAATTGAGATACACAGGCGGTATAGTTTGTTTCACAGGCGGGCTACTCTGCTGACGTGCAGACACTGCTCCTAGGCCCAAAACTATTAACTGAATTAGATGCAGTAAAAATTGAGATACACAGGCGGTATAGATAGTTTCACAGGCGGGCTACTCTGCTGATGTGCAGAACTATTAACTGGATTAGATGCAGTGAAAATTGAGATACACAGGAGGTGTAGTTAGTTTCACAGGCGGGCTACTCTGCTGACGTGCAGACACTGCTCCTAGGCCCAAAACTATTAACTGGATTAGATGCAGTGAAAATAGAGATACACAGGCGGTGTAGTTAGCTTCACAGGCGGGCTACTCTGCTGACGTGCAGACACTGCTACTAAGCCCAAAACCCCAAAACGATTTACTGGGTTAGATGCAGTAAAAATTGAGATACACAGGCGGTGTAGCTAGCTTCACAGGTGGGCTACTCTGCTGACGTGCAGACACTGCTACTAAGCCCAAAACCCCAAAACAATTTACTGGGTTAGATGCAGTAAAAATTGAGATACACAGGCGGTGTAGCTAGCTTCACAGGCGGGCTACTCAGATGACTATCAGACAATGCTACTAGCCCACATGGATTGGCTAAGCTAGATTACACCAAATGCTGTGACAAACACTTGCACAGCACTGGCTCAGATCTGCCTGGCAAACAGTGCTATGAACTGCTGTAACCTACCCTGAAAAGGGCTGATATTACAACTTGTCCCGACTCCTCCCGACTCCCTAAACCTATCTCTCTGACAAATAGCTCCAAAAAAACACTCTTCATCTGTATAGCGCCCACAGCAGCAGCGGTGCCGTCTAAGGCTTCTTTCACACTTCAGTTGTGTGGCGTCAGTTGGGTCCGACATCGTGGCGGATCGACGGATCCGTCAAATTTCATGCAAAAACGGTTCTAACGGATCCGTTTTTTTAACGGATCAGCTGCCCTAATCCGTTAAAAAAACGGATCCGTTAGAACCGTTGCGAACGTTTTTACATCCGTTGCAACCGTTTTTTGACGGATCCGTTTTTTAAAAGGGGAGGATTTCAATGTGATTGGCTACTGGAAACTTCTGGAAAACTATATATAGCGTGTATTTACACCACATCTTTGAAAGGTTGTAGAGAAAGTGGCAGAAATGGAAGGAGTCCTGGCGAACATTGCAAAGATCTATGCAGATTTTACTTTTGAGGCAAATCAGTTGGCAGTCAGCGTTCGAGAGAGGGAGGAACGAAGACTGCGAATCCTACGGCAGCGGCGTAAGAGAAGGCTGTGGATCCATCCCATCACAGCACAACGTATGACCCGTGGTGTTTATTCCACGCTTTACATGGAACTAAGGGAAAACCCTCAAAAGTTCTTCAATTATGTGAGGATGAGAGCTGAAAATTTTGCATTTTTATTGGGCTATGTGGAAGACTGTATACGGAGACGAGACACCCAGATGCGATTCTCAATATCACCAGCAGAGCGTCTCATGGTGACTATTCGGTAAGTCATTTTTTTATTAAATGATTCTCATTCATCAGACTTATAACTGTGTTGGTTTTTTTTGTATTTTTTTTATAAAGTATTGTCTTTTCTTTTTGTTAACAGATTCCTTGCAACTGGAGAGTCCTTCTCATCCCTCCATTTTCAATTTCGACTTGGGATATCCACCATCTCGGGGATCATCAGAGATACCTGCCGGGCATTGTGGGAGTGCCTACAAGTGGAATACATCCCAGAGCCATCACAGGAGAGGTGGCTGGAGATCGCCCAAATTTTTCATCAGATTTGCCAGTTTCCAAATTGTGTTGGAGCAGTTGATGGAAAGCACATAAGGATCGTCAAACCTTCAGGCTCTGGGTCACAGTTTTATAACTATAAGAAGTATTTCTCTATTGTGTTGATGGCCATAGCTGACGCACAATGCAAGTTCATCGCTGTGGATATAGGTGCGTATGGACGTGCAAATGATTCACAAATCTTTAAAAATTCACCAATGGGGCGCCGTTTATATGGAGAGACATTTGATTTTCCGCCCCCTAGACCTCTCCCTGGAACCACCGGTCCACCGTTACCATTTGTTTGTGTTGGAGATGATGCCTTCCAGCTTTCCCCACATTTGCTTAAACCCTTTGGAAGTAGTGGACTGACCCAGAGGAAGAAAATTTTCAATTACCGTTTAACCAGAGCACGCAGAGTAGTGGAATGTGCCTTTGGCATCCTAACTGCCAAATGGAGAGTGCTACTAACTGCCATTAAACTGCAGACTGAAACTGTCGATGATGTGGTCAAAGCGTGCGTTGTCCTGCATAATTTTGTTCTATCAAAAGAACAAGTTTCCCTGGAGGATAATGTTTCAGAAAGCACCTTACGGGATTACCAAAACCCCACTTTTCGCAGTCCAGTTGCAGTCTGCAGAATGCGGGACAGTTTTGCAGACTACTTCATGTCTCCTGCAGGATCAGTTGACTGGCAGTATGAAATGGTGTAAAAAATTTATTTATTTTTATACTTGTAAAAATACCAATTTTTGTTTGCATACAAAATCTTTTTACTTTAATGCAGCATTGTATGTTTTGCAACGGTACCCTTTAAACACTGTTAATGTTACTATTGCCATAACCTTGGTGACTTAAAAAATTAAAAGAAAAAAAAAAAGAAAGACAATAAAATTTTTTTTAAACCAAACAACTGTTTATTTATTGACTTTTACAGATTCTCATAGTTTTGGGTGGAGATAGTAGCGGAGGGGCTGACAGGCGGGCGGACCACGTCGAGAGTGGGGGACAGGACATCACGGGGAGGAACAGAAGTGGAATGGGTGGTGAAAACATGAGGTTGTGTAGAGACTTGAGGTGCAGATGTGGTGTGTGTGAGGTATGAAGGTGTTGCTGGGATTGATAACGGAGAAGTTAAAGGGGAAGAATGGAAGGGGGACGTTAAAAACTGGGAAAGACTAAGGGGGGAAGGAACAAATGACGAAGGAGTAGAATGGACGGGAGGAGGACGTACAGGAGGAGGACGGATGGGAGGATAGACGGTGGATTGAGAGGGGAAAGGTGTTGACACATGAAGGGTAGGTGGAGGGGCATGGGATATCGCCTGCGCTAGAGCAGTGTGGCAGCCTTGCATCACATGCATCTGCAGGTCAGGAGTTAGATTTTCCATGTGCCTGAGGACCGCCTGAAAAAAACAGTGCCTTGGTGACTGGTTTGCATCTGATTGCATCCTATCAAGACGACTGCTGAGTTCAAGTATGCTTTTGTTAAGCATATTGTACCCAGCAGACGTTTGCTCACTCAAAAGCTTGATGGCACTGTGAAAGGATGCATTCAGATGCAAAAAGTCAGGCGCATAGCTCCTTTCCTGACCTCTCTGGCGCTGCCGTCCTGACCACAAAGTTGGTCTAGAAGTTGCGGCAGTGGCAGAGGGGTGGGGTAAAGGGAACTCTAACTCATCACCTGCAGCTTCAAGTGACGAAGTCCGCCCTGCTGCTCCAGCGCTGGTGGATGAGGCTGAGGGATCAAACAAAAGGGTAGGTGCAGAAACAGAGGGGTCGACGTGGTCCCCGGTGGCGGACTCTCGAGGGATCGCTCCAGAGGGCTGCAACTCTGATGCAGGCTCCCGAGTGCTGCAGAAAGTGCTGTTAAAGAAGAAGAAAAAAAATATTAGTATCTTTATATTACAATTGCCCTTACTGCAAAAAAATTGAAGGTTACACATTTTTTCAGTTTGACTGAAAATATGTGGTGTTGAATATTTACCTTCTGCTCAGCAGCGTCGACCGTAGGAACGACAGGGCTCTGGCATGTTTGGATCTGCTCCTGCGTCCTCTAGATCCACTCGGGGCCTGCATCTCCTTATTAAACTCCCTCTTGAAGCGATCCCTGATTGACCGCCACCGCACGATAATCCTGTTACCTGGAAAGAGATAGCAAAAATTGGTTACTATACACCACATTAAATCATGCTAAAATAAGGTTATGAAGTGTGAATACTTACGCGCTAGATCCTGGGCCCCAGCATCGAGTTCCTCCCAGTTATCCATAACAGCACTGCACACTTCCTCCCATAGCCGTCGGGTGATTAACTGGTCAGCATGGCGGCGGTCCGACATGTTCCACAGCGGCTCCCTACTTTGTACTGCTTCGATGAGGGTGTTCACATCGATGCCCTCCTCTTCATCATCTTGTTCGGGAGCACGCTGTGAAGCCTACGAAAAATATAACAATAAAAAGGGAAAGATTACAACACATGAATTTTACATTTTACTACACAACAAAACAAAAAGGAACTTACTCTTCGGCGACCGCCGCGATTATCATTCCGACGACTATGGGAGGTGCTTTGAGGAACTCTATGTCGAGCCCCGGATTGTGAGGACTAATAAAAAAAATTAAAAAAAAAAAAATTAATAATGTTCTTAGATTGAGGCATATGTATTGTGTGTGCTGTCATGAATGTTTGTGTTGGGTGTAGTGCATTGTATGTGAGGATCGGTCTGTTCAAAACTTACACTATGCGCTCCCGCTCCTTGTCTTTCTCCACCCTGTCCGTCTCCTTCTGTAAGCCCCTCTGCTTCATATTCCTGTGAATACAGAACACATAAAGGGTTAAAAAACAATGACCATAGTTGTATCACCAAAAAATTTTACAGAACAAAAAAAAAAAAATACAATACCTCAGTTTGCTGCTGATGTGCTGGGGGGCTCTCAGAAGAAGACATTATGGTCTTTGCGTACCTCTTGGTCCCAAGTATCTGTAAGTATACAGACAGTTCTAAGCTACTATACACAAGGATAGATGCAGCTGTAGGATTTAACAGTTACATCTTTTTTAAAAACTTTTACATTTCATCCCACACAAAATGAAATTTTTTTTCTAACCGTCATACTTTATATGGTAGATATGCTTGATGCACAAGCTGCCAAACCCTCTAGCCCTGTTTCCCCACCAAAAAAAACCCCCAAGAACCCTTTAAAGCAACACCAAAACTGAAATTGATATGCGCAATGCGCATGTTGGTAAAAGCCACCTATCAAACCTTATCAAAAATGTTCCTCATTCGAACTTAAAATACCAATTCCAAAAATTGGTAATTATGATTACCCTACAGTTTGTATTTTCTAAAACCGGATAACATATTCTATACACAAGATTTGCATTACACATTTATATATATAACCTTTACTGCATGTTTACCCAATATTACATTTATCTTGAAATGAGACTACTGACAGTTTTGTGTAATTTTTATTACTATTTTTTAAAAAAAATTTTTTTTTTTTAATGGTACAGTAGGAGCTACACTGCTCTTTATTTGAAATACTATAACATTTGGGATAACAACAAAAATGCAGAACACATCACACATCATTTATACACACACACAAAACTCATTTTACACCACAGCTATAAAAAATAACAGCTTAAATAGTATGAAAAACATATAAACAGGGCAGGCAGGCGCACGCACACAAGCACGCACACAAGCATGCACGCACACAAGCACGCACACAAGCACGCACGCACACAAGCATGCAAGCACGCACACAAGCACGCACGCACGCACACAAGCATGCACGCACACAAGCACGCACGCACACAAGCATGCACGCACGCAAGCACGCACACAAGCACGCACGCACACAAGCATGCACGCACACAAGCACGCACACAAACACGCACGCACACAAGCACGCACGCACGCATGCATGCATGCTGGATGGCAGTACTCACATGGCTGTCTCAGGCAGGGTCTGGCTTGCAGGGCCTCTCTGGCTGGATGGCAGTGCCTGGCTGGCAAAGTCTTGCTGGCAGAGTGTCTCTGGCTTGCAGGGCCTCTCTGGCTGGATGGCAGTGCCTGGCTGGCAAAGTCTTGCTGGCAGAGTGTCTCTGGCTTGCAGGGCCTCTCTGGCTGGATGGCAGTGCCTGGCTGGCAAAGTCTTGCTGGCAGAGGTCTTGCTGGCTGGGTCTGGCTGGGTCTCTCGGGCATGGAAGGGTCTCTCTTGCTGGCTGGTACATTTGGGAATGACCTGTCCTCTTTATATAGTTTTTGGGTTGTCTGGGCAAAGTTGCAACTTTTTGGAGCATGCTCAATCAAAAAAAGCGGATTGAGGCGACGGATCCGCCAAAAAACGGATCGCGACGGATCCGTCGCCCATAGGCACCCATTCAAAAAAAAGGCGGACGCGACGGATCCGCCGCGTTCCGCCTTTTTGCCGGCGACAAAAAACGTTACAAAGTCCGTCAATGTCTAGACAACGTCCGCCAAATATCGACGGATCCGTCGCAAGGCGGATGGAACGGACGACCATCCGCCACAATCCGTCTCTAATGCAAGTCAATGGAAAAATAGCGGATCCGCCCAAAAAAAAAAACGGATCCGCCATTTTACGAAAATGGCGGTTTTTGACTGACGCCGAAAGACTGAAGTGTGAAAGAGGCCTAACACTAAGCTGCAGCAGTGAGGAAATGGTGGCGATGGGGCAAATGGCTGGTTCTTATAGGGCAAGGACATGTGACATACACAGCCAATGACACATGCCCTTGCTTCTGTGCTATGTGTGTGTGTACTGCTGATAGGCTGAGAGACTGCACCGCCCCTCTGTAAATGCGGGAAAGAAAAAAATATGGAGATCGGCGTTATTTCAGCACAGATCTATCCCCCACCCACTATAGACTGAAACAGTCCATTAACAATGATAAACAGTTTTAATGTGCAAATCAAGCTAGGCTTTTGGTGAACGAACAGTTATTGAACAGAAACTCGAACAGCCGAATTTTAACCCCTTCCTGACATCAGACGTACTATCCCGTCGAGGTGGGGTGGGCCCGTATGACCGCCGACGGGATAGTACGTCATCACCGATCAGCGGCGCTCACGGGGGGAGCGCGGCCGATCGCGGCCGGGTGTCAGCTGCATATCGCAGCTGACATCCGGCACTATGTGCCAGGAGCGGTCATGGACCGCCCCCGGCACATTAACCCCCGGCACACCGCGATCAAACATGATCGCGGTGTACCGGCGGTATAGGGAAGCATCGCGCAGGGAGGGGGCTCCCTGCGGGCTTCCCTGAGACCCCCGGAGCAACGCGATGTGATCGCGTTGCTGCGAGGGTCTCCTACCTTCTTCCTGGCTGCAGGTCCCGGATCCAAGATGGCCGCGGCATCCGGGTCCTGCAGGGAAGGAGGTGGCTTACCGAGTGTCTGCTCAGAGCAGACACTTGGTAAGCCTGCAGCCCTGCACAGCAGATCGTCGATCTGGCAGAGTGCTGTGCACACTGCCAGATCAACGATCTGTGATGTCCCCCCCTGGGACAAAGTAAAAAAGTAAAAAAAAATTTTTTCCACATGTGTAAAAAAAAAATAAAAAAAAATTCCTAAATAAATAATAAAAAAAATATATATATTATTCCCATAAATACATTTCTTTATCTAAATAAAAAAAACAAAACAATAAAAGTACACATATTTAGTATCGCCGCG
Source organism: Ranitomeya variabilis (assembly GCF_051348905.1). Lineage (NCBI taxonomy): Eukaryota > Metazoa > Chordata > Amphibia > Anura > Dendrobatidae > Ranitomeya > Ranitomeya variabilis. The sequence continues at coordinate 411,169,061 of NC_135234.1, read as the reverse complement.
TCCGTAACGACCCAACCTATAAAACTGCCCCACTAGTTAACCCCTTCAGTAAACACCGTAAGAAAAAAAAAAAAAAACGAGGCAAAAAACAACGCTTTATTACCATACCGCCGAACAAAAAGTGGAATAACACGCGATCAAAAAGACTGATATAAATATCCATGGAACCGCTGAAAACGTCATCTTGTCCCGCAAAAAACAAGCTGCCATACAGCATCATCAGCAAAAAAATAAAAAAGTTATTGTCCTGAGAATAAAGCGATACCAAAATAATTATTTTTTCTATATTTTAGTTTTTATCGTATAAAAGCGCCAAAACATAAAAAAATGATATAAATGAGATATCGCTGTAATCGTACTGACCCGAAGAATAAAACTGCTTTATCAATTTTACCAAACGCGGAACGGTATAAACGCCTCCCCCAAAAGAAATTCATGAATAGCTGGTTTTTGGTCATTCTGCCTCACAAAAATCGGAATAAAAAGCGATCAAAAATGGTCACGTGTCCGAAAATGTTACCAATAAAAACGTCAACTCGTCCCGCAAAAAACAAGACCTCACATGACTCTGTGGAGCAAAATGTGGAAAAATTATAGGTCTCAAAATGTGGAGACGCAAAAACTTTTTTGCTATAAAAAGCGTCGCTGGTTTCACACTTGCGTTTTTGTCTGCAGCGTTTTTTGCACAAAAAAACGCATGCGTTTTTTCCCTATATTTAACATTGAAAACGCATGCGGTTTTTTTGTACGCGTTTGGTCGCGTTTTCAAACGCATGCGGTTTTTTTCTGCATGCGTTCATTTTCAGAAATACAACCTGCAGTATTTTCTTGCGTTTTTAAGCACATGCGTTTGTTTGCGTTAAAAACGCATGCATTTTTTCGAAAAAAAACAGAAAACACACTGAAAAGCCACCCACCACCATCAAGGTGATAAAGGGATCCAAACCCTAACCCTAACTCTACCCCTAACCGTTTAATGAACATTTTCTGACAGTCATAGTGCCACGTATTTCAGTGCCACGTATTTCAGTGCCACGTATTTCAGTGCCACGTATTTCAGTGCCACGTATTTCAGTGCCACGTGTTTCAGTGCCACGTATTTCAGTGCCACGTATCACGTATTTCAGTGCCACGTATCACGTATTTCAGTGCCACGTATCACGTATTTCAGTGCCACATATTTTAGTACCACGTATTTCAGTGCCACGTATTTCAGTGCCACGTATTTCAGTGCCACGTATTTCAGTGCCACGTATTTCAGTGCCACGTATTTCAGTGCCACTTATTTCAGTGCCACGTATCACGTATTTCAGTGCCACGTGTTTCAGTGCCATGTATTTAAGTGCCACGTATCACATATTTCAGTGCCACGTATTTCAGTGCCACGTATTTCAGTGCCACGTATTTCAGTGCCACGTATTTCAGTGCCACGTATTTCAGTGCCACGTATTTCAGTGCCACGTATTTAAGTGCCACGTATCACATATTTCAGTGCCACGTATTTAAGTGCCACGTATTTCAGTGCCACGTATTTCAGTGCAACGTATTTCAGTGCCACGTATTTCAGTGCCACGTATTTCAGTCACGTTTAGGGTTAGGGTTAGGGGTAGGGTTAGGGTTAGGGTTAGGGCTAGGGTTGGAGGTAAAGTTAGGGTTGGGGCTAAAGTTAGGGTTGGGGCTAAAGTTAGGGTTAGGGTTTGGATTACATTTACGTTTGGATTAGGGTTGGAATTAGAATTATGGGTGTGTCAGGGCTAGGGGAGTGGTTAGGGTTACCGTTGGGATTAGGGTTAGGGGTGTGTTTGGGTTAGGGTTTCAGGTAGAATTGGGGAGTTTCCACTGTCCAGGCACATCAGGGGCTCTCCAAGCGCGACATGGCGTCCAATCTCAATTCCAGCCAATTCTGCGTTGAAAAAGTAAAACAGTGCTCCTTCCCTTCCGAGCTCTCCCGTGCGCCCAAAAAGGGGTTTACCCCAACATATGTGTTATCAGCGTACTCGGGACAAATTGAACAACAACTTCTGGGGTCCAAGTTCTCTTGTTATCCTTAGGAAAATAAAAATTTGGGGGGCTAAAAATCATTTTTGTGGGAAAAAAAAGATGTTTTATTTTCACGGCTCTGCGTTATAAACTGTAGTGAAAAACTTGGGGGTTCAAAGTTCTCACAACACATCTAGATAAGTTCCTTGGGAGGTCTAGTTTCCAATATGGGGTCACTTGTGGGGGGTTTGTACTGTTTGGGTACATCAGGGGCTCTGCAAATGCAACGTGACGCCTGCAGACCAATCCATTTAAGGCTGCATTCCAAATGGCGCTCCTTCCCTTCCGAGCTCTGTCATGCACCCAAACAGTGGTTCCCCCCCACATATGGGGTATCAGCGTACTCAGGACAAATTGGACAACAACTTTTGGGGTCTAATTTATCCTGTTACCCTTGTGAAAATACAAAACTGGGGGCTAAAAAATCATTTTTGTGAAAAAAAAAAAGAATTTTTATTTTCACGGCTTTGCGCTATAAACTTTAGTGAAACACTTGGGGGTTCAAAGTTCTCAAAACACATCTAGATAAGTTCCTTGGGAGGTCTAGTTTCCAATATGGGGTCACTTGTGGGGGGTTTGTACTGTTTGGGTACATCAGGGGCTCTGCAAATGCAATGTGACGGCTGCTGACCAATCCATTTAAGTCTGCATTCCAAATGGCGCTCCTTCCCTTCCGAGCTCTGTCATGCGCCCAAACAGTGGTTCCCCCCCACATATGGGGTATCAGTGTACTCAGGACAAATTGGAAAACAAATTTTGGGGTCCAATTTATTCTGTTACCCTTGTAAAAATACAAAGCTGGGTGCTAAAAAATCATTTTTGAGAAAAAAAATAAAAATTATTTTCACATCTCTGCGTTATAATCTGTAGTGAAACACTTGGGGGTTCAAAGCTCTCAAAACACATCTAGATAAGTTCCTTAGGGGGTCTACTTTCCAAAATGGTGACACTTGTAGGGAGTTTCAATGTTTAGGCACATCAGGGGCTCTCCAAACGCAACATGGCGTCCCATCTCAATTCCAGTCAATTTTGCATTGAAAAGTCAAATGGCGCTCCTTCCCTTCCAAGCTCTGCCATGCGCCCAAACAATGGTTTACACCCACATATGGGGTATCAGCATACTCAGGACAAATTGCACAACATTTTTTGGGGTCCAATTTCTTCTCTTACCCTTGGGAAAATAAAAAATTGGGGGCAAAAAGATCATTTTTGTGAAAAAATATGATTTTTTATTTTTACGGCTCTGCATTATAAACTTCTGTGAAGCACTTGGTGGGTCAAAGTGCTCACCACACATCTAGATAAGTTCCTTAGGGGGTCTACTTTCCAAAATGGTGTCACTTGTAGGGAGTTTCAATGTTTAGGCACATCAGGGGCTCTCCAAACGCAACATGGCGTCCCATCTCAATTCCAGTCAATTTTGCATTGAAAAGTCAAATGGCGCTCCTTCCCTTCCAAGCTCTGCCATGCGCCCAAACAATGGTTTACACCCACATATGGGGTATCAGCGTACTCAGGACAAATTGCACAACATTTTTTGGGGTCCAATTTCTTCTCTTACCCTTGGGAAAATAAAAAATTGGGGGCGAAAAGATCATTTTTGTGAAAAAATATGATTTTTTATTTTTACGGCTCTGCATTATAAACTTCTGTGAAGCACTTGGTGGGTCAAAGTGCTCACCACACATCAAGATAAGTTCCTTAGGGGGTCTACTTTCCAAAATGGTGTCACTTGTAGGGGGTTTCAGTGTTTAGGCACATCAGGGGCTCTCCAAACGCAACATGGCGTCCCATCTCAATTCCAGTCAATTTTGCATTGAAAAGTCAAATGGCGCTCCTTTCCTTCCGAGCTCTGCCATACGCCCAAACAGTGGTTTACCCTCACATATGGGGTATCAGCGTACTCAGGACAAATTGTACAACAACTTTGGGGGTCCATTTTCTCCTGTTACCCTTGGTAAAATAAAACAAATTGGAGCTGAAATAAATTGTGTGTGAAAAAAAGTTAAATGTTCATTTTTATTTAAACATTCCAAAAATTCCTGTGAAACACCTGAAGGGTTAATAAACTTCTTGAATGTGGTTTTGAGCACCTTGAGGGGTGCAGTTTTTAGAATGGTGTCACACTTGAGTATTTTCTATCATATAGACCCCTCAAAATGACTTCAAATGAGATGTGGTCCCTAAAAAAAAATGGTGTTGTAAAAATGAGAAATTGCTGGTCAACTTTTAACCCTTATAACTCCGTCACAAAAAAAAATTTTGGTTCCAAAATTGTACTGATGTAAAGTAGACATGTGGGAAATGTTACTTATTAAGTATTTTGCGTGACATATGTCTGTGATTTAAGGGCATAAAAATTCAAAGTTGAAAAATTGCAAAATTTTCAAAATTTTCGCCAAATTTCCATTTTTTTCACAAATAAACGCAAGTTATATCGAATAAATTTTACCACTAACATGAAGTACAATATGTCACGAGAAAACAATGTCAGAATCGCCAAGATCCGTCAAAGGGTTCCAGAGTTATAGCCTCATAAAGGGACAGTGGTCAGAATTGTAAAAATTGGCCCGGTCATTAACGTGCAAACCACCCTTGGGGGTGAAGGGGTTAAGAAAATTGTTCGGGTTGGTCGAACGACTCGAACACCGCCCAAAACAGCTCGAATTTGAAATTGGCGAACAGTTCGACTCGCACACCGCTCATCTCTAGTTACTAATGTGTTACCATAATCCAAAACTGTCAGTAAAATATTTTGTATAAGAAACTACAGCCATGGCAGTAAGCAGGGTGCAGTACAAAATAACTATCATGATGATCCATAGATAATAAACGTTTACACTATACTGATCCTGTAGATCATTGGCTTTATTCACACTGCTATACTGAAAGCTCCATCTGAGAACTGTATGTTTAGCTTTAAACATGATGACATTTTTCTTCAGGAATGCAGGAAAACTTTTGCCAAATACATTTTGGAGAGGCCTTCTTGTTCTCTCATTACAGGTTTTGAAATCATTTTGGCATTAATTTCTTACAAGGAGCCATAATAGAGCAAAGTTATTGTGGTAGTTATATTAGGGATAACTTTTATACATTTTATTGTTTAGTAAAATTCCATTGAGAAGATGTGTAAATTCACATGTACTGTACGGTGCCCCAGTCTCTCCAATGTTACGTGAGTGCGATTGCATGATCCATGTTGATGAATTGTAACCCCTTCACGACATGCGCTGTACATGTACTGTACATTTCATGTCATGAGCCCACATCTTTCCCGGCATATGTCAGCTGTTTTTAACAGCTGACATGTGCCTCTAACAGCCACAGGTAGAATCATGATCCACCCGTGGCTGTTAACCCGTTAAATGCCGCTGTCACTAATCTCACTCATCGGTGACCCAATCACATGATCGCAGGTCACTGATGGGTCGGCATTACAACCAGAGGTCTTCAGCAGACCTCTATGGTTGTCTTAGTCAGATTGGTATGAGCGCCGCCCAGGGGCGTAAGTATAGCGGTCGCAGCTGCGACGGGGCCTGAACTGCTTAGGGGCCCGTCCGTCCACCCGTCTAGCGATAGTGAATGAGAAGGACCCAACCATTGTGACCAGCAGCAGAGAGGCGTCACCGCAGGTCCTCCAGTTACATGAGGGAAGATGGATTGAATGCGGTCACGTGATCCAACCTTGTGAACGGAGAGAGGTGTGTCCACAGGTCCTTCAGCAGCACCGAAGGTGTGAGTGTGAGTGGCTGAGTGCTGCAGCTTTCGGTTTTTAAGCCTAAAAAGCTGCAAGCCCTTGCTGCATCCTCCTCCTCCTGCTGCCGAAGGGTCCCTCAGGCCTCAAATCTGCACCTGTCCTCCTGTTATTAGCAGCCGATTGGTGCCGGGAGCTGTGCGCAGACATTGTAGGTGAGCAGTGGCGGGAAGCTTCCTCATCGCTTTCAGTCATTCCCTGCTCCTGACTAAGGCTAGGGTCACATTGCGTTATGTGACCGCGTTTAACGGACTACGTTACACCGCGGCATAACGCGGTGTTAACGTAGTCCGTTAACGCCGCCATAGCCTGTAATGGTGAGCGCATCGCTAGCGCACGCCCACGTTGGGCGTGCGCTAGCGATGTCGCGTCATTTGAGTGACGGACCTTGGACGCTGCTTGCAGCGTCCGCGGCGCGCCCGAGGTCCGTTCCTCGCTAGTGCAGATCGGGGATCTGCGCTAGCGGGGACACCGAACGAGGACCCTAGGGAAGCATTGCGTTAGCGCAACCCGCTAGCGCTATGCGCTAAACGGATTGCCCTAACGCAATGTGAACCTAGCCTAAGTGGTCTGCGGGACTGGATTCTCGGAGGTAATAGACTCTCGTCGACTCGTGAGTGAATGTGGCGCAGTGTATACAAGTGGCGGCAGGGCGAACACAGTTAATGTACATATCCACAACTGTAAGTCCCAGCAGGAACGTAGACAAGAACCACAGATTTCTACATAGGGCAGCGTGGGTCAAAATACTACAGGGCTCTTTATGGGACTACGCAGCCAATCATAGTACTACTTTTAAAGTCAGTTTTTCTTTAGTTCTATGAGAGCTGTGAGCTTATTGGTTGCTTAAGTCACTTCCACTGTAACGTGAGGTATTAGGCATTAGGTATTATAGTATTATAGTAGTTATATTCTTGTACATAGGGGCATCATTATAGTAGTTGCACTTAAGCATTTTATATTTGTTAATGAAAATAGTTTTTTGACTTATGAATAATTTTATGAGTGGCATTACCAATCATTATAGATATCTGTAAACTAATATATGTCACTCGTATTTTGGGGACCATTTTTGATCTGTATTTGACAGGAAGCATCATCATTAATTAATTTTTTGTGAAATTCTGTTTGATTTTTGTGATATAAATAAAGTATATATTTTAACAATACATTCTTTTGCCTGTCCATTATGGTGGGAGGTTTGGTATATAGATTGTAATTGAATGTGTTTCTTTGCTATCATAAATTTAACGGACTAAAATGTATACATGGATGACTATGAACTGTGCAGTATATTATATAGAGGACTATGGGGGTGCATTATATTATAAGGAGGACTATGGGGGTGCATTATACTTCTTATATGGATCTCCACGACTTCTATGTAAGCCCCTGATGAGTATAATGGTTTATTTTCTTTCATACATTACAGAACAATGGCAGAACGGGGGACAAATATATACCAGAATGGGGCACCGGATAGTTACGCCACTGAGGTCAGACTATACAGCATTGTAACAAAGCTATAGTGTGCGAAATGAATAGGGAAAATGTGAATTTGGGTGGAAAATATTTTGGCATGGTGGGGGGGCCCCATTTGAAAGTTCGCTCCGGGGCCCATAACTTTGTAGTTACGCCACTGGCGCCGCCCGTTGGTTGGCGCTCATCGCAAATGAGCATTTCTGCTACACACAGTTGATCTGATCATCGCCTGTGTGTGGCACAGGCAATCGAGTTATCACAGCTTCTAGTCTCCCATGGAGACTATTGAAGCAAGTGAAAGGTTAAAAAAAAGTTTTAAAAAATATTTAAAAAATATAAAAGTCAAATCACCACACATTTTCCCCATTCACAATAAAACATTTAAAAAAAATTAAATATGCTCATATTTGGTATCGAAGCATTCAGAATCGCTCGCTCTATCAAGATATAAAAAGAACTAACATGATCGGTAAACGGCGCAGCGAAAAAAAGTAAAAACGACATAATTACGTTTTTTGGTCACCGCAAAAAATGCAATAACGGGCTATCAAAAGATCATATCCACAATAGTATCATTAAAAAATGTCAGCTCGGCATTCAAAAATAAGCCCTCACCCAGCCCCAGATCATGAAAACTGGAGAGGCTACGGGTCTCGGAAAATTATGCAATTTTTTTAATTTTTTTCTTTAACAAAGTTTGGATTTTTTTTCACCATTTAAATAAAAAACAATCTATACATGTTTGGTATCTACGAACTCGTAATGACCTGGAGAATCATAATGGCACATCAGTTTTAGCAATTGGTGAACATGGTAAAAAAAAATCCAAAAAACAGTTGTTGAATTGCACTTTTTTGTAATTTCAGCACACTTGGAATTTTTTATCCCATTTTCGTGTACGCAACATGGTAAAATCAATAGAGTTGTTCAAAAGTACATCTCGTCCTGAAAAAAAACAAGCCCTCACATGGCCATATTGACAGAAGAAAAAAGTTATGGCTCTGGGAAGGAGGGGTTGCGAAAAATAGAAACGCAAAAACAAAAAAGGGCTGCGATGAGCAGGGGTTAATGAAACCGGCCATATTTTGTTATACATTGCAGGATCTCATAAGTGTTGTTATAAGTATTGCAGTGTATTTTACTGTATGAGCGACAGCTGGATCGCATGTGCAATTCACATACTAAGTTTAAAAAAACAAACACATTTTTCCAATAAAAAGTCATTTTTTATTTGCTAAATTTTAGCAGAAAAGGTTATTTCATTTTGAAGCTGTGATTAAGAAAAGTTAACCATCTCAAGTAAAGATTGGAACTTAAGCAAAAACTTTCCAAAGCCATTTTTTGTAGATTAATGTGCCCCAAAAGTTTCATATTGCCCTGCAGAAACTGAATGATATCGGCTTTGAAATTGTCGCTTATCTGCCATATTCTCTTCATATGGCCCCATCGGATATTACCTATTTCTAAAACTCAAAAAATAATTGAAAGGATGGCATTTGCTGACTGGTCTAATTTTAAATATCCAGAGGAGGTTGTAATTACTTATGACATCTTTCATGCATGCTTATAGAAAAATGGTGTCTTTATTATTTCATCATCATTATTGCATTATTAGTAGCTCGTCTATTACATCATCTATTTTAGTCTACTGAGCCTTCAGTATTCTATCATCTAAGGCTTCTTTCACACTAGCGTCGGGCTCAGCCCGTCGCCGTGCGTCGGGCCGAGGTCCCCGACGCTAGCGTTGTCCCCGCAGCACAACGGGGGCAGCGGATGCATTTTTCCTGCGCATCCGCTGCCCCATTGTGAGGTGCGGGGAAGTGCGGGGAGGTGGGGGCGGAGTTCCGGCCGCGCATGCGCGGTCGGAAAAAGCGGACCGTCGGGAGCAAAAAACGTTACATGTAATGTTTTTTGCTCCCGACGGTCCGCAACAGCACGGCGCAACCATCGCAGGACGGTTGCGACGTGTGCCATTGCATTGCAAATGCGTCGCTAATGTTAGTCAATGCTGAAAAAACGCATCCTGCAAGCAGTTTTGCAGGATGCGTTTTTTCGGCAAAACGACGCATTTGCGATGTAATGCAGTTAACGCTAGTGTGAAAGTAGCCTTAGGGTGACCAATATAAATCCCAACTCAGCTTCAATGACGTAATCCTAATCACAGTTTCATCACCTATTTTTATTAATGCTTTCTGTGTAAGGTATATAGCTTTAGAAATTCTTAGCTTAGTTTCTTAGCATAGTGACATGTTTCTTTATGATTTTTTCAGATATGCCTCATTCTTGCATTTAAAAAGCGGATAGTCTTTGCTACGTATGCGGAGAAGTCACAAAGTCGAAACTTAACTACCATGATAAGGAAAGCCTACATCTTGTATTTTGGCTGCAGAACAGGAGATCAGGACAAAAGTTCAGCTGCACAAATAAGGTGCAACCCAGTGGGTAGATGGGAAGAGACAATCTATGCCTTTTGAAGTTCCATTGATCTGGAGGGAGGTATCCGATCACACTACCAATTGCAATTGCTTCATGGTGCCCCCCATTAGGAAATGAGTTTTCAAAAAAGAAGTGCACTTTACAGTATTCAAACATTTAATCTGAAATATGCCCAGTACCACATACAGAAGAACTGCTGGTTCCAAAAGCACCAGAAACATTTTCAGTCAAGTCAAGTGAGGAAGGAGAGGGCGCTTGGTGTCATGAAGCATCTTCCTCTCACAACTCCGTCTTAGTGTAACCAACCTCAACTGAACCACACCTTATAAGTAGAGATGAGCGAATATCTCAGTGTTCAGTTTTGATTATGATAGCCGATTTTGCAGAATTCGCTGATTTATTCATCGAATATTCCCCGAACGCCATTTAAGTCAATGGGAGGCAATAGCAAATGGATACACAACACCTTCTAACATTCCCAAAAGCTGCCAAAACACATCAAATTAGGGGCAGGCACCAGGAAAGTGGCCTCAATTCACCCAGTACAAATTTTAGAATGGCACGGCAGCAATCAGCCATACATGAGGTATCAGGGTGTGTGCCAGCATTTACAGCTTTGAATTGAACTCCAAACTAAAACAAGGTGGGTGATGCAGGTTTAGGTCTGCTGTCCTGGGAGCCTTGGTACCACATGGAAAAGCTCTACCTGCTTTTATGCTCAGCCACACCCAGGTGGCACAAATATCAGTTTCATAGACTACTATTGTCAGAAAAAAGTAAGGATAGTAACACGGGTAATTGACTCGAAGTGGAGGCATGCCAGTCTCGGAGGCCTACTGCTACAGGCAACATGCATGAAGGAGACCCAACCAGGAGTCAACACATTTCAAAAAATTTGTGACAGATACTACCAAACTGGCATAAATTTCAGAAGTAGAACTAGTATAATGGGGACTGACACTTCTTCCACTACAACCAACACAGCAGATGGAGACAAGGTTGTGGAACTACTGTGCCATAGCCCTCGGAAAACCTAGAGGGGTGTAACTATAGCCTACCAAATCTGAACTTGGATAAGCGGCAGCCAGCGAAAACGACGACCAAAGGAGGAATAAGGAGGTGGCATCAGGTGCTACTCCAGGGCTGACCTACAGAGGGTGGCAGCTGACCCCTAGAGCGGGTAGGCTGGTATAGCCAAAGGAGGGATGAAGAATACAGGCAGACACTGTAGGGACACTGGAACCACAGATGGGACCGGCTGAGGAACAGAAAAGCACTGGCAGCTGCGGGCTGAACCGGTTGTGTTACACAGATGGGCACTGGCAGGTGCGGATTGGACCAGATGTTACACAGATGGCAGGTACAATCTGTACCAGCAATTAAACAAAGGAGCACTGACAGATGTGGGCTGGACAGGCTGAGGAATAGGAGAGCACTGGCAGGTGCGGACTGGACCGGATGTTACACAGATGGGCGCTGGCAGGTGCGGGCTGGACAGGCTGATGGACAGAAGAGCACAGACAGGTACGAGCAGATGGGTACAGGGTTGACAAGCATACAGGCAGACCTGGGGAACCTGATAACTAGCAAACATGCAAGGCAAACTAACAACATTGCTCAGGCACCTCCATATTGGAGATGGAGCATTAAATCGAAGGTGTCACCCAGCTATTGTCACTTTAAGACGGAGGAAACGCGCATGCGCCCCAAACATAGTGCCCAGGCATACAACTGAACCTTGGTGGACACTGACGGGGCAAGATGAGGAGGTGGTGTGTGAGTGGGAGACAATGAATATCCTGTCTGTTAGGTACAAGGAGATCCAACAAAGGGCCAAGTCTGTAATGGCAAGAGATCAGAATGTCTATAGTAAGAGGGAATGGTCAACTGTGTCAAAGGTGGATGCCAGGTCCAGGAGAAGGAGGAGGACAAACTAGTGTCGCTAGGATTTGGCGGTTAGTAGGTCATTGGTGACTTTAGTCTGGGCAGTTTCAGTGGAATCGTGCGGTCGGAAGTCATATTGTAAGCTCTCAAAGAGGTAGCAAGAGGAGAAGTAGGAGGACAGTTCAAAATGGACGTGTTGTTCCAGTAGTTTGAAGGCATATAGGAGAAGTGAGATGGGCGATAGCTAGACATAGAGAATGGGTCAAGGGTGGGCTTTTTGAGGATGGGTGTGTGTTGTGAATTCCGTTCTTGGGCTCCCTCTGGTGGTTTCTAGTGGAACTTAGCAGCTGCATTCACTAATCGGTTCCCTGGTCTTGTTATTTAACTGGGCTCTAGTCTGTAGTCAATGCCAGCTGTCAATGTTCCTCCTGTGGACTCAGTCCTTTCCTGGAAGTGCTCTGTTGGCCAGTTCATTTCAGCTTAAGATAAGTCTGCTAGTTTTTGGGGTATTTCCCTGCTTATGACCTTCAGTTCAAGTTAATGTTATGTCTTTTTGTCCAGCTTGCCAGTATGAATTATTTCGGCTAGTTGGAAGCTCTGGGGTAGCAGATTTGCCCCTCCACACCGTGAGTCGGTGTGGAGGTTATTTTTTGTAAACTCTGCATGGATATTTAGTTTTTTAATACTGACCGCACAGTAGCCTTTTCTATCTCTGTCTATTTAGATAGTTTTGGCCTCCTTTGCTAAAATCTAGTTTCATTTCTGAGTTTGTCATTTCCCTCTCCACTCACCGTCAATACTTGTGGGGGGCTATCTTTCCTTTGGGGGTTTCTCTGAGGCGAGATAGTTTTCCGTTTCCATCTTCAGTGGTAGTTAGCTCTTAGGCTGTGAAGAGGCATCTAGGCAGAGATAGGAACGCTCCACGGCTATTTCTAGTGTTGGTGTTAGGGTTAGGGCTTGCGGTCAGTAAAGTTACCACCTCCTCAGAGCTTGTACATGATTGGTTTTACCCACCAGGTCATCTCAGTACTGCTTCGTAACCATCAGGTCAGAACAGTACAGCTGGCCCACAATGTGTTAAATGCTTCTCAAAAGAGGGGAAAAAAAAAAAGGTTCTGAGTCAGTGTTTTTTTTTTTTTTGTGTTGCTTGTTTTGTCCTTTTTTTCCCCCCCTTGATCTTTGGATGGTTTAGAATTTGGGTGCTGAGATGGAGGTTCAGGGTCTGTCTGCGCATGTTGATCATCTCGCTGCTAGGGTACAGAGTATCCAAGATTATGTTGTCCAGACTCCGGTTTCTGAGCCTAGAATTCCTATTCCTGATTTGTTTTCTGGGGATAGATCTAAATTTTTGAACTTCAAAAATAATTGTAGATTGTTTTTTGCTCTGAGACTCCGTTCCTCTGGTGACTCCGTTCAGCAGGTGAAGATTGTTATTTCTCTGCTCTGGGGAAACCCGCAAGACTGGGCATTCTCCCTTGAGCCAGGAAATCCTGCATTGCTCAATGTAGATGCATTTTTTCAAGCACTCAGACTGCTTTATGATGAACCTAATTCTGTGGATCAGGCAGAAAAAATCTTGCTGGCCCTGTGTCAGGGGCAGGAAGCAGTAGAGATATATTGTCAGAAATTTAGAAAGTGGTCTGTGCTTACAAAATGGAATGAGGATGCTCTGGCAGCTATTTTCAGAAAGGGTCTTTCTGAAGCCCTTAAAGATGTTATGGTGGGGTTCCCCACGCCTGCTGGTTTGAACGAATCAATGTCTCTGGCCATTCAGATTGATCGGCGCCTACGTGAACGTAAGGTGGTGCACCATATGGCAGTGTCCGCTGAACAGAGTCCTGTTGTGAGCTCTGTTTTCAGGCTCCCTCTTGTGGTCACTGGTGGTATGGTGTGACTTTTGCTTTGGGCTCCCCCTGGTGGCTTTGTCTGTTATCCTGCTGGTCTCTGGCTATCAGCTGGTTCGTTATCCTCTGGGAGGTTCCTATATAGCTCTGTTTTACTTCCACTTGTTGCCGGCTGTCGATGTAATCAGTGCTACTCAGATTCCTTCTGATTACCTTGCTCCCAGTCCATCCAGGATAAGCTAAGTTTTGTTTGCTCATTTTTTGATCAGCAGTGTTTATCATGTTTTCTTGTCCAGCTTGCTAAAATGTATTGCCCTCACTTGCTGGTTGCTCTAGTGGGCTGAGTTTCTCCCCACACACCGTTAGTTGGTGTGTGGGTTCTTGAAATCTCAGGATGGATATTTTGTAAGGGTTTTTTATTGATCGCATAGACCCCTGCTCTATTTTCTGCTTTCTAGTACTAGTGGGCCTCTTTTGCTGAATCTGATTTCATCCCTATGTATGTGCCTTCTTCTTACTTCACCGTTAATATTTGTTGGGGGCTTCTATATCTTTGGGGATTATTTCTCTGGAGGCAAGCGAGGTCTTTCTTTCTCTTTAGGGGTAGCTAGTTCCTCAGGCTGGCTCGAGACGTCTAGTAATTTTTTAGGCACGTTCACCGGCTACCTCTAGTTGTGTTGGATAGGTTCAGATTTGCGATCAGTCCAGTTACCATCTCCCTAGAGCTCGTCCTTAGTTTATTCACTTGCTGGTCTATTTGTGATCCTCAGCCATTAAGGATCATAACAGTACAGTCGGCCCACAAAGTGTTAATTGCATGGCAGAAGCAGGAGAAAAGAAGCCTTGAGAAATTTTTTTTTTTTTCTCTTTCTTGTTGTTGCCCTGTGTCTAGCTGCTGTGCTAGCTTCTCTCCTCCTCTTAATCTTGGTGTGGCTCTGAGTTCAGCTGCTGACATGGATGTCCAGAGCTTGGCTTCCAGTCTGGATCATCTTGCTGCTAGGGTTCAAAGTATTCAGGATTTTGTTGTTCACAGTCCTATGTCTGAGCCTAGAATACCTATTCCGGAGTTGTTTTCTGGAGATAGATCTAGGTTCCTGAATTTTAAGAACAATTGTAAGTTGTTTCTTTCTTTGAAACCTCGTTCCTCTGGGGATGCCGTTCAGCAAGTTAAGATTATAATTTCCTTTTTGCGTGGTGACCCTCAAGATTGGGCCTTCGCATTGGCGCCAGGGGATCCTGCATTGCTTAGTGTAGATGCGTTTTTTCTGGCCCTTGGATTGCTCTATGAGGAACCTAATCTTGAGAACCAGGCTGAAAAAGCATTATTGGCCCTCTCGCAGGGGCAAGATGAAGCAGAGGTGTACTGCCAGAAATTTCGGAAATGGTCGGTGCTTACTCAGTGGAATGAGTGTGCCCTGGTTGCAAATTTCAGAGAAGGTCTTTCTGAAGCCATTAAGAATGTCATGGTGGGGTTCCCTACGCCTGCAGGTCTGAATGAGTCAATGACTCTGGCCATTCAGATTGATCGGCGGTTGCGGGAGCGCAAACCTGTGCACCATTTGGCGGTGTCTTCTGAACAGACACCTGAATCTATGCAATGTGACAGAATTTTGACCAGAAGTGAACGGCAAAATTATAGACGGCAAAATGGGTTGTGCTTTTACTGTGGTGACTCAGCTCATGTTATCTCAGCATGCTCTAAGCGCAAAAAAAAGATTGATAAATCTGTCACCATTGGTACTTTACAGCCTAAGTTCATTTTGTCTGTTACCCTGATTTGTTCCCTGTCATCTTACCCGGTTAATGCCTTTGTAGATTCAGGTGCTGCCCTGAGTCTGATGGATTGGTCATTTGCCAGGCGCTGTGGTTTTGATTTGGAGCCTTTAAAATTCCCTATTCCACTAAGGGGAATTGACTCTACACCATTGGCTACGAATAGACCTCAGTACTGGACACAAGTGACCATGTGCATGACTCCTGTTCATCAGGAGGTGATTCGCTTTCTTGTATTGCATAATTTGCATGATGTCGTCGTGTTGGGTCTGCCATGGTTGCAGACTCATAATCCAGTCCTGGATTGGAAAGCTATGTCTGTGTCAAGTTGGGGTTGTCAGGGAATTCATGGTGACGCTCCTGTGGTGTCAATTGCTTCGTCCACTCCTTCTGAAGTCCCTACGTTTTTTTCAGACTACCAGGATGTATTTGAGGAGCCCAAACTCAGTTCTCTACCTCCTCATAGGGACTGTGATTGTGCTATAAATTTGATTCCTGGTAGTAAGTTTCCTAAGGGACGACTTTTCAATTTATCTGTGCCGGAGCATGCTGCCATGCGGAGTTATATAAAGGAGTCTTTGGAGAAGGGACATATTCGCCCATCCTCTTCCCCTCTTGGTGCAGGATTCTTTTTTGTGGCTAAGAAGGATGGTTCCCTGAGACCTTGTATTGATTATCGCCTTTTGAATAAAATCACGGTCAAATTTCAGTATCCTTTGCCATTGTTAACTGATTTGTTTGCTCGCATTAGGGGGTCTAGTTGGTTCACCAAGATAGATCTTCGTGGTGCGTATAACCTTGTGCGTATAAAACAGGGTGATGAATGGAAAACTGCATTTAATACGCCTGAAGGCCATTTTGAGTACCTGGTGATGCCTTTTGGACTTTCTAATGCTCCTTCAGTCTTTCAGTCCTTTATGCACGACATCTTCCGTGAATATCTGGATAAGTTTATGATTGTGTATCTGGATGATATTCTGTTTTTTTCGGATGATTGGGAGTCTCATGTTAAGCAGGTCAGGATGGTCTTTCAGGTCCTGCGTGACAATGCTTTATTTGTGAAGGGCTCAAAATGTCTTTTTGGAGTCCAGAAGATTTCTTTTTTGGGCTTCATTTTTTCTCCTTCTACTATTGAGATGGACCCAGTCAAGGTTCAGGCTATTCATGACTGGACGCAGCCTACATCTGTTAAGAGTCTTCAGAAGTTCTTGGGTTTTGCTAATTTTTACCGTCGCTTCATAGCTAATTTTTCTGGTGTTGTTAAGCCTTTGACGGATTTGACCAAGAAAGGTTCTGATGTGACTAATTGGTCCTCTGCGGCTGTGGAGGCCTTTCGGGAGCTGAAGCGCCGGTTTTCTTCGGCTCTGGTCTTATGTCAGCCAGATGTCTCACTTCCCTTCCAGGTGGAGGTTGATGCTTCCAAGATTGGAGCGGGGGCTGTTTTGTCGCAGAGAAGCTCCGATGACTCTGTGATGAAGCCATGTGCTTTCTTTTCAAGAAAGTTTTCGCCTGCCGAGCGGAATTATGATGTCGGTAATCGGGAGTTGTTGGCTATGAAGTGGGCATTTGAGGAGTGGCGACATTGGCTCGAGGGAGCTAAGCATCGTGTGGTGGTCTTGACTGATCACAAGAATTTGATTTACCTCGAGTCGGCCAAGCGGCTGAATCCCAGACAGGCTCGTTGGTCGTTGTTTTTCTCTCGTTTTGATTTCGTGGTTTCGTACCTGCCTGGTTCGAAGAATGTGAAGGCTGATGCTCTTTCTAGGAGTTTTGTGCCTGACTCTCCTGGAGATTCAGAGCCGGCTGGTATCCTTAGAGAAGGGGTGATTTTGTCTGCCATCTCCCCAGATTTGCGACGTGTGCTGCAAGAGTTTCAGGCGGATAGACCTGATCGCTGTCCACCGGAGAGACTGTTTGTCCCGGATAGATGGACCAACAGAGTCATCTCCGAGGTTCATTCTTCGGTGTTGGCGGGCCACCCTGGAATATTTGGTACCAGAGACTTGGTGGCCAGGTCTTTTTGGTGGTCTTCCTTGTCGCGGGATGTGCGTTCCTTTGTGCAGTCTTGTGGAATTTGTGCTCGGGCTAAGCCTTGCTGTTCTCGAGCCAGTGGTTTGCTGTTACCTTTGCCTGTCCCGAAGAGGCCTTGGACGCACATTTCCATGGATTTTATTTCAGATCTCCCTGTCTCTCAGAGAATGTCTGTCATCTGGGTGGTGTGTGATCGTTTTTCTAAGATGGTCCATTTGGTGCCCTTGCCTAAGTTGCCTTCCTCCTCCGAGTTGGTTCCACTGTTTTTTCAAAATGTGGTTCGTTTGCACGGGATTCCTGAGAACATTGTTTCTGACAGAGGATCCCAGTTTGTGTCTAGATTTTGGCGGACCTTTTGTGCTAAATTGGGCATTGATTTGTCTTTTTCGTCGGCCTTCCATCCTCAGACGAATGGCCAATCCGAGCGAACTAATCAGACCTTGGAGACTTATTTAAGATGTTTTGTTTCTGCTGATCAGGACGACTGGGTTACTTTTTTGCCGTTGGCCGAGTTTGCCCTTAATAATCGGGCTAGTTCTGCTACTTTGGTTTCTCCTTTTTTTTGTAATTCGGGGTTTCATCCTCGTTTTTCCTCGGGTCAGGTGGAGCCTTCTGACTGTCCTGGAGTGGATGTTGTGGTTGATAGGTTGTATCAGATTTGGAATCATGTGGTGGACAATTTGAAGCTGTCTCAAGAGAAGGCTCAGCTCTTTGCCAACCGCCGTCGCTGTGTGGGTCCCCGACTTCGCGTTGGGGACTTGGTGTGGTTGTCTTCTCGCTTCGTTCCTATGAAGGTCTCCTCTCCTAAGTTCAAGCCTCGGTTTATCGGTCCTTATAAGATTCTGGAAGTCCTTGGCCCTGTGTCATTTCATCTGGACCTCCCAGCATCATTTGCTATTCATAATGTGTTCCATCGCTCATTGTTGCGGAGGTATGTGGTGCCTGTGGTTCCTCCGGTTGAGCCTCCTGCCCCGGTGCTGGTTGAGGGAGAATTGGAATACGTGGTGGAGAAGATCTTGGATTCTCGTATTTCTAGATGGAGGCTCCAGTATTTGGTTAAATGGAAGGGCTATGGTCAGGAGGATAATTCTTGGGTTGTCGCCTCTGATGTTCATGCGGCCGATTTGGTTCGTGCCTTCCATGTGGCTCATCCTGATCGCCCTGGCGGTTTTCATGAGGGTTCGGTGACCCCTCCTCAAGGGGGGGGTACTGTTGTGAGCTCTGTTTTCAGGCTCCCTCTTGTGGTCACTGGTGGTATGGTGTGACTTTTGCTTTGGGCTCCCCCTGGTGGCTTTGTCTGTTATCCTGCTGGTCTCTGGCTATCAGCTGGTTCGTTATCCTCTGGGAGGTTCCTATATAGCTCTGTTTTACTTCCACTTGTTGCCGGCTGTCGATGTAATCAGTGCTACTCAGATTCCTTCTGACTACCTTGCTCCCAGTCCATCCAGGATAAGCTAAGTTTTGTTTGCTCATTTTTTGATCAGCAGTGTTTATCATGTTTTCTTGTCCAGCTTGCTAAAATGTATTGCCCTCGCTTGCTGGTTGCTCTAGTGGGCTGAGTTTCTCCCCACACACCGTTAGTTGGTGTGTGGGTTCTTGAAATCTCAGGATGGATATTTTGTAAGGGTTTTTTATTGATCGCATAGACCCCTGCTCTATTTTCTGCTTTCTAGTACTAGTGGGCCTCTTTTGCTGAACCTGATTTCATCCCTATGTATGTGCCTTCTTCTTACTTCACTGTTGTGAATTTGGATTCTGGGCTCCCCCGGTGGCCACTTGTGGAATTGTACTTGTGTGCATCATCCCCTCTGTTCACCTGCTCCTATCAGGATGTGGGAGTCGCTATATAACCTTGCTCCTCTGTCAGTTTCATGCCGGTCAACAATGTAATCAGAAGCCTTTCTGTGCATGTTCCTGCTACTAGACAACTCCCAGCTAAGTTGGACTTTTGTCCTTGTGTGTTTTTGCATTTTGTTCCTGTTCACAGCTGCTGTTTCGTTACTGTGTCTGGAAAGCTCTTGTGAGCGGAAATTGCCACTCTGGTGTTATGAGTTAATGCTAGAGTCTTAAAGTAATTTCTGGATGGTGTTTTGATAGGGTTTTCTGCTGACCATGAAAGTGCCCTTTCTGTCTTCTTTCTATCTAGTAAGCGGACCTCGATTTTTGCTAAACCTATTTTCATACTACGTTTGTCATTTCATCTAAAATCACCGCCAATATATGTGGGGGCCTCTGTCTGCCTTTTGGGAAAATTTCTCTAGAGGTGAGCCAGGACTGTCTTTTCCTCTGCTAGGATTAGGTAGTTCTCCGGCTGGCGCTGGGCATCTAGGGATAAAAAAAACGTAGGCATGCTACCCGGCCACTTCTAGTTGTGCGGCAGGTTTAGTTCATGGTCAGTATAGTTTCCATCTTCCAAGAGCTAGTTCTCATATATGCTGGGCTATGTTCTCTCGCCATTGAGAATCATGACAGTTTGACCGGCCCAAAAAAAAAAAGGGTTAAATTACTGGCTGAGAAAGGAGAGAAAAAAGAAGTCTGCTACAATTTTTTTTTTTTTTTTTTCCTCTAGTTCTGAGTGTGCTCTTAATTGAATCACCTGCTAGTCTGCCTATACTGCAGCCTTCCTCTCTTTCTCTCCTTCTTATCCTTGAATGGCTCTGTGTTCACCTGTTTCAAATGGATCTTCAGAGTGTAGCTACAGGTTTGAATAATCTCGCCACAAAGGTACAAAATTTGCAAGATTTCGTTGTTCATGCACCTATGTCTGAGCCTAGAATTCCTTTGCCTGAATTCTTCTTGGGGAATAGATCTCACTTCCAAAATTTTAAAAATAATTGCAAATTGTTTTTGTCCCTGAAGTCTCGCTCTGCCGGAGACCCTGCACAGCAGGTCAGGATTGTAATTTCCTTGCTCCGGGGCGACCCTCAAGACTGGGCTTTTGCATTGGCACCAGGGGATCCTGCGTTGCTCAATGTGGATGCGTTTTTTCTGGCCTTGGGGTTGCTTTATGAGGAACCTCATTTAGAGCTTCAGGCGGAAAAGGCCTTGATGTCCTTGTCTCAGGGGCAAGATGAAGCTGAAATATACTGCCAAAAATTCCGCAAATGGTCTGTGCTTACTCAGTGGAATGAGTGCGCCCTGGCGGCGATTTTCAGAGAAGGTCTCTCTGATGCCATTAAGGATGTTATGGTGGGGTTCCCTGTGCCTGCGAGTCTGAATGAGTCCATGACGATGGCTATTCAGATCGATAGGCGTCTGCGGGAGCGCAAACCTGTGCACCATTTGGCGGTGTCTACTGAGAAAACGCCAGAAAATATGCAATGTGATAGAATTCTGTCCAGAAGCGAGCGGCAGAATTTTAGACGAAAAAATGGGTTGTGCTTCTATTGTGGTGATTCAACTCATGTTATATCAGCATGCTTTAAGCGTACTAAGAAGCCTGACAAGTCTGTTTCAATTAGCACTTTACAGTCTAAGTTTATTCTATCTGTGACCCTGATTTGTTCTTTGTCATCTATTACCGCGGACGCCTATGTCGACTCTGGCGCTGCTTTGAGTCTTATGGATTGGTCCTTTGCCAAACGCTGTGGGTATGATTTGGAGCCATTGGAGGCTCCGATACCTCTGAAAGGGATTGACTCCACCCCATTGGCTAGTAATAAACCACAATACTGGACACAAGTGACTATGCGTGTTAATCCGGATCACCAGGAGGTTATTCGCTTTCTGGTGCTGTATAATCTACATGATGTTTTGGTGCTGGGATTGCCATGGCTGCAATCTCATAACCCAGTCCTCGACTGGAGAGCTATGTCTGTGTTAAGCTGGGGATGTAAAGGAACTCATGGGGACGTACCTTTGGTTTCCATTTCATCATCTATTCCCTCTGAGATTCCTGAATTCTTGTCTGACTTTCGTGACGTTTTTGAAGAACCCAAGGTTGGTTCACTACCTCCGCACCGGGAGTGCGATTGTGCCATAGACTTGATCCCGGGTAGTAAATACCCTAAGGGTCGTTTATTTAATCTGTCTGTGCCTGAACACGCGGCTATGCGAGAATATATAAAGGAGTCCTTGGAAAAGGGACATATTCGTCCTTCGTCATCTCCCTTAGGAGCCGGTTTTTTCTTTGTGTCTAAGAAAGACGGCTCTTTGAGGCCGTGTATTGATTATCGACTTTTGAATAAAATCACGGTTAAATATCAATATCCGTTACCACTGCTTACTGATTTGTTTGCTCGTATAAAGGGGGCCAAGTGGTTCTCTAACATTGATCTCCGTGGGGCGTATAATTTGGTGCGAATCAAGCAGGGGGATGAGTGGAAAACCGCATTTAATACGCCCGAGGGCCATTTTGAGTATTTGGTGATGCCTTTTGGTCTTTCAAATGCCCCTTCAGTCTTCCAGTCCTTTATGCATGACATTTTCCGCGATTATTTGGACAAATTTATGATTGTGTATCTGGATGATATTCTGATTTTTTCGGATGACTGGGACTCTCATGTCCAGCAGGTCAGGAGGGTTTTTCAGGTTTTGCGGTCTAATTCCTTGTGTGTGAAGGGTTCTAAGTGTGTTTTTGGGGTTCAAAAGATTTCCTTCTTGGGATACATTTTTTCCCCCTCTTCCATCGAGATGGATCCTGTCAAGGTTCAGGCTACTTGTGATTGGACGCAACCCTCTTCTCTTAAGAGTCTTCAGAAATTTTTGGGCTTTGCTAACTTTTATCGTCGATTTATTGCTGGTTTTTCTGATGTTGTAAAACCATTGACTGATTTGACTAAGAAGGGTGCTGATGTTGCTGATTGGTCCCCTGATGCTGTGGAGGCCTTTCGGGAGCTCAAGCGCCGCTTTTCTTCCGCCCCAGTGTTGCGTCAGCCTGATGTTGCTCTTCCTTTTCAGGTTGAGGTCGACGCTTCTGAAATCGGAGCTGGGGCGGTGTTGTCGCAGAGAAGTTCCGACTGCTCCGTGATGAGACCTTGTGCTTTTTTTTCCCGTAAATTTTCGCCCGCCGAGCGGAATTATGATATTGGGAATCGGGAGCTTTTGGCCATGAAGTGGGCTTTTGAGGAGTGGCGTCACTGGCTTGAGGGGGCCAGACATCAGGTGGTGGTATTGACTGACCACAAAAATTTAATTTACCTTGAGTCTGCCAGGCGCCTGAATCCTAGACAGGCGCGCTGGTCGTTGTTTTTCTCTCGGTTTAATTTTGTGGTGTCTTACCTACCGGGTTCTAAGAATGTTAAGGCGGATGCCCTTTCTAGGAGTTTTGAGCCTGACTCCCCTGGTAATTCTGAGCCCACAGGTATCCTTAAAGATGGAGTGATATTGTCTGCCGTTTCTCCAGACCTGCGGCGGGCCTTGCAGGAGTTTCAGGCGGATAGACCTGATCGTTGCCCACCTGGTAGACTGTTTGTTCCTGATGATTGGACCAGTAGAGTCATCTCTGAGGTTCATTCTTCTGCGTTGGCAGGTCATCCTGGAATCTTTGGTACCAGGGATTTGGTGGCAAGGTCCTTCTGGTGGCCTTCCCTGTCACGAGATGTGCGAGGCTTTGTGCAGTCTTGTGACGTTTGTGCTCGGGCCAAGCCTTGTTGTTCTCGGGCTAGTGGATTGTTGTTACCCTTGCCTATCCCGAAGAGGCCTTGGACGCACATCTCGATGGATTTTATTTCAGATCTGCCTGTTTCTCATAAGATGTCTGTCATCTGGGTGGTGTGTGACCGTTTCTCTAAGATGGTCCATCTGGTTCCCTTGCCTAAGTTGCCTTCTTCTTCCGAGTTGGTTCCTCTGTTTTTTCAAAATGTTGTTCGTTTGCATGGTATTCCGGAGAATATCGTTTCTGACAGAGGGACCCAATTCGTGTCTAGATTTTGGCGGGCATTCTGTGCTAGGATGGGCATAGATTTGTCTTTTTCGTCTGCTTTCCATCCTCAGACTAATGGCCAGACCGAGCGGACTAATCAGACCTTGGAGACATATTTGAGGTGTTTTGTGTCTGCGGATCAGGATGATTGGGTTGCTTTTTTGCCTTTGGCGGAGTTCGCCCTCAATAATCGGGCCAGCTCTGCCACCTTGGTGTCCCCGTTTTTCTGTAATTCGGGGTTTCATCCTCGATTTTCCTCCGGTCAAGTGGAATCTTCGGATTGTCCTGGAGTGGATGCTGTGGTGGAGAGGTTGCATCAGATTTGGGGGCAGGTGGTGGACAATTTGAAGTTGTCCCAGGAGAAGACTCAGCTTTTTGCCAACCGCCGTCGTCGTGTTGGTCCTCGGCTTTGTGTTGGGGACTTGGTGTGGTTGTCTTCTCGTTTTGTCCCTATGAGGGTTTCTTCTCCTAAGTTTAAGCCTCGGTTCATCGGCCCGTACAAGATATTGGAGATTCTTAACCCTGTGTCCTTCCGTTTGGACCTCCCTGCATCCTTTTCGATTCATAATGTTTTTCATCGGTCATTGTTGCGCAGGTATGAGGTACCGGCTGTGCCTTCCGTTGAGCCTCCTGCTCCGGTGTTGGTTGAGGGTGAGTTGGAGTACGTTGTGGAAAAGATCTTGGACTCTCGTGTTTCCAGGCGGAAACTCCAGTATCTGGTCAAATGGAAGGGATACGGTCAGGAGGATAATTCTTGGGTCACTGCCTCTGATGTTCATGCCTCCGATCTTGTCCGTGCCTTTCATAGGGCTCATCCTGATCGCCCTGGTGGTTCTGGTGAGGGTTCGGTGCCCCCTCCTTGAGGGGGGGGTACTGTTGTGAATTTGGATTCTGGGCTCCCCCGGTGGCCACTTGTGGAATTGTACTTGTGTGCATCATCCCCTCTGTTCACCTGCTCCTATCAGGATGTGGGAGTCGCTATATAACCTTGCTCCTCTGTCAGTTTCATGCCGGTCAACAATGTAATCAGAAGCCTTTCTGTGCATGTTCCTGCTACTAGACAACTCCCAGCTAAGTTGGACTTTTGTCCTTGTGTGTTTTTGCATTTTGTTCCTGTTCACAGCTGCTGTTTCGTTACTGTGTCTGGAAAGCTCTTGTGAGCGGAAATTGCCACTCTGGTGTTATGAGTTAATGCTAGAGTCTTAAAGTAATTTCTGGATGGTGTTTTGATAGGGTTTTCTGCTGACCATGAAAGTGCCCTTTCTGTCTTCTTTCTATCTAGTAAGCGGACCTCGATTTTTGCTAAACCTATTTTCATACTACGTTTGTCATTTCATCTAAAATCACCGCCAATATATGTGGGGGCCTCTGTCTGCCTTTTGGGAAAATTTCTCTAGAGGTGAGCCAGGACTGTCTTTTCCTCTGCTAGGATTAGGTAGTTCTCCGGCTGGCGCTGGGCATCTAGGGATAAAAAAAACGTAGGCATGCTACCCGGCCACTTCTAGTTGTGCGGCAGGTTTAGTTCATGGTCAGTATAGTTTCCATCTTCCAAGAGCTAGTTCTCATATATGCTGGGCTATGTTCTCTCGCCATTGAGAATCATGACACTTCACCGTTAATATTTGTTGGGGGCTTCTATATCTTTGGGGATTATTTATCTGGAGGCAAGCGAGGTCTTTCTTTCTCTTTAGGGGTAGCTAGTTCCTCAGGCTGGCTCGAGACGTTAGTAATTTTTTAGGCACGTTCACCGGCTACCTCTAGTTGTGTTGGATAGGTTCAGATTTGTGATCAGTCCAGTTACCATCTCCCTAGAGCTGGTCCTTAGTTTATTCACTTGCTGGTCTATTTGTGATCCTCAGCCATTAAGGATCATAACAGAGTCCTGAGCCTATGCAATGTGATAGGACTTTGACGAGAACAGAACGGCAGGAGTTCAGACGTCAGAATGGGCTGTGTTTTTACTGTGGTGACGCTACTCATGCTGTCTCTGACTGCCCGAAGCGTACTAAGAGGGCTGCTAGGTCGGTTACCATCAGTACTGTACAGCCTAAATTTCTCTTGTCTATTACCCTGATTTGCTCATTGTCGTCCTTTTCTGTAATGGCATTTGTGGATTCTGGCGCTGCCCTGAACTTAATGGACCTGGAATTTGCCAGGCGCTGTGGTTTTAG
The DNA here is from genome assembly GCF_051348905.1 of Ranitomeya variabilis. Lineage (NCBI taxonomy): Eukaryota > Metazoa > Chordata > Amphibia > Anura > Dendrobatidae > Ranitomeya > Ranitomeya variabilis. The sequence continues at coordinate 411,143,780 of NC_135234.1, read as the reverse complement.
CTTGGAGCCTTTGCAGAGCCCTATTCCCTTGAGGGGGATTGATGCTACGCCATTGGCCAAGAATAAACCTCAGTACTGGACACAGTTCATGGCTCCGGCACATCAGGAGAACATTCGCTTTTTGGTGTTGCATAATTTGCATGATATGGTTGTGCTGGGGTTTCCATGGTTACAGGTACATAATCCTGTGCTGGATTGGAAATCTATGTCTGTGACTAGTTGGGGTTGCCAGGGGATACATAGTGATATTCCTCTGATGTCAATTTCTTCGTCCCCTCCTTCTGATGTTCCTGAGTTTTTGTCGGATTTCCAGGATATATTTGAAGAGCCCAAATCCAGTCCCCTGCCTCCTCATAGGGACTGTGATTGCGCCATTAATTTGATTCCTGGCTGTAAGTTCCCTAAGGGCCGACTCTTCAATTTATCTGTGCCAGAGCATGCCGCTATGCGGAGTTATGTAAAGGAGTCCTTGGAGAAGGGGCATATTCGCCCGTCTTCGTCACCGTTGGGAGCGGGGTTCTTTTTTGTTGCCAAGAAGGATGGCTCCTTGAGGCCCTGTATAGATTATCGCCTTCTCAATAAGATCACGGTCAAATTCCAGTACCCTTTGCCTTTGCTCTCTGATTTGTTTGCTCGGATTAAAGGGGCTAGCTGGTTTACCAAGATTGACCTTCGAGGGGCATATAATCTTGTCCGCATCAAACAAGGTGATGAATGGAAAACAGCATTTAATACGCCCGAAGGCCATTTTGAATCTCTTGTGATGCCTTTCGGGCTCTCTAATGCTCCATCTGTGTTTCAGTCCTTTATGCATGATATTTTCTGGGAGTATCTGGATAAATTCATGATTGTATATTTGGATGATATTTTGTTTTTTTCCCATGATTGGGAGTCTCATGTGAAGCAGGTCAGGATGGTTTTTCAGATTCTTCGTGCTAATGCACTGTTTGTGAAGGGGTCTAAGTGCCTTTTTGGAGTTCAGAAGGTTTCTTTTTTGGGGTTCATTTTTTCCCCTTCGGCTATTGAAATGGACCCTGTTAAAATCCAGGCTATTTATGATTGGACTCAGCCCACATCTGTGAAGAGCCTTCAGAAATTTTTGGGCTTTGCTAATTTTTATCGCCGCTTCATTGCTAATTTTTCTACTGTGGTTAAACCCCTGACCGATTTGACCAAGAAGGGTGCTGATGTGGTGAATTGGTCCTCTGCGGCTGTGGAGGCCTTTCAGGAGCTTAAGCGTCGTTTTACTTCTGCCCCTGTCTTGTGTCAGCCAGATGTCTCTCTCCCTTTTCAGGTTGAGGTTGACGCTTCTGAGATTGGGGCAGGAGCTGTTTTGTCTCAGAGAAGTTCTGATGGCTCTGTATTGAAACCGTGTGCTTTCTTCTCTAGAAAGTTTTCGCCTGCTGAGCGTAATTATGATGTCGGCAATCGGGAGTTGTTGGCTATGAAGTGGGCATTTGAGGAGTGGCGACATTGGCTTGAGGGAGCTAAGCATCGTGTTGTGGTCTTGACCGATCACAAGAATCTGATTTACCTTGAGTCTGCCAAGCGGTTGAATCCTAGACAGGCTCGGTGGTCTTTGTTTTTCTCCCGTTTAGATTTTGTGGTCTTGTATCCTCCGGGATCTAAGAATGTGAAGGCTGATGCCCTGTCTAGGAGCTTTTTGCCTGATTCTCCAGGAGTCCTTGAGCCGGCTGGTATTCTCAAGGAGGGGGTGATTCTTTCTGCCATCTCCCCTGATTTGCGGCGGGTGCTTCAGGAGTTTCAGGCTGATAGACCCGACCGCTGTCCTGCGGGGAAATTGTTTGTTCCTGATGGATGGACTAGTAAGGTGATTTCTGAGATTCATTGTTCTGTATTGGCTGGTCATCCTGGGATCTTTGGTACCACAGATTTGGTTGCCAGGTCCTTTTGGTGGCCTTCTTTGTCACGGGATGTGCGTTCCTTCGTGCAGTCCTGTAGGATTTGTGCCCGGGCTAAGCCCTGCTGTTCTCGTGCCAGTGGGTTGCTTTTGCCTTTGCCTATCCCTGAGAGGCCCTGGACGCATATTTCCATGGATTTTATTTCTGATCTTCCTGTCTCTCAGCAGATGTCTGTCATCTGGGTGGTTTGTGACCGGTTTTCTAAAATGGTCCACTTGGTACCTTTGCCTAAGTTGCCTTCCTCCTCTGATTTGGTTCCTTTATTTTTTCAGCATGTGGTTCGTTTGCATGGTATTCCGGAGAATATTGTGTCTGACAGAGGTACCCAATTTGTTTCTAGGTTTTGGCGGTCCTTTTGTGCTAGAATGGGCATTAATTTGTCTATTTCTTCGGCATTTCACCCTCAGACAAATGGACAGACGGAGCGAACCAATCAGACCTTGGAAATCTATTTGAGATGCTTTGTGTCTGCTGATCAGGATGATTGGGTTACTTTTTTGCCGTTGGCCGAGTTTGCCCTTAATAATCGGGCTAGTTCGGCTACTTTGGTTTCGCCTTTTTTTTGTAACTTCGGTTTTCATCCTCGTTTTTCCTCAGGGCAGGTTGAGCCTTCGGACTGTCCTGGGGTAGATTCTGTGGTGGACAGGTTGCAGCGGATTTGGACTCATGTGGTGGACAATTTAACATTGTCTCAGGAAAAGGCTCAACGTTTTGCTAACCGCCGTCGGTGCGTTGGTCCCCGGCTTCGGGTTGGGGATTTGGTCTGGTTGTCGTCTCGTCATGTTCCTATGAAGGTCTCTTCTCCTAAGTTCAAGCCTCGTTTTATTGGTCCTTATAGGATTTCGGAAATTATCAATCCTGTGTCTTTTCGTTTGGCCCTTCCAACTTCTTTTGCCATTCATAATGTGTTCCATAGATCTTTGTTACGGAGATATGTGGTGCCCATGGTCCCCTCTGTTGACCCTCCTGCTCCGGTGTTGGTTGAGGGGAAGTTGGAATATGTGGTGGAGAAGATTTTGGATTCTCATCTTTCGAGGCGGAAACTTCAGTATCTGGTCAAGTGGAAGGGTTATGGCCAGGAGGATAATTCTTGGGTTTTTGCCTCTGATATCCATGCTGCCGATTTGGTACGTGCTTTTCATTTGGCTCATCCCGATCGGCCTGGGGGCTCTGGTGAGGGTTCAGTGACCCCTCATCAAGGGGGGGTACTGTTGTGAATTCCGTTCTTGGGCTCCCTCTGGTGGTTTCTAGTGGAACTTAGCAGCTGCATTCACTAGTCGGTTCCCTGGTCTTGTTATTTAACTGGGCTCTAGTCTGTAGTCAATGCCAGCTGTCAATGTTCCTCCTGTGGACTCAGTCCTTTCCTGGAAGTGCTCTGTTGGCCAGTTCATTTCAGCTTAAGATAAGTCTGCTAGTTTTTGGGGTATTTCCCTGCTTATGACCTTCAGTTCAAGTTAATGTTATGTCTTTTTGTCCAGCTTGCCAGTATGAATTATTTTGGCTAGTTGGAAGCTCTGGGGTAGCAGATTTGCCCCTCCACACCGTGAGTCGGTGTGGAGGTTATTTTTTGTAAACTCTGCATGGATATTTAGTTTTTTAATACTGATCGCACAGTAGCCTTTTCTATCTCTGTCTATTTAGATAGTTTTGGCCTCCTTTGCTAAAATCTAGTTTCATTTCTGAGTTTGTCATTTCCCTCTCCACTCACCGTCAATACTTGTGGGGGGCTATCTTTCCTTTGGGGGTTTCTCTGAGGCGAGATAGTTTTCCGTTTCCATCTTCAGTGGTAGTTAGCTCTTAGGCTCTGAAGAGGCGTCTAGGCAGAGATAGGAACGCTCCACGGCTATTTCTAGTGTTGGTGTTAGGGTTAGGGCTTGCGGTCAGTAAAGTTACCACCTCCTCAGAGCTTGTACATGATTGGTTTTGCCCACCAGGTCATCTCAGTACTGCTTCGTAACCATCAGGTCAGAACAGGTGTGATTGAGGTATGTTTGAATCATGTTGGGAAGACACCAGTTGTTAGTGACAGGTTGAAGAGGTGGGTTAGGCTTGGGATGAAGACTGTTGTAAGGTTTGCAATGAGGTGGGATATTATTGAGTCAAGTTCACAGGTGGTGAGATGTGATTTGTAGAGTAAAGATGAAAGTTGATCTTCCGTGTTGGTGAAGTTGGGTTTGGAGGAGGAGCGTTGAGTACTTATGAGGAGGGGCTGTGGGGACTTTAAGCAAAAGCTTTGCCTTAAGTTGTCAATCTTCTGCTTGAAGAATGAGGCAAAGTCTTCAGCTGAGGAGAGGGTGGGGAGCTGGTGGACGGAGAATAGAATTGAAAGTACAGAATAGCTGTTTAGGGTAAGTGGCTAGAGATAGAAGCTGGGATACAGTTGGTGAGGTGAGGCTATTGAAGTTTCCCAGGATAAGGGTTGGCAATTCTGAGGACATGAAGTGTGGCAGCAAGGCAGAACAGTGGTCAAGGAAGTGAGTGGGTGAGACTGGGGGACGTGTTGTGAATTCCGTTCTCGAACTCCCTCCTGTGGTCATGAATGGTACTTCGGCGAGTTCTGTCCATGGACTCCCTCTGGTGGCTGTGAGTGGAGCTGCTGGTTCTTGAGATTCCTTCCTCAGCTGCCCTCGTTTATTGCTAGGCTGGCTTCTCTATTTAACTCCACTCAGATCGTTGCTTCATGCCAGCTGTCAATGTCTTAGTACTGGTTCAGATCTCTCTTGGATCTTTCTGATGACCTGTCTACTCCAGCAGAAGCTAAGTCCCTGCTAGTTCATTTGTTGTTCATTGTGTACTAAATATATTTCTTAGTACTTGTTAAGTTCTAGTCCAGCTTGCTATCATGATATTGCCTTGCTAGCTGGAAGCTCTGGGGTGCAGAGTGGCACCTCCGCACCGTGAGTCGGTGCGGGGGTCTTTTTGCACACTCTGCGTGGTTTTTTGTAGTTTTTTGTGCTGATCGCAAAGATTCCTTTCTATCCTCTGTCTGTTTAGTGAAGACGGGCCTCCTTTGCTAATACCTGTTTCATTCCTGTGTTTGTGACTTTCCTCTTAACACACAGTCAATATTTGTGGGGGGCTGCCTTTTCCTTTGGGGAATTTCTCTGAGGCAAGGTAAGGCTTTATTTCCTATCTTTAGGGGTAGTTAGCTCTTAGGCTGTGAAGAGGCGTCTAGGCAGAGTTAGGTACGCTCCACGGCTATTTCTAGTGTGTGTGATAGGATTAGGGTTTGCGGTCAGCAGAGCTCCCACTCCCCAGAGCTTGTCCTGTCCTATAGTTTAACCATCAGGTCATTCTGGGTGCTCCTAACCACCAGGTCCATAACAGTACAGCTGGCCCACAAAGTGTTAATGCATCTCAATAGAGAGATAAGAGAAGTTCTGAGACCATTTTTTTTCTCTGCAGTGTGTTTTGTCTTTCTTTTCCCCTTAACCTCTGGGTGGTTCAGGACTCAGGTGTAGATATGGACATTCAAGGTCTGTCCTCTTGTGTGGATCAACTTACTGCAAGGGTACAAAGCATTCAAGATTATGTAGTTCAGAATCCGATGTTAGAGCCTAGAATTCCAATTCCTGATTTGTTTTCTGGGGATAGATCTAAGTTTCTGAATTTCAAAAATAATTGTAGACTGTTTCTTAGTTTGAAACCCCGCTCCTCTGGTGACCCCATTCAGCAAGTAAAAATCATTATTTCTTTGTTACGTGGCGACCCTCAAGACTGGGCATTCTCCCTTGCGCCAGGAGATCCTGCATTGCGTAATGTAGATGCGTTTTTTCTGGCGCTTGGATTGCTTCATGATGAACCAAATTCAGTGGATCAGGCAGAGAAAATCTTGCTGGCTTTGTGTCAGGGTCAGGATGAAGCAGAGGTATATTGCCAGAAGTTTAGAAAGTGGTCTGTGCTTACTCAATGGAATGAGTGTGCCCTGGCAGCAATTTTCAGAAAGGGTCTTTCTGAAGCCCTTAAGGATGTTATGGTGGGGTTCCCCACGCCTGCTGGTCTGAATGAATCAATGTCCTTGGCCATTCAGATCGATCGGCGCTTGCGTGAGCGCAAGGTTGTGCACCATTTGGCGGTATCCTCTGAGCAGAGGCCTGAGCCTATGCAATGTGATAGGACTTTGACCAGAGCTGAACGGCAAGAACACAGACGTTAGAATGGGCTGTGTTTTTACTGTGGTGACTCCACTCATGCTATCTCTGATTGTCCTAAGCGCACTAAGCGGTTCGCTAGGTCTGTCACCATTGGTACTGTACAGCCTAAATTTCTTTTGTCCGTTACTCTGATTTGCTCTTTGTCGTCCTACCCTGTTATGGCATTTGTGGATTCAGGCGCTGCCCTGAATTTGATGGACTTGGAGTTTGCCAAGCGCTGTGGTTTTTTCTTGGAGCCCTTGCAGTATCCTATTCCATTAAGGGGAATTGATGCTACGCCTTTGGCCAAGAATAAGCCTCAGTATTGGACTCAGTTGACCATGTGTATGGCTCCTGCACATCAAGAAGATATTCGCTTTTTGGTGTTGCATAATCTGCATGATGTGGTCGTGTTGGGTTTGCCATGGCTACAGGTCCATAATCCAGTATTGGATTGGAAATCAATGTCTGTGTCCAGTTGGGGTTGTCAAGGGGTGCATGGTGATGTTCCATTGTTGTCAATTTCTTATTCCACTCCTTCTGAAGTCCCTGAGTTTTTGTCGGATTACTGGGATGTATTTGATGAGCCCAAATCCAGTGCCCTACCTCCTCATAGGGATTGTGATTGTGCTATTAATTTGATTCCTGGTAGTAAGTTTCCTAAGGGCCGACTTTTCAATTTATCTGTGCCAGAACACGCCGCTATGCGGAGTTATATAAAGGAGTCTTTGGAGAAAGGGCATATTTGCCCGTCGTCGTCACCATTGGGAGCAGGGTTCTTTTTTGTGGCCAAGAAGGATGGTTCTCTGAGACCCTGTATAGATTACCGCCTTCTCAATAAAATCACGGTCAAATTTCAGTACCCTTTGCCTCTACTGTCTGATTTGTTTGCTCGGATTAAGGGGGCTAGTTGGTTCACCAAGATAGATCTTCGAGGGGCGTATAATCTTGTGCGTATTAAACAGGGCGATGAATGGAAAACGGCATTTAATACGCCCGAGGGCCATTTTGAGTACCTGGTGATGCCATTCGGGCTTTCTAATGCTCCATCTGTGTTTCAGTCCTTTATGCATGACATCTTCCGAAAGTATCTGGATAGATTCATGATTGTATATTTGGATGATATTTTGGTCTTTTCGGATGATTGGGAGTCTCATGTGAAGCAGGTCAGAATGGTGTTTGTGAAGGGGTCTAAATGTCTCTTCGGAGTTCAGAAGGTTTCCTTTTTGGGCTTCATTTTTTCCCCTTCTACTATCGAGATGGATCCTGCTAAAGTTCAGGCCATTTATGATTGGACTCAGCCTACATCTGTGAAGAGCCTTCAGAAATTCCTGGGCTTTGCTAATTTTTACCGTCGCTTCATCGCTAATTTTTCTAGTGTTGTTAAACCGTTGACTGATTTGACCAAGAAAGGTGCGGATGTGGTGAATTGGTCCTCTGCGGCCGTTGAGGCTTTTCAGGAGTTGAAACGTCGTTTCTCTTCGGCCCCGGTGTTGTGTCAGCCAGATGTTTCGCTCCCTTTTCAGGTCGAGGTTGATGCTTCTGAGATTGGAGCAGGGACTGTTTTGTCTCAAAGAAGTTCTGATGGCTCTGTGATGAAGCCATGTGCTTTCTTTTCTAGAAAGTTTTCGCCTGCTGAGCGTAATTATGATGTTGGCAATCGGGAGTTGTTGGCTATGAAGTGGGCATTCGAGGAGTGGCGACATTGGCTTGAAGGAGTCTTAACGGATCACAAGAATCTGACTTATCTCGAGTCTGCCAAGCGGTTGAATCCTAGACAGGCTCGATGGTCGTTGTTTTTCTCCCGTTTCGATTTTGTGGTTTCGTACCTTCCGGGTTCTAAGAATGTGAAGGCTGATGCCCTTTCAAGGAGTTTTGTGCCTGATTCTCCGGGAGTTCCTGAGCCGGCTGGTATTCTCAAAGAGGGGGTAATTCTGTCTGCCATCTCCCCTGATTTGCGGCGGGTGCTGCAGGAGTTTCAGGCTGATAGACCTGACCGTTGTCCAGCGGAGAAACTGTTTGTCCCTGATAGATGGACTAGTAGAGTTATCTCTGAGGTTCATTGTTCGGTGTTGGCTGGTCATCCTGGGATTTTTGGTACCAGAGATTTGGTGGCTAGGTCCTTTTGGTGGCCTTCCTTGTCACGGGATGTGCGTTCTTTTGTGCAGTCCTGTGGGACTTGTGCTTGGGCCAAGCCCTGCTGTTCTCGTGCCAGTGGGTTACTTTTGCCCTTGCCGGTCCCAAAAAGGCCCTGGACGCATGTTTCCATGGATTTTATTTCAGATCTCCCTGTCTCTCAAAGGATGTCGGTCATCTGGGTGGTTTGTGATCGCTTCTCTAAGATGGTCCATTTGGTACCCTTGCCTAAATTCCCTTCCTCCTCTGATTTGGTTCCATTATTTTTCCAGCATGTGGTTCGTTTGCATGGCATTCTGGAGAACATCGTGTCGGACAGAGGTTCCCAGTTTGTTTCAAGGTTCTGGCGGTCCTTTTGTGCTAAGATGGGTATTGATTTGTCTTTTTCTTCGGCTTTCCATCCTCAGACAAATGGCCAAACCGAACGAACCAATCAGACTTTGGAAACATATCTGAGATGCTTTGTTTCTGCTGATCAGGATGATTGGGTGACCTTCTTGCCATTGGCTGAGTTCGCCCTTAATAATCGGGCCAGTTCGGCTTCTTTGGTTTCGCCTTTTTTTTGTAATTCTGGTTTCCATCCTCGTTTTTCTTCAGGGCAGGTTGAGCCTTCGGACTGTCCTGGTGTAGATTCTGTGGTGGACAGGTTGCAGCAAATTTGGACTCACGTAGTGGACAATTTGACATTGTCCCAGGAGAAGGCTCAACGTTTCGCTAACCGCCGTCGCTGTGTTGGTCCCCGACTTCGTGTTGGGGATTTGGTTTGGTTGTCGTCTCGTTATGTTCCTATGAAGGTTTCTTCTCCTAAGTTTAAGCCTCGTTTCATTGGCCCTTATAAGATTTCTGAAATTCTCAATCCTGTGTCATTTAGTTTGGCCCTTCCAGCTTCTTTTGCCATCCATAAAGTGTTCCATAGGTCGTTGTTGCGGAGATATGTGGCGCCTAGGGTTCCCTCCGTTGACCCTCCTGCTCCGGTGTTGGTCGAGGGGGAGTTGGAGTATGTGGTGGAGAAGATTTTAGATTCTCGTATTTCGAGACGGAAACTTCAGTACCTGGTCAAATGGAAGGGCTATGGTCAGGAGGATAATTCCTGGATTGTTGCCTCTAATGTCCATGCTGCCGATTTAGTTCGTGCCTTCGTGAGTGGAGCTGCTGGTTCTTGAGATTCCTTCCTCAGCTGCCCTCGTTTATTGCTAGGCTGGCTTCTCTATTTAACTCCACTCAGATCGTTACTTCATGCCAGCTGTCAATGTCTTAGTACTGGTTCAGATCTCTCTTGGATCTTTCTGATGACCTGTCTACTCCAGCAGAAGCTAAGTCCCTGCTAGTTCATTTGTTGTTCATTGTGTACTAAATATATTTCTTAGTACTTGTTAAGTTCTAGTCCAGCTTGCTATCATGATATTGCCTTGCTAGCTGGAAGCTCTGGGGTGCAGAGTGGCACCTCCGCACCGTGAGTCGGTGCGGGGGTCTTTTTGCACACTCTGCGTGGTTTTTTGTAGTTTTTTGTGCTGACCGCAAAGATTCCTTTCTATCCTCTGTCTGTTTAGTGAAGACGGGCCTCTTTTGCTAAAACCTGTTTCATTCCTGTGTTTGTGACTTTCCTCTTAACTCACAGTCAATATTTGTGGGGGGCTGCCTTTTCCTTTGGGGAATTTCTCTGAGGCAAGGTAAGGCTTTATTTCCTATCTTTAGGGGTAGTTAGCTCTTAGGCTGTGAAGAGGCGTCTAGGCAGAGTTAGTTACGCTCCACGGCTATTTCTAGTGTGTGTGATAGGATTAGGGTTTGCGGTCAGCAGAGCTCCCACTCCCCAGAGCTTGTCCTGTCCTATAGTTTAACCATCAGGTCATTCCGGGTGCTCCTAACCACCAGGTCCATAACAGTGATGGTATATGACTGCTACTCTGAGGGAGAGGGGATGGAAGACCCTGATGGTGTGAACCTCCAAAGAAGAATGATGTCCAATGGGCCTGTATTTATTTATTTATTTAAAACAGGATTGGTGGTGGCAGCGAGGAGTGTGGGGTTATCGTGGATACCAATCGTACAGCGTTACAGACACATACTGTATTCCATGTGTTGTAATCTTGAGTTTGATATTCCATACGCTCACTATTAGTTTTCCGATAACTAATTATTTTGAACAGCCTGTGGCCTCCTAGGTTGATTGTCGCCCAGTTGTGTAATTGTCCGTACAATGGGCCACCTGAGAGCTCTTGGCTCCAAAGATCACAGTGGGTGGTTCTGCATGACTCACAGCCTGTGATCTCTGTGATTATTGGATGGCCCTTCTAATCTGTTGGCCACAGAAATGTGGCAGAGGAGGATGGGAAAGGGATAACAATATCTCTAAGTTCTGGTCTATTGTCTCACAGGCAGTTTCCTTGGGAGGAACAAATGGAGAAGGATGAGGAGGAGGTGATGGACATGCAACAGTTAGGAGATGAAGAGGATAATGATTCCCTCTCTGTTGTCCATGGTTGCCAGGAGGTATTTTCATTAGATATGTAGGGACCCTTTAGTTTTTGGGACCACCTTGACGTTGGTTGATGGGCAGGCATGAAGTGACCAAATTATGTGCAAAGTGTCTCATTTTTTTCCTAATATTCAGAAGCCATATTACTATTCATATTGCAAACATTTTACTTTGACATGCTTTAGCACAATAGAGTGCAACTTTTTGTACAGTAGAGACCAAAAGTTTGAACACACCTTCTCATTTAAAGATTTTTCTGTATTTTCACGACTATGAAAATTGTACATTCACACTGAAGGCATCAAAACTATGAATTAACACATGTGGAATTATATACTTAACAAAAAAGTGTGAAACAACTGAAAATATGTCTTATATTCTAGATTCTTCAAAGTAGCCACCTTTTGCTTTGATGACTGCTTTGCACACTCTTGGCATTCTCTTGATGAGCTTCAAGAGGTAGTCACCGGGAATGGTCTTCCAACAATCTTGAAGGAGTTCTCAGAGATGCTTAGCACTTGTTGACCCTTTTGCCTTCACTCTGCGGTCCAGCTCACCCCAAATCATCTCGATTGGGATCAGGTCTGGTAACTGTGGAGGTCAGGTCATCTGGCGTAGCACCCCATCACTCTCCTTCTTGGTCAAATAGCCCTTACACAGCCTGGAGGTGTGTTTGGGTTCATTGTCCTGTTGAAAAATAAATGATGGTCCAACTAAAAGCAAACCGGATGGAATAGCATGCTGCTGCAAGATGCTGTGGTAGCCATGCTGGTTCAGTATGCCTTCAATTTTGAATAAATTCCCTAAAGTGTCACCAGCAAAGCACCCCCACACCATCACACCTCCTCCTCCATGCTTCACGGTGGGAACCAGGCATGTAGAGTCCATCTGTTCACCTTTTCTGCGTCGCACACAGACATGGTGTTTGGAACCAAAGATCTCAAATTTGGACTCATCAGACCAAAGCACAGATTTCCACTGGTCTAATGTCCATTCCTTGTGTTCTTTAGCTGAAACAAGTCTCTTCTGCTTGTTGCCTGTACTTAGCAGTGGTTTCCTGGCAGCTATTTACCATGAAGGCCTGCTGCACAAAGTCTCCTCTTAACAGTTGTTGTAGAGATGTGTCTGCTGCTAGAACTCTGTGTGGCATTGACCTGGTCTCTAATCTGAGCTGCTGTTAACCTGCGATTTCTGAGGCTGGTGACTCGGATAAACTTATCCTCAGAAGCAGAGGTGACTCTTGGTCTTCCTTTCCTGGGGCGGTTATCATGTGAGCCAGTTTCTTTGTAGAGCTTGATTGTTTTTGCCACTTCACTAGGGGACACTTTCAAAGTTTTCCCAATTTTTCAGACTGACTGACCTTCATTTCTTAAAGTAATGATGGCCACTCGTTTTTCTTTACTTAGCTGCTTTTTTCTTGCCATAATTCAAATTCTAACAGTATTCAGTAGGACTATCAGCTGTGTATCCACCAGACTTCTGCACAACACAACTGATGGTCCCAACCCCATTTATAAGGCAAGAAATCCCACTTTTTAAACCTGACAAGGCACACCTGTGAAGTGAAAACCATTCCCGGTGACTACCTCTTGAAGCGCATTAAGAGAATGCCAAGAATGTGCAAAGCAGTCATCAAAGCAAAAGGTGGCTACTTTGAAGAACCTAGAATATCAGACATAATTTCAGTTGTTTCACACTTTTTTGTTAAGTATATAATTCCACATGTGTTAATTCATAGTTTTGATGCCTTCAGTGTGAATGTACAATTTTCATAGTAATGAAAATACAGAAAAATCTTTAAATGAGAAAGTGTGTCCAAACTTTTGGTCTGTACTGTATATACTAACACAGTATGGACTTGGACTTCATGAAAGCGACCGACCCATGAACGCCTTCTTGTAGCACTATCTGTAACATGATTGTTGCCCGTATTGTTAGGATTCTAAATAGTGCTGACTACTGGGTTGCCAATCTGTTCGATCCACGATACAAAAGTGAATTTTGCTAGTTTCTTTTTCACCTGGAGAGGGATGTGCCCATGCTGCAGTTTCAAAACATGCTTGAAGACAATCTTGACAGTGGTTTTCCCCAAGACAGCAGTAAGGCACACAGTTTGCATCACAGTGATAGACTTCCAACCCCGGGAATGTTGAGTCATCAACGCAAAAACATTAGCCGCCTTGCAGCACTGGAGTCCTCCTGTGTTCCAACCCCACCAAGGACAGCATCTGTAAGGAATTTGTATATTCTCCCCGAGTTTGCGAGGGTTTCCTCCAACTACTCATTTTTCTTCCCACACTTCAGAGACATACTGATAGGAAATTTAGATTGTGAGTCCCAATGGGGACAGTGCCACTAAAGTCTGTAAATGTCTGTAAAGCGCTGTGGAATTTTTGGCGCTATATACCATAAGTGAACTAAAAAAAATACAAATTGATGACACTTTCTACTGGTATCTGCCCATAATTTTGTGAAATGTTTGGTCTCCAAGTTGGGTCTCCTTTGTTTTTGTTGCCTAAATTTAGCACAGCTTTCAGAGCACAGGCCTACATTTGTTACTCATCCATCAGTTACTGATCAAACTTTAATGAAGAAATACTGCTCCAAGCCCTATCCAATGCTGAAATGTGGATGGTTTAAGGAGCACGCTATTAGCACTAAGAATTTATATTGTGAAATATGGACTCCAGGCTGGAGCACAATACCAGCCCAAAATAATTAAAATTGAAAAAAAATTATTTTTTTACTGTGGATGAGCCTTGGATACAGCAGAATATGATCACAAAAGTATTACAACCTCAGATGTGGCCAAATTTTTGGAGCACGTTAGTAACAGAACTAATTTTATATTTTATCATGTGTACCCCTGTACAGAGAACGATATAAGCACCCAAAGATTTCAAGCTTACAACTAGCCTGCTGCATAATGTTACTAACAGAAGAAAGTATATTTTTACTGTGGATGAGGCCTGTATGCAATAGAATATATGCTCAAAACAATTTCTAACTCAGATCTAGCCTGCTGTATCACGTTTGTCACAGAAAAAAATATATATTTTTTTACTCTGCATGAGATCTGCACACAGCTGAATTTCACCGCCACTAAATTACAAGGTAGAATATGGAGTGCTATATCACGTTTGTAACAGAAAATTTTAATTTTTACTCCTCATGAGCTCTGCACACAGCTGAATTTCACCGCCACTAAATGACAAGGTGGAATATGGCGCAACTGCAAAAGATATATTATTTTTACTGTGCAACAGCTCAAATCACAGAACAATTTCACCAACACTAAATGACAAGGTGAGATACAGCGGGCTGTATAACACTTAGCAACTGAAAAAAATAATATTTAGAACGGTCTACTCGTGCATGGAGCACAATAGAAGCAGTGCACAACACTCTTCTATGAAATTGCCCTGCTGCCTTTGTCTGTGGACCTCAGTAATGGCAAAAAAAAGCTGCTGGAAGGTCGATTTCTCAGCCACACAGGACACTAGCTATCTAAACTATCTGACTTAGAAACAACCGCTTAGCTAACTAGCTAAAATCTATCAGCACCCAGGCCCAGCGTCAGGAGCAGCCTCTCTGCACTGTACTAGTGACAAAATGGCGCTAAAACAAGATGTCTGCTCTTTATATAGAGAGGTGATTTCAACAGCCAATGACACAAGCCGTTGTGTCTTGACATTGTGGATGTTTCCTGCGTCCTGATTGGTTAGCCACAATGTGCACACATAAAATTAGAAAAACATTTTTTACAAGCACACCGCTCATGTGAGCTCTTCCCACCCCCTATCCTCATCAAACACGTGCCCCAGGCTCATAATACACCACCACTATCCTAGCCAAAGTGCTCAAAATTCTTTAGTGGCAACGCAAATATTTTCACGCAATTTTTCCATAATGTTACCGATTTTTCACGAATTTATGAAATTTTGCTTGTGTTTCATATCATGAATCCAAATGTGGCATATTCGTGCCGAATTTATGTTTGGCAATCATTTCTAGAACATATTCGCTCATCTCTAATAACGCAAAGTGAATTGAACAGTCTTGTTATATATTGGGATCTGCAAAAGAGTAAGGATGAACTCTTAGGTTCCAGGCTACAGTAGGGTAATCTGGGCGATGTTCGGATTTTTTTGTTCCGCAACGGTGATAAAGATCTTGTCCAATATTTCTTCATGGAGGGCGATCTCATGGCATGCAACAACACCAACAGTTTAATGGAAGCTCTGGAGATAAGTCATAGTCAAGAGGAATGGAAGTTCTTCATCAATTCGTCCAAAACAAGCCAAAAAGCTGTCTTGCTACATAATGGCAATGCGCTACTTTCAATTCCAGTTGGTAATGCAGTCCACATGAAGGAAACCTATGACAACATAAAACAGCTGTTGAGGTGCCTGAACTATGACTAACATTTGTGGCCCCTCTGTGGTGACTTAAAGGTGGTTGCCCTTTTACTTGGTCTCTAGGTTGGATATACAAAATACTGATGCATTCTGTGTGAGTGGGATAGTTCTGCAAAATAATATTACTACAATAAAAGAGACTGGTCTCTCCGACAGTCACTTCAGCCAGGAAGTAAAAATGTCCTGCATCCAGCACTTGTTGACACACATAAGATATTGTTACCACCATTTTATATTAAGTTGGACCTAATGATGAATTTTGTAAAGGCAATGGATAAAAATAAAAAAGCATTTAAGTATCTCATTGATAAAGTTCCAAGATTGAGTGTAGTAAGGATAAAGTCAGGAGTAGTGTTGAGCATTCCGATACCGCAAGTATCGGGTATCGGCCGATACTTGCCGTATCAGAATTCCGATACCGAGATCCGATACTTTTGTTGTATCGGGAATCGGTATCGGGACCATATTAATGTGTAAAATAAAGAATTAAAATAAAAAATATTGATATACTCACCTCTCCGACGCAGCCTGGACATCACCGCTGGTAACCAGCAGCCTGCTTTGTTTAAAATGAGCGCATTCAGTACCTTCCATGACATCACGGCTTCTGATTGGTCACGTGCCGCTCATGTGACCGCCACGCGACCAATCACAAGCCGCGACGTCATCCCTCAGGTCCTAAATTCCCTTCTAGGAATTTAGGACCTGAGACTTACGTCACGGATTGTGATTGGTCACGTGGCGGTCACATGAGCGGCACGCGACCAATCAGAAGCCGTGACGTCATGGAAGGTACTGAACGCGCTCATTTTAAACAAAGCAGGCTGCCGGTTACCAGCGGTGATGTCCAGGCTGCGTCGGATAGGTGAGTATATCAATATTTTTTATTTTAATTCTTTATTTTACACATTAATATGGTTCCCAGGGCCTGAAGGAGAGTTTCCTCTCCTTCAGACCCTGGGAACCATCAGGATACCGTCCAATACTTGAGTCCCATTGACTTGTATTGGTATCGGGTATCGGTATCGGATTAGATCCGATACTTTGCCGGTATCGGCCGATACTTTCCGATACCGATACTTTCAAGTATCGGACGGTATCGCTCAACACTAGTCAGGAGTCTTTATTGGACCTCTGATTCGTAAGCTTCTTCAAGATGAGGAGTTTCTCCATTTATTGCAGAACAAGGAAAAGGCTCCATGGGTAGCATTCGCATTAGTGGTAATATTTTGGTAAGCTCAATAGCAGATAGCTACAAAGTGGTGGATAATCTCAAAACATATAAGGACCTTGGCTGTAACATGTCCTTAAAGAGTCATTTTTTTACATTTGCTCCAGCCTTTCTTCCTCCAATCTGAGGATCAGTGAGCAACTAGTACTGTGAGAGATTTCACCAAGATATTGCAGCTATGGAGAAAAGATATCAAGGAAAATTGAATCCATCAATGCTTGCAGATTACTGTTGGACAATTGGATGAGAGGCTCTGATGCAGGAGTACAAGAAACAAAGCAAACAAGAGTTGTCACTGAATGAGGACCAAATATTGTACTGCAATTTCTGTAACTTTCTGTAATTTCACAATATTGCTTAGGCATGTTTTAGTTATTTGATTTGTTGCTAAGTTTCTTCTAAATAAATATCAGAAAATTAAATATAACAAAATATTTAGCATCGTTATGTTTGCAAAAATGTTTAATAATACTTAAACTTGTATGAATTAATTATACAGTCATGGCTGAAAGTGTTGGCACCCTTGAAATTTTTCCAGAAAATGAAGTATTTCTTCTAGAAAATTATTGCAATTACACGTTTTATTATATATATGTTCATTTTCTTTGTGTGTGTTGGAACAACACAAAAAACAGAGAAAAATGGCAAATTGGACATAATTTCACACAAAACCCCAAAACTCTTTACTACGTGATTGTTTTCTAAGGATATGTGCACACGTTGCGGATTGGTGTGCGGATTTTTCCGCACTGTTTCTGCAAAATCCGCAGGTAAACCGCACTGCGGATTACCCGCGGATTTGCGGCGGATTTACCGCGGTTTTTGTGCGTTTTTTGTGTTTTGCACCTGCGGATTCCTATTGAGGAGCAGGTGTAAACCGCTGCAGAATCCGCACAAAGAATTGACATGCTGCGGAAAAAACACAACTGCGTTTCTGCGCATTTTTTTCCGCAGCATGTGCCGTGCGGATTTTTTTTCCATACGTTTAAAATGGTACTGTACAACGCATGGAAAACAGCTGCAGATCCACAGCAAAATCCGCAACAAAATCCGCAACGTGTGCACATAGCCTTATACTGACTACCCCTCATGAATAAGGTGTGCTGCTGTGTTGAGCACTGTAGGCAGAGGCAAGTATAGAGTCCCTCACAATAGCTGATCCTCTCTCCACTCTTCTGTTAAATTGTTTACTGATATTGACTGACCCCTATATTGCAAACCCTGTTCTGCAGAGCAAGACTGTATCCCTGACATGCGTTTCGCCGGATTACTGGCTTTTTCTAAGGGTGCCCTAAGAAAAAGCCAGCAAATTGGAATAGCCATCACATGACCCAGAAGAGGACTGGAGCAGCAGTGGAGACCAGGAAAAATGGCGATCGGTGAGTATATTAATGCACCTACTGTACACTGCACTAAATACACATTTACATAGATTTAGCCCATATGTTCATGGAAGTGATTCTTAAAGCAATAATGTAACTTAGCAGATAATCAGTATTACAATGCACAGTCAGCAGATAAGTGCTGAAATATCCTTGAAATCATCCGTGAGCTTAAGCTGTTTAGGAGGTGCACACTCTAACCTGCCGCTGCCATGGTTTCACATGACTCTGCTGAAAGATATCATCTCTGACCAGAGTTCATGTTTGCTCTCTGTTCATATTCAGTAGTAATGTAGAGATAGCAGGAAAAACCTAAGCAGATATTTTAATTATGTGCAAGATTAATCACATTTATTTATCTTTTATCTAATAGTCAAGCATATTTCCAGAGAAACGCGATAAACAGTTCAGGATGTGCACCTCAAGCTGTACAATAAGCCCCTGCATTAATTTACTAAATATATATCTGTGGCAAAAAGCCACAATTAGGGGCTATGCGTAGTTAACTTTATCCCACAGTATTATCACGAACTAAATATTGTTGAAGAGAGATTGTCACCTCCAAATCGCTAACAATACCACTTTACAGTGCCATGTAAGGGGCTAGCCCTAATAGAAAACAACCTGTAGTATAGATTTTAGTGGTTTAGTCGGCAGGAAAAAAAAAACTAAAACAATTGCATATACAAATATACAATTAAGGGGACTCCAGTGAACGTTTTTTGGCATGGCCAAGGGCTCAGTGCAGTATTACTCTTCCTCAGTATGCATACTCAACACCTTGTCATATCATGATTGACAGTGCTAAAGGGAGTGCTGCCTGAACGAAATCATAGGCTGTGCATCTGCAGCGCCTCAGAGTCCTGGTTGTTGCAGTAATGTCGCTCTCCCACCAGGGGGAGTGATGGTACGTCTGATGGTACTAAAAGAGTTCACCTGACCAGGTATCACAGTCACACACTGCACTTCACACTCCGGCCACCCGGGGGAGCAAAAGGTTCTATCTATTAGGCCACTCCTCACACTCGGGTAAAACTGGGGGGTTGGATAGGAAGTTAGGGAGAAAGCTGCCTGGGTGAGACCCAGAGAGGACCTGTCAGGCAGACAGGGAGAGAAGGAGGAACATCTGAGCTGCAGACAGAGGTCCCTGTCAGGGGTGGGATCCTGACAGAGACATAGCAAGAGATAGAACGTTATGGAGCTGCGCCTGCACCTCATTGCGGCAGCATCCTAAGAAAGGACAAGAAGCGAAGTGTATTGTGGAGAAGTGAGAAACGAGATCACAGCACAAGGAGATAATACCAGGAGGAGTCCTGCCTTAAGATCGGCAACATCCTTCTGAGGCGCGTAGCCGGTGGTCGGAACACCGAGGGAGTAATTGGCTCTACGCATTACTTTGAAATACGGCAGGACAGTTAATTCCAAGTTGACTGCCCAACCTTTAACCTAATGAAGACAACGGAGGCAAATTGTGGGAGAGGGGCGTCACTAGGGTACCTATAAAATAGCTCCAGGCCTACTCCGTCATACGGGTCATCCTATCCATACCATCTGGGGGACAGAGAGAGAGAAACAGAAACATACACGACAGTTGTGAGGACTATCCTGTGGTGCTCAGCAGGGAGGTACTACAACACACAGGCGCTAGTAGGAAGACTACTGATTTCCACCTGCAAAGGGAACTCTGGATGTGCCTTCGGACCGGCCGGACTTAGCCTGCCCTGTGAAAGGTACTGTGGACGCTGAAGTCTTCAGTAAAAGGTAAAGAGACTGCAACTTTTGTGTCCTCGTTATTTATCGCGCCTTACAACACCCACCATTACCACCTACTCATCAAGGGAAGCCCTGGGGACATACTTCACCTGTGGGAAGGTATATCATCTAGCTGCCATTCCATCACCCCAGCGGACCAATAGCAGCGTCGGTCATCCTGACCGAACACCACAGGTGGCGTCACGAACACTTGACAAACTACACCTTTAATTGGGCGCCCCTTGGCAGGGCCACGGATCGGGTCGGGCCACTGTGACATCCCCAGAACTGAGACAGAGGGACCCGGTACCGAGTACCCCACTGCCCTGCGCCTGGGGGAGATCCAACTTTGGCGTCACAAACAGGATCTACTTAAGCCTGAAGAATCAGGTCATGTGTGCCTAAGAACTGTGTCAGAATTGCATTGCAATTTTTAGGCAAGCATAAAAGTGCGGTCGACCAGAGTTTGGTGCACTTCTGAAAAGAAGGAGACCACTTAACCTTAACTTAAGGCCGAATGGAGTCCACAGTAACTCTGCTGCCTCATTATAGTGAGTTATTCCCTTGGGGGTTTTATGTCAATCATGTCACTCAGAGATTTAGATGACCCCAAAATAAATGCTCAGGGAAGAGCACATGATAAATGTGATCCCAAACGTTTTGTAAACTGTTCCCCAGAAAAGCTTCATTTCAGTTCACAAAAAAATCGAGTCCCCTGCTCAGATCCGTCATCTGTTAATGGAAATATAGGGGGCTTTCACGTTACTGATAGCACAAAGGCTCTGGAAAAGCAAAATGGCTCCTCGCTTCTCAAAAGAATTTCATCTAATTCCCAAATCCAAATGCCCCCCTCCCTTCTGAGCCCCAATGTGTCTAGACCATATATAGCACCCACATGTTTGGCATTTCTGTAGTTATGAGAGCCCACCTAATTTACGGGTGCATGTCTCTAGAAGCATGAGCTGGGCATAATATACTGGTCACTACCATGTTCTGAGCACTACAATGGCAGTTTGCAATTTTCATTCAGCAACATCCACTGATGCTTGTTTCTGGAAAACATCTATGGAGTCAAAAATTATCACTACACCTGCAGATAAATTCCTGAAGGTGTATGTTAGGGCTAGCAGAACGTACCGGGGTCCACCGTGCAGAGATATCTGCTGCAAAGTAATTGGCGGCACTATATGGCGGTATAAGCAAACTCTGTTAACTTCACAGAATCGCAAAGATATGAAAACGTTGTGCCCTGTTAACCTCACAGAGGATCACAGCTACCTAAATGAGCAAAGAAAAGAGTGGTCATGCAGACAGCATAGCACACAAACAACTCCTCACCAGAGGTGCCGGTATTCTAGGGGCTTATTTCAGCCAAGCCCTGAATCCAAGCATACAAAACTCCTCACCGGAGGTGCCGGTATTCTAGTGGCTTATTACAGCCAACCCTGACCACATGCAGACATGACCACCAAGTAGCAAAGCTCATAACATAGGTTGATACTAGCGCATGGCCGTGCGGCCATGTGAACCTTATATAGCAGCAGCAGACAAGGACCTTCCTAGTGGTCCAATTGGAGCTGCTACAAGACCTCAGCGTGTGACCCCCAACCTCCAATGAGAGGTCCTCCCGTGGGCATGCTCAGTGTGTGCAAAGCAGGAGTTAGTCACAGAAAAGCCTGATCACCGCTGACCAGTGCTGGCTACAAAAGCAGAGCCTGGAAAGGCAGCAGTAACCCTTTGCACAGTATCAGGCTGAGCGAGACGCTGAGACTAACATCTCAGCTGAGCAGGCTCCACTGCGGCTGATGCAGAATGGGAGACTGCAGCAGACATGGCTTGAGATTCCCCCTGTGCAGCGGCGGGAACTCGACCCCTAACATTACTCCCCTCCTAGGGGCCCCCTCCTTGGGCCTCGCTACGCTCAAAGGCTGCAATGAGTAGTGGAGCCCGAATTGTGCTCCACAGGTTCCCAGGTTCTGTCCTCTGGGCCGTGGCCCTTCCAGTCCACCAGATAATATTTCTTGCCACGTATCACCTTGCGCCCCACGATAGAGTTCACCTCAAACTCATCCGTGGACGAACCCGATGTCCCGGCAGATGACTTGGAAAACCGGGACAAATAGACAGGCTTTAAGAGGGAAATGTGAAAAGTGTTGGTGATACCAAGGTGCGGAGGAATAGCCAAACGGTAGACCACAGGGTTGACCTGTTCCAGAACCTTGAAAGGGCCTATGTAGCGAGGCGTAAACTTAGTGGACTCAACTCGCAGCCTGATGTTATGGGCGGAGAGCCACCCTAAGTCGCCAGGAGCAAAGGTCGGAGCGGGGCACCGGTGTGCATCTGCAGAAACCCTCATTCTCTCCTTGGAGGCCCGGATAGCATCCTGTGTGCGGTCCCAAATGTCACATGCCTCCACCGCCCAGTCTGCCACCCTAGAATCGGTGGATGACACAGGCATGGGCACAGGGACAGGCGGATGCTGGCCGTAATTAAGGAGAAAAGGAGTCTGCCAGGTAGAGTCAACTACGGCATTGTTCAAGGCAAATTCCGCCCAAAGTAGCAAAGATGCCCAGTCATCCTGCCGGGCAGAGACAAAATGTTGCAAGTATGTGACCAGAGTCTGGTTGGCCCTTTCTACCGAACCGTTCGTCTCGGAATGATAAGCAGAAGAGAGATTCAGCTCAATGCTGAATAAACGACAGAGCTCTCTCCAGAACCGAGACGCAAACTGAGGACCCCGGTCACTGACAATTTGGTCAGGCATGTCATGTAGACGGAAAACATGTTTGCTGAACAATGCCGCTAAAGCCCGTGCAGAAGGTAACCGCGGAAGCGGAACCAAGTGCACCATCTTAGAAAAATGGTCGGTGACTACCCAGATAACTGTACAGCTACGAGACTTGGGTAAGCCTAGTACAAAGTCCATCCTGACCATCTCCCAGGGCGTCTGCCACCGGCAGGGGGTAAAGTAGCCCAGCAGGCCGTTGCCGAGGAGACCGATTCTTGGCACAGGAGACACACGCCCGAATATAGTCCCCGATGTCACGGGCCATATGCAGCCACCAGTACGTCCTCGCCAAAAGCTCAGATGTCCTCTTTGTCCCAAAATGTCCACCAACTCTGGACGAGTGAGCCAAAGACAGAACCTCCGGTCACAAATTAGATGGAACGAAAGTCTTGCCTGGGGGCACAGACTTTAGCGAAACCAGAGCCACAGTTGTCAGGGTCTCTGAAGGGACAATAAGCCGAGGCTCCTCCTCCTCTGATGACACTACAGAGTGAGAGAGAGTGTCGGCACGAATGTTCTTCTCCCCGGAAAGAAAATGGAGGGTGAAATGGAACTGGGAGAAGAACAGGGACCATCTAGCCTGGCGAGAATTTAGCCGCTGGGTTGTCTGTAAATACACCAAGTTTTTGTGGTCTGTGAACACTTGGAAAGGAAAACGAGCTCCCTCCAGGCAGTGTCTCCACTCCGAGAAAGCCAACTTCATGGCTAGCAACTCCCTGTCCCTGATGGAATAATTCCTCTCCGCTGATGAAAAGGTCTTGGAGAAGAAGAAGCAAGGATGCTTCCGACCCTGAGCATCCTTTTGGAAGAGAACTGCTCCAGCACCAACGGATGAGGCATCCACCGCCATAATAAATGGCTTATCTACATCGGGGCGATGTAGGATGGGAGCGCTAGTAAAGTGTGACTTAATAGCGAGAAAGGCCTTGGAGACCTCCTCCAACCACAACTTGGGATTTGCTCCCTTCTTGGTGAGGGCAACAAAGGGAGCTACCAAAGTTGAGAAGTGGGGAATGAACTGGCAATAGTAATTAATGAACCCCATAAAGCGCTGCACCGCTTTGAAAGAATGTGGTTCCTGCCAGTACATCACAGTCTGTAGCTTGGCAGGATCCATAGCCAATCCCTGGGCAGAGATGATATAGCCAAGGAAAGGTAAGGACTCCTGCTCAAACACACACTTCTCCAACTTGGCATAGAGGGAGTTAACCGGTGGGAGGTCGAAGACCTTGCAAACATCTCTCCGTTGGGAGACAATATCTGGAGTAGATAAGAATATCATACAGATAAACTACGACCGAGGTGGAGAGCATATCCCGGAAGATGTAATTTACAAAGTCTTGGAAAATGGCTGGGGCATTACAGAGCCCGAAGGGCATCATCAGATATTCATAGTGCCCATCCCTGGTGTTAAAAGCCGTCTTCCATTCGTCCCCCTCATGGACGCGAATCAGGTTGTATGCACCCCGCAGATATACTTTAGTAAATATCCTTGCTCCCTGTAGCCTATCAAAAAGTCCAGATATCAGGGGTAGTGGGTACTTATTCTTAATGGTGATGGCATTAAGACCCCTGTAGTCTATGCATGGACGCAGTTCTCCACTCTTCTTCTGTACGAAGAAGAACCCAGCCCCTGCAGGTGACACTGACTTCCTAATGAATCCTCTTGCCAGATTCTCTCGGATATACTGGGACATTGCCTCTGTCTCCGGAAGAGATAACGCATAGACTCGACCCCGGGGAGGCTCTGCACCAGGCAAGAGGTCAATAGAACAGTCATAGGGGTGGTGAGGCAGAAGGGTCTCCTGTTGTGAATTTGCTTTTTGCTCCCTCTAGTGGTTACTAGTTTTTTGACTCTGGTTTTTCTGTCATTCCTTTTATCCGCACCTGGGTCGTTAGTTAGGGGTGTTGCTATATAAGCTCCCTGGACCTTCAGTTCAATGCCTGGCAACGTTGTTATCAGAGCTAGTCTGCTGTGCTCTTGTCTACTGATCCTGGTTCCAGTTATATCAGCTAAGTCTGCCTTTTGCTTTTTGCTATTTGTTTTGGTTTTGTATTTTTGTCCAGCTTGTTCCAAAACTATATCCTGACCTTTGCTGGAAGCTCTAGGGGGGCTGGTGTTCTCCCCCCGGACCGTTAGACGGTTCGGGGGTTCTTGAATTTCCAGTGTGGATTTTGATAGGGTTTTTGTTGACCATATAAGTTACCTTTCTTTATTCTGCTATCAGTAAGCGGGCCTCTCTGTGCTAAACCTGGTTCATTTCTGTGTTTGTCATTTCCTCTTACCTCACCGTCATTATTTGTGGGGGGCTTCTATCCAGCTTTGGGGTCCCCTTCTCTGGAGGCAAGAAAGGTCTTTGTTTTCCTCTACTAGGGGTAGCTAGATTCTCCGGCTGGCGCGTGTCATCTAGAATCAACGTAGGAATGATACCCGGCTACTTCTAGTGTTGGCGTTAGGAGTAGATATATGGTCAACCCAGTTACCACTGCCCTATGAGCTGGATTTTTGTATTCTGCAGACTTCCACGTTCCTCTGAGACCCTCGCCATTGGGGTCATAACAGTTTGCCAGGCCAGTATTAAATGTTTAATGCATTGCAGAAGAGGGATTATAAGAAAGAAGATTCTGAGTTTTTTTTTTTTTTTCTTCTTCCCCTTTACCTCAGAGTGGCTATGCTTGCTGCAGACATGAATGTCCAGACCTTGATTACAAGTGTGGACCAGCTGGCTACTCGTGTGCAGGGCATACAAGACTATGTTATCAGAAATCCTAGGTCAGAACCTAAAATACCGATTCCTGAACTGTTTTCCGGAGACAGGTTTAAGTTTAGGAATTTCGTGAATAATTGTAAATTGTTTTTGTCCCTGAGACCCTGTTCATCTGGAGATTCTGCTCAGCAAGTAAAAATTGTTATTTCGTTCTTACGGGGCGACCCTCAGGATTGGGCTTTTTCGCTGGCGCCAGGAGATCCGGCATTGGCTGATCTTGATGCGTTTTTTCTGGCGCTCGGTTTACTTTATGAGGAACCCAATCTTGAGATTCAGGCAGAAAAGGCCTTGCTGGCTATGTCTCAGGGGCAGGACGAGGCTGAAGTGTATTGCCAAAAATTTCGGAAATGGTCCGTGCTGACACATTGGAACGAGTGTGCACTGGCCGCTAATTTTAGAAATGGCCTTTCTGAAGCCATTAAGAATGTTATGGTGGGTTTTCCCATTCCCACAGGTCTGAATGATACTATGGCACTGGCTATTCAAATTGACCGGCGGTTGCGGGAGCGCAAAACCGCAAATTCCCTCATGGTGTTGTCTGAACAGACACCTAATTCGGTGCAATGTGATAGAAAAACCGCAAATTCCCTCATGGTGTTGTCTGAACAGACACCTGATTTAATGCAATGTGATAGAATCCTGACTAGAAATGAGCGGAAAATTCATAGACGCCGGAATGGCTTGTGCTACTACTGTGGTGATTCTACACATGTTATCTCAGCATGCTCTAAACGTATAGCTAAGGTTGTTAGTCCTGTCACCGTTGGTAATTTGCAACCTAAATTTATTCTGTCTGTAACTTTGATTTGCTCACTGTCATCTTATCCTGTCATGGCGTTTGTAGATTCAGGTGCTGCCCTGAGTCTCATGGATCTCTCATTTGCTAAGCGCTGTGGTTTTACTCTTGAACCATTAGAAAATCCTATTCCTCTTAGGGGTATTGATGCTACACCATTGGCTGCAAATAAACCGCAGTATTGGACACAGGTTACCATGTGCATGACTCCTGAACACCGCGAGGTGATACGTTTCCTGGTTTTACATAAAATGCATGATTTGGTTGTTTTAGGGCTGCCATGGTTACAGACCCATAATCCAGTCCTGGACTGGAAGGCTATGTCAGTCTCAAGTTGGGGCTGTCGTGGTATTCATGGGGATTCCCTGCCTGTGTCTATTGCTTCTTCTACGCCTTCGGAAGTTCCGGAGTATTTGTCTGATTATCAGGACGTCTTCAGTGAGTCTGAGTCCAGTGCACTGCCTCCTCATAGGGACTGTGACTGTGCTATAGATTTGATCCCAGGCAGTAAATTTCCTAAGGGAAGACTGTTTAATCTGTCGGTACCTGAACATACCGCTATGCGTTCATATATCAAGGAGTCTCTGGAGAAAGGACATATTCGTCCGTCTTCTTCCCCTCTTGGTGCGGGATTCTTTTTTGTGGCAAAAAAGGACGGATCTTTGAGACCTTGTATTGATTATCGGCTTTTAAATAAGATCACTGTCAAATTTCAGTATCCTTTACCGCTGTTGTCTGACTTGTTTGCCCGGATTAAGGGTGCCAAGTGGTTCACCAAGATAGACCTTCGTGCACCGTACAACCTTGTGCGCATTAAGCAAGGTGATGAATGGAAAACCGCATTCAATACGCCCGAAGGTCATTTTGAGTACTTGGTGATGCCTTTTGGTCTCTCCAATGCGCCTTCAGTTTTTCAGTCCTTTATGCATGACATTTTCCGGAAGTATCTGGATAAATTTTTGATTGTTTATCTGGATGATATTTTGGTTTTTTCTGATAATTGGGATTCGCATGTGGAGCAGGTCAGGTTGGTCTTTAAAATTTTGCGTGAAAATTCTTTGTTTGTCAAGGGCTCAAAGTGTCTCTTTGGTGTACAGAAGGTTCCCTTTTTGGGGTTCATTTTTTCCCCTTCTGCTGTGGAGATGGACCCAGTCAAGGTCCGAGCTATTCTTGATTGGACTCAGCCCTCGTCAGTTAAGAGTCTTCAGAAGTTCTTGGGCTTCGCTAACTTCTACCGTCGCTTTATCGCTAATTTTTCTAGCATTGTGAAACCTTTGACGGATATGACCAAGAAGGGCTCCGATGTAGCTAACTGGGCTCCTGCTGCCGTGGAGGCTTTCCAGGAGTTGAAACGCCGGTTTACTTCGGCGCCTGTTTTGTGCCAGCCTGACGTCTCACTTCCCTTTCAGGTTGAGGTGGATGCTTCGGAGATTGGGGCAGGGGCCGTTTTGTCGCAGAGAGGCCCTGGTTGCTCTGTTATGAAACCTTGTGCCTTTTTCTCTAGGAAGTTTTCGCCTGCCGAGCGAAATTATGATGTGGGCAATCGGGAGTTGTTGGCCATGAAATGGGCATTTGAGGAGTGGCGTCATTGGCTCGAGGGTGCTAAGCATCGTGTGGTGGTCTTGACTGATCACAAAAATCTGATGTATCTCGAGTCTGCTAAACGCCTTAATCCGAGACAGGCCCGCTGGTCATTGTTTTTCTCCCGCTTTGATTTTGTTGTCTCGTATTTACCTGGTTCAAAGAATGTGAAGGCCGATGCTCTTTCTAGGAGCTTTGTGCCTGATGCTCCTGGAGTCGCTGATCCTGTTGGTATTCTTAAAGATGGAGTTATCTTGTCAGCTATTTCTCCGGATCTGCGACGTGTGTTGCAGAGATTTCAGGCTGATAGGCCTGAGTCTTGTCCACCTGACAGACTGTTTGTCCTGGATAAGTGGACCAGCAGAGTCATTTCCGAGGTTCATTCCTCGGTGTTGGCAGGTCACCCGGGAATTTTTGGCACCAGAGATCTGGTGGCCAGGTCCTTTTGGTGGCCTTCCTTGTCAAGGGATGTGCGGTCATTTGTGCAGTCCTGTGGGACTTGTGCTCGAGCTAAGCCTTGCTGTTCTCGTGCCAGCGGTTTGCTCTTGCCCTTGCCTGTCCCAAAGAGACCTTGGACACATATCTCCATGGATTTCATTTCTGATCTTCCGCTATCTCAGGGCATGTCCGTTATCTGGGTGATATGTGATCGCTTCTCCAAGATGGTCCATTTGGTTCCTTTGCCTAAGCTGCCTTCCTCTTCCGATCTGGTTCCTGTGTTTTTCCAGAACGTGGTTCGTTTGCACGGCATCCCTGAGAATATTGTGTCAGACAGAGGATCCCAGTTCGTTTCCAGGTTCTGGCGATCCTTTTGTAGTAGGATGGGCATTGATTTGTCGTTTTCGTCTGCTTTCCATCCTCAGACTAATGGACAGACGGAGCGAACCAATCAGACTTTGGAGGCTTATTTGAGGTGTTTTGTCTCTGCTGATCAGGACGATTGGGTGACATTCTTGCCGTTGGCTGAGTTTGCCCTTAATAATCGGGCTAGTTCCGCCACCTTGGTTTCACCTTTTTTCTGCAACTCTGGTTTCCATCCTCGCTTTTCTTCGGGTCATGTGGAGCCTTCTGACTGTCCTGGGGTGGATTCTGTGGTGGATAGGTTGCAGCAGATCTGGAATCATGTGGTGGACAACTTGAAGTTGTCACAGGAGAAGGCTCAGCGCTTTGCCAACCGCCGCCGCGGTGTGGGTCCCCGACTACGCGTTGGGGATTTGGTATGGCTTTCTTCCCGCTTTGTTCCTATGAAGGTCTCCTCTCCCAAATTTAAACCTCGTTTTATTGGGCCTTACAAGATATTGGAAATCCTTAATCCTGTATCTTTTCGTCTGGATCTTCCTGTGTCGTTTGCTATTCACAATGTATTTCATAGGTCCTTGTTGCGGCGGTACATTGTGCCTGTAGTTCCTTCTGCTGAGCCTCCTGCTCCGGTGTTGGTTGAGGGCGAGTTGGAGTACGTGGTGGAGAAGATCTTGGATTCTCGCCTCTCCAGGCGGAGGCTTCAGTACCTGGTCAAGTGGAAGGGCTATGGTCAGGAGGATAATTCCTGGGTGGTCGCCTCTGATGTTCATGCGGCCGATTTAGTTCGTGCCTTTCATGCCGCTCATCCTGATCGCCCTGGTGGTCGTGGTGAGGGTTCGGTGACCCCTCACTAAGGGGGGGGTACTGTTGTGAATTTGCTTTTTGCTCCCTCTAGTGGTTACTAGTTTTTTGACTCTGGTTTTTCTGTCATTCCTTTTATCCGCACCTGGGTCGTTAGTTAGGGGTGTTGCTATATAAGCTCCCTGGACCTTCAGTTCAATGCCTGGCAACGTTGTTATCAGAGCTAGTCTGCTGTGCTCTTGTCTACTGATCCTGGTTCCAGTTATATCAGCTAAGTCTGCCTTTTGCTTTTTGCTATTTGTTTTGGTTTTGTATTTTTGTCCAGCTTGTTCCAAAACTATATCCTGACCTTTGCTGGAAGCTCTAGGGGGGCTGGTGTTCTCCCCCCGGACCGTTAGACGGTTCGGGGGTTCTTGAATTTCCAGTGTGGATTTTGATAGGGTTTTTGTTGACCATATAAGTTACCTTTCTTTATTCTGCTATCAGTAAGCGGGCCTCTCTGTGCTAAACCTGGTTCATTTCTGTGTTTGTCATTTCCTCTTACCTCACCGTCATTATTTGTGGGGGGCTTCTATCCAGCTTTGGGGTCCCCTTCTCTGGAGGCAAGAAAGGTCTTTGTTTTCCTCTACTAGGGGTAGCTAGATTCTCCGGCTGGCGCGTGTCATCTAGAATCAACGTAGGAATGATCCCCGGCTACTTCTAGTGTTGGCGTTAGGAGTAGATATATGGTCAACCCAGTTACCACTGCCCTATGAGCTGGATTTTTGTATTCTGCAGACTTCCACGTTCCTCTGAGACCCTCGCCATTGGGGTCATAACAGTCTCCGCACCCCTTTTGGAGAACATGTCCGCATAGGACCTATAGTGCTTGGGAAGAGAGGAAAGATCTGCGGGTTCCTCAGTTGTAGCAACCTGAACGTACTCCCTCTGACCTCTACCCTCACAGGATTTACTCCATCCCAGAATTCTCCCTGAGGACCACTCTAAATGAGGAGAATGGTAGCGTAACCATGGTATCACCAACAGGACCTCATCAATTCCCTCGGGAATGACAAGTAGGGAAATAATCTCCTGATGAGATGGAGACATGGAGAGAGTGAATGGAATGGTTTGGTGTGTAATCTGTGAGGGTAGTGTCGACCCATTTACCACTCGAACGGTCACAAGTTTGGCGAGCATCATCAGGGATATTCCGTGTCGCTGGGCAAAAGCAGATGACATAAAGTTGCCTTCCGCCCTGGAGTCCACTCCACTGACTGCTGGCAAATATGACAGACCTTAAGTGCACTAGCGGACCGGGACTTGGATCGTGACACCTCTATGGCCTCATGTGACTCAGGCGCCTGGACCGGAGATTCCAGAGGTTTGGCGAAGGTGGGAGCCAGCTGAGACCTCTGCCTACACTGGGCTCGCTCCAACCTTCGCTCGTGAAAATGAAGGTCGATGCGAGTTGATATAGCTATGAGCTCCTCCAGTGTGGCGGGAATCTCCCTAGTGGCCAAAGCGTCCTTCACATGGTCAGCCAGCCCCCTCCAAAATACTGGGATGAGAGCTTTATCCGGCCACTCCAGCTCAGAGGCTAGAGTCCGGAAACGGACAGCAAAATGGCTGACCATGGACGACCCCTGAGTCAATGCCAGCAGTTGGAGCGCCGTATCATGGGTGACTCGAGGTCCTAAAAAGACCTGCTTCAAAGTGCTCAACAACCGAGAAGCACTATGCACCACATGATCGTCGCACTCCCACAGCGGCGTAGCCCACTCCAACGCCCTGTCCGACAGAAGAGAGATTATAAATCCCACCCTTGCCCACTCTTTAGGAAAAAGTGCAGCCAGAAGCTCGAGGTGTATACCGCACTGGCTCACGAAACTCCTACAGGTTTTACTGTCACCAGAGAATTTCTCTGGCAGTGGGAGATGGGATAGTCGGAACAGAGGTGGCAGTGGACAAAGTTGCTGCAGCTGTGCTAGCAGCCTGAACAGCTATTGCGGTTACATCCACAGCTGAGGTTGAACGCTAGAGAGTCGCCAACCTGCCCTCCAGCTGCTGGATGTACCCCTGCAATCGCTGTTTGTCCACAATTACTTAGCCAGACCCTGGCGCTAGTATACTATTAGGGCTAGTGGAACGCACCGAGTATAGGAAGGAAAAAACAAAAAGCGCTCACAGCTTGGGGTCCACCGTGCAGAGATATCTGCAAATATATGAATACGCTGTGCCCTGTTAACCTTACAAAAGATCACAGCTACCTAACTGAGCAAAGAAAAGAGTGGTCATGCAGACAGCATAGCACACAAACAACTCCTCACCAGAGGTGCCGGTATTCTAGGGGCTTATTTCAACTGGGTCCTGAATCCAAGCATGCAAAACTCCTCACCGGAGGTGCCGGTATTCTAGTGGCTTATTACAGCCAACCCTGACCACATGCAGAAATGACCACCAAGTAGCAAAGCTCATAACATAGGTTGATACTAGCACATGGCCGTGTGGCCATGTGAACCTTATATAGCTGCAGCAGACAAGGACCTTCCTAGTGGTCCAATTGGAGCTGCTACAGGACCTGAGCGTGTGACCCCCAACCTCCAATGAGAGGTCCTCCCGTGGGCATGCTCAGTGTGTGCAAGACTTAGTACCAGAAAAGCCTGCTCGCTGCTGACCAGTGCTGGCTACAAAAGCAGAGCCTGGAAAGGCAGCAGTAACCCTTTGCACAGTATCAGGCTGAGCGAGACGCTGAGACTAACGTCTCAGCTGAGCAGGCTCCACTGCGGCTGATGCAGAGTGGGAGACTGCAGCAGACATGGTTTGAGATTCCCCCTGTGCAGCGGCGGGAACTCGACCCCTTACATTACCCCCCTCCTAGAGCCCCCCCTATTTGGGCCTCGCTACGCTCAAAGGCTGCAATGAGCAGTGGAGCCCGAATTGTGCTCCACAGGTTCCCAGGTTCTGTCTTCTGGGCCGTGGCCCTTCCAGTCCACCAGATAATATTTCTTGCCACATACCACCTTGCGCCCCACGATAGAGTTCACCTCAAACTCATCCGTGTTCTGGCAGATGACTCGGAAAACCGGGACAAATAGACGGGCTTTAAGAGGGAAACGTGAAAGGTGTCGGTGATACCAAGGCGCAGAGGAATAGCCAAACGGTAGACCACAGGGTTCTGGTCCTGTTCGAGGGATCTTACTATCTTATTATGGATACCTGGGGCTCACTAATTACGCCCCCTTCGGAGCCCCCCCGGACCGAGGGCCCGAGGTTCCACTCATAAAATAAAAAACGAATGTGAACTTCATCACCTGTGCCTCCGCTTCCATTCATTACACAACCTAACATGATGGCAAGTCACTATACCTTTGACAACCGCATGGCTCCAGCCTTGTATATGACAGACTGTATACACCAAATTGGTTGCTGGGTTAAAAGCTTATGTCTCTCCATACCTTCCCATGTTTCTGAACCAAGAAACTATAACCAAAGCCAAACCAGGTGAGTGTAGCTGTTGGGTTTCTTTGCGACCTACAGTGATTTTCAAGGGTTTGCCTACCCTTGCATGTGAAGGCTGGATATGGCAGACTGTGTGGAAGAAACCATTCAGGATTCAACGGAGAGACAAGCAATTCCCAGGACACTGCTGGCCATCCACTGCACCCTGGCCTATCTCCCATTGTCTCCCTAGTTCTTGCCACTGGGGCTCGATAGGTACAGGTGAGAGAGTGAGGTTGAAGATTGCACAACTCTTCCTCACTTTAATCCAAGTCAAGCGCAAGTCATGACTTCAACCACTGCGTATCTAAAGTCCTGTGGAGATGGGAGAGTGGCAAAGCAGCAGGTGAGGAATCACTGGAAGCTGTGGTCACGAACCTGCATGCAGGTGGCCCAGGCCATATGGTCGCTTCCCACTGGACCGAAACAGCAGTGGAGTTCGGCAGCCTCCTGGGAGTCTGAGCAGTCCTGTCCAGGATCACTCTGCTCACCTCAATCAAGGACGGGGCTAGAAAAGGTGCCTCAAACATAGTCTGCTTCATTTCACCTGGCCAGCCAACCGCAGCTGGCTGGTTTTCCATACAGCGGTAGACACGCAATAAAGAAAAAGAAAATGATTGTACTCAACCTTGGCACATGGAATGTGAGAACTCTGCTGGATAATAATAAGGCAGACAGACCAGAGAGAAGAACGGCATTGGTTGCTAGGGAGCTAGCTCATTACAACGTTGATATAGCAGCTTTCAGCAAAACACACCTGGCAGACAAGGGTCAATTGACAGAGCATAGTGGTGGATATACGTTTTTCTGGAGTGGTCGAGGCAGCAGTGAAAAACGAGAAGCAGGCGTGGGATTTGCTATCAAAACTCATCTTGTTCGTAAACTTACCAGGCTTCCGGAGGGCATTAACGACCATCTGATGACATTTCAGCTCCCACTTACAAACAAGAAACATGCAAATCTGATCAGTGCTTATGCCCCACTATGACTAACATGAATGACATAAAAGATAAGTTCTATGATGAACAACAAGAAACATGCAAATCTGATCAGTGCTTATGCTCCACTATGACTAACATGAATGACATAAAAGATAAGTTCTATGATGAACTTGATACACTTATTTCAGCAATCCCACATGCAGACAAGCTTATTATACTTGGAGACTTTAATGCCAGAGTGGGAACAGACCATCAAAACTGGGAAGGGGTCATTGGGAGACATGGCACTGGCAAGTGTAACAGTAATGGCCTGCTGCTCCTCAAGATGTGTGCCACACATGACCTTGTCATCACTAACACCCTATTCCGTTTACCCAAACGCAAGAAGACATCATGGATGCACCCACGCTTGAGGCATTGGCATCTCATTGATTACCTCATTGCTAGGAAAAGGGATGGGATGGACTTTAGAGTGACGATGGCCATGTGCGGTACAGACTGCTGGACTGACCATCACCTCATTGTGTCTAAGTCCAGGCTCCGCATCCTGCCTGCCAGGAGACGCCAAGGGCAGAAAACTACAAAGAGGCTGAATGTCTATAAGCTGCAAAATAAAAGAATTGCAGGGGAATTTGCCAATGACCTTTATGGCAGACTGTTATATACTGTATACTGCGGGCAGAGGAGACCGGCGTTGAGGAACAGTGGACGATTCTGAGAGATGCTGTTTATAATACTGCTCTGGAGCATCTCGGATCAGTAACCAGAAATAATCAAGATTGGTTCGATGAAAATGGTGAGAAAATAAAGACACTCCTAGAAGAGAAATATCAGCGGTACAAGGTGTATCAAAATGACCCCATGTCGCTGGCTACGAAAGATGCCTTTACCAACATAAAAAGAAAGGTGCAAATCACGCTACGCGAGTTACAGGATAACTGGTTTAGCAAGAAGGCTGATGAAAATCAGGGCTATGCAGATACCCATGACCAGAAACGCTTCTACGATGCGCTCAAAGCTGTATATGGACCCCAGTCATTAAGCTCTTCATCTCTGCTTAATGCAAATGGAACTAAGCTGCTGACAGAAAAGAAACAAATTCTGGAACGGTGGGCTGAGCACTTTAATAATATTTTTAATCGCCCTGCCAATATCAATGACGAGGCTATTGCTCCCGTGCCCCAGGTAGAAATCAACAAGGACCTTGATGTGCTTCAAAGTGAACATGAAGTCAGGAAAGCAGTAAAACAACTTTCTTGTGGAAAAGTACCCGGAAATGATGCTCTACAGGCTCTACCATCTCCACTCCTTTTTTTCCCCATGACGGAAACTCATTTGATCTATCTCCAACTGAATCTTTTGGTCCACCTAACCTAATAGACACACTTTAAACGGTAATTGAAGAAGGTCTGATGTAAGACCGAAACGTTTTGTTTACTATGATTGTGGACAACATTAAATTGTTGTTTGATCACTTAAGTTGAGTGCCAAGTTTCTTGTTATAGTGTATGTGGATTGAGGCCCCTGACTTGGAGGAACCTAGCAACGACTGTCCAGAAATGCAGACACAACCACCTTAATCTCAGCCAGTTGAGTCTCAGCTGGCAGAATAAATTGTTTCCTACCCACAGAGGTGATAAGTTCGGCCGGTCAAAACGCTTTGATGTCCAAATCGGACATCAAGTCTGCTTTTCGGCTGTTGCCAGTCATCCCTGATGGTTTTAATTCTCTAGGTTTTTATTTTCAGAACCAATTTTTCTTTGACAAGTGTCCCCCCATGGGCTTCTCCCTTTCTTGTTTTTATTTTGAAAGTTTTTCATCATTTTTGCATTGGGTTATGGAATCCAATTCCCCCAACGCTAATATTTTACATTACTTGGATGATTTCCTTTTTGTGGGACCACCAGCTTCTTCGGTCTGTTTAAAAGCGCTTAATGATTTTATATGTGCAACAATTTTGGTGTTCCAATTGCGCATGAACAAGTGTCCCCCCATGGGCTTCTCCCTTTCTTGTTTTTATTTTGAAAGTTTTTCATCATTTTTGCATTGGGTTATGGAATCCAATTCCCCCAACGCTAATATTTTACATTACTTGGATGATTTCCTTTTTGTGGGACCACCAGCTTCTTCGGTCTGTTTAAAAGCGCTTAATGATTTTATAATATGTGCAACAATTTTGGTGTTCCAATTGCGCATGAGAAAACAGTTTTTCCAACTACTTTAATTGAATTTTTAGGGATCACACTAGATTCGGTTCTGATGGAATCTAGACTGCCTGGTGACAAAATTTCTAAAATGTGCCAGTCTCTATCTGAATTCTTAACTTAAAAAAAAGGTAACTTTGAAGGAACTTCAGTCACTATTGGGATTGCTGAATTTCGCTTTACGGATCATTCCAATAGGACGGGCGTTTTCTAGACGGTTGTACGATGCTACTATGGGCCTTACATCCCCTTAATCTCACATTAGAATCTCCTCCGATTTGAAAGAAGATGTTAAAGTTTGGCTTGCATTTCTTTCAAATTTTAATGGAAAATCTTGTTGGCAAACTGCTTTTATTTGTGCGGATTCTCTTCCTTTTTCTTTTTCAGTTGATTCCACTTCTGGATGTGGAATTTTCTTTTCTTCTCATTGGTGCTCCACTCAGTGGCTCAGTGTTATGGTCTGAGATAAAATTTTCATTTTTGGATAAAATACGGAAAAGAGTTAATAGTAATATGATGACATTTTTACCGCTGGTCAATGGCTTTTCTTATCCTCATGAAGATTTGGAAGGTTTTGTACCTGGTCTTTTTAGAAAGGATTTAATTCATTTATCAGACATCGGGTTAGATATTTTTAATTTGAATTTACATACAATGGTTGAAAAATGGCTGTGTGTTTTTGGGGGGGCCTCGCCTCTTTGAGGCTTGGCTGTTGGGAAAATCGCCCATTTTATGGGCGTATTGGTTATTTGGTGTTAAAGTGTTGTATGAACTGGATTAACCCTAAATAAACATCATGGCCATTTTTCTCCATTACAATGTGTCGTGTTTTTATTTTAAATTTATGAATAGGTCTTGTGTTGCCATGACTCTTGTAGTCACAGTAAGGGCCGGCAGTGAGATGTCAGTGTGACCTGGTTAGACATATAAAGTCTTATCAGCGCACACTGAAAAAGCTGGTTCCACACCTCTCTGGGGACATCATTTTTTTCTTCTCCTGTGAATGACCCTGCCTTCTTATGATTGGAAAATGTCATACAGGCAAAAGAATAAATGCCCCTCAGAGAAAAATGTCTCCTAACGCCCCCCTTTGTTATAATGTAAATCAGAACCTAAACTATACAGGCTAATATCTCTGCAATGGAGATGAGGAAAAAAATAAACATCTTTATTCAGATCTTCTGCCACTTTATCATGATGTAGCCAGTTTAACATGTGAAAAGTGATGAAAGATCCTTTTTAATTGCTCTTTACTGTTGATCATATTCAGCCAAATCACCTGATCAATCATATGAGTTGGCAACGGTTTAGAGGGTTGCTTATGTGGACAGTTTAGTTTGCTTAGCCTAATGCCAGAAACTCTTGTTAATTGTGCTTTCCACATGCAATACAAAAATGATCACCAAAAAAGAAAAATCGGAGTACTTTACTATCAACTTTATTGAAAAAAATATACAAGACTAAAAGACAATTCATCACAATAATAATGACATAAGATTAAAAGGACGACCAAAAATAGTCCTAGTATTGTTCAAAAAATTATATAACATCAACGTATATACAGTGGGGAAAAAAGTACTTAGTCAGCCACCAATTGTGCAAGTTCTCCCACTTAAAAAGATGAGAGAGGCCTATAATTGACATCATAGGTAGACCACAACTATGAGAGTCAAAATGAGAAGATAAATCCAGAAAATCACCTTGTCTGATTTGGCAAGATTTATTTTGTAAATTATGGTGGAAAATAAGTATTTGGTCACCAAAAACATGCAAGATTTCTGGCTCTCACAGACCTGTAACTTCTTCTTTAAGAGACTCCTCTGTCCTCCACTCATTATCTGTAGTAATGGCACCTGCAGTGCCAGACGTGTCCTCCTGCTTAAGCCAGTACATGTCTGGGCCCATCTGAAGTTTGCTAGAGAGTATTTGGATTATCCAGAAGAGTATTGGGAGAATGTCATATTTTCTGATGAAACCAAAGTAGACCTGTTTGGTAGAAACAAAACTTGTCATGTTTGGAGGAGACAGAATGCTGAGTTGCATCCAAAGAACACCATACCTACTGTGAAGCATGGGGGTGGCAACATCATGCTTTGGGGCTGTTTCTCTGCAAAGGGACCAAGACGATTGCTCCGTGTACATGAAAGAATGAATGGGGCCATGTATCGTGAGATTTTGTGTGCAAACCTCCTTCCATCAGCAAGGTAATTGAAGATGAAATGTGGATGGGTCTTTCAACATGATAATGATCCCAAGCACACCGCCAGGGCAACAAATGAGTTGGCTTTGTAAGAAGCATATGAAGGTCCTGGAGTGGCCTAGCCAGTCTCCAGATCTCAACCCAATAGAAAACCTTTGGAGGGAGTTGAAAGTCCATGTTGCCCAGTGACATCACTGCTCTAGAGGAGATCTGCATGGAGGACTGGGCCAACATACCACCAACAGTGTGTGTCAACCTTGTGAAGACTTACAGAAAAGGTTTGACCTCTTTCATTGCTAACAAAGGATATATAACAAAATATTGAGATGAACTTTTATTAATGACCAAATACTTATTTTCCACCATAATTTGCAAAATAAATCTTGCCAAACCAGACAAGGTGATTTTCTGAATTTGTTTTCTCATTTTGACTCTCATAGTTGTGGTCTACCTACTGTTACAACCCTGCCGGCATCACTGCATGGCCTTTCATCCCCCACCTGCCTGATACATCAGCTCACTCACCCAGTGCCATGCTGTGAGATCTGCCTGCTGCCGGCTCCATGCTGTGTGCTTCATGGCCGCTTGCTCTGTGTACACTTCTTGGCTGTGTGCATGGGGGAGGCACTGGCAAATCCCGATTCTTATTGAGACTGTGTGCACCTCCCTAAGGTGTCCCTGGCCAGTTGCCTAGAGGCCTCTAATACTTAAGCCGCCCTCACCCATTGGAGGACGCCTGAGCAAACTATTTCCCTCAGTTAGTATTTGCTACTGAGCTGCCAGATCGTGTTCTGTCTCTGTCTCTGAGGGCTGCAATACGTAGGCCTTTATCCGTGTTCTGTTTGTGTATCCATGTCCGTTCCTGTCTGTACTCTGGTCTATGTCCGTTTCTGTTCCTTCTTTGTTCATTAGACATTCCCACTCTGCTGTGTGTACCTCTGCCTTATCTCTCTGCTCTGCTTGCCTCTACCAGTGGCTCTGCACCTCTTTGCTCTGCTGGCCACAATCAGTGGTTCTGCACCTCTCTGCTCTGCTTGCCACTACCAGTGGCTCTGCACCTCTCTGCTCTGCTCGCCACAACCCGTGGCTCTGTGCCTTCTGGCTCTTGGCTTTGCCTCCTGCAGTTCTGTCTCTTGGCATTGCCTCCTGTGGTTCTGCTCTTGGCTCTGCCTCCAGCATCTCCGCTTTTGGCTCCGCCTCCAGGGTCCCTGCTCTTGGCTCTGCCTCCAGCATCTCCGCTCTTGGCTCCACCTCCAGCGGCTCGATCCTTAGCTTTGCCTTCTCCTTCTCTGCCTTCTCCTTCTCTGCCCTTAGCTCTGCCTTCCTCTTCTCTGCTCTTAGCTCTGCCTTCCTCTTCTCTGCTCTTAGCTCTGTCTTCTCCTTCTCTGCTTTGAGCTGCGTTTCTGTTCTTGGCTCTGCCTCCTGCTCTTGGTTCTGCCTCCTGCGTTTCTGTTCTTGGCTCCGCCTCCTGTGGTTCAGCTTTGCATCCGCTCTTGCGGTCTTGCTCTATCTCCATTCAGCAACTTGCCGCACAGGTCTCTACCTGTTTCTTTATATTCACTAGTCCAAACAGGTCCCTACATGTTCCCATATACCCTCCAGTCTGAACAGGTTCTTACCTGTTTCCATACACCCACCTGTATACCAGTTCCTACCAGAGTATCAGCCCTGTCCGTCTGACCTGTCAGAGTGCCAGCCGTGCCCGCCTGTCTGCCAGAGTGCCAGCCGTGCCCGCCTGCCTACCTGTCTCTCCGTCAAGCCCATCTGCCCATCAGTGCCTCTATTATACCCATCCGCTAGCCAGTGTCACAGCCGTGCCTGCCTGCCTGTGTCCTGTCCCCCAGTGGGAACAGCATCCACAGCCAGACACCACCCTGGTGTGGTACCTGGTAGCTACCTGCCACACAAGTCTGACCTCACCATCAGGGGCTCCAGCGAACACATAGGAAGCTACTTAGTTATGCCCCTTCCAGGGTAATCTGGTCAGTAGTCCAGTGGGGCCACACTCCCGGATGCCCACGCCAACCAGTCTGGGCGCGATTGTTACACCTATGATGTCAATTACAGGCCTCTCTCATCTTTTTAAGTTGGAGAACTTGCACAATTGGTGGCTGGCTAAATACTTTTTTTCCCACTGTACATAAGAAAAGGGCAGGCATTCATGAGGAATAATGCACCATAACTGATCACGAATTATTGTAATTTATAATTTAAATAAATAATTAAAAAAAATGCTGTGGGGGTTGATGTCACCTTTGTATTGTCAGGTGACATCAAGCCCACAGGTTAGTAATGGAGAAGCATCTATAAGACATCTATCCATTACTAATCCTATAGTTATATTGTAAATAAACACACAGCAAGTATAAAGTCCTTTATTTGAAATAAAAATACAGTTTTACTTTTTTACTAAATATTTCATTAAAAATAGCAAGCAAAGTTATAGTCACCTAACGCACATTCCTTTGAAGCCCTCGTCAATGGAATGGGCATGGTGGCCCCTCTGTTCTTGATAACTAGCAATGATAAACCCACAATGGTTTTTTAAATTATTGAAAAAATTAACAAAAAAAAATGCTTGGGGACCCCTCTATTCTTGATAACCAGTCTTGCTAAAGCTGACAGCTAAGGGTTTCAGCCCACAGCTCTCAGTTTTGCCTGGCTGGGGAATAAACATCATTTTTTTAAAGTTTATTTATAGCGCAGGCACCAGCTTGTGAATACTCCCATCAGCCGGCACCTGCCCTCACTGTTATCAGCGACAGCAGGCACAGGCTTGTGGGAGTAGCAGTCTCATCAGCTGATGCCTGTGACCGGAGGTAAACTTTTTACTGCAGGATCACAGATCTCTCACTGGCGGTAATGATCTTACCGCTGATCAGAGGCTGTCATCTGCGTGGCAAACAATGGATGTTCGGGCCACCCATTCATGTGAATGGGGTTCGAGTTTGGGTACTGTTCTAGTACCCAAAATGAACTTTTTTTTAACTGTGTGGCTGAACCCAATGGCCCCAAACATCCATTGGTTCACTCATCACTACAGATGACATTCTCTAACGCTTTTGTCATAGTGTTAATACTTTTTTATATGTACACTTAATTTATGGACCATATTGTATTGCGCATTTAACAGTATATAGGTTGCACTTGACAATACTAGTAGAGAACTTTGGATATATTAATTGATTCTATATATTTTTGTAACATACTTGTATACCATATAAATTACGATCAGTCATGATTAGTTATGGTGCATTATTACTCATGAATGCCTGCCCTTTTCTTATGTATATAGTATACATTGTTGTTCTATAATAATTTTTTGTATAATACTGGGACTATTTTGGTAGTCATTTTAACCTTATGTCATTATTATTCTGATAATGAATTGTATCTTAGTCTTGAATATTTTTTCAGTAAAATTGATGGTAACGTACTCCGATTTTTCTTTTTTGGTGTCATATGTCGTAGGAGTTTACGATTAACAGTGGGGAAAATTTCATTAGAAAAATGAATAAATGGGGGACTACATGGTTTTGTTAATAATATGTTCTTAACCTATCTTACATATATTATTCCTGTGAATTTTGTATTATAAATATAGAAATGATGATGACTTATCCCCAGGGCCAAGAAACTTAAGTCTTCTGAGAGTGCAAACTCAGATGCCTTAGAACAATAAATAGTGTTTACTTGTGTGTGAGTATTAAGAATAATTCTAACCATAATTTTACTTGTATTTAACCTCTCAGCCAACAGACATATAATATTAATAACCTATCCTTAAGCTGGGTCAAAAACATCAGATTGATGGGTGTCCTACATTACCAGTCAACTGATATTAACATTACCTGCAGTGGATGTAAGCAATGAACGGAGATGAACTTCTGGACAGTTGTGAACAGCTCTACAGCTGTCAGACCCCCACAGATCCTATATTGATAACCTATCCAGAGAACCCCTTTAAGCAGCAATCATGCTCTGCATGATGCATTTGCCATGATTTTCTTAAAATGCAGTAAAATGCATTCATTTTAAGTCATTTTCAGAAAATCCATGCAAAAAACCACCAGCATTCTGTGAACACATACTTAGGCTGCACCTTGTGTCTTTTAGACACCAACTCAGCAGCCATGTTTTTCATAGTGAAGCCACTTCAGGAAAACATTGGCAGTTGTTTTTTTTTTGCTGCTGCATTGCTGATAGTTTTGTTGCCACTCGTAGCCACTCCTAGCAGAATCCGATCGAAGAATGAGCATGTCACTGGTTTTTAAGGCTTAAGCGTTTCCAAAGCCTAAGGCAGTAAAAAGATACATTAGATGGAATACGCACACAGCAATGTTGTTTTGACAACACAGCATTTCCTCTTAA
Organism: Ranitomeya variabilis; assembly: GCF_051348905.1. Taxonomy (NCBI): domain Eukaryota; kingdom Metazoa; phylum Chordata; class Amphibia; order Anura; family Dendrobatidae; genus Ranitomeya; species Ranitomeya variabilis. The sequence goes on along the minus strand of NC_135234.1, from coordinate 411,101,599 downwards.
TTATGTCAGACTTAAATTGTGTAGGCCCAGAATCATAAACTGTTACGGATCTGCAACACAGGACTAAAGTAGAAGGGGGAAAACTGACCCTGCACTATGATTAGGCTGAAACCCTTTGATGGCGTGGGCGACCTATTCCTTGCGAATAGACCCACCAACGATCCTAGGATAATCTCAAGCGAAGACCTATAGATAAGGGGAAGGGGTTCCCTAAAAGAACTAAGGACTGGGTACAAAAACGGGTCACCTCCTAATAGAAAACAAAGAGAAGGCTGCAGAAACCAATAGAAAACAGAAACCAAGGCTAACAGAACCAGAGGCACCAGCACTGCACAAATAACACACACAGAAGACAAAGCAAAGCACCAAGCTAGAGCTCAAGCAGCAAGGACTGGGAGGCAGGTGCTGGTTAATAAAGAGTGAAAAAAACACCTGACCCAAGACAAACCCAGCACCAGAGGAAAAAGACCAGCAGCCAGAACTCTATAAGAAAATGGCAGATAGTAACAAACTAAAGAGATTCTAACAGTCCCTCCCCTTTAACGAGGATCCCCTGGATCCCCTAGGCCGGGCCTTATTAGGAAATCTCCTGTGAAAAGCCTTAATTAACTTTGAGGCTGAGACATCCACAGCTTTCACCCAGGAATTGTCCTCGGGACCGAAACCCTTCCAGGACACAAGATACTGTAGCCCTCCTCTATGCCACCTGGAATCAAGAATGCGTGAAATCTCAAACTCGCAGTCCTCATCAATTGGAGGAGCAGACGGCATAGCCAGCTTATCTGGTGAGTCAACCTTCTTCAGCAAAGATACATGAAAAACTGAATTAATTTTCCAGGACGAAGGAATGTCTAATCTCACCGCTGCCGAATTGACAATGTGAACCACTTTGAAAGGTCCTACAAACTTCGGCCTCAACTTTTTCAGGTGCTTCACAGCAGCAACATGGAAGGAATAAATGAACATTTAACTTTTTAGTCACAAAAATGATCTTTTAGCAACAATTTGTTTATTTTCCCAAGGGTAAAAAGAGAAACTGGGCCCCAAAAGTTATTGTACAATTTGTCCTGAGTACGCTGATACCCCATATGTGGGGGGGAAATACTGTTTGGGCGCACGACAGGGCTCGGAAGGGAAGGAGCGCCATTTGACTTTTTCAATGAAAAATTGGCTCCAATCTTTAGCGGACACCATGTCGCGTTTGGAGAGCCCCTGTGTGCCTAAACATTGGAGCTCCCCCACATGTGGCCCCATTTTGGAAACTAGACCCCCCCCAAGGAACTTATCTAGATGCATAGTGAGCACTTTGAACCCCCAGGTGCTTCACAAATTGATCCGTAAAAATGAAAAAGTACTTTTTTTTTTACAAACAATTTCTTTTAGCCTCAATTTGTTCATTTCCATATGGGCAACAGGATAAAATTGAACCTAAAATGTGTTGGGAAATTTCTCCTGAGTACACTGGTACCTCACATGTGGGGGTAAACCACTGTTTGGGCACACGGCAGGGCTCGGAAGGGAAGGAGCGCCATTTGACTTTTGAATGAAAAATTAGCTACAATCGTTAGCGGACACCATGTCGCGTTTGGAGAGCCCCTGTGTGCCTAAACATTGGAGCTCCCCTACATGTGACCCCATTTTGGAAACTAGACCCCCCCAAGGAACTTATCTAGATGCATAGTGAGCACTTTGAACCCCCAGGTGCTTCACAAATTGATCCGTAAAAATTAAAAAGTACTTTTTTTTCATAAAAAAATTCTTTTAGCCTCAATTTGTTCATTTCCACATGAGCAACAGGATAAAATGGATCCTAAAATTTATTGGGCAATTTCTCCTGAGTACACTGATACCTCACATGTGGGGGTAAACCACTGTTTGGGCACACGGCAGGGCTCGGAAGGGAAGGAGCGCCATTTGACTTTTTCAATGAAAAATTAGCTCCAATCGATAGCAGACACCATGTCGCGTTTGAAGAGCCCCTATGTGCCTAAACATTGGAGCTTCCCCACAAGTGACCCCATTTTGGAAACTAGACCTCCCGTGGAACTAATCTAGATGTGCAGTGACCACTTTAAACCCCCAAGTGCTTGACAGAAGTTTATAATGCAGAGCAGTGAAAATAAAAAATAATTTTTCTTTCCTCAAAAATTATTTGTTAGCCCGCAATTTGTTTTTCACAAGAGTAACAGGAGAAATTGGACCCCAAAAGTTGTTGTCCAGTTTGTCCTGAGTACACTGATACCCCATATGTGGGGGGGGCACCGTTTGGGCACACGTTGGGGCTCAGGAGGGAAGTTGTGACATTTTGGAATGCAGACTTTGATAGAATGGTCTGCGGGCATCATGTTACGTTTGCAGAGACCCTGATGTGCCTAAACAGTAGAAACCCCCCACAAGTGACCCCATTTTGGAAACTAGACCCCCCAAGGAACGTATCTAGATATGTGGTGAGCACTTTGAACCCCCAAGTGCTTCACAGAAGTTTACAACGCAGAGCCGTGAAAATAAAAAATCATTTTTCTTTCCTCAAAAATGATGTTTTAGCAAGCAATTTTTTATTTTTGCAAAGGTAACAGGAGAAATTGGACCCCAAAAGTTGTTGCCCAGTTTGTCCTGAGTATGCTGGTACCCTATATGTGGGGGTAAACCACTGTTTGGGCACATGTCGGGGCTCGGAAGGCAAGTAGTGACGTTTTGAAATGCAGACTTTGATGGAATGGTCTGCGGGCGTCACGTTGCATTTGCAGAGCCCCTGATGTGCCTAAACAGTAGAAACCCCCCACAAGTGACCCCATTTTGGAAACTAGACCCCCCCAAGCAACTTATCTAGATATGTGGTGAGCACTTTGAAACCCCAAGTGCTTCACAGAAGTTTACAACGCAGAGCCGTGAAAATAAAAAATCATTTTTCTTTCCTCAAAAATGATGTTTTAGCAAGCAATTTTTTATTTTCGCAAGGGTAACAGGAGAAATTGGACCCCAAAAGTTGTTGCCCAGTTCGTCCTGAGTATGCTGGTACCCCATAAGTGGGGGTAAACCACTGTTTGGGCGCACGTCAGGGCTCGTAGGCGAGGGAGCACCATTTGACTTTTTGAACGCAAGATTGGCTGGAGTCAATGGTGGCGCCATGTTGCGTTTGGAGACCCCTGATGTGCCTAACCCTAATCCCAACTCTAGCCATAACCCTAATCACAACCCTAACCCCAACACACCCCTAACCACAACTCTAACCCCAACACACCCCTAACCCTAATCCCAACCCAAACCCAACCCTAACCCCAACACACCCCTAACCCTAATAACAACCCTATCCCAACCCTAACCACAACCCTAACCCCAACATACCCCTAACCCTAATCCCAACCCTAACCACAACCCTAACCCTAACCAAAACCCTAACCACAAGCCTAATCTTAACCCTATTTCCAACCCCAGCCCAAATTCCAACCCTAACTCTAATTCCAACCCTAACCCTAAGGCTATGTGCCCACGTTGCGGATTCCTGTGAGATTTTTCCGCACCATTTTTGAAAAATCCGCAGGGAAAAGGCACTGCGATTTACCTGCGGATTTACCGCGGATTTCCAGTGTTTTTTGTGCGGATTTCACCTGTGGATTCCTATTGAGGAACAGGTGTAAAATGCTGCGGAATCCGCACAAAGAATTGACATGCTGCGAAAAATATAACGCAGTGTTTCCGAGCGGTATTTTCCGCACCATGGGCACAGCGGATTTGGTTTTCCATAGGTTTAAATGGTACTGTAAACCTGATGGAAAACTGCTACGAATCCGCAGCGGCCAATCCGCTGCGGATCCGCAGCCAAATCCGCACCATGTGCACTTAGCCTAATTCTAAGGGTATGTGCACACGCTGCGGAAATCGCTGCGGATCTGCAGCGTTTCCGCAGCTGCGGGTCCGCAGCAGTTTCCCATGAGTTTACAGTTCAATGTAAACCTATGGGAAACAAAAAACGCTGTGCACATGCTGTGGAAAAAACTGTGCGGAAACGCAGCGGTTTACATTCCACAGCATGTCACTTCTTTCAGCGGATTCCGCAGCGGTTTTACAGCTGCTCCTATAGAAAACCGCAGTTGTAAAACCGCAGTGAAATCCGCAGAAAAAACGCTGTAAATCCGCGATAAATCCGCAGCAGTTTTGCACTGCGGAAAAATCCGCAGAGGACCAGAATACGTGTGCACATAGCCTTACCCCAACCCTAATTCTAACCCTAGCCCTAGTCCTAACCCTAACCCTAGCCCTAACCCTAGCCCTAACCCTAACCCTAGTTCTAACCCTAGTTCTAACCCTAACCCTAGTGGAAAAATAAAAGTAAATATATTTTCTTTATTTTATTATTGTCCCTACCTATGGGGGTGATAAAAAAGGGGGTTCATTTACTATTTTTTTATTTTGATCACTGACTGGTTTTATCACCGTGATCAAAATGTACCTGGAACGAATCTGCTGGCACTGCGCATGCGCCCGCCATTTTGGAAGATAGCGGCGCCCATGGAACAGATGGACGTACATCGGGAGGATCGGTAAGTATGAGGGGGGGGGAGATCGGAGCACGGGGTGGGGATCGGAGCACGGGGGAGCGGACAGGAGGATGGGGGAGCGGATAGGAAGACGGAGGGGAGCGGACCACAGAACGGAGGACTGGGGAGGAGATCAGTGGCGGTGGCGGGGGGCAGATTAGGTTTTCCAGCCACAGCCGATGATATTGCAGCATCGGCCATGGCTGGATTGTAATATTTCACCACTTTTCATAGGTGAAATATTACAAATTGCTCTGATTGGCTGTTGCACTTTCAACAGCCAATCAGAGTGATCGTAGCCACGTGAGGGCAAAGCCACCCCCCCGGGCTAAAGTACCACTCCCCCTGTCCCTGCAGATCGGGTGAAATTGGAGTTAACCCTTTCACCCGATCTGCAGGGACGCGATCCCTCCATGACGCCACATAGGCGTCACAGGTCGGATTGGCACCGACTTTCATGACGCCTACGTGGCGTCACAGGTCGCGAAGGGGTTAACAAATACCTGTGTGAATTGGTGTGAGTTGCTGAATTGGGAGTAGCTATATTCACAGGGGGTTAACTTAGGGTGGGGGCTCATAATTAAGGGTTTATAAGGGGCAGCTGTTTGGGACTCAAGTCCTTTTTGGAAGTGCATTGAACAGCAAGGTGGATTGCTGCAGAGGGGAAAAAGAAAAAAAAAATCTTAAAATCTTCAGCTTAGCGAGTGTGAACGATCTGAGTGTGACCCGAGCGTAAGTGTGAACGGCGGTAAGTGTGACTTGTGATTCAGTGACTTTGGATTCAGGGAGTTTCCAAGGGAGGAATTACTGAATTGCTGTCTGTGTTTTATTAATACTTTGTATTTATGTTTATTTAACGTTTCTGTCTGGTGCAATCCCCATTAGGAAATGTGCTCAACTATTGTTAATGCCATCCAGTGCACATTTTGCCACATGTATGCAGTCCTTGATCAGCCGGTCGAGGGTGCATATTGCTGTGCGAGATGTGAGCACGTTGAGCATTTGGAAGCCCATATTCAGGATCTAAATGTGCAGCTGCCAACACTGAGATACATTGACAATATGGAGAGGAGTCTTCTGCTCACTGAGCAGATGCTCAATGGGATAGATGAGGGAGGGGATGGTAGGATGGAGCTGCAGGACAGTGAAGTAGCAAGCTGGGTGACAGGAAGCGGGGTAGAGGGAAGAGTGTCAGGAAGGCTAGTCCTGATCTGGTACACCCCAATAAGTTTGCTAAGTTGGCAGATGAGGGGGGTGTCAGTACAGGTGTAGCACTGCTGCAGCCAGGCATGTCCTCTGAAAGCCGGAGGAGTGACTGCTCCAGTAAGGAGGGAAATAGGAGAGCAGGGCAGGCCAGACAGGTGCTGGTAGTGGGGGACTCAATTATTAGGGGAACAGATAGGGCAATCTGTCACAAAGACAGGGATCGTCGAACGGTGTGCTGCCTACCTGGCGCTCGAGTCCAACACATCGCTGATCGGGTGGACAGATTACTGGGAGGGGCTGGTAAGGACCCAGCGGTCATGGTGCACATTGGCACAAATGACAAAGTTAGAGGTAGGTGGAAGGTCCTTAAAGATGATTTCAGGGAATTAGGCTGCAAGCTGAAAGCAAGGACTTCCAACGTGGTATTTTCCGAAATACTGCCTGTACCACGTGCCACACCAGAGAGGCAATGGGAGATTAGGGAGGTTAATAAGTGGCTCAAGATTTGGTGTAGGAAGGAGGGGTTTGGTTTCCTGCAGAACTGGGACGACTTCTCAGTTGGCTACAGGCTCTACGCTAGGGACGGGCTGCATCTCAATGGGGAAGGTGCAGCTGTGCTGGGGGAGAAAATGGCTAGAAGGTTGGAGGAGTGTTTAAACTAGGGATTGGGGGGGAGGGTATTCAATTTATAGGAGGGGAAGATAGTGCAGATAGAGACCTGGGCACAAATAAGGAAGTTGGGGGTGGCGGTGGCATGGAGGGTGGGGTTAGAACAGTTAATAATTTAAGAAAGAATAGAGATACAGAAAGGAACATCAAGTGCATGTATACTAATGCCAGAAGCCTCGCCAACAAAATGGACGAATTAGAATTAATGTTGTTGGAGCATAATTATGACATGGTGGGGATATCTGAAACATGGCTGGATGAGAGCCATGACTGGGCTGTTAACTTGCAGGGCTATAGCCTTTTCAGAAATGACCGTACAGATAAGCGAGGGGGAGGGGTGTGTCTGTATGTAAAATCGTCCTTAAAACCCATCTGGCGTGATAATATAGGTGAATTTAATGAAAATGTAGAGTCCCTGTGGGTGGAGATAAGGGGAGGGGAAAAAAATAATAAATTACTGATAGGTGTTTGTTATAAATCTCCAAAAATAATGGAATCAATGGAGAATATCCTCGTAAAGCAAATAGATGAAGCTGCGACTCAAGGAGAAGTCATTATTATGGGGGACTTCAACTACCCTGAAATAGATTGGGGAACAGAAACCTGCAGTTCCAGTAAAGGTAATCGGTTTTTGACAACTATGAGAGACAATTACCTTTCACAACTGGTTCAGGACCCAACAAGAAGGGGGGCACTGCTAGACCTAATACTAACCAACAGGCCAGACCGCATGTCAAATATAAGGGTTGGGGGTCACTTGGGGAATAGTGATCACTAATGTTGAGCATTCCGATACCGCAAGTATCGGGTATCGGCCGATACTTGCGGGTATCGGAATTCCGATACCGAGATCCGATACTTTTGTGGTATCGGGTATCGGTATCGAAACAACATTAATGTAAAAATGTGTAAAAGAAAGAATTAAAATAAAAAATATTGCTATACTCACCTCTCCGACGCAGCCTGCACCTTACCGAGGGAAGCGGCAGCGTTCTTTGTTTAAAATTCGCGCTTTTCTTTCCTTTACGTGAAGTCCCGGCTTGTGATTGGTTGCGTCGCAGTCACATGGGCGACGCAACCAATCACAGCAAGCCGTGACGTAATTTCAGGTCCTTAAGGATTTTAAAATTACGTCCCGGCTTTGTGATTGGTTGCGTCGCAGTCACATGGGCGACGCAACCAACCACAGCAAGCCGTGACGTAATTTCAGGCCCTTAAGGATTTTAAAATTACGTCCCGGCTTTGTGATTGGTTGCGTCGCAGTCACATGGGCGACGCAACCAATCACAAGCCGTGACGTCACGGGAGGCTGGACACGCGCGCATTTTAAAATGCGCGCTTGTCCAGCCTCCCGTGATGTCCCGGCTTGTGATTGGTTGCATCGCGGTCAACCAATCACAAGCCGGGAGGCTGGACACGCGCGCATTTTAAAATTTTAAAATGCGCGCGTGTCCAGCCTCCCGGCTTGTGATTGGTTGACCGCGATGCAACCAATCACAAGCCGGGACGTCACGGGAGGCTGGACAAGCGCGCATTTTAAAATGCGCGCGTGTCCAGCCTCCCGGCTTGTGATTGGTTGACCGCGATGCAACCAATCACAAGCCGGGACGTCACGGGAGGCTGGACAAGCGCGCATTTTAAAATGCGCGCATGTCCAGCCTCCCGTGACGTCACGGCTTGTGATTGGTTGCGTCGCCCATGTGACTGCGAAGCAACCAATCACAAAGCCGGGACGTAATTTTAAAATCCTTAAGGGCCTGAAATTACGTCACGGCTTGCTGTGATTGGTTGCGTCGCCCATGTGACTGCGACGCAACCAATCACAAAGCCGGGACGTAATTTTAAAATCCTTAAGGACCTGAAATTACGTCACGGCTTGCTGTGATTGGTTGCGTCGCCCATGTGACTGCGACGCAACCAATCACAAAGCCGGGACTTCACGTAAGGAAAGAAAAGCGCGAATTTTAAGCAAACAACGCTGCCGGTTCCCTCGGAGAGGTGAGTATAGCAATATTTTTTATTTTAATTCTTTCTTTTACACATTAATATGGTTCCCAGGGCCTGAAGGAGAGTTTCCTCTCCTTCAGACCCTGGGAACCATCAGGAATACCGTCCGATACTTGAGTCCCATTGACTTGTATTGGTATCGGGTATCGGTATCGGATTGGATCCGATACTTTGCCGGTATCGGCCGATACTTTCCGATACCGATACTTTCAAGTATCGGACGGTATCGCTCAACACTAGTGATCACAAAATAATAAGTTTTCATGTATCCTTTAATAAGATGTGTAGTAGAGGGGTTACATGGACACTAAACTTCAGGAGGGCAAATTTCCAACGGATGAGAGATGATCTTGGTGCAATTAACTGGGACGATATCCTGAGAAATAAAAATACACAAAGAAAATGGGAGACGTTTATTAGCATCCTGGATAGGACCTGTGCACAGTATATACCGTATGAGAATAAACATACTAGAAATAGGAGGAAACCAATATGGCTAAATAGAGCTGTAAGGGGCGCAATAAGTGACAAAAAGAAAGCATTTAGAGAATTAAAGGAAGTAGGTAGTGATGAGGCATTAAATAAATACAAAAAATTAAATAAATTCTGTAAAAAGCAAATCAAGGCAGCCAAAATTGAGACAGAGAGACTCATTGCCCGAAAGAGTAAAAATAATCTCAAAATATTCTTTAACTACATAAATAGTAAGAAACTAAAAAATGATAGTGTTGGCCCCCTTAAAAATAGTCTGGGTGAAATGGTGGATGAGGATGAGGAAAAAGCCAATATGCTAAATGACTTTTTTTCATCAGTATTTACAAAAGAAAATCCCATGGCAGCCAATATGACTAGTGATAATAATTCCCAATTTAATGTTACCTGCTTAACCCAGCAGGAAGTACGGTGGCGTCTAAAAATCACTAAAATTGACAAATCTCCGGGCCCGGATGGGATACACCCCCGAGTACTGCAGGAAGTAAGTACAGTCATTGATAGACCATTATTTTTAATCTTTAACCCCTTCATGACCTTGGGACTTTCCGTTTTTCCGTGTTCGTTTTTCGCTCCCCTCCTTCCCAGAGCCATAACTTTTTTATTTTTCCGTCAATTTGGCCATATGAGGGCTTATTTTTTGCGGGACGAGTTGTACTTTTGAACGACATCATTGGTTTTACCATGTCGTGTGCTAGAAAACGGGAAAAAAATTCCAAGTGCAGTGAAATTGCAAAAAAAGTGCAGTCACACACTTGTTTTTTGTTTGGCTTTTTTGCTAGGTTCACTACATGCTAAAACTGACCTGCCAGTATGATTCTCCAGGTCAGTACGAGTTCATAGACACCTAACATGACTAGTTTATTTTTTATCTAAGTGGTGAAAAAAAATTCCAAACTTTGCTAAAAAAAAAAAATTGCTCCATTTTCCGGTAGTCATAGCGTCTCCATTTTTCATGGTCTGGGGTCGGTTGACAGCTTATTTTTTGCGTGCCATGCTGGCATTTTTAATGATACCATTTCAGTGCAGATACGTTCTTTTGATCGCCCGTTATTGCATTTTAATGCAATGTTGCGGCGACGAAAAAAACGTAATTCTGGCGTTTAGAAATTTTTTCTCGCTACGCCGTTTAGCGATCAGGTTAATGCTTTTTTTTAATTGATAGATTGGGCGATTCTGAACGCGGTGATACCAAATATGTGTAGGTTTGTTTTTTTTTATTGATTTATTTTGATTGGGGCGAAAGGGGGGTGATTTAAACTTTTATATTTTTTTAATTTTTTTCACATTTTATTAACTTTTTTTTTAACTTTTGCCATGCTTCTATAGCCTCCATAGGAGGCTAGAAGCTGGCACAACACGATCACCTCTGCTACATAGCAGCGACATGATGTTCGCTGCTATGTAGCAGAATTGCAGGTGTGCTGTGAGCGCCGACCACAGGGTGGCGCTCACAGCTGCCGGGGATCAGTAACAATAGAGGTCTCAAGGACCTCTATGATTACTATTCTGAAGCATCGCCGACCTCCGATCATGTGACGGGGGTCGGCGATGCGATCATTTCCGGCCACCCGGACGGAAGCGGTAGTTAAATGCCGCTGTCTGCATTTGACAGCGGCATTTAACTAGTTAATAGGCGCGGGCAGATTGCGATTCTGCCCGCGCCTATTGCGGGCACATGTCAGCTGTTCAAAACAGCTGACATGTCCCGGCTTTGATGCGGGCTCACCGCCGGAGCCCGCATCAAAGCGGGGCTTCTGACTTCGGATGTACTATCCCGTCCGAGGTCAGAAATGGGTTAAAGAGTCCATAATAACAGGGTCTGTACCACAGGACTGCCGTATAGCAAATGTGGTGCCAATATTCAAAAAGGGGACAAAAACTGAACTCGGTAATTATAGGCCAGTAAGCTTAACCTCTACTGTGGGTAAAATCCTGGAGGGCATTCTAAGGGATGCTATACTGGAGTATCTGAAGAGGAATAACCTCATGACCCAGTATGTTATGACCTGGTGGTTAAGGAGCGACACTGATATGACCTGGTGGTTAAAAAGCAACATGGAACGAGCTCTGAGGAGGTGGTATCTTTACTGACCGCAGTTCCTAATCCTAACACCAACACTAGTAATAGCCGTGGGATGTTCCTGACTCTCCCTAGACACCTCGTCACAGCCTAAGAACTAACTACCCCTAAAGATGGAAACAGAAAGCTATCTTGCCTCAGAGAAAACCCCCAAAGGAAAGATAGCCCCCCCACAAATATTGACTGTGAGTGGAGAGGGAAATGACATACACAGAAATGAAAACAGAATTTAGCAAAGGAGGCCAATACTAATCCAAATAGACAGAATAGGAAAGGTCACTGTGCGGTCAGTATTAAAAACTAAAAATCCACGCAGAGTTTACAAAAATGATCTCCACACCGACTCACGGTGTGGAGGGCAAATCTGCTTCCCCAGAGCTTCCATATAGCCTGAATATATCATGATGACAAGCTGGACAAAAAGAAACATAACATGGGCTGAACAATAAGTCCACAGCAAATGGACAACCAAAGAACTAGCAAAAACGTATCTTTTGCTGAAATGGACAGGCCCTAGGAGAAATCCAAGGAGAGATCTGAATCCAACCCAGAAAACATTGACAGCTGGCATGAACTAAAGACCAGAGCCAGGTTAAATAGCAAAAGCCAGGAGAGATGATAAGTGAAAGCAGCTGCTACAGAAAACTCAAGGAGCAGCAGTTCCACTCGAAACCACCAGAGGGAGCCCAAGGGCAGAACTCACAAAAGTACCACTCACAACCACAAGAGGGGGCCCAAGAACGGAATTCACAACACCAGTATCAGCATGGGTTTACATGTCAGACTAATTTGATCAGCTTCTATGAAGAGGTAAGTTCCGGACTGGACCAAGGGAACCCAGTAGATGTAGTGTATATGGACTTTTCAAAAGCTTTTGATACGGTGCCACACAAAAGGTTGATACATAAAATGAGAATAATGGGGATAGGGGAAAATATGTGTAAGTGGGTTGAGAGCTGGCTCAGGGATAGGAAACAAAGGGTGGTTATTAATGGAGCACACTCGGACTGGGTCGCGATTTGCAGTGGGGTACCACAGGGGTCAGTATTGGCCCTCTTCTTTTTAACATATTTATTAATGACCTTGTAGGGGGCATTCAGAGCAGATGACACTAAACTCTGCAGGGTAATCAATACAGGGGAGGACAATTTTATATTACAGGATGATTTATGTAAACTAGAAGCTTGGGCTGATAAATGGCAAATGAGCTTTAATAGGGATAAATGTAAGGTCATGCACTTGGGTAGAAGTAATAAGATGTATAACTATGTGCTTAATTCTAAAACTCTGGGCAAAACTGTCAATGAAAAAGACCTGGGTGTATGGGTGGATGACAAACTCATATTCAGTGGCCAGTGTCAGGCAGCTGCTACAAAGGCAAATAAAATAATGGGATGCATTAAAAGAGGCATAGATGCTCATGAGGAGAACATAATTTTACCTCTTTACAAGTCACTAGTTCGACCACACTTAGAATACTGTGTACAGTTCTGGTCTCCGGTGTATAAGAAAGACATAGCTGAACTAGAGCGGGTGCAGAGAAGAGCGACCAAGGTTATTAGAGGACTGGGGGGTCTGCAATACCAAGATAGGTTATTACACTTGGGGCTATTTAGTTTGGAAAAACGAAGACTAAGGGGTGATCTTATTTTAATGTATAAATATATGAGGGGACAGTACAAAGACCTTTGTGATGATCTTTTTAATTATAGACTTGAGACAGGGACAAGGGGGCATCCTCTACGTCTGGAGGAAAGAAGGTTTAAGCATAATAACAGACGCGGATTCTTTACTGTAAGAGCAGTGAGACTATGGAACTCTCTGCCGTATGATGTTGTAATGAGTGATTCGTTACTTAAATTTAAGAGGGGACTGGATACCTTTCTGGAAAAGTATAATGTTACAGGGTATATACACTAGATTCCTTGATAAGGCGTTGATCCAGGGAATTAGTCTGATTGCCGTATGTGGAGTCGGGAAGGAATGTTTTTCCCCAATGTGGAGCTTACTCTTTGCCACATGGTTTTTTTTTGCCTTCCTCTGGATCAACATGTTAGGGCATGTTAGGTTAGGCTATGGGTTGAACTAGATGGACTTAAAGTCTTCCTTCAACCTTAATAACTATGTAACTATGTAACTCGGCGACACTGCAACCGCTGGCTCGAGGGTAGGGCTGCCCACTCTGTTGCTGCCCTTCGGGATGTGATCGTGCTTGAGCAACTTATGGAGAAAATGGCCCTAGAAATTCAAGAGTGGATAGCAGACTGGAAGCCCGACTCTCCAGAGCAAGCAGCCCGATTGGCTGATGAGTTTACAGCCAACCGACCCCAGTGAAGACCCCATATGCCAACCGATCCAAAGAGACCCTTCAACCAAACATTTGACCAACCACCGGTCACTCAAGCAGGATTTTCCCGCTACCCAGCAGAAAACCCAGCAGGACAAAGGGTTACCAGCAGTACCCATGATTTGCCCAGCCCACGGCACTGTTATACATGCGAGCGCATTGGACACGTTGCCAGAGATTGTTCCCAGGGCCAGAGCCCCATGCCTGGAGCCTGTCTGCCAGCTCAGCTGATCAACATTTGCCAAAATGAGCCAGCAGGGCCTGAGGGATGCTATTCCCAGGATACACCAGCAGCAGTGATATATCCAGTCCATACTCTATGGCAAGTTGGCACCCTACACCTGCCAACCTCCTACGCCACATCGAGCCAGTCAAGATTGGTGATATCCAGGTCCAGGGACTTCAGGACACTGGGTCCTCCATCACCCTGGTCAGCCCAGATATTGTCCCACCTGAACACTATTTACCAGGCTGCCAAGTTACCATCTCCTTGGCTGGAGGTCAGTGCTCAGACATCCCTCTAGCCCATATGCAGCTGGACTGGGGTACTGAACAGAGAGAGGTCAAAGTGGGACACATGAACGGCCTCCCCACACCTGTTATTTTGGGGAATGACCTTGGACAAGGACTGTGCAGCCAATTTGTTACTGTCATCACTCGCAACCAAGCCAAGCAACACCATGTTGTGGATCCTTCTGCCACCCATCCCGAGGATAACCGACATTCCAAGCCTCCATCAACCTCCTCTGAGCCGGTGGCGGTGAGTACACCTGACCAGACTTTTGCCACTGACTGGGGGGAGACAGATCACAAGGAGTTTAGAGAAGCCCAACTCATGGACCCCACCCTAGAGTTTGTCCACAGTATGGCCGCTCGACCTGGGGAAAGAAATCACGGGGAAGTGTATGTGTAGATGGGAGAATAGACTGCTAAACCGGGAAAAGCCCACATCCTGCCCAGAGAAACCCTGAACCCGTGTCCATCAGCTCGTGGTGCCCCAGTAGTATTGACCCCAACTCCTGCTCTTGGCACATGACGTCCCTGCAGCTGGGCCCATGGGGGTCAGAAAGACCCAGGCTCGACTGCTGCATAGTTTCTTTTGGCCAAAGGTCACTCAAAAGGTGCGGAATTACCAAGTCTTTTGTCCAGTTTGTCAACACATGGGGGGAGTACCCTGTCGTTCCCTGCTCCACTCCATGCTCTTGATATGTGAACCATTTCAGAGGGTTACCATCAATTTAGTGGGCCCTTTAGCTATCCCCAGCTGCAGCGGAAAGAGGTTCATCCTCATCCTGGTCGACTTTGCCACCCACTAACCGGAGGCAGTTGCCCTGTCATCCATAGATGCGGAGCATGTGGCTCAAGCTCTACTGGACATTTTTAGTTGAGTAGGGTTTCCACAGGAGGTATTGAGCAACCAGGTGACCCAGTTCCAAAGTGAGCTTATTCAAACCCTCTGAGAGAAACATGGTGTCTGCCCCATGCGTACCACCTCCTACCACCCCGAAACTAACGGGTTGTGTCAGCGTTTCAAAGGAACGCTCAAGCAGCTCAGCTCATTAGTTGGTATGTGGAGTCTGAAGGGGGAACTTGGAGAAAAACCTGCAGCAGTTCGCCTACTGGGAGGTGCCGCAGGATTCTACCAGGTTCTCTCCTTTTGAATTTCTATACGGCCAAAAAGTACGAAGGCTGTTGGAGCTAGTAAGTGTGATGCAGTGACCCCTGTTACAGCTAGGGGACACTGCATGTGCTTCTCAGGATATGCATGGAGGCATATCTGTGTTTATAATGGTTGAACTAGCCACCTCCCACCTATGGGAATGGCTACAAGTATATAATGTCACCATGTGGGTCACTGAGTCCGTGATGGCACTGCGTTTGGGGAAGCTACAGCCCGTCTGAGGTCCTGGACTGTCAGGTGGCCTGGTGAGCAAGGCATTGCCCGGGACGGTGATCCCAGTTCGGCAGCTTCCCTGAGAGAGTACTGACAGGAGTCAACGTATGGAGCAGGAGCTCCTGGAAGGTAACCCAGCATATGGGGAACCGTGCAGTCACCCATGTTAACTGGACGGAGTAAAGTCCAGCATGATTAGAGACTGCAACCGTAATGTTGTATGTTGGTGCCTGTTGTGCTGCATGGACATTAATGAACTGTATGCCGTGCGGTCACCCACAATAACTGGACTCAGAGGTTCGGCGTGTTTAGTGACCGTGTTTCAAAGCCATATACTATGATGTGAAGATTGATGTAAAGACTGTTTGCTCGTCGTTAATATTTCTGTGGCTTATGACTCCATAATAAACCACATGGACTGTTAAAGTGAAAACCCATGCCTGACTACGTTAATCCGCTGCCAAATGAGTGTCCCCCAATACACTCAGTAAGTGCAATCTTACATAAGAGAGAGTTGGGAGGAAACTTTTCCCACAGAAGAAGTTCCCATTCTAGAATATGTCCAAAAGTTTAGAGAGAAGATGAGGTACCTCATGGCCTTAGCCCGTGGAAATATAGAAGTAGCACAGGAAAGGCAATGATGGTGTTACAACCATACTGCCAGATTCCAAGAATTTACCTGTGGATAGAAGGTTTTAGTACTAGTACCAGTACGCAAAAACAAGCTGCAAGCCATGTGGGCAGGTCCGTTTACTGTCACTAGTTAATGCGGAGAGACTGATAACACCGTGGCCTTGGTTCGAGCAGGTATCTGGGAACGGACCTATCATGTTAACAGGCTAAAAGCTTATGAGGAAAGAGAAGTTACCAATGACATGATCCAGTCCTGAGTTTGTTTTCAGCTGCCTTGTCTCTGGACTGGTCATGTGGGAGTTAATCCCCTCTGCCTCGCTTTGAAGCTGGCTGGGCTATTTCAGTCCTCTGCAGCATTGGGCCAGTGTCAGCTATAGTTCATGCTCTCCGGCTTGTGCCCCTGACCTGTATACCTCTATTTGTGATCCTTGTGCCTCTGACTGCCTGTACTCGTGTATGACTCGATCTGATCTCTGGATTTCGCCCCTTGTTTCCCGTCTCTGATTCCACGCTATCCGACTGGCTTCGACTCTGGCTTATACCCCGACTTCGTCTTACGTCTCACGTTTTGGTTACCACATTCCCGGTAGGTCTGATTTCTTGCTTGTCCCTGTCTTTTCTTCTGATTGCCCCTGTGTACTGCACTGACCTCTCTGTGTATGACCTTGGCATGTCTGACTCCTCTTTCATTACCTGTGGCACCTGTGCTGCTGTTCAGTTTTGCTACGCTGTGTACAACCTCTCTTCCCTCACCAGCACCCCCTGGTGGAGGTTGCACTATACTGCACTGCAGCAGCACATTACAACCAACCTAGCAGTTTATTGTCCCCCTTTAGATGATCCAGATCTGGACCAGATATCGGACTTATTGATGGAACCCAAAAGATGAATGGGGGTAACAGAAGTCCCATTGGTGGAGCGGCTTTTTCCATCAAAGAAGCAGAAATTAACAAAACTGCTTAGAACATATGGCTCCCTGTTGACGAGTCAGCCTGGTTGAACACAGAGGTAGTCACCCCACTCAGACAACCTGCCTACCAGGTGACACCTCCAGTGTTGGCAATGATGAAGGGTGAAGTGGATGACATGTTGAATATGGGGGTCATATTTCCTTTCCATAGCCCATGGGCAGCCAGTGTATTGTTGGTGCGAAAGAAAGACAAGAGTACTCGCTTCTGTGTGGACTATAGGCGACTCAATTAGGTCACCGTTACAGACGCACACTCCATGCCTCAAGTGGATGAACTACTAGATAGACTAGGCCGATCTCGGTTCATATCTACCATTTATTTGAGAGACGGATACTGGCAGATCCCACTCACAAAAGAGGCTCAAGAGAAGTCTACATTCATCACCCCTTTTGGCCTGTATGAATTTACCAGCATGCCATTTGTGATGAAGAACGCCCCGGCTACCTTCCAAAGGATGGCGGACGAGTTATTAGAGGGATGTCAGAGGTTCGCCCAGGCCTACCTGGATGACACTGCTATCTTCAGCGATACCTGGGAAGAGCATTTTCAACATGTGTCCCAGGTGCTGCAGAGGGCTGCAAAATCCCAGCTTACCATCCAACCCAACGAGTGCCAGATGGGGATGTCCGAGGTACCATACCTTGGACATTGGGTGGGATGTGGGTGCATTCATCACCTGAAAAAGTAGAAGCCATTATCCAGTGACCTCGTCCAGACAACCAAAAACAGGTATGGGCCTTCCTAGGGACCGCAAACTATTATCAAAAGTTTATCCTCAATTACAGTACAGTAGAAAAGCCCCTCACCGACCTTACCTCTAAACAATATGCCCGCAATCTCATCTGGACCCCAGAGTGCAAGTCGGAATTCCTCCAGTTGAAAACCCAGCTAGCCCAAAGCCCAGTCCTGACAGCTCCTGACTTCCACCATTGGTTCATTGTCCAAACAGACGCATCGGACACTGGAGTGGGAACCGTACTCAGTCAAGTGGGGGACGATGGTCAGGTACACCCTGTAGTCTATGTTTCCCAGAAGCTGTTGGACTGGGAGAGGTCATACGCCACAATAGAAAAAGAATGCTTGGCCATAGTCTGGGCCCTTAAGAAAGTGCAGCCCTACCTCTACGGCAAGGAATTTGTGGTCATAACCGACCATAATCCTTTAAGCTGTCTAAATCGGACTGCTAGGGACAATGGACGTGGCCTTACAGTCCTATAATTTTTCTGTCTCCCATAAAACGGGCAAAGATCATGGAAATAAAAATTGAAAGGAACGGATGGCACTCACCGGTTAAAAAACTTCTTTATTCCAATACTTTAAAACTTCGGCGTTGGGAGGATGGGAGCAGGAGTGGAATGGACGACAGCCATTTCGCGCTGCAGTGGCGCTTCTACTGGTCAATGGTGACCAGTACAAGCACCACTGCTGCGCAAAACGGCTGCCGTCCATTCCACTCCTGCTCCCATCCTCCCGACGCCGATGTTTTAAAGTATTGGAATAAAGAAGTTTTTTAACCGGTGAGTGCCATCCGTTCCTTTCCATTTTTGTATCCATTGTGGCTATTTTCTTTGGAGTGGCACCCCGGCTCACTGAGCACTTACTGCTGTATACATGCTTGCAGCATCAGTTCATGCAATTACCTGTGTACTGAGTGGGCTTCCCCGCTGTGCGGATTAACACTTTGTTGGAGCTATTAAAGAACATAGAAATGCCGATGGACTGTCCTGACAAGTAGAGAAAGATGACCGGAAGCCTATCATGTCTGGAAGCCCCACCAACTGCGACCTACTATAGGATCCAGCAGTCTTCGCGGTTAATTAAGAAGGGGCAGGAATGTGATGACACAACATAACACCTTAATTATGCCAGACGTAAATTGCGTAAGCCCAGGATCATAAACAGTTGTTTGTAGTATTAACTCTTCTTGTAGGATAAATATTTACCTCTAATATTATCTCCTACAGATTACTTCTGTTATCTTTGCAAAACAGTAATGTATGGACACTGAACAATGTTTGCTGATATGTTGATTACATACTGTACATTGTCCATGCTAGACAGTTTTGTGGCATTCCAAAACAGAGGAGGAAAAACTATGCAAATAGATTACATAATCAAGCAATGCAGGTTGGTCTCATTCACATCTCTGACCTCTGGATGCTGGTTGAAGGCCAGTTGTTATCTATATAAAAGAGACTTTTTCTTCTGGTCCATGTGACTCTACAGATCAGATTAAGGGGCTACAGCCTCAGCTGGAAGAACACAGGACTGCTTTATTGACCAACACTAAAACCCCAGAGATGTCTTAAAGAATCCAGGTTGTGACAGTCGGGTCACCTGGCCACATACCTCACTGTTCTCGGTTAGCCTCCTAAACTTGTCATTACCTCCTCACTGTGGAGGCCTGTCTTAAGCGGGGAGCCACTGTTGGGGGTATACGGCATTGGAAGCAGCTCTAATCCCGACGAGTCAGTGGAAGGGTGAGACTGTAATTTGCATCATCTTGGGTATTTGCTGGGACTGTCCTGTATGCTATTGTGTTGGTGGTTCAATAAATTATTGCCACACTGTTTTACCCTCACCCTGTGTTGTCTGAGTAGTGTTCTGCCTACGGGGAGAGCAGGTGTTTAGTGGTATGAGCCCTGGTCCATGCAGTCTTTTTAAAGACAGCCTTGCAAGTGGATGAGAGCACCCACTTACCCCTGTGTCTCCACACCATGCATTATATGGGGTAATTTTCCAATGCTTTTTCAGGCAGATTCCAGGCCAAATCCACCTGAAAAAGATGACTCGTGCACAAAACCTTAGGCAGTTTGGTGTTTTATTTTGCATGTTTCATTTACCCTGTAGCATAAATTATATGTAGACTGCATTTTGCAGGGCACTATGATTACAGCAATACCTCAATTATTAGTGTTCATGCTTTATTACTTTTGCGCAACAAAAATGTTTTAAAAGTCTCTGTCTTGCCATATTCTAAAAGCAATAACTTTTTTACATTTCTCTCAGCTGAATTACGTTAGGGATGAGTTTACATTTTCGCTACCATTTTGGGGTACATAAAACTTTTTTATCAGTTTCAATATTTTGGATGGAGGTGGGATGATCAAAAGCAAATGTTTATTCTTGAAAATTGTGTTGTCAGTGGTGGCAGCATGAGTGGGGCATATACAATGATGTATATGTGATTGTGACCCTCCCCTTAATAAACAATGTTGTTGAGGAGAAATTGTTTAATCCAAACAGACATCTTCGGAGAGGGGACATATCATCCTCACATTAAACATATGGGATTAATTAAAACTGGGGAAGTGAGAAAGAGCTGACACTTCAATATCCATTGAAATAGGAACCTCCTGCAATGACCAGGTAATTACAACAGGAGATCTGCACTGAGAGCCAGCCACTAAGCTTGGGATTCGTGTATTCATATTCAGAGGCGAAGTACACTTCCAAGGCAAGAGCTTCCTCTGTTCAAAGCTCAGATTGCAGACTTTTTGGAGCCAGTGATGATTGTTGGGGTTTGCATTGATCTGATATTTATGGGAGATATATGGGAGATATATTTTCGGCGTTGTAGCAAAGGGACGAACATAACGTATTCATTCACATCACCATAAGGCCATTCCAACACCTCCAACTTAATATCGGTTAGATAAATGGTGCTATCTATGTCATGTTTCATCTATATAGAAAGGAAAAATAACGATGGGACACATGATGATAATATCTATTGCCTGGGACCTCTAAGAGCAAAAATATCCTGAAAGTTGGGGATCTCATAACTTCGAAAATACCTAGCACATCCTATGGCCAGTCCCCCATATGATCTCACAAAGGGGAGGTACTGTATATGAGCAGAACCTTGATCTAAAAAAAAAAGCAGAAAATAGTTGTTGTTTTTTTTGTCAGTCATTGGAGGTACAACTTGCTGTGGGTTATAGGTTTTCTTAAGGAATACCTCCCTCCATGAAGCTCTGAGCCATTTTCATGGCATAGATTTAGTACCTTTTCTTTTGTTTTCCCTTTTACTTTATGTACTTGTATATACCGTATAGCTTGTTCGCATTTTGTAAAATCTTTCCTATATTTTTCTCCTGCAACGGCTGACTAATCAGCCTATATAAATGATTGGTGGTGGCAGCAAGTAGTTCCTTTGTGATTGAGGAGCTGACAGTGATTGTATCAGTGTATATATCTATATATATTTAAATGTTATACCTTCAAAATGTCATCTGGCTTCAGAATGAGATTATTTGTGCCTATTACACAAAAAGATTGCACTGGGATGGTCTGCTTTACATAACTGTAATGAGATGGAAAATTTAATTTAGGTCATTGATGTCAGATTCTTCACAAATGTTAGCAAATAGTGTCTGGAATTCTAACCATATAAAGGGCTGAGATCAGAAAATTATCACCTTTAATACAGAGAAGACCTGGGCAAAGTGTGACCCACAAGCCACATCCGGCTGGAAACAGTGGTGTACTGTACCATGCAGCCAACTCTCCCCTCTGGAGTCTCAATATTAATTGACGGCATCATTGCAGCATGATACAGACATGACAGTGTGCCCGGTTGATAAAAAGAAAAGCCGGGAATGCCAGGAGGTAAGGAGATTTACAGAGCTCCTGTGCAATTCAGTTCTGTGAATCGATTCTCCCTTCTCTAGCTATAAAAGATTTCCAAATCATTGCATTCTTGTGTTCTTTACATTTTACACAGAGTCTCAAACTTTTTGGAATTGGATTGCACTATATGGTGAAATTTGGGGACATCATACTGTCTTGAGAGCTGTTGCGGCATCATGCCATGGGGCGCTGTGAAAGATCATACTGTTTGAGGGTCCTGTGTGGTTATTACACTGTGTGGGCAAGCTATTGGTCAAGGTACAAGGGCTGAATAACAGGAGCAGAATGATTTATTACTTTATAAAAAGAGGTAAAATAAATATGGTTTTGCTATAGGTTGCAATAAGTCCTATTGGAACCCGTAACAGCAGTGGCAGCAAATCAACAAACTTAAAGGAGTTGTCCTCTTTCAGACAATGTTCTGCCCTGGCTGCAGTTTGTTAGAAAACAACAAACCACACTGTACTCACCTTCCCCAGGTCGCCAGGGGAGTCTCCACTACTGCTCTGAGTATCTGGCATGGCTTCGATGATGATGTCATATCGATAGCCAATCAGTGAGCACAGCTGCACTGAAGGCATCCAGTCTACACTGGCGGAGCTGCTCACCGATTTGCTCATTGTTGATGTGACGTCAGCGCCATAGCCAATGCCAGACACCAGGTGTAATGACTGAAACTCGGCAGTGGACTCGGGAAAAGTGAATACAACGCGCTTTTTTATCTTTAACAAACTGCAGCTGGGGCAGAACCTTGTCTGAAAGAGGGAAACCATTTAATGCTTGCTAAATATTAAGTGATAAAAATAAATATTTAATAATCAGAATTAAGTTCAGACTGTTGGTTTGGCTCTTCGCAGCAGTCACAGTCTCTAATATGGAACCCTTGGGAACATTAATTGCTCACCCCTGATGTACAGAATATAGTTGATATAACTAGATCACCGATACAGGGCTGGCATCACCTTTGAAAGTTGCTTACGCAAATCATCCAGTTTACTTAGCCTATTGCCAAAAACTTTTGTCAACTTTGCTTTCAACATGCAATATACATGATGACTCATTCAGCTCATTCCCAGGGCCAAGAAACTTAAGTCACCTCAGAATACAAACTCAGATGCCCTAGAACAACAAATGGTGTAAGCCAATTGTAATTAATGTTTAATGTATCTCAATGGTGTAATTGTATCAAAGAGCAGCCTGTATGCATGATTCACTACAATATGCAGGTATACAAATTAGTACATTTCTTTAAAGATGAGGTGTTCACACAATGTGGTTTGGTGCATTTTAAACCCAAATAAAAGAAGTGTACTGCACGACCTACCTACAGAAGGTACAATACTTATAGTACTTTTTGTTTTTGGCACCATTTTGGTTATGATGTTCTGCCATAGTCATGTGTTCATGTATGAAAGTCATGCCATTTCAAAAACCCATTTACCTATATGGGCATCTGAGTAATTTGCTGAAAGTTAAGACCAACTCTGTATTTTATATTTGTGTTGACGACACTTGGATCTCCAAAACATCAAGACTGGTGCATGCCTCTAAATTAATCAAGAGCATCTGAAAAGTAGTGTGAACCTCGCCACATATCTTATTTCAGTCAGGAACCGGAGAAAGGGTTTTGGGATAATCTGCGTCACAGCTCGTCATGGATTAGTCAAGCTGTGGTGTCACGTCCCAGCTCTGCCTATTTTAGCATAGCTAGGTGAAACTAACATGAAAGCACCAATGGTAGCAACATTTTTTCACAATTCCGCATTGTGCAAAAAAAATTTGATTTTCAAAAGCTATTTTGCCAGAATTCTGGCATAATCTCTGTGATGAAACTAGGCCTTGCTGTCTGTGGCTTGTACTAACACTGGAGTGATTATGTTGGGGCATGCCAGGTTGGACTGTTATCCAAAATACTACAGTATGCCTGGATATTTATGGTTATATTTCTACTTGAAAAGTGCAATTTTGAAGATTTTGGTATTGTTGGGAAACATTTGCTCTTTCTGTAGGGCTCTATATCTTAATACTGATTATATTGCATTATATTGCCTCCGTTAGGGCCATTTGGCCTCGCTCTGACTTCCTTTTTTTCAGGTATATGTTCTATCCATGTTTTCACAGGTAAAAAAGTACCCATTGGAATCTGTGACTGACCCGACTAAAAAACTGAGTCATGTCATTTTCTGATCCAATGTCTTCAAAGGGAAATTTGCAGTTAAAATTCCGCGCTGCCGCTAAGATGAATTTCAGGAGAGTATAGTTGATTCACAGTGGTTTTATTCAACGCGTTTCAGGGGTCTCATGCCCCCTTCATCAGGAAATACCACACAGAATATTTTCTGATCCAAGTCACAGATTAATATCACCTTGTGAGGCAGTGAGGGGGATCATATGGGAGGGTTGATATGTGTCCCCCATGATGCCAACGGAGTCCAATTAAACCCACGGGAGTGTCTTGTGTTCACATCAGGATGCCTGTGAGTTACAAGGCAAAATAAAAGAATGGATTGGGTCCAAGTAGTGACTCCGTCAGACTTTTAGGAAAACCCGGTATTTTTAGAGGTACTTACAGGTTTGGTAGTGGGGTGAATCCCTCTCTCCACTCCAGGATTTGGAAATGGCTCTATGGCCACGATTCCATTTAAATCTGTCCATTTTGCCTTGGGTGTGGCAGTTTGGAGTTTGCAAGCTGCAGAGCAGGTGGCTCTCTACAACCCAAGTCTGTGTGGAGCTAACACAGAGCCAAGGAACTCAAGGTGGCTGATGCTTCCAAGAGACACGGCAGTGTTATTGTCCACCGCAATGGGTTCAGAACACAAACTGTATATATGGAAACCTGGCTGCGATCAGGAGGATATCACTACTTTATGTGAATTTGCAATAAAGACAACTTTCTGTGGTTCCTGCCTATCTGTCGCACTGCACCAATCTCGCTGCACTACATATGGTTGGAGAATGTGGACAGTGTGAACTGAGGCATACCCAAAGCCTGCTACAGCCCAAGTCTGGCAACAAGATGGAGGAAATCCTGAAATAGTTGGCCCTCACTCAGCGGCAGCAGCAGGTGCAGCAAAATCAGCACAATCAGCAGCAGCAGCAGCTGCTGTTCCAGCAGGAGAAGACTAATGACCTCATTCTGCAATAGATTGCGGCTCTGCGAGAGGCGCTGTGATGGTTCGACTGACAAGTGACCTGGGGACACTTTACCTCGCCCTAACACTAGGTGGTGCACTAGCTCGCCCTGTTTCCCGGGATACTTCAGATGGCAAACATGCCATGGCCTCCGCCCTTGCCTTATCTCCTAGAATAGCCTTACGTCTGTCCCCTTCCCCCATCTGGGGAAGAGTGGCGCTACTGTGTACCTCAGTACACCAACCCGACAGAGAGGGGGACGATGACAAGGGTAAACTGAAAACTCCACACACACAAAATATACACTCACATAAAACAGAGGTATTCACAAGTGTGTATGGCGGGGGAAGAAAGTAAAACAGAGAAGGATAAGGGATTTCCAAGCGTACAAACCAGCCAACAGTCGCTAATAAACTCCTCCAGCTCTCCTTCGCAACACCAGCTTCTCCCACTCCAAGATCAAGCAGCAAATTGCTAACACTGATGACGACTAGGTAATCGAGCTCAGATTCTATAGGGAGAGGAGTGGCTAACTGAGCACAGCTGAATGTAGGAGTTTTCCAATATGGCCGATTAATCCCTGTTCTGCTAGAAGAAATTAACACGTTTAATACACTGGAGAAGAGCTTCTTCTCAGCGTAGTCGGAGCGACCAGATGCTTCGGTCTTTTGGCTCCACTCCATTGTGGTAACCCCGTGACAGGCATCCCCACCTGCGACCACTATAGGTTCGGAGGCAAGTCACAAAGTCCGGTCAGCGCTGAGGCAGATGAGTCCTGAGGATGATACGGAAGCCTTCCTCACCGTGTTCGAGCGCACAGCAGAGTGGGAGAGCTTGCCACTTTCCCAGTTGGCTAAAGTGGTGGTCCCCTTCCTGACGGGAGATGCCCAGAAGGCCTACTTTGATGCCCTGGACTATGAGAAACTGAAAGGCGAGATCCTTGCCTGACTGGGGGTTAATACGTATGTATGGGCCCAACGGGTGTTCCAGTGGTCCTTTGTGGGACTCGGCCTGTCAGGTCTCAGGCACATGACTTGCTCCAGCTGGTAAAAAAAATTTCTTCAGCCTGAGACCTTAACCCCGTTTCCAGATGATAGAGAGGATGGTGTTTGATCGGCTAGTAAGAACTCTGCCAGCTGCTATTTAGCGTTGGGTGGGCCAAGGGGATTGCAGCACCGTAGACAAGGTGGTCAGCCTGATTGAGTGATATACAGCCACTCAGGGCTTTATGTGGGACTCTGCTCCACTACGGTTATCACTTTGGGCCTCGCCAGATCAGGAGCATGGGAAAGGTCCATGGCCCTCTGCTGGGGCCAATCAGGACTGAGTCCTACTGAGGGGGTACCCCGAAGTGAGAGTGACAAGAGACCCATTTTCACTAAACTGGTCCCGGGATCCTATCGTGCCGCAGCTATTAGGTGTTGGTGGTGCCATGGGCGAGGACATGTGGCTGCCAACTGCCCACTGACAGCTGAACAAATGGACTGCGGGTTTACTTGGCATGTGTTGATGTACACCCAGGCTGGTGAACCACATCTGTGCAAGGTGCACGTCAACGGACACCAGGCCAAGGCCCTCCTGGAGTCAGTGAACCTAGTGACACTTGCATATGGGTCATTAATCTTGGGTTTAGAGACCCTGACAATGACCGAGCTGGAAGTGCCCCGGGGAACCTTTGAGACTGCCCAGCTACTGACCTGGGCACGGGAAAGAGTAGTCGAGGTAAATGGGGTGGCTCAGCAACCGGGTGTGGAGTCGGTGTTCCCACGTATGGCAATCAACCAGGAGTTAATCTACAGGGTTGATACGGGATAAGGTGGTAAAACAACTGGTATTGCCCGAATCCTACTACCGGCAGGGCTCGAAATGGCTCACACCCGCATGCTGGGAGGGCACTTGAGGGTCAAAAAGACATTGGAGCGCATATTGCTGCATTTTTTGCCTGGGGTCTACGCTGAGGTGCAGAGGTTCTCTGAAACGTGTCCTGAGTGCCAACTAACCTCACCCACTGCAAACTACCAGAGTCCGTTGGTACCTCTACACATTATAGAGTTACCTTTTGAGTGGATTGCAATGGATCTGGTAGGGCCGATAGTAAAATCCGCCCGGGGCCACCAACACGTATTAGTGGTCATAGACAGGACCACTAAATACCCGGAGGCCTTTCCGCTTCGGCACACCTCGGCTACCCTTATCGCCCGGGAGCTGCTTGCAATGTTCTGTGGGCTACCGAAGGAGATCCTTACTGATCAGGGGACTCCTTTTTTGTCCAAGGTGAAGAAGGAACTGTGCAAGTTCCTCAAGATAAAGCAGTTGCGCACATCGGTGTACCACCCCCAGACGGATGGATTAGTCAAGCGCTTTAACAAAACCCTCAAGTCCATGTTGAAGAGGGTAGTTTTCAAGAATGGAAGGTATTGGGACATGTTCCCCTACTTGATGTTCGCCATTCGTGAGGTACCGCAGACTTCCACAGGATTTTCACCCTCTGAGCTACTGTATGGCAGGCAACCTTGGGGTCTGCAGGATGTAACCAAAGAGACGAGGCAGCTGGAACCTATGCTACATAAAAGTGTAATAGAGCACGTGGCCAATAAACAGGATCGGATCACAGCGGTCATGTCTATCGTAAAGGAGCATTTCGTGGATGATCAGGTAGTGCAGGGACACGCATATAACAGAAAGGACACAGTACACTCCTTTAGAGCAGGAGATCGGGATTTAGTCTTGGTACTCACGGCCTTAAGTAAGATTATGGCCAAGTGGCAAGGGCCATATGAAGTTCAGAAAAACGTTGGGGAGGTTAACTGTTATGATCTGGTGGCCTAGGAGCAGCATGAGACGTACTCTGGAGAAGGTGGTACCTGTACTGACCGCAGACCCTGAACTTAACACCGCAACTAGAAGTAGCCGTGGGATGTACCTAACACTCCCTAGACATCTCGACACAGCCGGAGGACTAAATACCCCTAGAGATAGAAAAGGGAAAACTATCTTGCCTCAGAGAAAATCCCCAAAGGATAGACAGCCCTCCACAAATATTGACTGTGAGAGGAGAGGGAAATAATGTATGCAGACTGAAACCAGGATTTAGCAAAGGAGGCCGCTCTAGCTAAATAGAAAGGATAGGACAGAGTACTATGCGGTCAGTATTAAAACACTAGAAAATATCCACCACAGAAAATACAAAATCTCCACATCTAACTAAAGATATGGAGGGTATATCTGCATCTCCAGAGATACCAGCTTGGATGAACAAATCCTTAAACAGACCAAGCTGGACAAGACAAAACATGGAAATGAACTGAACTATAAGGCCCACAGCATGTGGACTGCAAAAAACAAAGCCAGAACTTATCTTTGTTGAAATGAACAGCAAAGCAGGAGAGACCAGGCTGGGATGTGAATCCTCCAGGAACAATGGACAACTGGCACTGACTAAAGGGTCAAGCAAGACTAAATAGCCCAGTCAGGATTGCAATGAGTGGACACAGCTGATGAATGCTGCGATCCAAAGACAGCAACGCTACCACTTATAACCACCGGAGCCCCCAGGCCGATCAGGACGAGCCAAATGAAAGGCACGAACCAAATCGTCAGCATGAACATCGGAGGCAACAACCCAAGAATTATCCTCCTGGCCATAACCCTTCCATTTGACAAGATACTGAAGCTTCCGCCTCGAAAAACGAGAATCCAAAATCTTCTCAACCACATACTCCAACTCCCCATCAATCAACACCGGGGCAGGAGGATCAACAGAGGGAACAACGGGCACCACATATTTCCGCAACAAAGATCTATGAAAAACATTATGGATGGAAAAAGAGGCTGGAAGGGCCAAACGAAAAGACACAGGATTGATAATCTCAGAAATCTTACAAGGACCAATAAACCGAGGCTTGAACTTAGGGGAAGAAACCTTCATAGGAACATGACGAGAAGACAACCAAACCAAATCCCCAACCCGAAGCCGGGAACCAACACACCGACGACAGTTAGCAAAACGCTGAGCCTCCTCCTGAGACAACACCAAATTGTCCACAACATGAGCCCAAATTTGCTGCAACCTATCAACCACAGAGTCCACCCCAGGACAATCAGAAGGCTCAACCTGCCCTGAAGAAAAACGAGGATGAAAACCAGAATTACAAAAGAAGGGTGAAACCAAGGTAGCAGAACTAGCCTGATTATTAAGGGCAAACTCGGCCAATGGCAAGAAAGCCACCCAATCATCCTGATCAGCAGACACAAAGCATCTCAAATAAGTTTCCAAAGTCTGATTAGTTCGCTCGGTTTGGTCATTTGTCTGAGGATGAAATGCGGAAGAAAAAGACAAATCAATGCCCAGCCTAGCACAAAAGGCCCGCCAAAACCTAGAAACAAACTGGGAACCTCTATCGGACACAATATTCTCCGGAATGCCATGCAAACGAACCACATGCTGAAAAAACAGCGGAACCAAATCAGAAGAGGAAGGCAATTTAGGCAAAGGTACCAAATGAACCATCTTAGAAAACCGGTCACAAACCACCCAGATAACCGACATCCTCTGGGAAACCGGAAGATCCGAAATAAAATCCATAGAAATATGCGTCCAAGGCCTCTCAGGGACCGGCAAAGGCAAAAGCAACCCACTAGCGCGGGAACAGCAAGGCTTGGCCCGCGCACAAGTCCCAGAGGACTGCACAAAAGAACGCACATCCCGTGACAAAGAAGGCCACCAAAAGGACCTACCAACCAAATCTCTGGTACCAAAAATCCCAGGATGGCCAGCCAACACAGAACAATGAACCTCAGAAATCACTTTACTAGTCCATCTGTCAGGAACAAACAGTTTCCCCACTGGACAGCGGTCAGGTTTATCAGCCTGAAATTCCTGAAGAACCCGTCGTAAATCAGGGGAGATGGCAGAAAGAATCACCCCTTCCTTCAAAATGCCGACCAGCTCAAGGACCCCAGGAGAATCAGGCAAAAAGCTGCTAGAGAGGGCATCAGCCTTAACATTCTTAGAACCCGGAAGATACGAGACCACAAAATCAAAACAGTAGAAAAACAGGGACCATCGGGCCTGTCTAGGATTCAGCCGTTTGGCAGACTCGAGGTAAATCAGTTTCTTATGATCGGTCAAGACCACAATACGGTGCTTGGCCCCCTCAAGCCAATGTCGCCACTCCTCAAATGCCCACTTCATAGCCAACAACTCATGATTGCCGACATCATAATTGCGTTCCGCAGGCGAAAACTTTCGAGAAAAGAAGGCACACGGTTTCATCAAGGAACCATCAGAATTCCTCTGAGACAAAACAGCCCCTGCCCCAATCTCAGAAGCGTCAAGCTCAACCTGAAATGGAAGAGAAACATCCGGCTGACGCAACACAGGGGCAGAAGTAAATCGGCGTTTAAGCTCCTGAAAGGTAGAAACAGCCGCAGAGGACCAATTTGTCACATCAGCGCCTTTCTTCGTCAAATAGGTCAGGGGTTTAACCATACTGGAGAAGTTGGCAATGAAACGGCGATAAAAATTAGCAAAGCCCAAAAATTTCTGAAGGCTCTTCACGGATGTGGGCTGGATCCAATCGTGAATGGCCTGAACTTTGACCGGATCCATTTCTATAGATGAGGGAGAGAAAATGAAGCCCAAAAAAGAAACCTTCTGTACTCCAAAGAGGCACTTAGACCCCTTCACAAACAAAGCATTATCACGAAGGATCTGAAATACCATCCTGACTTGTTTCACATGAGACTCCCAATCATCAGAAAAAATCAAAATATCATCCAAATATACAATCATGAATTTATCAAGATAATTCCGAAAGATATCATGCATGAAGGATTGAAACACAGATGGAGCATTAGAAAGCCCGAATGGCATCACAAGGTATTCAAAATGGCCTTCGGGCGTATTAAACGCAGTTTTCCATTCGTCACCCTGCTTAATACGAACAAGATTATATGCCCCTCGAAGGTCAATCTTAGTAAACCAACTAGCCCCCTTAATCCTAGCAAACAAATCAGAAAGCAGAGGCAAAGGGTATTGGAATTTGACCGTGATCTTATTCAAGAAGCGATAATCAATACAGGGTCTCAAGGAGCCATCTTTCTTGGCAACGAAAAAAAAACCTGCTCAAAATGGTGAAGAAGACGGCCGAATATGCCCCTTCTCCAAAGACTCCTTAACATAACTCCGCATGGCGGCATGTTCCGGCACAGACAGGTTAAAAAGTCGGCCCTTAGGGAACTTACAGCCTGGAATCAAGTCAATAGAGCAATCACAGTCCCTATGCGGTGGAAGGGAACTGGACTTGGGCTCATCGAATACATCCTGGAAATCTGACAAAAACTCAGGAATTTCAGAAGAGGGGGAAGAGGAAATTGACATCAAAGGAATGTCACCATGAACCCCCTGACAACCCCAACTAGTCACAGACATAGATTTCCAATCTAATACCGGATTATGCACCTGTAACCATGGGAAACCCAGCACAATAGCATCATGCAAATTATGCAACACCAGAAAATGACAATCTTCCTGATGGGCTGGCGCCATGCACATGGTCAGCTGTGTCCAAAACTGAGGTTTATTTTTAGCCAACGGTGTAGCATCAATGCCCCTCAAAGGAATAGGATTCTGCAAAGGCTGCAAGGGGAAACCACAATGTCTGGCAAATTCTAAGTCCATTAAGTTCAAAGCGGCGCCTGAATCCACAAATGCCATGACAGAAAATGACGATAATGAGCAGATCAGGGTCACAGATAACAGAAATTTAGGTTGTACAGTACTGATGGTAACTGAACTAGCGATTCTCTTCGTACGCTTAGGGCAATCAGAAATAACATGAGCAGAATCACCGCAGTAAAAACACAACCCATTCTAACGTCTGAATCCTTGTCGTTCAGCTCTAGACAAAATCCTATCACACTGCATAGGCTCAGGACTCCGCTCGGAAGACAACGCCACAGTGTGCACAACCCTGCGCTCGTGCAAGCACCGATCAATCTGAATGGCCAGAGACATAGAATCACTCAGACCAGCAGGCGTGGGGAACCCCACCATAACATCTTTAACGGATTCAGAAAGACCCTTTCTGAAAATTGCCGCCAAGGCATCCTCATTCCATTTAGTCAGCACAGACCATTTTCTAAATTTCTGGCAATACGATTCTGCTGCTTCTTGACCCTGACACAGGGCCAACAAGGTCTTCTCAGCATGATCCACTGAATTAGGTTCATCATACAATAACCCTAGTGCCTGAAAAAAGGTGT
The DNA here is from genome assembly GCF_051348905.1 of Ranitomeya variabilis. Taxonomy (NCBI): domain Eukaryota; kingdom Metazoa; phylum Chordata; class Amphibia; order Anura; family Dendrobatidae; genus Ranitomeya; species Ranitomeya variabilis. The sequence continues at coordinate 411,069,729 of NC_135234.1, read as the reverse complement.
CTACATTAAGCAAAGCCGGATTCCCAGATTCCACGGAAAATGCCCAATCCTGAGAATCACCACGCAGCAGAGAGATGACAATTTTAACCTGCTGGATGGGATCTCCAGAGGAACGGGGTTTCAGAGCAAAAAACAGGTTACAGTTATTTTTAAAGCTCAAAAATTTGGACCTGTCCCCAAAAAACAAATCAGGAGTTGGAATTCTAGGCTCTAAAACCGGAGTCTGAACGATATAATCGGAAATACCCTGTACTCTAGCAGCAAGTTGATCCACACGAGAAGCCAATCCCTGAACATCCATGCCAGCGCCAAACTCCTGAGCCACCCAGAGGTAAAGAGGGAAGAAAAGACACAACAGACTACAGAAAAAAAAATGGCTCAGCACTTTCCTTCCCTTCTTCTGAGATGCGATTAACTCATTGTTGGCCAGTTGTACTGTTATGATCTGGTGGCCTAGGAGCAGCATGAGACGTACTCTGGAGAACGTGGTACCTGTACTGACCGCAGACCCTGAACTTAACACCGCAACTAGAAGTAGCCGTGGGATGTACCTAACACTCCCTAGACACCTCGACACAGCCGGAGGACTAAATACCCTTAGAGATAGAAAAAGGAAAACTATCTTGCCTCAGTGAAAATCCCCAAAGTATAGACAGCCCCCCACAAATATTGACTGTGAGAGGAGAGGGAAATAACATACGCAGACTGAAATCAGGATTTAGCAAAGGAGGCCGCTCTAGCTAAATAGAAAGGATAGGACAGAGTACTATGCGGTCAGTATTAAAACACTAGAAAATATCCACCACAGAAAATACAAAATCTCCACATCTAACTAAAGATATGGAGGGTATATCTGCATCTCCAGAGATACCAGCTTGGCTGAACAAATCCTTAAACAGACCAAGTTGGACAAGACAAAACATGGAAATGAACTGAACTATAAGGCCCACAGCATGTGGACTGCAAAAAACAAAGCCAGAACTTATCTTTGTTGAAATGAACAGCAAAGCAGGAGAGACCAGGCTGGGATGTGAATCCTCCAGGAACAATGGACAACTGGCACTGACTAAAGGGTCAAGCAAGACTAAATAGCCCAGTCAGAATTTCAATAAGTGGACACACCTGATGAATGCTGCGATCCAAAGACAGCAGCGCTACCACTTATAACCACCGGAGGGAGCCCAAGAGCAGAATTCACAACAGTTAACTACCGAGAATACCAGCCCAGGAAGAGAATATCTGATCAGTTGTAACATATCAATCTGTTAAAGGCGTGGGAGGACTGGGAGTGTATGCTTATGGATGTGACTCCAGAAGTATCATCTGGGGACCCATACTCTCTCAAAACCGTAGCGTCAAGAAGTTCGGACACTAGTACAAGAGGATACGGATGTATTCTCGGGCACTACCAGGCCACACCTCTGTCATCCAGCATGACATTGTCACAGAGCCTCACGTAAGGGTGCGAATGAAGCCGTACTGTGTACTCGAGGCCCAGAGACAGGTTATTGCAAATGAGGTGAAACAAATGCTCCAGCTATGAGTAGTTGAGGAGTCCCGAAGTGAGTGGGCTAGCCTCATTGTGCTAATCCCAAAGCCGGACAGATCATTTCGGTTCTGTAATGACTTCCACAAATTGAATGAGGTGTCGAAATTCGACCTTTATCCAATGCCCCGGGCAGACGAGCTGATCGAGCGACTGGGGCAGGCTCAGTACTTTACCATACTCGATCTGACCAAGAGTTACTGGCAGGTACCTCCCATGGAGACAGCAATAGAGAAGACCACCTTCATAACACCAGAGGGTCTGTACCACTATGTCGTCTTGCCCTTTGCACTACATGGAGCACCTGTCATGTTTCAGAGGCTGATGGACATAGTGCTTGAACCCCATCGGAAATATGCATCAGCATACTTGGATGACATCATCATCTTTAGTACTGATTGGCATACCCACTTGTCCCGGGTACAAGCGATGGTGAATTTGATCAGAGCCACGGGCTTGACAGTAAATCTGACAGAAATGTGTGATAAGGCTCGAGGAAGCCTGGTACTTAGGGTGTGTGATCGGCTCTGGGGTTATCAAACCCAAATAAAATCGAGGCCATACAGAACTGGCCCCGACCTGTTACCACCAAGCAGCTGAGAGCATTTCTCGGCATCGTTGGGTATTAAGAAGGTTTATACCTAATTTCTCTGGGAGAGCAACACCCCTAACTCATCTCCTAAAAGGAAAGAAGTTGGTCATGGTCCGGTGGAACCCTCAAGTGGGCCTTGGAGTCCCTTCGCTATTATTTGTTCGGTTGACCGTTTCGCTTGGTGAAGGATCATTCACCCTTGATTTGGATGAGAAATGCCAAGGAGAGGAATGCTTGGGTCACCCAATGGTTCCTGTCTCTGCAAAATTTCAATTTTACCGTGGAAGGCGCAAGGGAATGTGGATGCCCTGTCACAGGCACCATGTATGATGACAAGTGTTCAACCCCACAAATTTGAACAGAGGGGGGATATGTGAGGTAGTGAGGGGATCATATGCGAGGGTCGATATGTGTCCCCCAGAATGCCAACAAAGTCCTATTAAACCCGCTGGAGTGGTTTGTGTTCACAGCAGGATGTCTGTGAGTCACAAGGCAAAATGAAAGAGAGAATGGATTGGGTCCAAGTAGTGACTCAGTCAGATTTTTCAGAAAACCTGTTAAGGGCTTTTATTTTTAGAGGGATTTGCAGGTTTTGTAGTGGGGCAAATCCCTCTCTCTACTCCGGAGTCTCTCCACTCTATGAGTTTTGCCTTGGGTGTGGCAATTTGGAGTTTGCAAGCTGCAGAACAGGTGGCTCTATTCAACTCTGGCCTGTGTGGAGCTAACACAGAGCCAGGGAACTCAAGGCAGCTGATGCACCAAAGAGACACAGCAGTGTTATTGTCCACGGCAATGGGTTCAGAACACGGACTGTAAATGTGGAAACCTGGCTGCGATCCGAAGGATATCACTCCTGTATGTGAGTTTGCAATAAAGACACTGTTTACATTGAACTTTCTGTGGTCCCTGCCTATCTGTCACACAGCATCAACCCCGTTGCACTACAACCCATACAAGTCTATGGGTCCATGAAACGGATGCATCAAGAGTCTCCGTAATGGGTAGGGGAAGGGTTAAAAGGAATCTGTCACCCCCCCCCCCCCCCCCCCCGGCTGCTTTTAAGCTATTACTATGGCCATACAGGTAATAAAGTGGTAAAACTAGTCTTACCATGCAATATGCAGGGGGGGGGGGGTATTGTAATGAAGAGAGGAGGCAGGGATGTCTTCCAGGCACCGCACACCCCTGAGCCTGGAAGTATCATTAACATAAAAGATTAAAAGTGCATTTCTCAACATCTAGACCTCAGCTATGAGGCATACAGGTAAGACTGGTTTAGCCATTCTATTACCTGTTTCCATAGTAATAGCTTAAAAGCATCCCAATGGGTGACAGATTCCCTTTAAGATTAAGGGACACAATGACCAAACACTGATGGAATTCTGAATCAAGACATTGATGGAAATTGGTAATTTATTTTCTGCACAAGAAAAATTGGACGACTGAATGAGTCTTAACTGTGGGCAGGAGTAGCCTGATAAAATGTGTTATATGTAACAACCATAACACCTTGCATTAAGGATAGTTCATCTGTACAGCGCAATGGACTGCCTCTCAACTACAGAGCATCTGTTATGATTGTGTAGCAACTCACTCGACAAAATAGGTAATAAGCTAAAAAACTTCAACTGACCTTGCCGGTTCCTGTATGGACTAAACATCTGGACCCCACAGTCCCTAGTAGTGCTTAGCCAAGTGTGCTTGCTCATCAATATTTATAATCTGAAAACTATGGTATGTCTTTGCGTAAGGCTGGTTTCACACTTGCGTTTTGATCTGCAGCGTTTTTAAAAAAAACGCATGTGGTGAAAAAACACATGTAAACGCATGCAAACGCTGCCGCATGCGTTTTTGCGCCCCCCCCAAAAAAACGCGGGAAGATGCGGCGTTTTTCCGCGTTTACATGCGTTTTTTCCCGCGTTTGCGTTTTTGAAACGCATGCTGAGAACTGTGTGACAGCTGCCAATCATCAAAATCAACTAGAAAACACACTATTAATAGAATTAGCTAGGGTTAGGGTTAGGATCCCTAGGGTTAGGGTTAGGGGTAGCTTTTTATTAGAATGCCCTGGTCACCAGGTCACTGATAAGCCACCCCCCCACCATCAAGGTGATAAAGGGATCCAAACCCTAACCCTACCCCTAACCCTACCCCTAACCCTCACCATAACCCTTGGGATCCTAACCCTAACCCTAACCCTAACCATAGGGATCCAAACCCTAACCCTACCCCTAACCCTAACCATAACCCTAGGGATCCTAACCCTAACCCTAAGGGTTAGGATCCTAACCCTAAGGGTTAGGGTTAGGATCCCTAGGGTTACTAGGGATCCTAACCTTAGGGTTAGGGTTTGGATCCCTATGGTTAGGGTTAGGGTTAGGGTTTTCTTTTTTTTTTTGTTTTTTCCTTGTGTTTTTCTATAAAAACGCATGCGTTTTTAACGCAAACAAACGCATGTGCTTAAAAACGCATGTGTTTACATAGACAGCAATGCATTTTTTTGCCGCGAAAAAATGCATGCGTTTTTTCGCGGCAAAAAAACGCACTAGAAATTACTACAGGTTGCATTTCTGCAAATGAACGCACGCGTCAAAAAACGCATGCGTTGCCGAAAACGCGTCAAAACGCATGCGAAAAACGCATGCGTTTTTAATGTTAAGTATAGGAAAAAAAAGCGTGCTTTTTTTGCATTTTTTAGCGCTAAAACGCAGCTTACAAAAACGCAAGTGTGAAACCAGCCTAATACATCACATTTTTTCTAAAATAAAATGCATATATCCTATAGCAAATAGCCTGAGTGAACAAGGTTGTCATTTTTGTGATTCAGTACGATATCTGACAAACCAATACAATAACAGAAATAACATGTAGTCACCCAATGTCTATAACTACATAGTAATGGACATGAAAAAGTAATACATAATGCATCCTACAGATAAAAGTCACAAAGAGTAACCACATACAGAAAGTAGTAAAAAAGGTAACGCACCAAATAACCTACACGCGTTTCACAAATGCTTTTTCAGGGGGGTTTTGTTTTGGGATTTTGCATTTTTTATTTGACATAATAACAATAATAATAATAATAATAAACAATATTGTATTTTAGTTTGTTTTATACATTAAAAATAGGATTTTTTTGAGTAGTGAGGCAATGGGGAAGTATGCTATGAAATACAAAAACAGCCTTTTTTAAGCTTATTTATTACATATGTTCTCCTTTAATGTGTAAGTGAAAAAAAAGTGAAATTTCATCACATTTTTGTTTTAGGTTTTATTCAAAAGGAAAAAAAATATGTAAGAAAATGTGGGAATAAAATACCCTACAGAAAAATGAATGAAAAACAAGCGAAAAAACTATGCGAAGGAAGCCTTTGGCTGATTTCACATAAAGAGATCTTTAGAAATACTTCACAATTTTTGTGGCCATTTTTCAGCGGTTTTTAAGCCAAGGTCAGGAATAAAAAAATGAGAACTTTAAAGGAGTGACATGCTCGATCCACTTCTGAATTTGACTTGAAAAAGTGCATAAAAATCTGTAGTGTGTGTATTCATCTGCTGGTTTTGTTGCTGTGATTTTTGTACAAATTAAATAAAAAAAAACAAAAGAACTGCAAGTATGAATTAGTAATTTATGTCCTTCACCACGTGGTGGTCTTTGGGGTTCATTTCAATAGCTAGTATCAATAACAACTCCTTCATAACAGAATGGGAGAAGTCTTGCTTACCTGGATGTTGTCTCCGCATTTAGTATTTTCCAGTGACCAATTTTCATTTCATCCTCCAGCTTTATGCACATGCCCGATTGCTTCTAATTACATAATGCTGTATGCAAACAAGATTAATATAATCTGATGTTTGTTTTGTAATTTCTTAGCAGACCCGCCTTGTACAGGACAGAGAAAAGGTGGTATAATGCAGAAAAAAAAGAATTAGAAAAGTGGTTCAGCAAGTGCAGCGCTGGTGTTTAGAGATAAGCCACATATATGTGTCTGATCCGAGTCCCTGGAAATGCATTATTGGCTATACTCAAGTCACCAATGTGGATGGTGAAAATATTAAAGTGTAACTCCACCCTTAACTCACCTAGACTATGTAACAGGCAAATGTCAAAACTACACTTTCTCGCACCTTCGATATCTACTATATAATTGCCTAAGGGTACTTTCGTCTTTCTGTCCTTCTGTCACGGTTATTCGTTCGCTGATTGGTCTCGGCAGCTGCCTGTCATGGCTGCCGCGACCAATCAGCGACGCGCACAGTCCAGAAAAAAATGGCCGCTCCTTACTCCCCGCACTCACTGCCCGGCGCCCGCAAACACCGCTCACACAGGGTTAATGCCGGTGGTAACGGACCGCGTTATGCCGCGGGTAACGCACTCCGTTACTGCCGCTATTAACCCTGTGTGTCCCCAACTTTGTACTATTGACGCTGCCTATGCGGCATCAATAGTACAAAATGTAATGTTAAAAATAATAAATTAAAAAAAAAAAAAACTGCTATACTCACCCTCTGTAGTCCGATGAGCCGCTCGCGCCGCCCGCCATCTTCCGTTGCAGCTTGCGGTGGCAAAGATGGTATGGCAGCAGGACCTGCCATGATGTCACGGTCATGTGACCGCGACGTCATCACAAGTCCTGCGCTGCAAGGACCTGACGTGACGTCACGGTCATGTGACCGCTACACGGTCATGTGACCGTGACGTCATCACAGGACCTGCGCTCAGACCAACCCTGGGACCGTTAGCTGCCGTGGACTACAAGGGGCCCTCGGAAAGGTGAGTATATGTTTATTTTTTATTTTTTAACCTGTGACAAACGTGGCAGGGCAATATACTACGTGACTGGCTAATATACTACGTGGCTCTGTGCTTTATACTACTTCGCTGTGCAATATACTACGTTGCTCTGTGCTGTATACTACATCACGGGGCAATATACTACGTCACTGGGCAATATACTACGTCACTGGGCAATATACTACGTCCCTGGGCAATATACTACGTGGCTCTGTGCTGTATACTACGTCACTGAGCAATATACTATGTAACTGGGCAATATACTACGTCACTGGGCAATATACTACGTCCCTGGGCAATATACTACGTGGCTCTGTGCTGTATACTATGTCACTGAGCAATATACTACGTAACTGGGCAATATACTACGTGACTGGGCAATATACTACGTGGCTGGGCAATATACTACGTGGCTGGGCAATATACTACGTAACTGGGCAATATACTACGTAACTGGGCAATATACTACGTGACTGGGCAATATACTACGTGGCTGGGCAATATACTACGTGGGCTGTGCTGTATACTACGTAACTGGGCAATATACTACGTGACTGGGCAATATACTACGTGACTGGGCAATATACTACGTGGCTCTGTGCTGTATACTACGTAACTGGGCAATATACTACGTGACTGGGCAATATACTACGTGACTGGGCAATATACTACGTGGCTGGGCAATATACTACGTGGCTCTGTGCTGTATACTACGTAACTGGGCAATATGCTACATAACTGGGCAATATACTACATGACTGGGCAATATACTACGTGGCTGGGCAATATACTACGTAACTGGGCAATATACTACAGCGCTGAGCAATATACTACGTCGCTGGCCAATATACTACGTCGCTGGGCAATATACTAAATACTACGTGACTGGGCAATATACTACGTGGCTGGACAATATACTACGTGACTGGGCAATATACTACGTGACTGGGCAATATACTACGTAACTGGGCAATATACTACGTGGACATGCATATTCTAGAATACCCGATGCGTTAGAATCGGGCCACCATCTAGTATTTGATATTCTGTTTCAATCATTGTATCTTTACGTAACCCCTTCACCACCAAGCCAGTTTTCACCTTCATGATCAGACCAAATTTTACAATTCTGATCAGTGTCACTTCATGGAGTAATAATTCTGGAACGCTTCAAGAGTTTCTGGTGATTCTGATAATTTTTTTTGTGACATATTGTACTTAATAATAGTGGTAACATTTGTTTGATATGACTTTCGTTTACTTGTGAAATATTGTGAATTTGGCAAAAATTTAGAACATTTAGCAATTTTCAAAGTTTTAATTTTTAAAATGCACTTACACCAGACAGTTATGTTACGCAAAAAAGTTAATAAATAACATTTCCCACATGTCTACTTTACATGTGCATCAATTTTGAAACATTTTTTTTTGTTAGGAAGTTAGAAGGGTTAAAATTGATCAGCGATTTCTGATTTTTCCAACAAAATTTACAAAGCCATTTTTTAGGGACCACATCACATTTGAAGTGACTTTAAGAGCCCTTTATGAAAGAAAATATCCAAAAGTGACACCATTCTAAAAAATGCACCACTCAAGGTGCTCAAAACCACATTCAAGAAGTTTATTAACCCTTCAGGTGCTTCACTCGGCTGCTCACAAAGGTAGACACGGGGTCGTTTCTTCTGCTGGTTTATTTAAATACGGCATAAACCACTGCAGGCTCAACAAAATAAACACATCCTTGTTTACATAATGGGAAAGCAAAACATAAAGTATAGCACAGTCCATATGCCTGCGGCCACAGGGATCCACCTGCTTTGGATACAACAACTGGATTCAGTACGGTTTAACACAAAACACTTCACTGGAGCTGCCAGCTCCAGACACACCAAACACTGAATGACTCAAAGGCTTACTATTTACCTTCTAAGGCTGGCGTCAGACGAGCGTATGGCATCCGATGTGAGAGCATTGGATGCGATATGTTAATGACCCTTGGGCTCCTTCTCTGCTGTAAGTGGGAGCTGAGTGTCATGCGTCTGTGTTCACAGCCTCTCACACAGAGGATCGGAGCACAGCTGCGGAGGAGGCGGAGAAATGAATTTCTCCATCTCCTCCATTGCCGGGGTCAGCGTATAACACACAGCACTCTGATGATATCTGAGTGATGTGCGCTGTCTCACTCGCACCCATAGGCTTATATGGGTGCGAGTGAGTTGAGACTCGGCCGAGTGTTGGTGACAATCGCAGCATGCTGCGATTTCACTCGCACACTGAAAACGGCCAAGAAAAAATACGGTGATGTGAGCTGCCCCATAGATGAATACTGGTCCGAGTGCTATGCGATTTTTTTAATTTTTTTTTATCGCATAGCACTCTTTCGTATTCAACGGTAGTGTGACTCCGGCTTAAATCCTACCCTGCGAAGGACATATGGTAAGTAGCCTCCCACCTACTATTCAGCTGTTCACTTAAAAGCCTAGCCATTAAAATGGCTAATTAACCCTCTCAGCACTTAGTGCGCTGGAACAAGCTTCCGGGTTTCAAATCACTCGGTGAAACATATCTCCCCTCCAGTACTTTGTGACTTTATCACAGAACATTTTACTTTTTTTCACTACAATTTTACTTTAGTCCCAAATTTTTTGTAATTGTTGTATAATTTCTCCTGAGTATGCCGATACCCCATATGTGGAGGGAAACTACTGTTTGGGCACACAGCAGGGTTCGTCAGGGAAGGAGCGCCATTTTTCTTTTTGGGCATAAAATTTGTTGGAATCGAGAGGGGACGCCATGTCACATTTGAAGAGAATGTAAACAATAGGGACCCCACAAGTGACATATTGGAAACTAGACCTCTCAAGGAATGTATCTAGATGTGTGGTGAGCACCTTGAAACCCCAGATGCTTGATAGAAGTTTATAATGTAGACCCGTGAAAATAAAAAAATCACATTGTTCCGACGAAAATTTTTCCTCCACATTTTGCATTTTCACAAGGGAAACAGGAGGAAATGCACCATATAATTTGTTGTGCAATGTCTTCTGAGTACCCCGATAATCAATATGTGAAGGAAAACTACTGTTTGGGTACACGCCAGGGCTCGAAAGGGAAGGAGCGTCATTTGACCTTTTGAACGCAAAATTGGCTGGAATTGTTAGCGCCATGTCACATTTTGACAGCCCCTGATGTGCCTAAACAGTGGAAACCCCCACAAGTGACACAATTTTGGAAACTAGTCCACTCAGGGAATGTATCTAGATGTGTGGTGAGTGTCACAGTTCGACTCCTCATGGTGTCTGGGATGCAGTTACTGACAGCATGGCCATCCAATCTGGTACAGGGACGTGCTGAGCTGTAAGTGTGTTGATTGACAGCTCAAATATCCAATCTGTGATTGGGAGGCATCGGCTGTTTCCAGGTCTTCACTATCCCATGTGATTGCCATGTCTACTTAACTGAGCAGCTTCTCCCAGACCACTTCCAGATGTACATTCAGCCTGTGAGGTTTGTTCTCCTGTACCTTGTGTTCTGTGTGCTTGATCTGTTGCCTGACCTTGGACTTCGTTCTGACCATCCGCCTGTTTAACCCCTTCAGCTCTGATCCATTATCCTCCTGGTACTCTGACCTCGGAACGTTACCTGACTACGCTTTTTTCTCTTCCTTCTGTTTATGACGTACCCTCCTGGCTTCTGACCTTGGACTCCTTGACCCCTCTGACTCATGGCTTGGCCTTGAGAAGTCACATTACGTCTGGCCCATACGTTTTTCTTTTTTGCCAGTATGGATCCTGTTCACACGCTTTGTGACCAGGTCGCGAATTTGATGTAGATGACTCAGGATCTGGCGAAGGAGTCTGGAGTCATCGCAATATCAGTTGCAGGGTCATATAAATAACTTGATGAAGACCCCCCCACAGCCCCCACTGCCATCAGTGGCTGTGAAGTCAGTACCCTCTGATATACAGTTGGTCTCTCCCGAACCTGGGATATCCCTCCCTGATATATTTTTAGGAAAGAAAGATCAGTTTAGGGTATTCTGGCAGAGCTGTATGTTATTTTTTACCCTGCATCCCCGGTCTTCAGAGGAGGAGTTCCAGCGGGTGGGAATAATCATTTCCCTACTGCGAGGGGATCCTCAGACCTGGGCAATTTATTTGTCCCCACAAGCCCCAGAACGGGTTTCTGTTGATGCCTTTTTTTGACAGTTTAGGTCTGATATATGACAACCCCGACAGAATCCAGGTCGCTGAGGCTAAGATCATGAACCTGGCACAGGAGGGGGGTTGCACAGCTGAATACTACTGTACTGAGTTCAGGCAGTGGTCCACTGAAGTTCTATGGAATGATGCTGCCCTCAGATGTCAGTTCCAGAGAGGCGCTTCCGACACACTCAAGGATGCTCTGGTGCTCCATGACACCCTGTGCTCTCTGATGGAGGCCATGACTCAGGCCATACGAATGGACCACAGAATCCGTGAGAGACAAGGCCCCCTCTAATCTGCTCACTGGGCCCCTACCGGCAGCCGCAGGCTGAACCGGGCCCTTAGCGGCGGCCGGCGCTGCAGCTGTTTAACGCTATTGACGTGACCGGAGGCTGGCAGCTGACATCAGCCGCAGCGTGCATGTCGCCGACGTCATTGTCAGTCGCCGGCGAGTGCACGCTTCAGCTGCGTGGAGAGAGCAGGAGCGCGGCAGGTAAGCAGAACTTGTTTTTTTTTTGTTTTTTTTTTATTTTGAGCGGCGATCCGGGGGGCCCAGGGCAGAAGACTGGACACACTGGGGCAGAACGCTGGACACAGTGGGGCAGAACGCTGGACACAGTGGGGCAGAATGCTGGACACAGTGGGGCAGAACCCTGGACACAGTGGGGCAGAACGCTGGACACACTGGGGCAGAACGCTGGACACACTGGGGCAGAACGCTGGACACACTGGGGCATGACTGGAGACACGGAGGCATGACTGGAGACACGGGGGCATGACTGGAGACACTGGGGCATGTGTTGTGAACTCTATTTTTGGGCTCCCTCTAGTGGTCACAAGCGGTACTGTGTAGTGTTGTCTTTCTGCAGGTTGGCAGCATCAGCTGGTTCGTTATCCTTGGTTGGTTTCCTATTTAGCTCACCTGGATACTCAGTTCCTTGCCTGCTATCAATGTGTTCAGTGCTCTTCAGATTCCTTGTGACTACCTTGCTCCCAGTCTCTCCAAGACAAGCTAAGTTTTTGTTTGTTTATTTTTTGATCATCAGCATTCATCATGTTTCTTGTCCAGCTTGCTAAAATGTGATTTCCTCCCCTTGATCCTTAGGGGAAGTCGACATCACTGTTAGGGGAACCACAGCATCTAGATGTAGACTGGTCTCCGAAACTTCTGACTCAGTGTCCGTATTGTCATAATCCCCTACTGCCGCCAATACCTTGTTAGGTCGCCTGGGACATTTAGGACAATTAATAAGAAAATGATCTGATTGGCCACAGTAAAAGCATAAGCGTTCTCGAAAGCGATATTCACGACGTTCATTACTTTCACGTTTTTGTAGTGAGTCCACTTGCATCGGCACCTCCTCAGCTTCCCGCGGGTTCTTACTGGTAGTTTCCCTAGACGGAAGAGTAAAATTAGTGATGCGATTTACAGCTGCCCAGTTCTCCTGTCTGCGTTCAGTTAGGCGTATATCAATACGCACACAGTGTTGTAAGAATAACTCATACTCCTGTGGAGATTCTGAGCGAGCTAGCTCATCCTTGATTGTACTGGACAACCCTTTCCTGAAAATTGGTAACAAAGCATTTTCATCCCAATTGGTATCCACTACTAACCTCTTAAATTCAGTAATATACTCTATGACTGAACGTTTCCCCTGGCGTAAGGAAAGCAAGGATTTTTCAGCGGAGGCACGGCGGTTGGGATCATCAAACATTTGCGCCATAGCTGCCAGAAAATCATCCAAATTATTTAGACGGACATCGCGACTTTCTACCATAGGATTTGCCCAAGCCAGTGCCCGTGATGTCAACAACATAATAATACATAGTACCTTAGATCTATCAGACTGATAGTAGGAGGCATGTACATCAAAAAATAATATACATTGATTTACAAACCCACGGAATTGACTTCGGTCACCATTAAACCGAAAAGGAGGCAATTTAGGCATACTGGTGGGTGGTGCATGCTGAGCAGGTGGTGTGACCTGAGCCTCTACCTGGGTACGTAAATCTTGAAGAGCCTGACCAAACACCTGCGCATTATGGTTAGCTCGGGAGTCCATGTCTCTGATCTTATTTTGCATAGCCACCACCTCCTGCTGCAAGGAGTTAATCATAGCAAACATCTTGTCTACCCGTGTCTCTGTCATTGCCCCAGCAGAATCCTTTTTATGGCTGGAGTATCCTGTTATACTATTGTAGGAACTCTTAAGATTCTGGTAGCATGGGGCAATGAACAGACAGAGACGGGTTTCTTTAGTGCAAAATAGTGTATTTGTAACACAGCAAAAACACACAAACAATATACTGATAACTTGCAATGAAACAAGTCCCTTAGCCATAAACTGCAAAACAGAAGAGTTCTTAGGCCAAAGTCCTTGGCAAGGTGAGTGAGACGGGTGACGTTCAGATCCAAACACAGCTGGTGCAGAAAGAGTCAAATCCGGGTATGAAGTAAACACAGGGAAGTCCAGAAACAAGTCCTCAGGTTAATCCCAGGTGTGGGACGAACACGGGTAAGTCCAGAAACAAGTTCACAAGTTAATCCCAGGTGTGGGACGAACACGGGTAAGTCCAGAAACAAGTTCATAAGTTTATCTCAGTTGTGGCATAAACACGGGTAAGTCCAGAAACAAGTTCACATAGAGAATTATACTGGTGTAATTTCCAGTAGCTCCCACCGGGGGGAGTAAATAAGGATTAAGTAGCAAACACAGTCTAAGTCCAGCAGCAAAGCCCCAAACACAGTTCCAAACAGAGTTCTTACCCGGAGGAGAGAACCAAGGGTTAAGTTCCCAAGCCAACAGACTGAGAGCGTAACTTACATAGGCAGAGAATGTCCAGAGCCACGGGTAGAAGTACAGCAGACAAGCAGCTGAGCTGATGGAGAAACCAAGCAGAATACTCCAGCAGTGAGGCTGACACCTGACCCGGGTTTTAAACAAATGAACAGGAAGTAGGGCAGACAGAAACAGCAAACTCCATCTTAACAAAGGGCAAAAACATTCACAAGGTAACTTGGAAAACCCGGAATACTGACATTACTCCCCCCCCTAGAAACGGCCTCAGGACGATCCTGGACCAGGTTTGCCTGGGTATCTACGATGAAATTGAGCAACCTTCAGGGGAGCATTGATGTTACTTACTGGTTCCCAAGAATCGTTTTCAGGAGAATAACCCTGCCATCTAACCAGATACTGAAGTCGATTCCTATGAAGTCTTGAATCGATAATGTCCTGTACAACAAATTGTTCTTCGCCATTAACCAACACTGGTGGAGGAGGAGGTACGATACGTCCCTGAAATGTGTTGAGAGAGACTGGTTTTAATAAAGAAACATGAAATACTGGGTGTACCTTTAGAGTTCGTGGCAGCTTCAGCCGACAAGCAACAGAGCTCACAATCCCAGTGATCTTGAATGGACCGATGAACTTCTGCCCCAGCTTCTGCGAAGGAACACCCAATTTTAGATTCTTGGTAGACAACCAAACTGAGTCTCCTACCTTATACATGGGTGCCGGTTTCCGGAATCTATCAGCCGACTTCTTGTAACGCTCCTGTGCTGCGGTCAGGGAGTCTTTCAAAACTTCAAGATTACGTTGCAACACTGCCACTCTGTCTTGAACTGCTGGTACCGAAGTAGCAACCGGAGACCTAGGCAAAATATTTGGATGATATCCCAAATTGGCGAAAAAAGGCGTTACCTTTGTGGAACTGCTCTGTGAGTTGTTATACGAGAATTCCGCTAACGGAAGAAGCTTCAGCCAATCATCCTGCAAATGACTGACGTAACAGCGTAGATATTGCTCCAAGGTTTGATTGGTTCGTTCGGTTTGCCCATTGGTCTGAGGATGGTATGCAGAAGACAAGCAAACATTAATGTGGAGTGCAGAACAAAATCCTTTCCAAAACCTAGAGGTAAATTGTATTCCTCGGTCAGAGATGATCTCATCTGGTACCCCATGCAGCCGGAAAACATTCTGGATAACCAGATCCACTGTCTCTGTGGCTGAGGGAAGACCACTGCAAGGAATAAAATGAGCAGCCTTTGTTAGACGGTCCACTACCACCAGAATAGTATTCTTACCGCCGGAGGTGGGTAACTCCACAATAAAATCCATCGAAATAGACCCCCAAGGACGAGATGGTATGGGTAGTGGTTTAAGAAGGCCAGTAGGTGAAACACGAGGAACTTTGTACCGGGCACAAACCTCACAAGAGCGGACATAGTCATTCACATCCTTCAAACAGGTAGGCCACCAGAAAAAACGGCTTAAAAATTCCTGCGTCTTCTGTACTCCCCGATGACCAGCCAATACGGAGTCATGGACCAATTTGAGAATTCGAAGTCTCACAGCCTCAGGGACATAAATACAGCGATCTCTAAGCCATACACCATTCTGTAAGACAAGATTCACATTGTCAGGTGGGGCAGCAAGAAATACGTCACCATCATAGGCCAGCTTGATCTCCTCCCACAGGTCCCGGTCCTGGAGCACTCCTATGAAATTGGCATCCGACAAGATGGTCTTAGACGGGGTCCCAGGCACGGAGTCCATCGTGTGGATTCGGGATAGTGCATCGGCTTTCCCATTACGTGAACCTGGGCGGTACGAGATGACAAAATCAAACTGGTTTAGGAACAAACTCCACCTAGCTTGTCGAGGAGAGAGACATCTGGCGGACTTGAGGAATTCCAGATTACGGTGGTCTGTGAGCACCACTACCTGTTTAGTTGCTCCCTGCAAATGGTGTCTCCATTCTTTAAAAGCGGAAATGATTGCCAAAAGTTCCTTATCTGCAATATCATAGTTCAGTTCAGCAGATGATAACCTGCGAGAAAAGAAGGCACACGGGTGCAGCAAACCTTTATCTCCGGTTCGTTGTGAGAGGATTGCTCCCAGTGCACAGTCAGAAGCGTCCACCTCCACGACAAAAGGCAATGCAGGGTCCGGGTGTGTCAATATCGGAGCCGTGGTAAAACAAACCTTTAGGCGATCAAAGGCTTCCTGGGCTTGCGAAGACCATGCAAACTTCCTCCCCTTCTTAGTGAGGAGAGTGATGGGACGGACAATTTCCGAAAAATTTCGGATGAAACGTCTATAAAAGTTAGCAAAGCCAATGAATCTTTGTACCTCTTTGACGTTTCCTGGTACCGGCCAATCTATGATCGCCTGGATCTTGCTGGACTCCATATTCAATCCCTGGGGAGAAATAACATAGCCTAAAAATTGAATTTTGGAGCAATGAAATTCACACTTTTCGAGTTTGATATACAGATGGTTGTCTCTCAAACGTCTGAGCACGGTCTTGACATGTTCCTGGTGTTCCTGTAGGGAATCAGAGAAAATCAAGATGTCATCCAGGTAAATGACTACATAATGATCCAGTAAATCCCTGAAAATATCGTTGGCCAAGTGTTGGAAAGCAGCAGGAGCATTACAGAGTCCGAATGGCATCACTAAATATTCAAAATGTCCATACCGACATCTGAAAGCTGTTTTCCATTCATCTCCGGGACGTATACGGAGTAAATTATATGCTCCGCGAAGATCTAATTTGGTGAATATTTTAGCTTGGCGAACTCTCTCCAACAATTCAGGAATTAACGGCAACGGGTACCTGTTACGGATGGTTACCTTGTTTAGCTCCCGATAGTCAATACACGGTCTTAGAGTGCCATCTTTTTTCTTTACAAAGAATATGGGAGCGCCCGCTGGTGAAGAAGATGGTCGGATAAACCCCTTGGCTAAATTCTCGTCTATATACTCCCGTAATGTCTTTAATTCTGGAGCTGCCAACGGGTAAACATGGCCGAAAGGAATCGCTGCCCCGGGAAGCAGCTCTATGGGGCAGTCATATGGTCTGTGTGGAGGGAGTTGATCTGCCTTCCTCTTGTCACAAATGTCTGAAAATTCCTGGTAAACCAGAGGGAGAGTAGATACCTGTTTCGTTTCCTCCAAATTCTGGGTAACTGGAGCCATTACCTGTGGACTGATGGTAGAGCTACACTTCGGAAGGAAGGATATCTCCTTAGTTTCCCAATTGATGTTTGGATTCTGTGACCGTAACCAGGGAATTCCTAAAATTACAGGAAAATGAGGAGAAGATATTAGCATAAATTATAGGGTTTCCAGATGGTCTGGTTCCATCTTACACTTCAGAAGCACCGTCTCCCAGTCTACTGGCCCAGAAACTAACGGAGAACCATCCACCGTTTCCATGGTGACTGGTGAGGCTCTTAGCTGTGTCTTAATACCATGTTCCCTGGCAAAAGAAGAATCCATGAAATTTCCACCTGCTCCAGAATCTATCATAGCAGAACTTGTTATCCACTGTCCCTCCCACAGAATCTGAATAGGAAGAGAACAATGTGAGTATTTCTCCCCTTGATCCTTAGGGGAAGTCGACATCACTGTTAGGGGAACCACAGCATCTAGATGTAGACTGGTCTCCGAAACTTCTGACTCAGTGTCCGTATTGTCATAATCCCCTACTGCCGCCAATACCTTGTTAGGTCGCCTGGGACATTTAGGACAATTAATAAGAAAATGATCTGATTGGCCACAGTAAAAGCATAAGCGTTCTCGAAAGCGATATTCACGACGTTCATTACTTTCACGTTTTTGTAGTGAGTCCACTTGCATCGGCACCTCCTCAGCTTCCCGCGGGTTCTTACTGGTAGTTTCCCTAGACGGAAGAGTAAAATTAGTGATGCGATTTACAGCTGCCCATTTCTCCTGTCTGCGTTCAGTTAGGCGTATATCAATACGCACACAGTGTTGTAAGAATAACTCATACTCCTGTGGAGATTCTGAGCGAGCTAGCTCATCCTTGATTGTACTGGACAACCCTTTCCTGAAAATTGGTAACAAAGCATTTTCATCCCAATTGGTATCCACTACTAACCTCTTAAATTCAGTAATATACTCTATGACTGAACGTTTCCCCTGGCGTAAGGAAAGCAAGGATTTTTCAGCGGAGGCACGGCGGTTGGGATCATCAAACATTTGCGCCATAGCTGCCAGAAAATCATCCAAATTATTTAGACGGACATCGCGACTTTCTACCATAGGATTTGCCCAAGCCAGTGCCCGTGATGTCAACAACATAATAATACATAGTACCTTAGATCTATCAGACTGATAGTAGGAGGCATGTACATCAAAAAATAATATACATTGATTTACAAACCCACGGAATTGACTTCGGTCACCATTAAACCGAAAAGGAGGCAATTTAGGCATACTGGTGGGTGGTGCATGCTGAGCAGGTGGTGTGACCTGAGCCTCTACCTGGGTACGTAAATCTTGAAGAGCCTGACCAAACACCTGCGCATTATGGTTAGCTCGGGAGTCCATGTCTCTGATCTTATTTTGCATAGCCACCACCTCCTGCTGCAAGGAGTTAATCATAGCAAACATCTTGTCTACCCGTGTCTCTGTCATTGCCCCAGCAGAATCCTTTTTATGGCTGGAGTATCCTGTTATACTATTGTAGGAACTCTTAAGATTCTGGTAGCATGGGGCAATGAACAGACAGAGACGGGTTTCTTTAGTGCAAAATAGTGTATTTGTAACACAGCAAAAACACACAAACAATATACTGATAACTTGCAATGAAACAAGTCCCTTAGCCATAAACTGCAAAACAGAAGAGTTCTTAGGCCAAAGTCCTTGGCAAGGTGAGAGAGACGGGTGACGTTCAGATCCAAACACAGCTGGTGCAGAAAGAGTCAAATCCGGGTATGAAGTAAACACAGGGAAGTCCAGAAACAAGTCCTCAGGTTAATCCCAGGTGTGGGACGAACACGGGTAAGTCCAGAAACAAGTTCACAAGTTAATCCCAGGTGTGGGACGAACACGGGTAAGTCCAGAAACAAGTTCATAAGTTTATCTCAGTTGTGGCATAAACACGGGTAAGTCCAGAAACAAGTTCACATAGAGAATTATACTGGTGTAATTTCCAGTAGCTCCCACCGGGGGGAGTAAATAAGGATTAAGTAGCAAACACAGTCTAAGTCCAGCAGCAAAGCCCCAAACACAGTTCCAAACAGAGTTCTTACCCGGAGGAGAGAACCAAGGGTTAAGTTCCCAAGCCAACAGACTGAGAGCGTAACTTACATAGGCAGAGAATGTCCAGAGCCACGGGTAGAAGTACAGCAGACAAGCAGCTGAGCTGATGGAGAAACCAAGCAGAATACTCCAGCAGTGAGGCTGACACCTGACCCGGGTTTTAAACAAATGAACAGGAAGTAGGGCAGACAGAAACAGCAAACTCCATCTTAACAAAGGGCAAAAACATTCACAAGGTAACTTGGAAAACCCGGAATACTGACATTGTCTATACCAGAGCATGCCGCTATGCGGAGTTATATAAAGGAGTCTTTGGAGAAGGGACATATTCGCCCATCCTCTTCCCCTCTTGGTGCAGGATTTTTTTTTGTGGCCAAGAAGGATGGTTCTTTGAGACCTTGTATAGATTATCGTCTTCTGAATAAAATCACAGTCAAATTTCAGTATCCTTTGCCGCTATTGTCTGATTTGTTTGCTCGGATTAAGGGTGCCAGTTGGTTCACTAAGATAGATCTCCGTGGTGCGTATAACCTTGTGCGCATTAAGCAGGGAGATGAATGGAAAACAGCATTTAATACGCCCGAAGGCCATTTTGAGTACTTAGTGATGCCTTTTGGACTCTCTAATGCTCCTTCTGTGTTTCAGTCCTTCATGCATGACATCTTCCGAGAATATCTGGATAAATTTATGATTGTTTATCTGGATGACATTTTGGTCTTTTCTGATGATTGGGAGTCCCATGTGAAGCAGGTCAGGATGGTGTTTCAGGTCCTGCGTGCTAATGCTTTATTTGTGAAGGGCTCAAAATGCCTCTTCGGAGTACAGAAGGTCTTCTTTTTGGGTTTTATTTTTTCTCCTTCTACTGTGGAGATGGACCCAGTCAAGGTCCAGGCTATTCATGACTGGACTCAGCCCACGTCTGTTAAGAGTCTTCAGAAGTTCTTGGGATTTGCTAATTTTTACCGTCGTTTCATCGCTAATTCTTCTAGCATGGTTAAACCGTTGACGGATTTGACCAAGAAGGGTTCTGATGTGACTAATTGGTCTCCTGCGGCCGTGGAGGCCTTTCGGGAGCTGAAGCACCGGTTTTCTTCAGCTCCAGTCTTATGTCAGCCAGATGTCTTTCTCCCCTTCCAGGTCGAGGTTGATGCTTCTGAGATTGGAGCAGGGGCTGTTTTGTCGCAGAGAAGCTCTGATGGTTCTGTGATGAAGCCATGTGCTTTCTTTTCAAGAAAGTTTTCGCCTGCCGAGCGGAATTATGATGTTGGTAATCGGAAGTTGTTGGCGATGAAGTGGGCATTTGAGGAGTGGCGACATTGGCTCGAAGGAGCTAAACATCGTGTGGTGGTCTTGACGGATCACAAAAATCGGATTTACCTTGAATCTGCCAAGCGCCTGAATCCTAGACAGGCTCGTTGGTCGTTGTTTTTCTCCCGTTTCAACTTCGTGGTCTCATACCTGCCTGGTTCAAAGAACGTGAAAGCTGATGCACTTTCTAGGAGTTTTGTGCCTGACTCTCCGGGAGTTTCTGAGCCGACTGGTATTCTCAGAGAGGGGGTGATTTTGTCTGCCATTTCCCCAGATTTGCGACGAGTGCTGCAGAAATTTCAGGCGGATAGACCTGACCGTTGTCCACCAGAGAGACTGTTTGTCCCGGATAGATGGACCAGCAGAGTTATTTCCGAGGTTCATTCTTCGGTGTTGGCGGGTCATCCTGGGATTTTTGGTACCAGAGATTTGGTGGCTAGGTCTTTCTGGTGGCCTTCCTTGTCGCGGGATGTGCGTTCCTTTGTACAGTCTTGTGGGATTTGTGCTCGGGCTAAGCCTTGCTGTTCTCGCGCCAGCGGTTTGCTTTTGCCCTTGCCTATTCCGAAAAGGCCTTGGACGCACATTTCCATGGATTTTATTTCGGATCTTCCTGTATCTCAGAAAATGTCTGTCATCTGGGTGGTGTGTGATCGTTTTTCCAAGATGGTCCATTTGGTGCCCTTGCCTAAGTTGCCTTCTTCCTCCGATTTGGTTCCTCTATTTTTTCAGAATGTGGTTCGCTTGCATGGCATTCCTGAAAATATTGTGTCTGATAGAGGATCCCAGTTTGTGTCCAGGTTTTGGCGGACTTTTTGTGCTAAGATGGGCATTGATTTGTCTTTTTCGTCGGCCTTCCATCCTCAGACTAATGGCCAAACCGAGCGAACTAATCAGGCGTTGGAAACTTATTTGAGATGTTTTGTTTCTGTTGATCAGGATGATTGGGTGACTTTTTTGCCATTGGCCGAGTTTGCCCTTAATAATCGGGCTAGTTCTGCTACTTTGGTTTCGCCTTTTTTCTGCAATTCTGGTTTCCATCCTTGTTTTTCCTCGGGTCAGGTTGAGTCTTCTGACTGTCCTGGGGTGGATTCTGTGGTGGATAGGTTGCAGCAGATTTGGAACCATGTGGTGGACAATTTGAGGTTGTCACAGGAGAAGGCTTAGCGCTTTGCCAACCGCCGCCGCGGTGTGGGCCCCCGACTTCGTGTTGGGGATTTGGTGTGGCTGTCTTCTTGGTATGTTCCTATGAAGGTCTCCTCTCCTAAATTCAAGCCTCGCTTCATCGGTCCTTATAAGATCTTGGAAATCCTTAACCCGGTGTCTTTTCGTTTGGATCTCCCAGCATCGTTTGCCATTCATAATGTGTTCCATAGGTCTTTGTTGCGGAGGTATGTGGTACCTGTGGTTCCTTCTGTTGAGCCTCCTGCTCCGGTGCTGGTCGAGGGCGAATTGGAGTACGTGGTGGAGAAGATTTTGGATTCTCGTATCTCTAGACGGAGGCTTCAGTATTTGGTCAAGTGGAAGGGCTATGGTCAGGAGGATAATTCCTGGGTTGTCGCCTCTGATGTTCATGCGGCCGATTTGGTTTGTGCCTTCCACGTGGCTCATCCTGATCGCCCTGGGGGTCTTGATGAGGGTTCGGTGACCTCTCCTCAAGGGGGGGTACTGTTGTGAACTCTATTTTTGGGCTCCCTCTAGTGGTCACAAGCGGTACTGTGTAGTGTTGTCTTTCTGCAGGTTGGCAGCATCAGCTGGTTCGTTATCCTTGGTTGGTTTCCTATTTAGCTCACCTGGATACTCAGTTCCTTGCCTGCTATCAATGTGTTCAGTGCTCTTCAGATTCCTTGTGACTACCTTGCTCCCAGTCTCTCCAAGACAAGCTAAGTTTTTGTTTGTTTATCTTTTGATCATCAGCATTCATCATGTTTCTTGTCCAGCTTGCTAAAATGTGATTTCCTCGCTTGCTGGTTGCTCTAGGGGACTGAGTTTCTCCCCCCGCACCGTTAGTTGATGCAGTGGTTCTTGAAATCTCAGTGTGGATATTTTGTAAGGGTTTTTTACTGACCGCACAGACCCCTTTACTATTTTCTGCTATCTAGTATTAGTGGGCCTCATTTGCTGAATCTGCTTTCACCCCTGTGTATGTGCCTTCCTCTTACCTCACCGTTATTATCTGTTGGGGGCTTCTATATCTTTGGGGATTATTTCTCTGGAGGCAAGAGAGGTCTTTCTTTCTCTCTAGGGGTAGTTAGTTCCTCAGGCTGGCTCGAGACGTCTAGGATTTTTAGGCACGTTCACCGGCTACTTCTAGTGTGTTTGGATAGGTTCAGATTTGCGGTCAGTCCAGTTTGCCACCTCCCTAGAGCTTGTCCTATGTTTGTTACTTAGCTGAGTTATTTGTGATCCTCAACCACTAAGGATCATAACAGGCATGACTGGAGACAGATGGGGCATGACTGGAGACAGATGGGGCATGACTGGAGACAGATGGGGCATGACTGGAGACAGATAAGGCATGATTGGAGACAGATGGGGCATGACTGGAGACAGATGGGGCATGACTGGAGACGGGGAAGAATGGTGATACGGGCATGATTGGAGACACTGGAGGCAGGATTAGAGACAGATGGGGCAGGATGCATACGATGGAGACAGATGGGGCAGGATGGGGAGATCATATGGGGCAGGATGGATACTCATTAGGGCAGGATGGGAGAACATATGGCTGATGCCAGGAATGAGACACAAAGGGGCTAGGATGGCGAATATTATTACCATAGGGGCTAATTAAGGTATATTATTACTGCAGTGATGTATTTATTTTATTTTTTGAGTACACTGTTTTAAATGGAGGGGCGGTCCTATTACTGTGTAGAGTGATACTATGTCGCCTTCTTCATGTGGTGTAATGTAGAAGTTGGGAAAATTAAGTAATGTGTTCTGCAAGTGGAACTCGAGATAACTGTGTTATTTCCTGCAGAGACAAGTCCTGGCTGGATGAAGTGATGGCGGTCTGTGCGGGATGAAAGATAAAGGACTTCACCTAGAGACGTCACTGGTGAGTCAGTGTGTTACCTATACACTGACATTATACACTGTATACTATATACATTGGTCCTGTGTATGTCACCGTGATCACTGGATTACCTATACACTATAAACAGAGCTCCTGTGTATAATGTCACTGGTGATCACTGTATTACCTGTACACAGACACTGCATATTAAGTACAGATCTCCTGTGTATAATGGCACTTATGGTGATAGTATTGTGGGGGTTTTTTTTATTATTGATCAGTATTGTAGTATTCAGTCACTATGTGGCGGTAATATGTGGTCTGGTCATGATGTTGTGGTATTTGTTCCTTGTATTTGATATTATTCGATCACTGTGGTGGTAATATGTCACCTGGTCATGGTGTGGCAGTATTTGTGCCTTGTAGATAATACTATAGGTCACTGTGGTGATACTATGGTGTCTGGTCATGGTGCTGTGGTATTTGCTCCTTGTACGTGGTATTATAGGTCATTTTAAAAATTGAAAAATAAATAAAAATATACCTAAATTGTATTGCATATTTTAACAAATATTTAATAGGTTACAGTAGAGTAGGGCCTGGCCAAAAGTGTCTACCTTGTCATTTTGGTGGCTTAAAAAATCTTTTGGCCAAAACAAAAGCTGCCGGCTATATGTGTGATCTGGTGATGGGAACTGTTGTGAATTCCGTTCTCAGGCTCCCTCCTGTGGTCATGAGTGGTACTGTGTGAGTTCTGTTCTTGGGCTCCCTCTTGTGGCCTTTAGCGATACGGCTGGTTTGTAGGTGGCTCAGCTGTCTCGTTTCCTGCTATTCTGGTTCCTATTTAATTCACCTGGACCTTTACTGGTTGCCTGCTGTCGTTGTATTCAGTACTGGTTCTGATCTGTCTGGACTTCGCTTGTGACCTGTCTCCTCCTGGAGAAGTCTTGCTAGTTCATGTTTGCTCATTATTTCCTTGAAAATGTTTCTCAGTATATGATGAGTTTAGTCCAGCTTGCTTATATGTGATTTTCTTGCTTGCTGGAAGTTCTTGGGTGCAGAGTTGCGCCCCTCACATCGTGAGTCGGTGTGGGGGTTCTTGTAATCTCTGCGTGGATTATTTTTGATAGCATTTTAATACTGACCGCACAGATTCCTTGCTATCTTCTGACTATTTAGAGTTAGCAGGCCTCATTTGCTAAATCTGTTTTCATTTCTACGTTTGTGGTTTCCCCTTAACTCACCGTTATTATTTGTGGGGGGCTGTCTAAACTTTGGGGTATTTTCTCTGAGGCAAGTGAGGCTTTGTTTTCTCTCTAGGGGTAGCTAGTTTCTCAGGCTGTGAAGAGGCATCTAGGATTTTAGGAAACGCTCCACGGCTGCCTATAGTGTGTGTTGATAGGATCAGGGTTGCGGTCAGTACAGCTCCCACATCCCCAGAGCTTGTCCTTTTACTTAGCAGGTCAGTTTTAGTGATCCTTGCCATCAGGATCATAACAGTACAGCAGGCCATTAAAGTGTTAATGCATCGCAGAAGAGGGATAAGAGAAATCCTGAGTTCATTTTTTTTTCTCTGCAGTGTGTTTTGCTTCTCTCCTCCCCTTAATCTCTGCGTGGTTCAGAATTCAGCTGCAGATATGGACATTCAGAATCTGTCCTCTAGTGTGGATCATCTCTCTGCAAGGGTACAAAGCATTCAGGACTATGTAATTCACAGTCCTATGTCCGAGCCTAAAATACCGATTCCTGAGTTATTCTCTGGAGATCGATCTAGGTTTTTGAACTTTAAAAATAATTGCAAGTTATTTCTTTCTCTGAGACCTCGTTCCTCTGGTGACCCTGTTCAGCAAGTTAAAATTATTATTTCTTTGTTACGTGGTGACCCTCAAGACTGGGCATTCTCTCTGGCGCCAGGAGATCCTGCATTGCTAAATGTGGATGCGTTTTTTCTGGCGCTCGGATTGCTCTATGAGGAACCAAATCTGGTAGACCAAGCAGAAAAGGTTTTGCTGTCTCTTTCTCAGGGTCAGGATGAAGCAGAGGTTTACTGTCAGAAGTTTAGAAAATGGTCTGTGCTCACTCAGTGGAATGAGTGTGCCCTGGCAGCGATTTTCAGAAAGGGTCTTAAGGATGTTATGGTGGGGTTCCCCACGCCTGCGGGTCTGAATGAGTCAATGTCTTTGGCCATTCAGGTTGATCGGCGTTTGCGGGAGCGCAAACCTGTGCACCATCTGGCGGTATTTTCTGAACAAAAGCCTGAGTCTATGCAATGTGACAGGATTCTGACCAGAATTGAACGGCAAAATCACAGACGTCAGAATGGGTTGTGCTTTTACTGTGGTGATTCTGCTCATGTTATCTCAGCATGCTCTAAGGGCACAAAAAACTTCGCTAAGTCTGTCACCATTGGTACTGTACAGCCTAAATTCATTTTGTCTGTTACTTTGATTTGCTCTCTGTCATCCTACTCAGTTATGGCTTTTGTGGATTCAGGTGCTGCCCTGAATTTGATGGATTTGTCTTTTGCCAGGCGCTGTGGTTTTATCTTGGAGCCTTTGCAATTCCCTATTCCACTAAAGGGAATTGATGCTACTCCATTGGCCAAGAATAAACCTCAGTACTGGACTCAAGTGACCATATGCATGACTCCTGCACATCAGGAGGTGATTCGCTTTCTTGTGTTGCATAATTTGCATGACGTTGTCGTGTTGGGTCTGCCATGGCTGCAGGCTCATAATCCAGTCCTGGATTGGAAAGCAATGTCTGTGTCAAGTTGGGGTTGCCAGGGGATTCATGGCGATGCTCCTTTGGTGTCAATTGCTTCTTCTACTCCTTCTGAAGTCCCTGAATTTTTGTCGGACTACCAGGATGTATTTGATGAGCCCAAATCTAGTGCCCTACCTCCTCATAGGGATTGTGATTGCGCTATAAATTTGATTCCTGGTAGTAAGTTCCCTAAGGGACGACTTTTTAATTTATCTGTACCAGAACATGCCGCTATGCGGAGTTATATAAAGGAGTCTTTGGAGAAGGGGCATATTCGCCCGTCCTCGTCCCCTTTGGGTGCGGGGTTCTTTTTTGTGGCCAAAAAGGATGGTTCTCTGAGACCCTGTATAGATTATCGCCTTCTAAATAACATCACGGTCAAATTTCAGTATCCTTTGCCACTGTTGTCTGATTTGTTTGCTCGGATTAGGGGTGCCAGTTGGTTCACCAAGATAGATCTTCGTGGAGCGTATAATCTTGTGCGTATAAAGCAGGGCAATGAATGGAAAACAGCATTTAATACGCCCGAAGGCCATTTTGAGTACTTGGTGATGCCTTTTGGGCTTTCTAATGCCCCTTCTGTGTTCCAGTCCTTCATGCATGACATCTTCCGAGAGTATCTGGATAGATTTATGATTGTGTACCTGGATGATATTTTGGTCTTTTCTGATGACTGGGAATCTCATGTGAAGCAGGTCAGGATGGTATTTCAGGTCCTGCGAGCCAATGCCTTGTTTGTGAAGGGCTCTAAATGTCTCTTTGGAGTCCAGAAGGTTTCCTTTTTGGGCTTTATTTTTTCTCCTTCTACTATTGAGATGGATCCAGTCAAGGTCCAGGCTATTCATGACTGGACTCAACCTACATCGGTGAAGAGTCTTCAGAAGTTCTTGGGTTTTGCTAATTTTTACCGTCGATTCATCACTAATTTTTCCAGTGTGGTTAAGCCTTTGACGGATTTGACCAAGAAGGGTTCTGATGTGATTTGGTCTCCTGCGGCCGTGGAGGCCTTTCAGAGCTGAAACGTCGGTTTTCTTCGGCTCCTGTTTTGCGTCAGCCGGATATCTCTCTTCCCTTCCAGGTCGAGGTTGATGCTTCTGAGATTGGAGCAGGGGCTGTCTTGTCGCAGAGAAGCTCTGATGGCTCTGTGATGAGACCATGTGCTTTCTTTTCAAGAAAGTTTTCGCCTGCCGAGCGGAATTATGATGTTGGTAATTGGGAGTTGTTGGCAATGAAGTGGGCATTTGAGGAGTGGCGACATTGGCTTGAGGGAGCCAAACATCGTGTGGTGGTCTTGACGGATCACAAGAATTTGACTTATCTCGAGTCTGCCAAGCGGCTAAATCCTAGACAGGCTCGTTGGTCGCTGTTTTTCTCCCGTTTCAATTTCGTGGTTTCATACCTTCCGGGTTCGAAGAACGTGAAGGCTGATGCCCTTTCTAGGAGTTTTGTGCCTGACTCTCCGGGAGTTTCGGAACCGGCTGGTATCCTCAGAGAGGGGGTGATTTTGTCTGCCATCTCCCCTGATTTGCGACGGGTGCTGCAGGAATTTCAGGCCAATAGATCTGACCGTTGTCCACCGGAGAGACTGTTTGTCCCGGATAGATGGACCAGTAGAGTCATTTCCGAGGTTCATTCTTCGGTGTTGGCGGGTCATCCTGGGATTTTTGGTACCAGGGATTTGGTGGCTAGGTCCTTTTGGTGGCCTTCTTTGTCGCGGGATGTGCGTTCCTTTGTGCAGTCCTGTGGGATTTGTGCTCGGGCCAAGCCTTGCTGTTCTCGTGTCAGTGGATTGCTTTTGCCCTTGCCTGTCCCGAAGAGGCCCTGGACGCATATTTCCATGGATTTTATTTCGGATCTTCCAGTCTCTCAGAGAATGTCTGTCTTCTGGGTAGTTTGTGATTGTTTTTCTAAAATGGTCCATTTGGTGCCCTTGCCTAAGCTGCCTTCCTCCTCCGATTTGGTTCCACTGTTTTTTCAGAATGTGGTTCGTTTGCATGGTATTCCGGAGAACATTGTGTCTGACAGAGGATCCCAGTTTGTGTCCAGATTTTGGCGGTCCTTTTGTGCTAAGATGGGCATTGAATTATCTTTTTCGTCGGCCTTCCATCCTCAGACGAATGGCCAAACCGAACGAACTAATCATACCTTGGAAACTTATCTGAGATGTTTTGTTTCTGCTGATCAGGATGATTGGGTGACTTTTTTGCCTTTGGCTGAGTTCGCCCTCAATAATCGGGCTAGTCCTGCTACTTTGGTTTCGCCTTTTTTTTGCAATTTTGGTTTTCATCCTCCTTTTTCCTCAGGTCAGGTTGAGCCTTCTGACTGTCCTGGGGTGGATTCTGTGGTAGATAGGTTGCAGCAGATTTGGAACCACGTGGTGGACAATTTGACGCTGTCACAAGAGAAGGCTCAGCGCTTTGCCAACCGCCGTCGCTGTGTGGGTCCCCGACTTCGTGTGGGGGATTTGGTATGGTTGTCTTCTCCTTATGTTCCTATGAAGGTTTCCTCTCCTAAGTTCAAGCCTCGGTTCATCGGTCCTTATAAGATTCTCGAAATCCTCAACCCTGTGTCATTTCGTTTGGACCTCCCAGCATCGTTTGCCATTCATAATGTGTTCCATAGGTCTTTGTTGCGAATGTATGTGGTGCCAGTGGTTCCTTCTGTTGATCCTCCTGCTCCAGTCTTGGTCGAGGGAGAATTGGAGTATGTGGTGGAGAAGATCTTGGATTCTCGTGTTTCAAGACGGAAGCTTCAGTACTTAGTCAAATGGAAGGGCTATGGTCAGGAGGATAATTCCTGGGTTGTCGCTTCTGATGTCCATGCGGCCGATTTGGTTCGTGCCTTTCATTTGGCTCGTCCTGATCGGCCTGGGGGCTCTGGTGAGGGTTCGGTGACCCCTCCTCAAGGGGGGGTACTGTTGTGAATTCCGTTCTCAGGCTCCCTCCTGTGGTCATGAGTGGTACTGTGTGAGTTCTGTTCTTGGGCTCCGTCTTGTGGCCTTTAGCGATACGGCTGGTTTGTAGGTGGCTCAGCTGTCTCGTTTCTGCTATTCTGGTTCCTATTTAATTCACCTGGACCTTTACTGGTTGCCTGCTGTCGTTGTATTCAGTACTGGTTCTGATCTCTCTGGACTTCGCTTGTGACCTGTCTCCTCCTGGAGAAGCTAAGTCTTGCTAGTTCATGTTTGCTCATTATTTCCTTGAAAATGTTTCTCAGTATATGATGAGTTTAGTCCAGCTTGCTTATATGTGATTTTCTTGCTTGCTGGAAGTTCTGGGGTGCAGAGTTGCGCCCCTCACATCGTGAGTCGGTGTGGGGGTTCTTGTAATCTCTGCGTGGATTATTTTTGATAGCATTTTAATACTGACCGCACAGATTCCTTGCTATCTTCTGACTATTTAGAGTTAGCAGGCCTCATTTGCTAAATCTGTTTTCATTTCTACGTTTGTGGTTTCCCCTTAACTCACCGTTATTATTTGTGGGGGGCTGTCTAAACTTTGGGGTATTTTCTCTGAGGCAAGTGAGGCTTTGTTTTCTCTCTAAATCAGTAAAAATATCCGGCACTCAAGAGTTGATGCAAATTGGTTTTATTCAAATGCAATCCCAGACTTTATGTAACGTTTCGGTCCGTAACTTAGACCTTCTTCAGACTACAATTGAAAAAGTAAACAAACGATAAGAAACAATACATATATAGATGCCTATCTATGTACAAAATCAAAACTAATTGTCAATTCAACATATGACACTCGAAGAGACCATCACAATATAGTCAGAATCAACAGCCATATCAGTAAACGGTCTGTGGAGATTACATCCTAAATATAATGTGTGTCCGTAAGGAGATTCATAAAGTCCATAACATAGGTATTAAAAAACAATGTATACACCTTTACATCTAGGGAAAGAAAGGAATATGCAATAATACAGACATGTGTATACTGACACAAAGTAACGGAAATCCTGTGTATAGATACTCATACAAAAGACAAAAAAAATAAAAAAATAGGTTGCACAATCTCCCTGTGTATATTTGCTCAAAATTGAAAAAATATCTGGCTCAAGGTTCCTTAATAAAAAGGAAAAAAAATAGGAACAATATGAAAAAAGGACTGTATAGTATCGGATGCATAGCCACAGACATATCAGTAATTCATTATATATGAACTAAACATTCAAAAAAGGTCTCGATGCAGCAAGGCCAAGTCACTATAGAATTAAGTGGCCATCATAAGTGGGTTCATGGAGGTATACAAAAAATGGGAACTAACCAAAATTAATAATAAAAAATAATTAGAAAAAATGTAACCTCTAAGAGGTGATAACTGACTAGGGACTAACTGTGATAGGGTCCCTGTAAAGGTAAGACAGTAAACAAAGCAGTGAAATTTACCGGATTGCTGTGGTATACCGATATCCAGAATGGGCAGCGCGTGGAAAAGGGTGTACTCCTGTGTAGAGAAGGCGCCGGTGATAGATGCGTTGTGGCAGCCTTAAATGCATAGTCCTAATGAAAAGGTGTCCGTACAAACAGTGAGAAGCGCGTAACCGGAACCGGAAGTGACGTGGCGCACCTCAGCGTTCTGTGCAGGTAAGTGCGCATGTCCAAAAACTAAGTGACATAGTGTGAAGCGCCTCGGTTAGTACCAATTTTAGTAGTTCAATCAAAAAATCAGTCACCTGTGAGGTCATGTTGGTTTGTTGTAATAAGAGTCTAGTTGCTCGTATGCCTTTCTCGTGTTCAATTGATGTGTATAAATTATTCACATATAAGGTGACTAAAATGGTTTCCTTCGTGACCCTGCCAATGTCTCTTATTGTTTTCAGGAAGGCCCCTGTGTCCAAAATAAAAGATGGAGCGTTCTTTACTAAAGGTGTCAGCACCTTCTCCAACATGACCTCACAGGTGACTGATTTTTTGATTGAACTACTAAAATTGGTACTAACCGAGAATTTCTTTTTATTTGAGGACATGTTTTATCTACAAGTACAAGGTACTGCCATGGGGTCCAATGTGGCCCCACCTTATGCCAATGCCTACATGTCCCATTTTGAAACTCAATTTGTTTACACTAATCCACTGTATCAGTCTCATTGTCGTGTATGGCTTAGGTACATCGACGACGTGTTCTGCCTTTGGGAAGGGTCACCAGCGACACTAAAAGATTTCTTTAGTCAGATAAACACTATATGGCCAGAGTTGACATTTACTATCACTCAGGACTACTGTCAAGTCAACTTTTTGGATACTCTTATTATTAAGGGGACTGATGGGATTCTTACCTCTGATCTATACACAAAAAGTACGGATAGGAACAGTTTATTACTTTACCATAGCTGTCATCCTATGGCAACTAAGAAATCAATCCCCATCTCGCAGTTCCAGAGAGTAAGAAGGATAGTCAGTGACAATGACACATGTTCAACCCAGCTGGATGAGATGGAGACAAAATTCAAACAAAGAGGCTATCCCAGTAAACTGTTACGTGATTGTCGTCTCAGGCCCAGTTCAGTAGGGGACAATAAAATTTCACATAGAATACCGTTCGTACATACTTTTCACCCTTTTGCCTACAAATTACATCGGAAGATTCGTAAACATTGGCCATTGTTGCAGGCTAGTTACCCAGACACACAGGAGTTTAAAGCACCTTTTTTTCCCTGTTTTAGGAAACCTAGTAACCTGCGGAATAAATTAGTGAGAGCCGATATGGGGTCTATTCAGAAAGTACCTAGACAAGCCTTTTTACAAACTCAAAGGAAGGGCACATTTCCCTGCCTACAGTGTGCACAATGTGCCAATGTACTTCAGGGCCATAAAATTTCTCATCCACTCACGGGAGTGGACGTTCCCATACAAGGTTTTTTTACATGTGATTCTCAGTTTGTCGTGTATGCAATTAAGTGCCCTTGTGGTAAAGTATATGTAGGCGAGACCACACAAAAGGTGAAAGATCGTATTTCCCACCACAAATCTGACATACGGTGTGGGAGGGATCATCTACCCGTCCCACACCATTTCCGTACTGCAGGTCACACCATAGCACAACTTAGGTTCCTAGTACTGGAACAGGTTCTTTCTAATAGACGAGGGGGTAACCGAGTCAAACGACTCAAATTAAGGGAGGCTTTTTGGATACACCACTTACAAAGCATGGAACCAAAAGGTTTGAACAGAGAATACGATATTATGAGTTTGTAGAAATCTTTCTTGTGTATGTATCAATATATGCATATTAATTATATTCCCTCTCTTGCAGTTCGCCCAGTCACATAACTGATTATTCCATTCAAGTGGTATGGAGTCTTTTTTCTAGTTCATTTTTATATTTTGTTCTTCTTTATATATATTTTTTTTTATTTATTTCCCAATTTTTATATTATTTTGTACTTATTTACCCACAACTTTATTTTTTCATTCATTAACTCTTATTCTTATTCTTTATTTTATTTTTATTTTTTTATTGTATTTTTCTATTTTTTAATTAATTTTTTTATTATCCTTTATTTATTTTTTATTTATATATTTTTTCATATTTTTATTTTTTCATTTTTTGTTCCTGTTACTTAAGTTATTTCTATTCTTCATTTTATCACTTTTCATAATATTTTCCTCTTATTTCTTGTATCTATACATGTTCCTCTTTCCATTAATCTATAATCTCTTTTCCTCCTACAGTTGCTGTCACCGGTCTGCACTTATAGCTCCTTGACATGCGCACTAGATCTTCCTATATTGTGCGCTCCAACAGTGCGTTCCATCCTGGGCACCGCCCACCTGCACGAGACCTGCGCACTCAGCTACACGTCCTCACCGCAGGACGTCATCCTAGGCGCTTCACACTATGTCACTTAGTTTTTAGACATGCGCACTTACCTGCACAGAACGCTGAGGTGCGCCACGTCACTTCCGGTTCCGGTTACGCGCTTCTCATTGTTTGTACGGACACCTTTTCATTAGGACTATGCATTTAAGGCTGCCACAACGCATCTATCACCGGCGCCTTCTCTACACAGGAGTACATCCTTTTCCACGCGCTGCCCATTCTGGATATCGGTATACCACAGCAATCCGGTAAATTTCACTGCTTTGTTTACTGTCTTACCTTTACAGGGACCCTATCACAGTTAGTCCCTAGTCAGTTATCACCTCTTAGAGGTTACATTTTTTCTAATTATTTTTTATTATTAATTTTGGTTAGTTCCCATTTTTTGTATACCTCCATGAACCCACTTATGATGGCCACTTAATTCTATAGTGACTTGGCCTTGCTGCATCGAGACCTTTTTCTAATGTTTAGTTCATATATAATGAATTACTGATATGTCTGTGGCTATGCATCCAATACTATACAGTCCTTTTTTCAGATTGTTCCTATTTTTTTTCCTTTTTATTAAGGAACCTTGAGCCAGATATTTTTTCAATTTTGAGCAAATATACACAGGGAGATTGTGCAACCTATTTTTTTATTTTTTTTTGTCTTTTGTATGAGTATCTATACACAGGATTTCTGTTACTTGGTGTCAGTATACACATGTCTGTATTATTGCATATCCCTTTCTTTCCCTAGATGTACAAGTGTATACATTGTTTTTTAATACCTATGTTATGGACTTTATGAATCTCCTTACGGACACACATTATATTTAGGATGTAATCTCCACAGACCGTTTACTGATATGGCTGTTGATTCTGACTATATTGTGATGGTCTCTTCGAGTGTCATATGTTGAATTGACAATTAGTTTTGATTTTGTACATAGATAGGCGTCTATATATGTATTGTTTCTTATCGTTTGTTTACTTTTTCAATTGTAGTCTGAAGAAGGTCTAAGTTACGGACCGAAACGTTACATAAAGTCTGGGATTGCATTTGAATAAAACCTATTTGCATCAACTCTTGAGTGCCGGATATTTTTACTGATTTATATAAGGGAGTGGTACCCCTTTCCGTGCACCTATTTTTTACAGAGTGACGTGTATTTACTTTTTTATATGATTATACCATTACACGAGCACCTGTAAGCCTGATTTTTCTTACAAAGTATGTCTGCCATAGGTTTTTCATATAATGATACTGAAGTGGCGAATATAGTTTCTCAAGTTTCCACATCAAGTGACTTTTTACAGGTTTCGAGTAACGAGTTCAAGTCACGCTATTTGGAGAGGGAATCTCGACATTTGACTGGTCTTGAACTACATAGTGCAACTATAGCGGAGTACATCAAGACCCAACGGATTCCGAGAGGATTAAGGGTATCATTACGCCCCACTTTATTTCAAGATAATACCGATTATTGTTTACGTTTTGAACAGATTCTCAACAAGTGCTCCTTGGATTTGATGACTTTGACTCTGGATTATCTGCACAAGGAGGTTAAAACCAGCCAGGATAAACTACAATCCATTGAAACTCAACTAAAGGATACATCATCTAAGGAGGAATTTAATTCTATTAAATCTCGTTTAAAGGATAATTTGGAATCTTACCGATTGGAGACTGAAAAGAGGAAGCGGCAGAAATTTATTCGTGATACACAGGACTACCTACAGAATAGAGTCTATAGATGGCGGGGCTCCACCACCTCCTACAGATACAACTACAGAGGACCAAGATTCGAGGGCTCGTCAGCATCCAGTTCGGACAACGAAAGAACAGATACCTACAGAGTTCCTTTTTTAGGCACAGGCAGGAGGAACAACCAAAGAAAAGGACGAGGAGGGGTGGCCAATGCCACAGAAATCAACCGCCATACGATGAACACGAGATCGCAGGTAGTTCTACCAATCTAGTAGTCAATATTTCCTCTAAGACTCTTAATCATACACAATTACGTCTATTGCAAAAAGGCTTATCCTTTTGCCCCACTTATAAATTTAATACATTTCAACTTGATCTTGACCTACAGAGGTTTTATAGAAGTCTAAGATTGAAAACGTTTTTTCATAATCAGGTTCCTACGAATATAATAGAACGAGACTCGACCAGGATCATACCTATTAACCTGTCCAGTCTAGGCCTAAGACTCCCTAGTCATTTCAATCCACCCCAGAATAGTCCACCGGTAGAAACATTTATTGCATTAATAGGAAGGGAAGTAGAGAGATTCTCAAAACAAGTTACCAAAGGTGAACTAGTGTTTCAGGAAAATTTGGACCATAACGAACGCATGGCACTCCAATCTCTCATGTCCGATAAGGACATAATTATAAAACCGGCAGACAAAGGAGGTGCCACGGTCGTTATGGACCGCACCATGTATAGGGATGAAATCCTTACACAATTGAATAATAGAACGGTTTACTTACCATTACCACATAATCCCAGCATGTCAATAGAAGCTAAGATTAGAGACATCTTGGAGGAAGCTTTTCAGTCTGATATTATTGACAAAAAAAACCAAGAATTTCTAACTAAAACTGATCCTATGATACCTGTGTTTTATACGCTTCCCAAGATACACAAGAGGTTGGACAGACCCCCAGGTAGACCCATAGTGGCGTCCACAAATTCCATTCTATCACCACTCTCCATATTATTGGAGAAGGTGCTGACACCTTTAGTAAAGAACGCTCCATCTTTTATTTTGGACACAGGGGCCTTCCTGAAAACAATAAGAGACATTGGCAGGGTCACGAAGGAAACCATTTTAGTTACCTTATATGTGAATAATTTATACACATCAATTGAACGCGAGAAAGGCATACGAGCAACTAGACTCTTATTACAACAAACCAACATGACCTCACAGGTGACTGATTTTTTGATTGAACTACTAAAATTGGTACTAACCGAGAATTTATTTTTATTTGAGGACATGTTTTATCTACAAGTACAAGGTACTGCCATGGGGTCCAATGTGGCCCCACCTTATGCCAATGCCTACATGTCCCATTTTGAAACTCAATTTGTTTACACTAATCCACTGTATCAGTCTCATTGTCGTGTATGGCTTAGGTACATCGACGACGTGTTCTGCCTTTGGGAAGGGTCACCAGCGACACTAAAAGATTTCTTTAGTCAGATAAACACTATATGGCCAGAGTTGACGTTTACTATCACTCAGGACTACTGTCAAGTCAACTTTTTGGATACTCTTATTATTAAGGGGACTGATGGGATTCTTACCTCTGATCTATACACAAAAAGTACGGATAGGAACAGTTTATTACTTTACCATAGCTGTCATCCTACGGCAACTAAGAAATCAATCCCCATCTCGCAGTTCCAGAGAGTAAGAAGGATAGTCAGTGACAATGACACATGTTCAACCCGGCTGGATGAGATGGAGACAAAATTCAAACAAAGAGGCTATCCCAGTAAACTGTTACGTGATTGTCGTCTCAGGCCCAGTTCAGTAGGGGACAATAAAATTTCACATAGAATACCGTTCGTACATACTTTTCACCCTTTTGCCTACAAATTACATCGGAAGATTCGTAAACATTGGCCATTGTTGCAGGCTAGTTACCCAGACATACAGGAGTTTAAAGCACCTTTTTTTCCCTGTTTTAGGAAACCTAGTAACCTGCGGAATAAATTAGTGAGAGCCGATATGGGGTCTATTCAGAAAGTACCTAGACAAGCCTTTTTACAAACTCAAAGGAAGGGCACATTTCCCTGCCTACAGTGTGCACAATGTGCCAATGTACTTAAGGGCCATAAAATTTCTCATCCACTCACGGGAGTGGACGTTCCCATACAAGGTTTTTTTACATGTGATTCTCAGTTTGTCGTGCATGCAATTAAGTGCCCTTGTGGTAAAGTATATGTAGGCGAGACCACACAAAAGGTGAAAGATCGTATTTCCCACCACAAATCTGACATACGGTGTGGGAGGGATCATCTACCCGTCCCACACCATTTCCGTACTGCAGGTCACACCATAGCACAACTTAGGTTCCTAGTACTGGAACAGGTTCTTTCTAATAGACGAGGGGGTAACCGAGTCAAACGACTCAAATTAAGGGAGGCTTTTTGGATACACCACTTACAAAGCATGGAACCAAAAGGTTTGAACAGAGAATACGATATTATGAGTTTGTAGAAATCTTTCTTGTGTATGTATCAATATATGCATATTAATTATATTCCCTCTCTTGCAGTTCGCCCAGTCACATAACTGATTATTCCATTCAAGTGGTATGGAGTCTTTTTTCTAGTTCATTTTTATATTTTGTTCTTCTTTATATATTTTTTTTTATTTATTTCCCAATTTTTATATTATTTTGTACTTATTTACCCACAACTTTATTTTTTCATTCATTAACTCTTATTCTTATTCTTTATTTTATTTTTATTTTTTTATTTTATATTTCTATTTTTTAATTAATTTTTTTATTATCCTTTATTTATTTTTTATTTATATATTTTTTCATATTTTTATTTTTTCATTTTTTGTTCCTGTTACTTAAGTTATTTCTATTCTTCATTTTATCACTTTTCATAATATTTTCCTCTTATTTCTTGTATCTATACATGTTCCTCTTTCCATTAATCTATAATCTCTTTTCCTCCTACAGTTGCTGTCACCGGTCTGCACTTATAGCTCCTTGACATGCGCACTAGATCTTCCTATATTGTGCGCTCCAACAGTGCGTTCCATCCTGGGCACCGCCCACCTGCACGAGACCTGCGCACTCAGCTACACGTCCTCACCGCAGGACGTCATCCTAGGCACTTCACACTATGTCACTTAGTTTTTGGACATGCGCACTTACCTGCACAGAACGCTGAGGTGCGCCACGTCACTTCCGGTTCCGGTTACGCGCTTCTCACTGTTTGTACGGACACCTTTTCATTAGGACTATGCATTTAAGGCTGCCACAACGCATCTATCACCGGCGCCTTCTCTACACAGGAGTACATCCTTTTCCACGCGCTGCCCATTCTGGATATCGGTATACCACAGCAATCCGGTAAATTTCACTGCTTTGTTTACTGTCTTACCTTTACAGGGACCCTATCACAGTTAGTCCCTAGTCAGTTATCACCTCTTAGAGGTTACATTTTTTCTAATTATTTTTTATTATTAATTTTGGTTAGTTCCCATTTTTTGTATACCTCCATGAACCCACTTATGATGGCCACTTAATTCTATAGTGACTTGGCCTTGCTGCATCGAGACCTTTTTCTAATGTTTAGTTCATATATAATGAATTACTGATATGTCTGTGGCTATGCATCCGATACTATACAGTCCTTTTTTCATATTGTTCCTATTTTTTTTCCTTTTTATTAAGGAACCTTGAGCCAGATATTTTTTCAATTTTGAGCAAATATACACAGGGAGATTGTGCAACCTATTTTTTTATTTTTTTTGTCTTTTGTATGAGTATCTATACACAGGATTTCCGTTACTTTGTGTCAGTATACACATGTCTGTATTATTGCATATCCCTTTCTTTCCCTAGATGTACAAGTGTATACATTGTTTTTTAATA
This sequence comes from Ranitomeya variabilis, assembly GCF_051348905.1. Lineage (NCBI taxonomy): Eukaryota > Metazoa > Chordata > Amphibia > Anura > Dendrobatidae > Ranitomeya > Ranitomeya variabilis. Next base: position 411,030,975 of record NC_135234.1, on the reverse strand, counting down.
CCTATGTTATGGACTTTATGAATCTCCTTACGGACACACATTATATTTAGGATGTAATCTCCACAGACCGTTTACTGATATGGCTGTTGATTCTGACTATATTGTGATGGTCTCTTCGAGTGTCATATGTTGAATTGACAATTAGTTTTGATTTTGTACATAGATAGGCGTCTATATATGTATTGTTTCTTATCGTTTGTTTACTTTTTCAATTGTAGTCTGAAGAAGGTCTAAGTTACGGACCGAAACGTTACATAAAGTCTGGGATTGCATTTGAATAAAACCTATTTGCATCAACTCTTGAGTGCCGGATATTTTTACTGATTTATATAAGGGAGTGGTACCCCTTTCCGTGCACCTATTTTTTACAGAGTGACGTGTATTTACTTTTTTATTGTTTTCTCTCTAGGGGTAGCTAGCTTCTCAGGCTGTGAAGAGGCGTCTAGGATTTTAGGAAACGCTCCACGGCTGCCTATAGTGTGTGTTGATAGGATCAGGGTTGCGGTCAGTACAGCTCCCACATCCCCAGAGCTTGTCCTTTTACTTTTACTTAGCAGGTCAGTTTTAGTGATCCTTGCCATCAGGATCATAACAGGGAACTGTCAATGTGTGATAGGTGAGAAGTGGAGATTTTCCAAGAGAGAGCGGTGGGACTGTGGACAGTGTGAGGGGTGGAGCGTGGAGACGGGGCTGGGGTGGAGCCTGGGCGGAGTCTCAAGGGGGCCCCAGAAATTTTGCCAGTATGGGGCCCCAAAATTTCTAGTGGCAGCCCTGGGAGACGGAGACAGGATTTCAGGCTCTATCTATTCTGTAGTCTCTCTGGATATTTTCTTCAGAGCTGCCCAACTCATCCTCAAGCTATCAGACCATCAGGAGAACATCTGAGTCTGGGTGACTGCCGAGGAGGTCACCCAGACTCCCAGGTACCTTTCTCTTCCTCTGATAAAGTACTGATAAATACTATGATTTCCTTCAATAACCAGTTGTTATCAACATTGGCGCTCATTGACTGTCAGTCTGCTGCTAACTTTATTGATTCGGGACTGGTTCTGAAATTAGGGTTATGGACAGTTAGTGTGGAAAGCCCCATTCAAGTCATCGCCCTTGATAAGACACTGTTAGCTCACATTTTGGTCATGAAAGCAACAGTGGATTTCCCTCTCCAAGTGGGAGCACTCCACTCTGAAGTCATCTCCTGTTTTGTGTTGGATAATTTACTGGCTGGATTGGTATTGGGTTCTTCCATGGTTGCAGATTCACAATCCCGTTATTGATTGGTGTGAGAAGGAGATTGTGTAATGGAGCCCCAAGTGTTACAAAAAATGTCTAAAAAATGTAAAAATATGCTCCGCTAGTCTGGAGGGTTTTCTAGGGTACCTGAAGTACTTCGGATATGTGTTCTCGGAAAAAGAGGCGGAGATATTACCTCCCCATCGTCCTTATGACTGTGCTATTGATCTTATTCCTATCGCCAAGTTGCCAAAAGCTCGCCTTTGCAATTTGTTGAGGCCTGAAATGTCTGCCATGAAAGAATATGTTAACAAAAGTTTACAGAAGGGTCATATCCGTCCTTCCTCTAGAGCTGCTGGATTTTTCTTTGTTAAAAAAAAAAGATGGGGGTCTCTGTCCTTGCCTTGATTTCCGAGAACTAAACAAGATCACGGTTAAAAATATTTTCCCACTTCCACTCATCCCCAACCTATATAATCAGCTTCCGGAGGCCATGGTGTTTTCTAAACTTGATCTTCGAGGGGCTTACAATTTGATACGCATCCGGAAGGGTGATGAGTTTTTTTAACATCTGAGGGTCTTTTTGAAAACCTTGTCAAACCTTTTGGTTTATCTAATGCACCTGCTGTGTTTCCACATTTTATGAATTATATTTTCTTTGACTGCATTGGAAGATTGGTTGTGATTTACCTCAGTGACATTTTAATTTTCTCGCCAGACTTGGAAACTCACCGGGAACATGTCCGTGTTGTGTTACAGAGATTGAGAGAGAACTCTCTGTTTGCTAAATTAGAGATATGTGTTTTTTCTATTCAGGAAATCTTTCTTGGAGTTTGGTTGCCAGGTGCTATCACGGCTTTTGAAAGATCATAAATGTGTTTTATGTCAGTGTAACAAGGTCACCCAAGGTGGTAGTCCCAGCTGAGTGAACTTAGGAAACAGTCAATGAGCACTCCGTGTACCTTGTACAGAGATGGATCCGATGTACACAATCCACAGGCACAGTCTATAGTCCAACAGGGATAAACTTTTTAATAATAGAAAACAATGAAAGAACACACAAGCTTCCTGGTCTTTTCCTGACGCTGTCCACAGCCATACCCACAACAGCCACAGTATCCGTGATTTAGCAAGCTGGAATCTGAATGCTTAAAGTCCCTTCAGCGAGGGGCCCTTCCGGAGTCCTGGGGCCCATGTTGCAGTCCATGAATCCTTAGTCCTTAGTCCGGGAGAGCAGATCCTCTCCTTCCTGGGAGTCTAGCAATGCCCCGGCTGAAAACCACACTCTTGGCCAGGCCAATGTGGTTGGGCTACTGACTGAAGCAGCAGCTTCCTGCGGCCTTTTGCTGCTGCTATCCCAGCCCACATCCTTACCTCCTTCCTTTCCCTAACTCTAATACAATGACACAGCCAAATATACAGGGCAAATACAGCAATAAAGACTTAGAACATGGACGATTTAAAGGGGAACTCCCTACAATGAAAGGATATACACTATGTTCCAAATTATTATGCAAATGACATTTTTCTCTGATTTTCCTAAATGGTCGGTGCAAATGACAGTCAGTCTAATAAAAGTCATCACCCGTTAGAGTATACATCGAACTTTATTGAAGAAACCTCCCAATGATAACAGTATAATCTCCAAAATGAATAAAAACTCAAAATGTACTGTTCCAAATTATTAGGCACAGTAGAATTTCTAAACATTTGATATGGTTTAAAGAACTGAAAATGCTCATTTGTGGAATTTGCAGCATTAGGAGGTCAGCTTCACTAAACAAAAAAAGCTATTTAACTCCAAAACATCCTAATAGCCAAGTTACATGTTAACATAGGAACCCTTCTTTGATATCACCTTCAAAATTCTTGCATCCATTGAACTTGTGAGTTTTTGGAGAGTTTCTGCTTGTATATATTTGCATGAAGTCAGAATAGCCTCCCAGAGCTGCTGTTTTGATGTGAACTGCCTCCCACCTTCATAGATCTTTTGCTTAGTGATACTCCAAAGGTTCCCTATAGGGTTGAGGTCAGGGGAAGATGGAGGCGACACCATGAGCTTATCTCCTTTTATGCCCCTAGCAGCCAATGACTCAAAGGTATTCTTTGCAGCATGAGATGCTGCGTTGTCATGCATGAAGATGATTTTGCTCCTGAAGGCACATTTCTGCTTTTTATACCATGGAAGAAAGGGAAGAAAGTTGTCAGTCAGAAACTCTATATGATTCCAGCCCAAAATCATGACTCCTCCACCTTGCTGACGTCGCAGCCTTGTTGGGACATAGTGGCCATCCACCAACCATCCATCTGGACCATCCAGGGTTGCTCGACACTCATCAGTAAACAAGACTGTTTGAAAATTAGTCGTCATGTATGTCTGGGCCCACTGCAACCATTTTGGCTTGTGAACACTGTTCAGGGGTGGCCGAATAGTAGGTTTATGAACCAAAGCAAGCCTGTGAATGATCCTACACCTTGAGATTCGAGGGACTTCAGAGGCACCAGCAGCTTCAAATATCTGTTTGCTGGTTTGTAATGGCTTTTTAGCAACTGCTCTCTTAATCCGATGAACTTGCCTGGCAGAAACCTTCCTCATTATGCTTTTATCAGCACGAACACGTCTGTGCACAGATTCAGCTACAAATCTCTTAACAGTACGATGATCACGCTTAAGTTTTCAGGAAATATCTCATGTTTTCATCCCTTGACCAAGGCATTGCACTAGTTGATGCTTTTCGGCAGCAGAGAGATCCTTTTTCTTTCCCATGTTACTTAAAAACTGTGGCCTGCTTAATAATGTGGAACATCATTTTTAAGTAGTTTTCCTTTAATTAGAATCACCTGGAAAACTAATTATCACATGTGTTTAAGATTGATTTAAGTGATCCATTGAGCCCTGACACACAATACCATCCACGAGTTTATTTGAAAAACAAAACAATGAAATCTTTATAACACTTAAATCCAATTTGCATAACAATTTGGAACACAATGTATGTGTTTTGTATGTTTTATGTGTTTTGTGTTTTACTAGCAATTGTACCAAGCCACCGGACACAGGAACTACTCTCCCATCCTAATACCGGATGGGAGCAGTAGTCCCATAGGGCGACTTAACACAATTAGGTGGCACTATCGTCACATGGAGACAGATGCACACAGACAGATGGACACAAACAGACTTCGCACACACAGACAGACACACACATACATACATACATACCAGATCAATCAGACGCCCCACATCAATCCCCATGTGACGATACGACTCCACGACGGTGACTTCCGACTATACACTCCGCCCACACACTTCCTCCCGCCTGATATCACTTCCCTCTGCAGCATTTTTGACACCCTAATCCGCAGCAAAACTTCAGATCTTTTTTATATCTGCGATTTTGCTGCGGGTTTTGCGGATACAATGCAAGTCTATGGGTGCAGAAAAGCTGCAGATCCGCACAAAGAATTGACATGCCGCGGAAAAAACAACGCTGCGTTTCCACGCGTTGTTTTCCGCAGCATGTGCACAGCGGATTTGGTTTTCCATAGGTTTACATGGTACTGTAAACCGCATGGAAAACTGCTGCAGATCCGCAGCATCAAAAACGCTGCAGACCCCCGGTAAAATCCGCAACATGTGAACATAGCCTTAGCGTTTCCTACTCCCATACTACCTCTTAATCTTGCCCCTTTTCTGTTGGTGTCCCTCTGTTCTGAGACCCCTTCTCTTCTCAATCTATACCCTTGGCCTGGGACAACTCATAAAGTACTATGGCTTCCAGTACCATCTATATGCTGATGACACTCAGATCTACCTCTCTGGCCCAGATGTCACCTCTCTGCTCTCCAGAATCCCAGAGTGTCTATTAGCCATATCCTCCTTCTTCTCCTCTCGCTTCCTCAAGCTCACTGTGGACAAATCTGAACTAATTATCTTTCATCCATCTCACATACCCTCCCTACCTGGTCTATCTATCAAAATAAATGAAATCACACTTTTCCCTGTCCCGGAAATCCACTGCTTCGGAGTAACCCTCGGCTCTGCCCTGTCCTTCAAACCACACATCCAAACTCTCGCCACCTCCTGTCGCCTCCAGCTCAAAAATATTCTCAGAATCCGTCCTTTCCACAACCCTCACTCTACCAAAATGCTTGTGCATGCCCTAATCATCTCCCGCCTCGACTACTGCAACATCCTCCTCTGTGGCCTACCTTCTAACACTCTCGCACCCCTCCAGTTCGTCTTTAACTCTGCTGTCTGACTAATTAATCTCTCTCCTCCCTACAATCCTGCTTCCCCTCTTTGCAAATCCCTTCACTGGCTCCCAGTTTCCCAGCGTATCCAGTTTAAACTGCTAACACTGACCTACAAAGTAATCCATAACCTTTCTCCTACATATATTTCCGAACTAATCTCTCAATATCTTCCCTCACATAATCTCCGGTCCTCCCAAGACCTCATTCTCTCCACGCTTATTCGCTCCTCACACAATTGCCTCCAAGATTTCTCCCGAATATCACCCATCCTCTGGAATTCTGTGCCCCAACACGTCCGGTTATCCACCACATTTGGATCCTTCAAACTGAACCTGAAAACCCACCTCTTCAAAAAAGCTTACAACCTGTAATGATCACACGACCACCTCAACACAATCGGAACAACTGCACGCCCCGACCTACTGTCTCCTTCCCCATAATCCTGTAGAATGTAGGCCCGCAAGGGCAGGGTTCTCTCCCCTCTGTACCAGTTTGTCATTGTTAGTTTTGTTTACTGTAAGTGATATTTGTATTTTGATGTAACCCCGTCTCATATACAGCACCATGGAATTAATGGTGCTATATAAATAAATAATAATAATAAATAATTATTATTTTCAGCAACAGTGCAGTTGCTGAGATTCTCCTCCACCACCGAGTTGTAATCGAGGTTACCTGGTTAGGGGCCCACTGAGAAGTTTTGCCCCCCCCTGAACCAAACCCTAGCTATGCCTCTGCACATACAGTAAGAACAACGTTAATACAATATATTAAGAACATGTTTATATCAAGTGCTCTGGGCCATAAAGGAAGGAGAGAGGGAGCACTGAGGTCCTCTGCCACCTCCTTACATTAGCACCCATTCTGATCCAACCTGATCTTCAAGAACCGTTCATTGTCTAGGTAGATGCTTTGGAGATCGGAGTGGGGGCAGTCTTATCGCAGGGGCCCAAAACTCTGACTAACCTGCGTCCATCCGCTTTTCTTTCTAAGACATTTTCACCGGCGTAGAGAAATTATGATGTGGGGAATCGGGAGTTACTTGCTGTTAAATTGACCTTTGAGGAATGGAGGCATTTTTAGGATGGGGCATTTCACCCAGTTACGGTGATCACTGATCACAAGAATATAGCTTACATTGATCCGGCTAAGGCTACTTTCATACTAGCGTTAACTGCAAACCGTCTCAAAACGTCTTTTTTGCCGAAAAAACGGATGCGTCAAAAAAGTGAAAAACGGAGACAAACGTATGCCACGCATACAGCATTTCGACGGATCCGTCGCAAATCCGTTAAACGTTTCCGTCGAAAATACTGGATGCGTTGCATACGTTGCATCCGTTTTTACCATTCGTTGCATCCGTTTTTACGACGGATCCGTTTTTAAAATGGGAGGCTCCCAAATTTGATTGGCTACTGGAAAATATGGAAAACTATATAGTTACTGTTTTTACAGCCCATCTTTGAGGGTTTTAGTTTTGTGGCAGCGATGGAAGGTGTTCTTGTGAGGATTGCTAGTTTTGTTACCGACGTTATCTTTGAGACGAATCGCCTGGATATCATAGTGCGGGAGAAGGAGGCGGCAGCGGAAAGACGTAGGATGCTTCTGCAGCAACGGAGACGGAGACGACTGTGGATTCATCCGATTAATGAACTACGGTTGACCCGGGGTGTCCAGTCCACTCTGTACCTGGAGTTGCGGCACAATCCACACAAATTCTATAACTACGTGCGGATGAGGCGGGAAAATTTTGACTTTTTGCTTGCAAAAATGGAGGATGTCATCCGAAGACAGGACACAAGGATGAGGCTTGCCATCACACCGGCGGAGCGGCTGATGGTGACCCTGCGGTAAGCCTCATTTTTTTATGTCATTGGTCATTTTTAATGTTATATTACATGCTGCAGACAATACTGCGCTGACATACTGCGCACTATTTTCTGCAGCATGTAATTTTGGTTTTCTTTGCGGCCATTCCACTGCTTTTTTTTAAATGTCATTGCTGATATTGAATGTTCTATAACAGACTGCAGAAAATACTGCGCTGAAATATTGCGTTGCATTTTCTGCATTTTTTTTTTAATTTGGGTTTGATGACATGCAACTGCTTTTTTTTCTGTCATTGGTCATTTTTAATGTTATATTACATGCTGCAGACAATACTGCGCTGGCATACTGCGCACTATTTTCTGCAGCATGTAATTTTGGTTTTCTTTGCGGCCATTCCACTGCTTTTTTTTAAATGTCATTGCGATATTGAATGTTCTATAACAGACTGCAGAAAATACTGCGCTGAAATATTGCGTTGCATTTTCTGCATTTTTTTTTTAATTTGGGTTTGATGACATGCAACTGCTTTTTTTTCTGTCATTGGTCATTTTTAATGTTATACAGTGGGGCAAAAAAGTATTTAGTCAGTCAGCAATAGTGCAAGTTCCACCACTTAAAAAGATGAGAGGCGTCTGTAATTTACATCATAGGTAGACCTCAACTATGGGAGACAAACTGAGAAAAAAAAATCCAGAAAATCACATTGTCTGTTTTTTTATCATTTTATTTGCATATTATGGTGGAAAATAAGTATTTGGTCAGAAACAAAATTTCATCTCAATACTTTGTAATATATCCTTTGTTGGCAATGACAGAGGTCAAACGTTTTCAGTAAGTCTTCACAAGGTTGCCACACACTGTTGTTGGTATGTTGGCCCATTCCTCCATGCAGATCTCCTCTAGAGCAGTGATGTTTTTGGCTTTTCGCTTGGCAACACGGACTTTCAACTCCCTCCAAAGGTTTTCTATAGGGTTGAGATCTGGAGACTGGCTAGGCCACTCCAGGACCTTGAAATGCTTCTTACGAAGCCACTCCTTCGTTGCCCTGGCGGTGTGCTTTGGATCATTGTCATGTTGAAAGACCCAGCCACGTTTCATCTTCAATGCCCTTGCTGATGGAAGGAGGTTTGCACTCAAAATCTCACGATACATGGCCCCATTCATTCTTTCATGTACCCGGATCAGTCGTCCTGGCCCCTTTGCAGAGAAACAGCCCCAAAGCATGATGTTTCCACCACCATGCTTTACAGTAGGTATGGTGTTTGATGGATGCAACTCAGTATTCTTTTTCCTCCAAACACGACAAGTTGTGTTTCTACCAAACAGTTCCAGTTTGGTTTCATCAGACCATAGGACATTCTCCCAAAACTCCTCTGGATCATCCAAATGCTCTCTAGCAAACTTCAGACGGGCCCGGACATGTACTGGCTTAAGCAGTGGGACACGTCTGGCACTGCAGGATCTGAGTCCATGGTGGCGTAGTGTGTTACTTATGGTAGGCCTTGTTACATTGGTCCCAGCTCTCTGCAGTTCATTCACTAGGTCGCCCCGTGTGGTTCTGGGATTTTTGCTCACCGTTCTTGTGATCATTCTGACCCCACAGGGTGGGATTTTGCGTGGAGCCCCAGATCGAGGGAGATTATCAGTGGTCTTAAATGTCTTCCATTTTCTAATTATTGCTCCCACTGTTGATTTCTTCACTCCAAGCTGGTTGGCTATTGCAGATTCAGTCTTCCCAGCCTGGTGCAGGGCTATAATTTTGTTTCTGGTGTCCTTTGACAGCTCTTTGGTCTTCACCATAGTGGAGTTTGGAGTCAGACTGTTTGAGGGTGTGCACAGGTGTCTTTTTATACTGATAACAAGTTTAAACAGGTGCCATTACTACAGCTAATGAGTGGAGGAAAGAGGAGACTCTTAAAGAAGAAGTTACAGGTCTGTGAGAGCCAGAAATCATGATTGTTTGTTTCTGACCAAATACTTATTTTCCACCATAATATGCAAATAAAATGATAAAAAAACAGACAATGTGATTTTCTGGATTTTTTTTTCTCGGTTTGTCTCCCATAGTTGAGGTCTACCTATGATGTAAATTACAGACGCCTCTCATCTTTTTAAGTGGTGGAACTTGCACTATTGCTGACTGACTAAATACTTTTTTGCCCCACTGTATTACATGCTGCAGACAAAACTGCGCTGGCATACTGCGCACTATTTTCTGCAGCATGTCATTTTGGTTTTCTTTGCGGTCATTCCACTGCTTTTTTTTAAATGTCATTGCTGATATTGAATGTTCTATAACAGACTGCAGAAAATACTGCGCTGAAATATTGCGTTGCATTTTCTGCATTTTTTTTTTAATTTGGGTTTGATGACATGCAACTGCTTTTTTTTCTGTCATTGGTCATTTTAAATGTTATATTACATGCTGCAGACAATACTGCGCTGGCATACTGCGCACTATTTTCTGCAGCATGTCATTTTGGTTTTCTGGGCGGACATTCCACTGCTTTTTTTACACCGGTTTCATGCTTGTTTGATTGTGTGTCCCGTCCTTAAAAAAAAATTAACAGTGAAATTAACAGTGCCATATTGAAACTTGTTGGTCTGTGCAATTTTTTCTAACATATTTTTTTTTTTTTTTTAAAGTTTCCTAGCTACGGGTGAATCTATGACTTCGCTCCATTACCAATTCAGGCTGGGCATTTCCACTATCTCTGGAATAGTGAAGGACACATGTCGGGCTGTTTGGACCACTTTGCAACCAGAGTATATCCCCCAACCATCCATGGAAATATGGTTGCGAAGTGCAGAAGAGTTTCAGCAAATTTGCAATTTCCCTAATTGTGTGGGTGCAGTTGACGGGAAACATAAGGATTGCGAAACCGGTAGGAACAGGATCGGAGTATTATAATTATAAGAAGTATTTCTCCATCGTCCTTATGGCTATTGCAGATGCCAACTGCAGGTTCCTTGCCGTGGACATAGGAGCGTATGGACGGTCCAACGATTCCCAAGTTTTTAAAAACTCACCAATGGGTCGTTGCCTTTATGGAGAGAGCTACGATTTCCCGTCAGCCAGACCACTGCCAGGAACAACTGAACCAGCCATGGAATATGTCTGTGTAGGTGATGAAGCCTTTCAACTGTCGCCGAACCTACTGAAACCGTACAGTAGCCGGAACTTAACCCATACCAAGCGGGTCTTTAATTACCGGCTTACTAGAGCACGAAGAGTCGTGGAGTGTTCTTTTGGCATATTGACGGCGAAGTGGCGAGTTCTGCTGACGGCTATCAAACTGAAAAACACAACTATAGATGAGGTAGTTAAAGCCTGTGTGGTGCTCCACAACTTTGTCCTTTCAAAGGAGCCCGTTTCCTTGGATGACGAAGAGTTGGAGACCACCTTGTGGGACTACCGCAGCAGCTCGGTTCGCTCTACAGGTTCTGTTACAAGGATGAGGGACCAGTTTGCCGATTATTTTGTGTCACCTGTCGGGCGGATCCCATGGCAAGACATGATTGTGTAACCTGTTTCCCATGTGTTTTGTTTATGTAAAAAATGTGTTTCTACCAAACCAAAAAAAAAAAAAAAAAAAGGCCCAAAAGCGTGGTTTTCTTGCTAGTAAAACCATTATGTTATACCTTTCACACGTCTGGTGTTTGTTTTTATTTTACCTTTTTTATTTATATTACCTTAATAAATCCACACACACACAAAGACTAGAATTTAAATCAGAGAAAATTTTATTTTAACTCTTTTTTTTTTTTAAATAATTTTTTTTTTTGCCAAAAAAAATATATTTTTATATTTTATTTTCCAATTTTTTTTTTGAAAAATTTGCACATTTTTGTAACATTTTGTAACATTTTGTAACATTAACATTTTAAATAAATTTTTACAATTCTTCAAAGTGTGGGGTGGAGATACGAGGGGAGGAGGGGCAGGAAGGTTGGACCACGTCGATAGGTGGGGAAACCCTACTTGTTTGGGGTGCAGTGGAAGGGGGGGTAAAACCAGGAGGCTGACCAGAGGGGGGTGGTGTTGGGGTAGGGGGAATACTAACTGGGGAAGGTAAGCTGGGCAAGGAAGAAAACAGTGGGGAATGAATTTGGTTTGGGGGCCGGGATGGGTATGGGGACTGGGTTGGGTATTGGGACTGGGTTGGGTAGTGGGACTGGGTTGGGTAATGGGGCTGGTGTGGGGATTGGGGCTGGGTTTGGTAATGGTGCTGGTGTGGGTATTGGGGCTGGGTTTGGTAATGGTGGGTATGTTGTGGAAATGGGGACTGGGGTTGGGCATGGTGTGAAAATGGGGCCTGGGGTGGGGCCTGGGGTGGAAATGGGGCCCTTGGTGGGGCCTGGGGTGTAAATGGGGCCTGGGGTGGAATTGTAGTGGAGGTGTGGGGAGGTGTGTGGGTAGATTGGGGGTCGTTAATGGCCTGCAGTAGAGCATTATGGCAGGTATTCATTACCCGCATCTGTTGCTCAAAAGAAAGATTCTCCATGCTCCTGAGCATGGATTGAAAAAAAATATTGGCCGGATCGGGACTTACAGCTGAATGCAGCCTATCCAAGCGACTGCTGGTTTCCTGGCTTGTTTCACTGATGCGGGATTACACCATGTTGAAACCAGCAGTCACTTGCTCTCCCAAAATTTTGAAAGAGCCTTGGAAGGATGCATTCAGGTGTAAGAACTCAGGAGCATAGCTCCTTTCCTGACCCCTCTGTCGCTGACGCCACGAACCTAATGGTGGTGTCGAGGTGGCAGGATCAGAGGGGTGGGGTAAAGGGAACGCTAACTGTTCAGCATCAGATGCGAGCAATGAAGCCTGCAATAATGCTCCACTGCTTGGGGCGTATGAAGTGGAGGGGACAGAGGGGTCAGAGGAGGGGACAGAGGGGTCAGAGGAGGGGACAGTGGTGTGGGGCCTACCGACGTGGCCCTCAGTGGCGGACTCAGGAGGGATCGCTCCAGAGGGCGCAGAGGAAGATGCAGGCGCACGGTGGCTGGAGAAGGTGCTGTGAAAGAAAAAACAAAAGAAATTAATACATTGATATGGAAAAGCCCTGACTGAAAGCAAACTAAGTAGACAGGTTAACATGGTTAGTAGTGGGCTGTAGAATACTTACACTCTGCTCAGCATGGTTCGCCTCAGGAAGGAGAGGGCCGGGCCATGTTTATATTTGCTCCTCTTCCTTCCTGCTGAGCCACTCGGGGCCTGCATCTCCAGGTTGAATTCCCTCTTAAAGCGATCCCTCAGTGACCGCCACCGCTTCCTAACCTTTCCACCTGTGAAGACAAGAATCAAAAGAAAAAAAAAAAAAATTGGTAAATGCAATACCTAACAGTCAGCTCAAAACATCACTGGAAAGTGAATACTTACCTAGTTTGCTCAGCTGCTGAGGATGAAGGCTCTCCCACCTTGGAAAGAGGTTGTGACACACTTCGTCCCAGAGCCGACGGGTGACACCGGTATCGGCATGCCTGCGGTCAGCCATGTTCCACAGCGGCTCCCGCTCGCGAACCTCCTCGATGAGACCATCTATGTCGATGTCGTCATCATCGTCATCTCCTGCGGGAGCACGCTGTGAAGCCTGTGCCAAAAAAAAAGAATAAGAAAAACAAACAAATTAGTACACTGAAACACTAAAGTACCAATAGAATCCCCCTCCCAAAAAAAAAAAACTCACTGATGGCCGACCGCGGTGACAAGTCCGCCGACTCTGGGAGTGTCAGGGAGAACCTTCAGCGGCAGCAGCAGGAGCAGCAGCAGCAGCAGCCTGAAATAAAGGAAACAAATTCTCAGTTAGGTAGGCATATATTTTCTGTGTTTAGTTATGTATGAAAATCTGTTTTGTGTATGGTGCAGTGTGATGTGCGAAGCAACTGTTTCACCACTACTTACACTTGGTTCCTCCTCCACTTGCATCTCTCCACCCGTCTCGCCCCCTTCTGAAAAAATTTTTGTGTTAACTTACCAATACACGCTGTTGCTGTGGAGGAGGGCTGTCAGAAGAGGACATTGTTTTGGTAGCAAGGCCGGCGGCTGTGGTCCTGGTGTCTCTGTAAAAGTTAAAATACACTTGCAATCTGCTCTACACATTGAAGTAGCAGATTGGGGTCTTCAAAACTTACTTTGAAAGTTTTGTGGCTGTGGTCCTGGTGGGCTGGTCCTGGGCTGACAGGCGGCGGCTGTGGTCCTGGGCTGACGACAGGCGGCGGCTGTGGTCCTGGTGTCTCTGTAAGTTAAAAGACACTTGCAATCTGCTCTACACATTGAAGCAGCAGATTTGGGGTCTTCAAAACTTACTTTGAAAGTTTTGTGGCTGTGGTCCTGGTGGGCTGGTCCTGGGCTGACGACAGGCGGCGGCTGTGGTCCTGGTGTCTCTTTAAGTTAAAATACACTTGCAATCTGCTCTACACATTGAAGTAGCAGATTGGGGGTGTTCAAAACTTACTTTGAAAGATGTGTGGGTGTGGTCCTGGTGGGCTGGTCAGTGGCTGCGGTCCTGGTGTATCTGTAATATGTATAATTGATTTATAGTTAGACCACCCCCTGAACTAGGTAATGTTTAACGATAAACACCCTGCAAAAATGATGTCAGAAATGTTCATTACAAGTGAACACCAAAACACCCCCAAAAAAGTTGCACGTTATAGCATTCATTTCCATGTCCCAAAAAATAACACTTTGAAATGTTAACCCACCATCCAAAAATATATTTGCCACATTTTATTTTAAAAAATCACCTCCCCCCCTAAAAAAAACCTTTACAGTATAACCTTTATTAAAAAATAAGCCCTCAACCAACTCTGTATTGCATGTGTAACCATTGGTACATACACCAGTTTAAAATTTACCTTTATGAAATGATACTACGGACATTTTTTTAACAAACATTTTATTATTTTCTTTTTTTTTCACTTTTTTTTTTTTTAAATCACAATTAGGAGCTGAAATGCTCTTTATTTTAAATACAAGTACATCAACTGCAAATGGTTTTAACAGTAAAATAAAATCAACACTTTTAAATAGAAAAAAAAACCACACTCACACATTCAAACCACAAGCTGCAGACCGCTAGACTTTTAAAAAATACATCAGATTTAAAAAAAAAAAAAAAAAAAAAAACACATTTAGGGTATGTTTCCACGGTAAGGAAACGCTGCTTGTTTGACGCTGCGCAGAGCTGCAGCGTCAAACAAGCAGCGTCCAGATGTTCCAGCATAGTGGAGGGGATTTGATGAAATCCCGTCTCCACTATGCGTAGAAACCCGCACGCGGCGGCCCTGCGACTACGGACATGCTGCGCGTCTTTTCAGATTGCAGCATGTCCGTACACCTTGCGGGGACGCAGCGTCCCCGCAAGGCATATCACAGGGCCCTATGGGAGAGCGCGATCATCCCGGATGTGAAGAGTTAACACATCCGGCATGATCGCGTCCCAGAAAGGGGGCGGGGCTTAGCGCCGAGCGGCTTCGCCGCTGCGGCGATACCGCCGGCCATCCTGACAGTGGAAACATACCCTTAAACCACATGCTGCACAGACCACTATACAGTCAATACATCAGAAAAAGGCAATTAACCAATTAAAGCATGGACAAATGCACATGCAATCAACAAGACGCACACAAACATGCATGGTATGTGTCCACATTCCGGATCGCATCAGGATTTGGTCAGGATTTTCCATCAGTATTTGTAAGCCAAAACCAGGAGTGTAACAATTAGGCCGGAGACACACTGGTGCGAGATACGGCCGAGTCTCGGTGGTTAAAAGCAAGCTGTGGCACCTGCACTCCGGAGCGGAGCGTGCAGCTGCATAGCAATACATGGAGCCGCACGCTCCGCTCCGGAGTGCAGGTGCCACAGCTTGCTTTTAACCACCGAGACTCGGCCGTATCTCGCACCAGTGTGTCTCCGGCCTTAGAGGGAAAGTTTAATAGGAAAACAGGCACACTTTTGCTTTTATCACCCACTCCTGGTTTTGGCTTACAAATACTGATGGAAAATCCTGACCAAATCCTGATGCAATCCTGAACATGGACACATACCCTCCCACATGAACAGGCATAAGATTGGCAAAGGCATAATAAGGTGCAGGCACATGAAGACATACTTACAAAAGCACACAGCCGTACAAAAAAAAAAAAAAAACACACATGCACGCACATAAGCTTTATGCAAATACACATATGTACAACAAAGGCAGAAAGGTGAACCCAATCAGAAGACGCATACACACACACACACACATTTTTACACACACACGTAAAAAAGGCTGGCAGTCCTCCGGCTGTAGCTGGATGTCTTCACAGTGTCAGGCCTCAGGGTGGATCTGGACTCTAGCATGGCACTGGCTGGTGCAGGACGATGGCAGGCCTCAGGTTCTCTTCAGGTTTTAAGCTCTTGCTGTAGTCAGTAGTACCTCATACACACAGAAATGCACAGGCACACAGATGCACACAAAAATTGCAATACTCACACTGGCTCTATGGTGGCTGGAGTCCTGTGGCTGGCTCCTTCCTGTGGCTGGCTCCTGTGGCAGGCTGGGGTCTTGTGGCAGGCTGGGGTCCTGTTGCTGGCTGGGGTCTTGTGGCTGGCTGGGGTCTTGCTGGCAGTCTTCTCCTCTCTGGGTCTTGCAGGCATATGTGGGGTTGAAGGCCCAGGCCAGGTTTATATAGATTTGGGGGTGTCTGGCCAATTGGCAACAAAATTCTGCTTCTGAGCATGCTCAGTGTAAAAAAACGTATTGCAGCGCTGTATTGCGTCGTACGACGTGTCCCGACGCATCCGTCGCTCATAGGCTTCCATTGCAGCCAACGACGTATGCCGCAGGATGCGTCGCGACACGTTTTTTAGGCGGAGACAAAAAACGTTACAATCAACGTTTTTTTGAGACGACGTGTCGCCAAATTTCGACGCATACGTCGTAAAACGTACGCGACGTATGTCAATCCGTCGCCAATACAAGTCTATGGGGAAAAAACGAATCCAGCAAAAACTTTTGCTGGATGCGTTTTTTCGAAAAAAAGACGTTTTGAGACGTAATGCAGTTAACGCTAGTGTGAAAGTAGCCTAAAAGGTTAACTCCTAGACAGGCCACATGGTCCTTGATTTTCTCTCGGTTTAATTATTCTATTACATTTAGGCCAGGGTCTAATAATGTGAAAGCTGATGCTTTATTTCTTAATTTAGATTCCATTTCTCCTCCAGAACCTCCATCCTCCCGTTATTCCTCAGGGTAATGTAGTGTCTATGGTAACCGCGGAATTGGAAGAGGAGATTCATAAAGTCCAGTCGTTGGCTCCTTCCACTTCCCCGATGGCCAAATTATTTGTGCCTGTGTACCTAAGATTGCAGGTGTTACAGGAATTTCATAATTCCGTTTTAAGTGGTCATACTGGGGTTACTGCCACAAAGAAAGCCGTTTCTAGACTTTTTTGGTGGCTGTACATGCAAATGATATTAAAAGGGGGTGATTTGAACTTTTATATTTTTTTCATATTTTTTTAAAAAAAAATTTTTAACTTTTGCCATGCTTCAATAGCCTCCATGGAAGGCTAGAAGCTGGCACAACTTGATTGGCTCTGCCACATAGAGGCAATGCTCAGATCACCTCTATGTAGTAGAATTACAGCATTGCTATGAGCGTCGACTACAGGGTGGCGCTCACAGCAATCCGGCATCAACAACCATAGAGGTCTCAAGAAGACCTCTGATTGACATGCTGACTCTCCGATGACACCCGATCACGTGATGGGGGTCACCGGTGCACGCATTTCCGGCCGGATGGCCGGAAGTGCTTGTTAAATGCCGTTGTCAGAGTTTGACAGCGCCATTTAACTAGATAATAGGTGCGGGCGGATCGCGCACCTGTTTCGGGCACAAGTCAGCTGTTCAAAACAGTTGACCTGTCTCGGCTTTGATGCGGGCTCACTGCTGGAGCCTACATCAAAGCGAGGGTTCTACCATCGGGTGTACTATTTCGTCCGATGGCAGAACGGGGTTAAAGGGAACCTGTCACCAGAAACAATGCTATTAACCTGCAGATATGGGGTTCATCTGCAAGTTAATAGGAGTTAATCTGTTAATCTGGGGTTAACCTGCTCAGCGCCTGCACTGTGTGGGTTCAGTCACTGCTCTATGTATAGAGAGGGGCGTCTGCAACCGCAACCCCCAGCCCTGACTGACAGTGGCTCAGCATCAGGGCTCGCTCAGACTGGCATATAGCCAGTGTATAACGCAGACGAGTGCTGTCCGATCTTTCATCGGCTAGCAATTACTTTAATATTATGCAATGGAGTAGTGCCAACTAGTGTCTATTTTCTCATGCCGAATCGACATGAAAAAAACATGGCTGAATCCTGCGATTGGCAGCATGTGTCAAGGGTGCATGCAAAACATCAGACTGCACTCTGATGCCTTCCGAGTGCAGTGTGAATACCGCAGACACCGACAATGGAGGAAATGTAGAAATTACTTATCACATCTGATCAGAGGCATAGCTAGGGTTTTGGCTCAGGGGGGGGGGGGCGAAGCTAATGAGTGGGCCCCTAACCAGATAACCTTGATTACAACTGGGTGACGCGCCCTAATAGTGGAGGAGATCCTCAGCAGATGACGGCCCTATTACTGAAGATAATCTCTATATAAAGACCAACATGGATATTACCGCCATATGGTCAGTGGTAGATACCAGTCCTACAGAACATATAATAGATCACAGCACAGTTACAGATAATGACTTACCGCTGACGTTCTTTCTGATGGAATCGTTCATTTTTCCCATCTATTCCATCTGGCCCAGACCGACATGACAACTTCTTCCAGACAAGACTCGTCTGCAGAGATTACAACAAAGACACGTTTCACTTCTCATATTCCAGCCCCACCACCATCTATTCCCAACCTGTACAAACTCCTCATCCTGCTGATATCCCAATACTGAGCCGCTGCTGCCGTATGTGACCCTATTACTGCACCTGCTGTGTGGTTCTTTGTGCCTTCTAAATTCTAAAGCACCCTTCTATAACATAGTAATGCCGGGTGCAAGTGCCCTAGAAAACAGTGCCCATATTTTGCCCCCTAGAAAGTAATAATGTCCTGTGTGTGCCCCTTTGATAGTAACAGTAACCTGAGTTCTCCTATAACAATAAGTGCCCACTTTACATTTAATAAAGTCCCGAGTCTCCCCCTCTACAGCTCCCCTATACACAGCATGATGCTCTCTTATACACATGCCCCCTCACTGTATAATACCATCCACACAGTATACTGACCCCTTAGTAGCCTCCAAACCGTTTGATGGCTCCAACACTGTATGATGGCCCCTTCACTGTAATCCCCACACTGTATGATGGCCCCATAGATAACCTCCATTTAGTATAATGCACCAGATAGTCCTAAATATAATACACTCCCCATAAGCCTTCATATAGTATAATGCACTCCCCATAGGCCTACTATATATTGTATAATGCACCCCCCATATGCAGGCTCTATAGCACAAGGCAGCCCCCATAGGTAAACTATATACTGTATAATGCATCCCCCATGGGCAGACTCTATTGTACAAGGCAGCACCCATAGGCAGACTCTGTAGTATCAGGCAGCACCCCATAGGCAGATCTTGTAAAATAAAGCAGCACCCCCATAGGCAGACCCTGTAGTATAAGACAGCACCCCTATAGGTAGACCCTGTAATGTAAGGCAGCACTCCTATAGGCAGACCCTGTAATGTAAGGCAGCACCCCTATAGGCAGACCCTGTAGTATAAGGCAGAACCCTCATAGGCAGATCCTGTAGTATAAGGCAGCACCCCTATAGGCAGACCCTGTAATATAAGGCAGCACCCGCATAGGCAGATCCTGTAGTATAAGGCAGCACCCCTATAGGCAGACCTTGTAGTATAAGACAGCTCCCCCATAGGCAGATCCTGTAATCTAAGGCAGACCTTGTAGTATAAAGCAGCACCCCCATAGGCAGACCCTGTAATATAAGGCAGCACCCCTATAGGCAGACCCTGTAGTATAAGGTAGTACCCCTATAGGCAGACCCTGTAATCTAAGGCAGACCTTGTAGTATAAAGCAGCACCCCCATAGGCAGACCCTGTAATATAAGGCAGCACCCCTATAGGCAGACCCTGTAGTATAAGGCAGTACCCCTATAGGATAGGCAGACCCTGTAATACAAGGCAGCACCCCCATAGGAAGATCCTGTAGTATAAGACAGCACCCCTATAGGTAGACCCTGCAGTATAAGGCAGCACCCGTAAAAAATAAATAAATACTCACCTCTCTTCCTCCGCAGCTCTGTGCGCCCGCTCATCTCCTGACAGCGGGCGCCGGCTAGTGAGGTCATTATGCCCCCTGTCAGTGTCTGCGTCAGTGACATCAGACGTTGAGAGGGGGATGATGGGAGAAGGATCGTAGCGCTCCTTGTCCCATCAATGCGATCAGCTGTATCGGCTAAATGCTGATTTTCTCCCAGCAGCATTCTGCTAAGTGCAGGCGCCGGGCAGGTTAGTAATACTATTAACCTGTAGATTAACCACACATCTGCAGGTTTATAGCGTTTTTGTCTGGTGACAGGTTCCCTTTAATATTCTCACTACTGCCACTACTTTCTCTGCAATCCAAGGCCGTTCTTCTCGTCTTCTCAGTGACGTTACCACAGTTACGACTGCCCGACTCACTCTATGCTCTATGTGTGAGCCGAAAGTCTCATTTACAATGTAAGTCTATGAATCCTCGTTTTGGCGCTCCATAGGCTTACATTGTAAAAGCCACTTCCAGTTTACACAGGGCGGAGAGTGTGAAGAGCGTAGGTGTCACTGAGAAGAGCACAACGGCGCTGGACACTGGAGAACGCCGCTGTAGGTGAGTATATTAATATAATGACAGTACACACCACAAACATACACATATTTAATGAAAAAAAATTCATGGAGGGGCTCCTTTAACCCCTTCATGACAGAGGTATTTTCGTTTTCTGTGCCCATTCTTCCCAGAGCCATAACTTTTTTATTTTTCAGTCAATATGGCCATGTGAAGGCTTGTTTTTTTGTGGGACAAGTTGTACTTTTGAACAACACCATTGGTTTTAACATATCATGTACTGGAAAATGGGAAAAAATTCCAAGTGCGGTAAAATTGTTCTGCTTTTTTTTTACCATGTTCACTAAATGCTGAAACTGACCTGCCATTATTCTCCAGGTCATTACGAGTTCATAGACACCAAACATATATAGGTTATTTTTTATCTAAGTGGTAAAAAAAATTCCAAAGTTAGTTAAAAATAAAAATTGCGCCATTTTCCGATACCCGTAGCGTTTCCATTTTTCATGATCTCGGTTTGCATGAGGGCTTATTTTTTGCGCATCAAGCTGATGTTTTTAAAGATATCATTTTGGTGCAGATATGATCTTTTGATCGCCTGTTATTGTATTTTATTGCAATGTTGCGGCGACCCACAAAACGTAATTCTGGCGTTTTTTCCTTTTTTCTCTTTTCTACATTTAGCGATCGGGTTAATTTTTTTTATATTGATAGATCGGGCGATTCTGATGGCGGCCATACCAAATATGTGTATATTTGATTTTTTTTTTAATTGTTTTATTTTGAATGGGGCAAAAGGGGGGTGATTTTAACTTTTATATTTTTTTATTTTTTAAATATTTTAAAAACTTTTTTTTACTTTTAACATGATTCTTTAGTCTCTATTGGAGACTAGAAGCTGCTATAACCCGATCGACTCTGCTACATACAGGCGATGATCAGATCGCCTGTATGTAGCATAATTGCTCACTTGCTATGAGAGTAGCAAGTGATCATAGCAATCCGGCAGTGACAACCATAGAGGTCTGCTGGAGACCTCTGGTTGTAATGCCAACCTATCGGCGACCCACGGTCATGTGACACGGGCACCAATGAGCAGGATTTCCGCCGCTCTTGTCAGAAGCGCATGTTAAATCCTGCTGTCAGAGTTTGACAGCAGCATTTAACTAGTTAACAGCCACGGGTGGATCGCTATTCCACCCATGGCTATTAGACGAACAGGTCAGCTGTTCAAAATAGATGACATGTGCCATAAAAGATGAGGGCTCAGCGCAGGAGCCCACATCAAAGGGAGGGTGTCCCATATCGGCGTACTATTATGCCCGATGTCGGGCACTATTATGCCCGAAGTCACAGTATTTATCTTTTTATACCCTTCCAAGTATTTGATGTAGTGCAAGTTACAAAATCTGACATAGGCCCCGGATTCATCATTTGGGGATTTTTTTGAAAGTCCGTTTCCTTTTTTATCTTCAGGTGTTAGTTGCCGTTTTAGCCACCAAACTCTTCCTTGCTAAGTCAAAAATGTACTTTTTCTTCTGTCTCGAAGTGTTTTTATGCAACCTATTAGTTCCAAAAGTTGCACATTTCACAAAATGCTGCAACTTTTTAAAAAGCCGCAGTTGAATCAGGCTAAAACATCTGGAATCGCCAAACTCTGCCCAGAAAGAGGAAAACAAAAAAAAAATGCATGCACATATAAAAGAGACTTAAATAAGGCGCAAATACAATAATGGTGAAACAAAAAAAACCCACAAAACTGCACAAAATACAGTTGAAAAGGCAATGAAGAATTGGGGCCATAGTATACTCTCCTCGCCGCTCATTTTTCTTGCCACCGTAACTGTTTTCCTCCGTCCTCTGCTGACCTCAGATGGCTTTGGTCTAACCAGGTACTGTCCTGACATTATAACTTGTGCCACATGAAGCCGCTGCATAGTGAGGACAGATGTGGAGCAGGACAGGAGGAACAGAAGACACCGGAGCTGGTGGGAGCCGATGGAGAACCAGATGGTGAGTTGCGAGGGAAGGTGAGTATATAATTTTTAAACCCCTTTCCTGACCACCATTTTGCTGGATTTGCATGAAGCTAATTACAAAAAATGGGACTTGGGTGAATCCAAATTTTCAATTTATTTTGTAAAATTCAAGGTGAATCTTCTCTAATTAGAAGGTACATGCCATGGATCTGTTGGTAAGTAGTGATGAAATGTTGGATCTCCCCCTGTTGTCCATAAGTGTCATTGCAGCCCCACATTTGAGGTTTTTTTCTATTCCCAATTATTCCTAATTATTAAGAAACAAAACAGCACTGTGTACTGGGTGTAAAAGGCTTAAACGTGTTAAGGCAGGCTCGACTTACAACGTACAGATAATTAGTTGGAAAAAAAAATGCAAACCAGAATATTTAACCTCTGACCCCATTACTGGTAAATGCCAAGCTAGGGTAGACAACTTATGAGGATGGTCATTTACACAGTCAGTTCTAACATCACATTAAAGGAAACCTGTTAGGATGATTTTACTACTGAAACTAGCAATTTGGCTGTATAGGTCCTAGCACAAAAATAAAAATGACACCAGTTTTATAGTAAACCGATGAGCCAGCACTGAGAAATCAAGCTTTGTGCCACATGCAATTAGCCTGGAGGTGCATTGAGGGCGTGATCATGCACTTCCGGGCTTTTATTAATACAATTAGACAATTAGGATGCATTTCTATCTGAAAGTGTCAACATCTAGTGTGCAGGAACATGGGAATGGAGTGACTCCAAGCCGCTGTTTGTGGAACACTGACTTAAGGTACCTTCACACTAAACGATATCGCTAGCGATCCGTGACGTTGCAGCGTCCTGGATAGCGATATCGTTGAGTGTGACAGGCAGCAGCGATCAGAATCCTGCTGTGATATCGCTGGTCGTTGGTTAAAGTTCAGAACTTTATTTGGTCGTCAGATCGCCGTGTATCGTTGTGTTTGACAGCAAAAGCAACGATGCCAGCGATGTTTTACAATGGTAACCAGGGTAAATATCGGGTTACTAAGCGCAGGGCCGCGCTTAGTAACCCGATGTTTACCCTGGTTACCAGTGTAAAATGTAAAAAAAACAAACAGTACATACTCACCTGCGCGTCCCCCGGCGTCCGCTTCCTGCACTGACTGTGAGATCCGGCCGTAAAGTACAGCACAGCGGTGACGTCACCGCTCTGCTATTAGGGCCGGTACTCACAGTCAGTGCAGAGAAGCGGACGCCGGGGGACGCGAAGGTGAGTATGTACTGTTTGGTTTTTTTACATTTTACACTGGTAACCAGGGTAAACATCGGGTTACTAAGCGCGGCCCTGCGCTTAGCAACCCGATGTTTACCCTGGTTACCCGGGGACCTCGGCATCGTTGGTCGCTGGAGAACGGTCTGTGTGACAGCTCTCCAGCGACGCTGCAGCGATCGGCATCGTTGTCTGTATCGCTGCAGCGTCGCTTAGTGTGAAGGTACCTTTAGACGCTAAAGCCTTATTCAGAACACAGCTGTGTTATGAATCCCCATTGTGGTAGTCAAATATACGGCATGCTTAGAAATGTATTGTCCATATTGTACAATATCCCGGTTCTTCTTCCATACAGAACATTTATTTACATGAAGAATTCTATAAGAAACAAAAAATGCATGTTCCATTGTTTGCACATCATGTTAAATGGGTATTCTAAAGAAGACTCTATAAAGGCAGACTGAGCGGTTAAAAGCCCCCATACCCATTAAAGTGGTCCGAGCCTGCTGACATTAGCTGACAGTCTAATGTACAGTATATGGGGGCCTCCCAATTCTTCCCAGTCAGTTTAAGTCGAGGAAGGTAGAATCTGACCATTGGAATTCCTCTTCTTCTCTGAATAGATAAGACACTACCAGAGGAGTCTAAAGGTACCTTCACACTAAACAACTTTACAATGAGAACGACAACGATCCGTGACGTTGCAGCGTCCTGGATAGCGATCTCGTTGTGTTTGACACGCAGCAGCGATCTGGATCCCGCTGTGATATCGCTGGTCGGAGCTAGAAGTCCAGAACTTTATTTGGTTGTCAGATCGGCGTGTATCGTCGTGTTTGACAGCAAAAGCAACGATGCCAGCAAGGTTTCTTCATGGAGCGAACAACCAGCAAGAACGATAAGTACGTCACTGGATCGCTCCTGCATCGTTCTGCTGTTGCCGGTGTCTGACCTCTCCTAGCGACCTAAACAGCGACGCTGCAGCGATCGGCTCGTTGTCTATATCGCTGCAGCGTCGCTTAATGTGACGGTACCTTTAGGCTATGTTCACATGTTACGGATTCGGCTTAGGAATTTCTGGTGCGGATTCTGTCTCTCCTGGCAGAAAAGGCACCTGCGGTTTTTTGTGCGGTTCCGCAGCGTTTTTTTGTGCGTTTTTGCTGCGGTTTTCTTGCGGATTTGTTGCGTTTTTTACCCCTGCGGTTTTCTATAATGGAGTGGGTACAAAAACGCTGCAGATTCACAAAAAAGAATTGACATGCTATTTCTTTAAAACTGCAGCGTTTCCGCAGCGGATTTTCCGCAAAGTGTGCACAGCATTTTTTTTTTCTCATTGATTTACATTGTACTGTAAATCAATTGCGGATCTGCAGCGTTTCTGCACCTCAAAAAACGCTGCGGATCCGCAGAGAATCCGCAACGTGTGCACATACCCTTAGAGTGGCTTTCCCCAGGGTCGTACCGATCGATCACAGTTACAGAGGGTCCGACTGTTAACAGATATATGGATGCAACAGCGCTGAGAAGGATGACTCAGTGGTAACTTAACCAACAGATGTTTATTTGATTAACACAGATATACGTGATGCCTGACACAATATCAAAGGGTTGAGCAAACAGTGGAATTACTGTAAATTATTATACAGTGCGAATGCAACAATTCTTCTATACTGGGTATTAAGACAGTTCTATTAACACACTATTGTTCTGTAATTACAAGTAACCAACTATTATCGTTAGTGGTGTCGAGGACCTGACATCTCAACCTGAAGTGTGTCACAGTACTATCCGGTCTGTCACCGTCGACTCTCAGCAATACGTACTGTCGTACAGGCCCTAACGGGAGTCTACGATACTCTGCCGCTAGGACGCAAGTCCCATATCGATAAGCAGGACAAGGACAAAAAATATTGGCGCCCCACCACCACCCTGATGAACTTCCAGGACCAAAGTAAAGGAATGAGTCAGGTAAATGTACACCCCCCCTTCACCCAAAAATACCGGCAAAACTAGAAAAAGTGATGTGCTTTAGGGGTGAGGCTCAACAGAGAGTGCGTTTTCAAAGTTAGATATGGAATGAGTCATTGTTTGTGGACCATTTACACAATACAAGGGATAAATGGTGATATTCATCCCTGATATCCTGTATTTTATGTCAGACCCAAGGACGGACATGGAAACTAATATGACTTAACTATAATGGGGGCTGTTTTGTTTCAAAGAGTCCAACATTTGGCTGACGCCCTAATGGAAACTAAACAGACCCCATTATAGATAAAAGGATATAGATACATATGATTGTTTTTAACCTCTTCACCACGAAGCCTGTTTTCACCTTCCTGGCCAGGCCAATGTTTTCAATTCTAACCACTGTCACTTTATGAGGTCATAATTATGAAACGCTTCAATGGATCCAACTGATTCTGGCTATGTTTTCCCAAGATTGTTGTGAATTAGACTTTTTTGGCTCCCTCTAGTGGTTACTAGTGATATGACTCTGGGATTTCCTTCCCTCTGTCTGCACCCAGCTGGGTCGTTACTTCAGGGGTGTTGCTATATAAACCTCCTGGAACCTTAGTCTAGTGCCTGGCATCGGTGTTATCAGACACATTCTGTTTGCTCCTGTTTGCTGGTCCTGGTTCGTGCTAAATTAAGCTAAGTCTTGCTTCTTTGTTTTTTGGGTTATTTGTTTGCTATCATTTTTTGTCCAGCTTGTACTAAATGTGATTCCTGACCTTGCTGGTAGCTCTAGGGGGCTGGTGTTCTCCCCCCGGGCCGTTAGACGGTTCGGGGGTTCTTGAATTTCCAGTGTGGATATTTTTGATAGGATTTTTTGCTGACCATATAAGTTATCTTTCTATATTCTGCTATTAGCTAGTGGGCCTCTCTTTGCTAAATTCCTAGCTCATTCTTATGTTTGTCTTTTCCTCTTACCTCACCGTTATTATTTGTGGGGGCTTCTATCCAACTTTTTGGGGTATTTCCTCTGGAGGCAAGAAAGGTCTTTCTTTTCCCTTCTAGGGGTAGTTAGCTCTCCGGCTGGTGCGAGACGTCTAGGATCAACGTAGGAACGTTCCCCGGCTGCTGGTATTTGTGGTGCTATTATTAGTTATATGGTCAGCCCAGCTACCACTGCCCTATGAGCTGGTTTTCTGAATTTACTGACTTAGCATTATTCCTGAGACCCTCTGCCATTGGGGTCATAACAGTATGCCAGGCCAATATTGAATGTTTAAAGCATTGCAGAAGTGGGATAATAAGAAAGGAAATTCTGAGTTTTTTTTTTCCTTCCTTCTCTTCCTCCCCTTTACCTTTGAGTGGCGTGTGCTTGCTGCAGACATGAATGTGCAGACCTTGATTACAAGTGTTGACCAGCTGGCAGCTCGTGTGCAGGGTATACAAGATTTTGTTACCAGTAGTCCTATGTCTGAACCTAAAATACCTATTCCGGAATTGTTTTCTGGAGATCGATTTAGGTTTAGGAATTTCAAGAATAATTGTAAATTGTTTCTTTCTCTGAGACCCCGTTCATCTGGAGATTCTGCTCAGCAAGTTAAAATTGTTATTTCTTTTTTACGGGGCGACCTTCAGGATTGGGCTTTCTCGCTAGCGCCAGGAGATCCGGCATTGGCGAATATTGATGCGTTTTTTCTGGCACTCGGATTGCTTTACGAGGAACCCAATCTTGAAATTCAGGCAGAAAAAGCCTTGTTGGCTATTTCTCAGGGTCAGGATGAAGCTGAAGTGTATTGCCAAAAATTTCGGAAATGGTCCGTGCTTACTCAGTGGAATGAGTGTGCTCTGGCCGCAAATTTCAGAAATGGCCTTTCTGAAGCCATTAAGAATGTGATGGTGGGTTTCCCCATTTCTACAAGTCTGAATGATTCTATGGCGCTTGCTATTCAAATTGACCGGCGTTTGCGGGAGCGCAAAACCGCTAATCCTCTGGTGGTGTTGTCTGAACAAACACCTGATTTAATGCAATGTGATAGAGTTCAGACTAGAAATGAACGGAAAAATCATAGACGTCAGAATGGGTTGTGTTTTTACTGTGGTGATTCTACACATGTTATATCAGCATGCTCTAAACGCCTAACAAGGGTTGTTAGTCCTGTCGCCATTGGTAATTTGCAACCTAAATTTATTTTGTCTGTGACTTTAATTTGCTCTTTGTCTTCTTACCCTGTTATGGCGTTTGTGGATTCAGGTGCCGCCCTGAGTCTTATGGATCTGTCATTTGCCAAGCGCTGTGGTTTTGTTCTTGAACCGTTAGTAAATCCTATTCCTCTTAGAGGTATTGATGCTACGCCATTGGCGGAAAGTAAACCGCAGTTTTGGACGCAGGTGACCATGTGCATGACTCCTGAACATCGGGAGGTGATTCGTTTTCTTGTTCTGCATAAAATGCATGATTTGGTCGTTTTGGGTCTGCCATGGTTACAGACCCACAATCCAGTCTTGGATTGGAAGGCAATGTCTGTGTCAAGTTGGGGCTGTCAGGGAATTCATGCTGATTCCCCGCCGGTGTCTATTGCTTCCTCTACTCCTTCGGAAGTTCCTGAGTATTTGTCTGATTATCAGGATGTATTCAGTGAGTCCAGATCCAGTGCTCTGCCTCCTCATAGGGACTGTGACTGCGCCATAGATTTGATTCCAGGTAGTAAATTTCCTAAGGGAAGATTATTTAATCTGTCAGTACCTGAGCATGCCGCAATGCGTTCATATATCAAGGAGTCTCTGGAGAAGGGGCATATCCGTCCATCCTCTTCCCCTCTTGGTGCGGGATTCTTTTTTGTGGCTAAGAAGGACGGATCTTTGAGACCTTGTATTGACTATCGGCTACTGAATAAAATCACTGTAAAATTTCAGTATCCTTTGCCTCTCTTGTCGGACTTGTTTGCCCGGATTAAGGGTGCCAAGTGGTTCACCAAGATAGATCTTCGTGGTGCGCACTAAGCAAGGTGATGAATGGAAGACTGCATTTAATACGCCCGAAGGTCATTTTGAGTACTTGGTGATGCCTTTTGGGCTTTCTAATGCTCCCTCAGTATTTCAGTCCTTTATGCATGATATTTTCCGGAAGTATCTGGATAAATTTATGATTGTTTATCTGGACGATATTCTGGTTTTCTCTGAAGATTGGGACTCACATGTGGAACAGGTCAGGATGGTGTTTCAGGTTTTGCGTGAGAATGCCTTGTTTGTTAAAGGCTCAAAGTGTCTCTTTGGAGTACAGAAAGTTCCCTTTTTGGGGTTTATTTTTTCCCCTTCTGCTGTGGAGATGGACCCAGTCAAGGTCCGAGCTATTCATGAGTGGACTCAACCCACGTCGGTTAAAAGTCTTCAGAAGTTCTTGGGTTTTGCTAACTTCTACCGTCGTTTTATCGCTAATTTTTCTAGCGTTGTTAAACCTTTGACGGATATGACCAAGAAAGGTTCTGATGTTGCTAACTGGGCTCCTGCAGCCGTGGAGGCGTTCCAGGAGTTGAAGCGCCGGTTTACTTCGGCGCCTGTTTTGTGCCAGCCTGATGTCTCACTTCCCTTTCAGGTCGAGGTGGATGCTTCTGAGATTGGGGCAGGGGCCGTTTTGTCACAGAGAGGCCCTGGTTGCTCGGTAATGAGACCATGTGCTTTCTTCTCTAGGAAGTTTTCGCCTGCTGAGCGGAATTATGATGTGGGCAATTGGGAATTATTGGCCATGAAGTGGGCATTTGAGGAGTGGCGTCATTGGCTCGAGGGTGCTAAGCATCGTGTGGTGGTCTTGACTGATCACAAAAATTTGATGTATCTCGAGTCTGCTAAACGCTTGAATCCTAGACAGGCCCGCTGGTCATTGTTTTTCTCCCGTTTTGACTTTGTGGTCTCGTATTTACCAGGTTCAAAGAATGTGAAAGCTGATGCTCTTTCAAGGAGCTTTGTGCCTGACTCTCCTGGAGTCACAGAACCTGTTGGTATTCTTAAAGAAGGAGTTATTTTGTCAGCCATTTCTCCTGATTTGCGACGTGTGTTGCAGAGATTTCAAGCTGGTAGACCTGACTCTTGTCCACCTGACAGACTGTTTGTTCCTGATAAGTGGACCAGCAGAGTCATTTCCGAGGTTCATTCCTCGGTGTTGGCAGGTCATCCGGGAATTTTTGGCACCAGAGATCTGGTGGCTAGGTCATTTTGGTGGCCTTCCTTGTCACGGGATGTACGGTCATTTGTGCAGTCCCGTGGGACTTGTGCTCGAGCTAAGCCTTGCTGTTCCCGTGCCAGCGGGTTGCTCTTGCCCTTGCCTGTCCCGAAGAGGCCTTGGACACATATTTCCATGGATTTCATTTCTGATCTCCCGGTGTCTCTGGGTATGTCTGTCATCTGGGTGGTATGTGATCGCTTTTCAAAAATGGTCCATTTGGTGCCTTTGCCTAAGCTGCCTTCCTCTTCCGATCTGGTTCCTGTGTTCCTTCAGAATGTGGTTCGTTTACACGGCATTCCTGAGAATATTGTGTCTGACAGAGGATCCCAGTTTGTTTCCAGGTTCTGGCGATCCTTTTGTGCTAGGATGGGCATTGATTTATCGTTCTCGTCTGCCTTTCATCCTCAGACTAATGGACAAACTGAGCGAACTAATCAGACTCTGGAAGCTTACTTGAGGTGTTTTGTTTCGGCAGATCAGGATGATTGGGTGACCTTCTTGCCGTTGGCTGAGTTTGCCCTAAATATTCGGGCTAGTTCCGCTACTTTGGTTTCGCCATTTTTCTGCAACTCTGGTTTCCATCCTCGTTTTTCCTCGGGACATGTGGAGCCTTCTGACTGTCCTGGAGTAGATTCTGTGGTGGATAGGTTGCAGCAGATCTGGAATCATGTGGTGGACAACTTGAAGTTGTCACAGGAGAAGGCTCAGCGTTTTGCCAACCGCCGCCGCGGTGTGGGTCCCCGACTTCGTGTTGGGGATTTGGTGTGGCTGTCTTCTCGATTTGTTCCTATGAAGGTCTCCTCTCCTAAATTTAAGCCTCGCTTCATCGGTCCTTACAAGATATTGGAAATCCTTAATCCTGTGTCCTTTCGCTTGGATCTTCCGGTTTCGTTTGCCATTCACAACGTGTTCCATAGGTCTTTGTTACGACGCTACGTTGTGCCTGTGGTTCCTTCTGCTGAGCCTCCTGCTCCGGTGTTGGTTGAGGGCGAGTTGGAGTATGTGGTGGAGAAGATCTTGGATTCTCGTCTCTCCAGGCGGAGGCTTCAGTATTTGGTCAAGTGGAAGGGTTATGGTCAGGAGGATAATTCCTGGGTGGTTGCCTCTGATGTGCATGCGGCCGATTTGGTTCGTGCCTTTCACGCTGCTCATCCTGATCGCCCTGGTGGTCTTGGTGAGGGTTCGGTGACCCCTCCTTAAGGGGGGGGTACTGTTGTGAATTAGACTTTTTTGGCTCCCTCTAGTGGTTACTAGTGATATGACTCTGGGATTTCCTTCCCTCTGTCTGCACCCAGCTGGGTCGTTACTTCAGGGGTGTTGCTATATAAACCTCCTGGAACCTTAGTCTAGTGCCTGGCATCGGTGTTATCAGACACATTCTGTTTGCTCCTGTTTGCTGGTCCTGGTTCGTGCTAAATTAAGCTAAGTCTTGCTTCTTTGTTTTTTGGGTTATTTGCTTGCTATCATTTTTTGTCCAGCTTGTACTAAATGTGATTCCTGACCTTGCTGGTAGCTCTAGGGGGCTGGTGTTCTCCCCCCGGGCCGTTAGACGGTTCGGGGGTTCTTGAATTTCCAGTGTGGATATTTTTGATAGGATTTTTTGCTGACCATATAAGTTATCTTTCTATATTCTGCTATTAGCTAGTGGGCCTCTCTTTGCTAAATTCCTAGCTCATTCTTATGTTTGTCTTTTCCTCTTACCTCACCGTTATTATTTGTGGGGGGCTTCTATCCAACTTTTTGGGGTATTTCCTCTGGAGGCAAGAAAGGTCTTTCTTTTCCCTTCTAGGTGTAGTTAGCTCTCCGGCTGGTGCGAGACGTCTAGGATCAGCGTAGGAACGTTCCCCGGCTGCTGGTATTTGTGGTGCTAGGATTAGTTATATGGTCAGCCCAGTTACCACTGCCCTATGAGCTGGTTTTCTGAATTTACTGACTTAGCATTATTCCTGAGACCCTCTGCCATTGGGGTCATAACACAAGATATATTGTACTTCATGATTGTGGTAAAATTTCTTTGATATGACTTGCATTTATTTGTAAAACAAAACGGAAATTTGGCGAAAATTTCACAATTTTCAAACTTTTAATTTTTACACCCCTAAATCAGAGAGTCATATCGCACAAAATAGTTAATGAATAACATTTCCCACATGGCCACTTTACATCAGCACAATTTTTGAAACATCATTTTTTTTGTTAGGAAGTTATAAGGGTCAAAAGCTGACCAGCGATTTCTCATTTTTACAACAAGATTTGCAAAACCATTTTTTAGGGACCTACCTCAAATTTGAAGTGACTTTGAGGGGTCAATATGGCAGAAAATACCCAAAAGTGACACCATTCTAAAAACTCCACCCCTCAAGGTACACAAAACCACATTCAAGAAGTTTATTAACCCTTCAGATGCTTCATTGAAATTTTTGGAATGTGGAAGGAAAAAATAAACATTTACTTTTCTTTCACAAAAAAATTCCCTTAACCCCTTAACGAATGTCAATACACCTTTTAACGGTGGTAGTTAAGGGTACTTAAACTTATACTGTGGAAAAAGTGTATAGCACCCCTCAGAGTCAGAGTTTGGATTAGGGTTAGGCTTGAGATTAGGGTTAGGGTTGAGATTAGGGTTAGGTTTGGGATTAGGGTTAGGTTTGGATTAGGGTTAGGGTTGAGATTAGGGTTAAGGTTGGGATTAGGTTTAGGTTTGGGATTAGGATTAGGGTTGAGATTAGGGTTAGGGTTGGGATTAGAGTTACGTTTGGGATTAGGGTTAGGTTTGGGATTAGGGTTACGGTTAGGATTAGGGGTGTATTGGGATTAGGGTTGGGATTAGGGTTAAGTTTGTGGTTAGGGTTATAGTTGGGATTAGGGGTAGGGGTGTGTTGGGGTTAGGGTTGTGATTAGGGCTATGGTTAGGGTTGGGATTAGGGTTAGGGGTGGGATTAAGGGTGTGTTGGGGTTAGGGTTGTAATTAGGGTCATGGTTAGGGTTGGGATTAGGGTTAGGGGTGTGTTGGGGTTAGGGTTTTGCTTAGGGTTATGATTAGGGTTAGGGGTTTGTTGGGGATAGGGTTGTAATTTGGGTTATATTTAGGGATGGGATTAAGGTTAGGGGTGTGTTAGAGTTAGGGTTGTGATTAGGGTTATGGTTAGGGTTGGGATTAGGGTTAGGGGTGGGATTAGGGGTGTGTTGGGTTACGGTTGTAATTAGGGTTATGGTTAGGGCTGGGATTAGGGTTAGGGGTGTTTTGGGGTTAGGGTTTTGCTTAGGGTTATGATTAGGGTTAGGGGTGTGTTGGGGTTAGGGTTGTGATTAGGGTTATAGTTAGGGTCGGGATTAGGGTTAGGGGTTTGTTGGGGTTAGGTGTTGTGATTTTGCTTTTTGCTCCCTCTAGTGGTCATTAGTGATTTGACTCTGGAGCTTCTGTCTTTTCCTATATCCTCACCTGGGCCGTTAGTTCAGGGGCGTTGCTATATAAGCTCCCTGGACCTTCAGTTCAATGCCTGGCATCGTTGAAATCAGAGCTAATCTGTTGTGCTCTTGTCCTATGATCCTGGTTCCTGTATTTCAAGCTAAGTCTGCTTCCTTGCTTTTTGCTTTTGTTTTGTTTGGTATTTTTGTCCAGCTTGTTCCAATCTGTATCCTGACCTTTGCTGGAAGCTCTAGGGGGCTGGTGTTCTCCCCCCGGACCGTTAGACGGTTCAGGGGTTCTTGAATCTCCAGCGTGGATTTTTATAGGGTTTTTGTTGACCAGATAAGTTATCTTGCTATATTCTGCTATTAGTAAGCTGGCCTCTCTTTGCTGAACCTGGTTCATTTCTGTGTTTGTCATTTCCTCTTACCTCACCGTTATTATTTGTGGGGGGCTTGTATCTTGCTTTGGGGTCCCTTTCTCTGGAGGCAAGAGAGGTCTTTGTTTTCTTCTCCTAGGGGTAGTTAGATTCTCCGGCTGGCGCGAGTCATCTAGCGATCACCGTAGGCATGATCCCCGGCTACTTCTAGTGTTGGCGTTAGGAGTAGCTATTTGGTCAACCCAGTTACCACAGCCCTATGAGCTGGATTTTTGAATCTCGCAGACTTACACGTTCCTCTGAGACCCTGTCCACTGGGGTCATAACAGTATGCCAGGCCAGTATTAAATGTTTAATGCATTGCAGAAGTGGGATTATAAGAAAGAAAATTTTGAGTTTTTTTTTTCCCTCTCTCATTTTTTTTTTTTTTTTCTTTTCCCCTTTACCTCAGAGTGGCTTAAGCTTGCTGCAGACATGAATGTCCAGACCTTGATTACAAGTGTGGACCAGCTTGCCGCTCGTGTGCAGGGTATACAAGATTATGTTACCAGAAATCCTAGGTCTGAACCCAAGATTCCGATTCCTGAACTGTTTTCAGGAGACCGATTTAAGTTTAGGAATTTCAGGAATAATTGTAAATTGTTTTTGTCCCTGAAACCTTGTTCGTCTGGAGACTCTGCTCAACAAGTAAAAATTGTTATTTCATTCTTACGGGGTGACCCTCAAGATTGGGCTTTTTCGTTGGCGCCAGGAGATCCGGCATTGGCTGATATTGATGCGTTTTTTCTGGCGCTCGGTTTACTTTATGAGGAACCCAATCTTGAGATTCAGGCAGAGAAAGCCTTGCTGGCTATGTCTCAGGGCCAGGACGAGGCTGAGGTGTATTGCCAAAAATTTCGGAAATGGTCCGTGCTGACACATTGGAACGAGTGTGCACTGGCCGCTAATTTTAGAAATGGCCTTTCTGAGGCCATTAAGAATGTTATGGTGGGTTTTCCCATTCCCACAGGTCTGAATGATACCATGTCCCTGGCTATTCAAATTGACCGGCGGTTGCGGGAGCGCAAAACCGCAAATTCCCTCATGTTGTTGTCTGAACAGACACCTGATGTGATGCAATGTGATAGAAAAACCGCAAATTCCCTCATGGTGTTGTCTGAACGGACACCTGATTTGATGCAATGTGATAGAATCCTGACTAGAAATGAGAGGAAAATTCATAGACGCCGGAATGGCTTGTGCTACTACTGTGGTGATTCTACACATGTTATCTCAGCATGCTCTAAACGTATATCTAAGGTTGTTAGTCCTGTCACCGTTGGTAATTTGCATCCTAAGTTTATTCTGTCTGTAACTTTGATTTGCTCACTGTCATCTTATCCTGTCATGGCGTTTGTAGATTCAGGTGCTGCCCTGAGTCTTATGGATCTCTCATTTGCTAAGCGCTGTGGTTTTATTCTTGAACCATTAGAAAATCCTATCCCTCTTAGGGGTATTGATGCTACGCCATTAGCAGAAAATAAACCGCAGTATTGGACACAGGTTACCATGTGCATGACTCCTGAACACCGCGAGGTGATACGTTTTCTCGTTCTACATAAAATGCATGATTTGGTTGTTTTGGGGCTGCCATGGTTACAGACCCATAATCCAGTCCTTGACTGGAAGGCTATGTCAGTGTCTAGTTGGGGCTGTCGTGGTATTCATGAGGATTCCCTGCCTGTGTCTATTGCTTCTTCTACGCCTTCGGAAGTTCCGGAGTATTTGTCTGATTATCAGGATGTCTTTAGCGAGTCCAGGTCCAGTGCATTGCCTCCTCATAGGGAATGTGACTGTGCAATAGATTTGATTCCAGGCAGTAAATTTCCTAAGGGAAGACTGTTTAATCTGTCGATACCTGAACATACCGCTATGCGTTCATATATCAAGGAGTCTCTGGAGAAAGGACACATCCATCCGTCTTCTTCCCCTCTTGGTGCGGGATTCTTTTTTGTGGCTAAAAAGGACGGATCTTTGAGGCCTTGTATTGACTATCGGCTTTTAAATAAGATCACTGTCAAATTTCAGTATCCTTTGCCGCTGTTGTCTGACTTGTTTGCCCGGATTAAAGGTGCCAAGTGGTTTACCAAGATAGACCTTCGTGGTGCGTACAACCTTGTGCGCATTAAGCAAGGGGATGAATGGAAAACCGCATTCAATACGCCCGAAGGTCATTTTGAGTACTTGGTGATGCCTTTTGGGCTCTCTAATGCCCCTTCAGTTTTTCAGTCCTTTATGCATGACATTTTCCGGAACTATGTGGATAAATTTTTGATCGTTTATCTGGATGATATTCTGTTTTTTTCTGATAATTGGGACTCGCATGTGGAGCAGGTCAGGATGGTCTTTAAAATTTTGCGTGAAAATTCTTTGTTTGTCAAGGGCTCAAAGTGTCTTTTTGGGGTTCATTTTTTCCCCTTCTGCTGTGGAGATGGACCCAGTCAAGGTCCGAGCTATTCTTGATTGGACTCAGCCCTCGTCAGTTAAGAGTCTTCAGAAGTTCTTGGGTTTCGCTAACTTCTACCGTCGTTTTATCGCTAACTTTTCTAGCATTGTGAAACCTTTGACGGATATGACCAAGAAGGGCTCCGATGTGGTTAATTGGGCTCCTGCTGCCGTGGAGGCTTTCCAGGAGTTGAAACGTCGGTTTACTTCGGCGCCTGTTTTGTGCCAGCCTGATGTCTCGCTTCCCTTTCAGGTTGAGGTGGATGCTTCAGAGATTGGAGCAGGGGCCGTTTTGTCGCAGAGAGGCCCTGGTTGCTCTGTTATGAGACCTTGCGCCTTTTTCTCTAGGAAGTTTTCGCCTGCGGAGCGAAATTATGATGTGGGCAATCGGGAGTTGTTGGCCATGAAATGGGCATTTGAGGAGTGGCGTCATTGGCTCGAGGGTGCTAAGCATCGTGTGGTGGTCTTGACTGATCACAAAAATCTGATGTATCTCGAGTCTGCTAAACGCCTGAATCCTAGACAGGCCCGCTGGTCATTGTTTTTCTCCCGTTTTGACTTTGTTGTCTCGTATTTACCAGGTTCAAAAAATGTGAAGGCCGATGCTCTTTCCAGGAGCTTTGTGCCTGATGCTCCTGGAGTCGCTGAACCTGTTGGTATTCTTAAGGATGGTATTATCTTGTCAGCTATTTCTCCAGATCTGCGACGTGTGTTGCAGAGATTTCAGGCTGATAGGCCTGATTCTTGTCCACCTGACAGACTGTTTGTGCCTGATAAGTGGACCAGCAGAGTCATTTCCGAGGTTCATTCCTCGGTGTTGGCAGGTCACCCAGGAATTTTTGGCACCAGAGATCTGGTGGCCAGATCCTTTTGGTGGCCTTCCTTGTCTAGGGATGTGCGGTCATTTGTACAGTCCTGTGGGACTTGTGCTCGAGCTAAGCCTTGCTGTTCTCGTGCCAGCGGGTTGCTCTTGCCCTTGCCTGTCCCTAAGAGACCTTGGACACATATCTCCATGGATTTCATTTCTGATCTTCCGGTGTCTCAAGGCATGTCTGTTATCTGGGTGATATGTGATCGCTTCTCCAAGATGGTCCATTTGGTTCCTTTGCCTAAGCTGCCTTCCTCTTCCGATCTGGTTCCTGTGTTTTTCCAGAACGTGGTTCGTTTGCACGGCATCCCTGAGAATATTGTGTCAGACAGAGGATCCCAGTTCGTTTCCAGATTCTGGCGATCCTTTTGTAGTAGGATGGGCATTGACTTGTCGTTTTCGTCTGCTTTCCATCCTCAGACTAATGGACAGACGGAGCGAACTAATCAGACTTTGGAGGCTTATTTGAGGTGTTTTGTCTCTGCTGATCAGGACGATTGGGTGACCTTCTTGCCGTTGGCTGAGTTTGCCCTTAATAATCGGGCTAGTTCCGCCACCTTGGTTTCGCCGTTTTTCTGCAACTCTGGTTTCCACCCTCGTTTTTCTTCGGGTCATGTGGAACCTTCTGACTGCCCTGGGGTGGATTCTGTGGTGGATAGGTTGCAGCGGATCTGGAATCTTGTGGTGGACAACTT
Source organism: Ranitomeya variabilis (assembly GCF_051348905.1). Lineage (NCBI taxonomy): Eukaryota > Metazoa > Chordata > Amphibia > Anura > Dendrobatidae > Ranitomeya > Ranitomeya variabilis. Next base: position 410,993,545 of record NC_135234.1, on the reverse strand, counting down.
GAAGTTGTCACAGGAGAGGGCTCAGCGCTTTGCCAACCGCCGCCGCGGTGTGGGTCCCCGACTACGTGTTGGGGATTTGGTGTGGCTTTCTTCCCGCTTTGTTCCTATGAAGGTTTCCTCTCCCAAATTTAAACCTCGTTTTATTGGTCCTTACAAGATATTGGAAATCCTTAATCCTGTATCCTTTCGCCTGGATCTTCCTGTGTCGTTTGCTATCCACAACGTGTTTCATAGGTCCTTGTTGCGGCGGTACGTTGTGCCTGTGGTTCCTTCTGCTGAGCCTCCTGCTCCGGTGTTGGTTGAGGGCGAGTTGGAGTACATGGTGGAGAAGATCTTGGATTCTCGCCTCTCCAGGCGGAGGCTTCAGTACCTGGTCAAGTGGAAGGGCTATGGTCAGTAAGATAATTCCTGGGTGGTCGCCTCTGATGTTCATGCGGCCGATTTAGTTCGTGCCTTTCACGCCGCTCGTCCTGATCGCCCTGGTGGTCGTGGTGAGGGTTCGGTGACCCCTCACTAAGGGGGGGGTACTGTTGTGATTTTGCTTTTTGCTCCCTCTAGTGGTCATTAGTGATTTGACTCTGGAGCTTCTGTCTTTTCCTATATCCTCACCTGGGCCGTTAGTTCAGGGGCGTTGCTATATAAGCTCCCTGGACCTTCAGTTCAATGCCTGGCATCGTTGACATCAGAGCTAATCTGTTGTGCTCTTGTCCTATGATCCTGGTTCCTGTATTTCAAGCTAAGTCTGCTTCCTTGCTTTTTGCTTTTGTTTTGTTTGGTATTTTTGTCCAGCTTGTTCCAATCTGTATCCTGACCTTTGCTGGAAGCTCTAGGGGGCTGGTGTTCTCCCCCCGGACCGTTAGACGGTTCAGGGGTTCTTGAATCTCCAGCGTGGATTTTTATAGGGTTTTTGTTGACCAGATAAGTTATCTTGCTATATTCTGCTATTAGTAAGCTGGCCTCTCTTTGCTGAACCTGGTTCATTTCTGTGTTTGTCATTTCCTCTTACCTCACCGTTATTATTTGTGGGGGGCTTGTATCTTGCTTTGGGGTCCCTTTCTCTGGAGGCAAGAGAGGTCTTTGTTTTCTTCTCCTAGGGGTAGTTAGATTCTCCGGCTGGCGCGAGTCATCTAGCGATCACCGTAGGCATGATCCCCGGCTACTTCTAGTGTTGGCGTTAGGAGTAGCTATTTGGTCAACCCAGTTACCACAGCCCTATGAGCTGGATTTTTGAATCTCGCAGACTTACACGTTCCTCTGAGACCCTGTCCACTGGGGTCATAACAGTTAGGCTTGTGATTAGGGTTATGGTTAGGAGTGTGTTGGGGTTAGGGTTGTGATTAGGATTATGGATAGGGTTGGGATTAGGGTTAGGAGTGTGTTGGGGTTAGGGTTGTGATTAGGATTATGGATAGGGTTGGGATTAGGGTTAGGAGTGTGTTGGGGTTAGGGTTGTGATTAGGGTTATGGTTAGGGGTGTGTTGGGGTTAGGGTTGTGATTAGGATTATGGATAGGGTTGGGATTAGGGTTAGGGGTGTATTGGGGTTAGGGTTGGAGTTAGAATTGGGGGTTTCCACTGTTTAAGTACATCAGGGGGTCTCCAAACGCAACATGGCGCCACCAATGATTCCAGCCAATTTTGCGTTTAAAAAGTCAAATGGTGCTCCCTCCCTTCTGAGCTCTGCCGTGCACCCAAACAGTGGTTTACCCCCACATATGGGGCATCAGGGTACTCAGGACAAATTGAACAACAGCTTTTGGGGTCCAGTTTCTTCTGTTACCTTTGGGAAAATAAAAAATTGGGGGCTAAAAAATAATTTTTGTGGAAAATTTTTTTTTATTTTCACGGCTCTGCATTATAAACTTCTGTGAAGCACTTGGGCGTTTAAAGTGCTCACCACACATCTAGATAAGCTCCTTGGGGGAATCTAGTTTCCAAAATGGGGACACTAGTGGGGGTTTCTACTGTTTAGGCACATCAAGGGCTCTGCAAACGCAACATGATGTCCGCAGATCATTCCATCAAAGTCTGCATTCCAAAACATCACTACTTCCCTTCCGAGCCCCGACATGTGCCCAAACAGTAGTTTTCTCCCACATATGGGGTATCAGCGTACCCAGGACAAACTGGACAACAACTTTTGAGGTCCAATTTCTCCTGTTACCCTTGGGAAAATAAAAAAATTGGGGGCTAAAAACAATTTTTGTGGAAAAAAATTATTTTTTTTATTTTCACGGCTCTGCATTATAAACTTCTGTGAAGCACTTGGGCGTTTAAAGTGCTCACCACACATCTAGATAAGCTCCTTGGGGGGATCTAGTCTCCAAAATGGGGTCACTAGTGGGGGTTTCTACTGTTTAGGCACATCAAGGGCTCTGCAAACGCAACATGATGCACGCTGATCATTCCATCAAAGTCTGCATTCCAAAACGTCACTACTTCCCTTCCAAGCACCGATGTGTGCCCAAACAGTGGTCCACCCCACATATGCGGTATCAGCATATTCAGGACAAACTAGACAACAACTTTTGGTGTCCAATTTCTCTTGTTACCCTTGTAAAAATAAAAAATTGTGAGCCAAAAAAATCATTTTTGGAGAAAATAAAAAGATTCTTTATTTTCGTGGCTCTGCGTTATAAACTTCTGTGAAGCACTAGGGCATTCAAAGTGCTCACCACACATCTAGATAAGTTCCTTGGGGGATCTAGTTTCCAAAATGGGGTCACTTGTGGGGGGTTTCTACTGTTTAGGCACATCATTGGCTCTGCAAACGCAACATGACGCCCGCAGGCCAGTCTATCAAAGTCTGCATTCCAAAAGGGCACTCCTTCCCTTCCGAGCTCTGCCATGCGCCCAAACAGTGGTCCCCCCACATATGGGGTATCAGCGTACTCAGGACAAATTGCATAACAACTTTCATGGTCCAATTTCTCTTCTTACACTTGTGAAAGTAAAAATTTGAGGGTGAAAATATAATTTTTGTGGAAAAAAAATGATTTTTAATTTTCACGGCTCTGCATTATAAACTTCTGTGAAGCACTTGGGGGTTCATAGTGCTGACCACACATCTAGATAAGTTCCTTAAGGGGTCTAGTTTCCAAAATGGTGTCACTTGTGGGGGGTTTCCACTGTTTAGGAACATCAGGGGCTCTCCAAACGCAACATGGTGTCTGATCTCAATTCCAGCCAATTCTGCATTGAAAATGTCAAACGGCGCTCCTTCCCTTCCGAGCTCTGCCATGCGCCCAAACGGTGGTTTACCCCTACATATGGGGTATCGGCGTACTCAGGACAAATTGCACAACAACTTTGGTGGTCTAATTTCTCCTGTTACTCTTGTGAAAATAAAAATTTGGGAGCGAAAATATTATTTTTGTGGAAAAAATATGATTTTGCATTTGCACAGCTCTACATTATAAACTTCTGTGAAGCACTTGGGGGATCAAAGTGCTCACCACACAACTAGACAACAACTTTTGGTGTCCAATTTCTCCTGTTACCCTTGTGAAAATAAAAAATTGTGGGCAAAAAAAATAATTTTTGGAGAAAATAAAAAGATTCTTTATTTTCATGGCTCTGCGTTATAAACTTCTGTGAAGAACTAGGGCATTCAAAGTGCTCACCACACATCTAGATAAGTTCCTTTGGGGTCTAGTTTCCAAAATGGGGTCACTTGTGGGGGGTTTCTACTGTTTAGGTACATCAGGGGCTCTGCAAACGCAACATTACACCCGCAGACCATTCCATCAAAGTCTGCATTTTAAAACGTTACTTCCCTTCCAAGCCCCGATGTGTGTCCAAACAGTGGTCCCCCCCACATCGGGGTATCGGCATATTCAGGACAAACTAGACAACAACTTTTGGTGTCCAATTTCTCCTGTTACCCTTGTGAAAATAAAAAATTGTGGGCTAAAAACTCATTTTTGTAGAAAATAAAAAGATTTTTTATTTTCATGGCTCTGCGTTATAAACTTCTGTGAAGCACATGGGGGTTCAAAGTGCTCATCACACATCTAGATAAGTTCCTTAAGGGGTCTAGTTTCCAAAATTGTGTCATTTATGGGGGGTTTCCACTGTTTAGGCACATCAGGTGCTCCCCAAAAGCGACATGGCTTCCGATCTCAATTCCAGCCCATTCTGCATTGAAAATGTCAAACGGCGCTCCTTCCCTTACGAACTCTGCCAATGCGCCCAAACAGTGTTTTACTCCCACATATGGGGTATCAGCTTACTCAGGACAAATTCCACAACATCTTTTTTGGTCTAATTTCTCCTGTTACTCCTGTGAAAATAAAAATTTAGGAGCGAAAAGACCATTTTTGTGGAAAAAATACGATTTTTTATTTTCACGGCTCGAAGTTATAAACTTCTGTGATGCACTTGGGGGTTTAAAGTGCTCACCATACATCTAGATAAGTTCCTTAAGGGGTGTAGTTTCCAAAATGGTGTCACTTGTGGGGGTTTCCACTATTTATGCACATCAGGGGCTCCCCAAATGCAACATGGCGTCCGATCTCAATTCCAGCCAATTCTGCATTGAAAAAGTCAAACAGCGCTCCTTCCCTTCCGAGCTCTGCTGTGCGCCCAAACAGTGGTTTACCCTCACATATGGGGTATCAGTGTATTCAGGATAAATTGCACAACAAATTTTGTGGTTCATTATCTCTTTTTACTCTTGAGAAAATAAAAAAAATTGGTTCTGAAGTAAAATGTTCGTTAAAAAAAGTAATATGTTAATTTTTTGCTTCCATATTGCTTCAGTTCCTGTGAAGCACGTAAAGGGTTAATGCATTTCTTGAATGTGGTTTTGAGCACCTTGAGGGTGTAGTTTTTAGTATGGTGTCACTTTTGGGTATTTTCTGTCTTGTACACCCCTCAAAGTGACTTTAAATGTGAGGTGGTACCTAAAAAAAAAAATGGTTTTGTAAATTTTGCTGTAAAAATGAGAAATTGCTGGTCAACTTGCTTCCAAAATTGTGCTGATGTAAAATAGACATGTGGGAAATGTAATTTTTTAACTATTTTGTGTGACATATCTCTCTGATTTAAGGGCATAAAAATTAAAAGTTTGAAAATCGCAAAATTTTTAAAATTTTCACCATATTTCTATTTTTTCATAAATAAACGCAAATAATATAGACGAAATTTTACCACTACCATGAAGTATAATATGTAATGAAAAAACAATCTCAGAATTAGTGGGATCCATTAAAGTGTTCCAGAGTTATAACCTCATAAAGTGACAGTGGTCAGAATTGAAAAAAATTGGCAAGGTCATTAAACTGGCTCAGTCACTAAGGGGTTAAGACCTAATTTTTTTTACTTTCGCATGGGTCACAGGAGAAAATGGACCATAAAATTTGCTGTGCAATTTCTCTTGAGCATGCCGATACCCCATAGGTTGGGGAAATCTACTGTTTGGGCACACAGCAGGGCTCGGAAGGAGCACCATTTCACTTTTTGAATGGAAAATTTGCTGGCATAATTAGCGGACGCCATGTCATATTTGGAGAGACCCTGATGTGCCTAAACAGTGGAAACCCCCAACAAGTGACACCATTTTGTAAACTAGATCCCTTAGGGAACTTATCTAGATGTGTATTGAGCACCTTGAACACACAGGTGCTTCACAGAAGATCATAACGTTGAGCTGTGAAAATAAAAAAAATCACATTTTTCCCAGATAAATTTATTTTAGCCCCAAATTTTGCATTTTCATAAGGATAACAGGAGAAATTTCAGCATAAAATTTGTTGTGCAATTTCTCCTGAGTGCGCAGATACCCAATATATGGAGGAAAACAACTGTTTGGGTGCACAGCAGGGCTTGGAAGGGAAAGAGCGCCATTTGACTTTTTGGATGTAAAATTTGCTGGAATAATTAGTGGATGCCATGTCGCATTTGGAGAGCCCCTGATGTGCCTAAACAGTGGAAACCCCCAACTTATACCTTTTTACATTGTCCCATCCTGGGACATCACTGTATAGTATGATATCGCTGCTCTGATACTCTGCAATGCATCTTCACTGCAGAGTATGGGGGCAGCATCTGACAGACAGGGAAGGAGGCATGTCAGCACCTGCTCTCAGCAGGCGCTCACAAGCCACCTTCCCTGCAGGACCTCGCTGCCATCTTATGGCCGGGGGTCTCCATGGAGACCATCAGGACAACGTGATCACATCTCATTGTCCTGATGGAAGCGCACAGGGAACTCATTCCCTGCGCAATGCTCCTCTATGATGCTGTCACTACTGACAATAGCATCAGAGGGGTTAAATTCCCGCCATCTGTGCTAGCACCAATCGTGGGCGTAGCTGCGGGGTGTTAGCTCTCACACAGAGCTGACACCCGTACCCAATCGCCGCGGCATTCAGCATTAGGCCGCGCGATCGTGGCACCGTACATATACTGCTGTTTGCAGGAACGCCCTGGCCCTGCTCACTCGACTCAGATCTCCCGGTTCTGGTCTCCCATCTCCTGTTCTGGTCACTCAGCCCAGTATCTGGTTACTTGGTTCTTCACTCGGTCTGGTGACTCAGTTCTTCACTCGAGTCTGGTTACTCGATTCCTCACTTTGGTCTGGCTACTTGGTTCTTAACTCGGGTCTGGTTACTTGGTTCCTCACTCATGATGGCAGCCACAGCTATCACCTGACCTGGTGTCTCCTCTAATCTCTTCCTTCAGGGAACATGCACTTCACTTTTCAGTCCCTACTATTGTAATTCTCTTTGCTCTCTCTCTTTTCCTATTATGTTTGATCGACAGATGGTGGTGCTCACTTGCAAACTCTCGATTTAGGCATTAACTGTGTGAATCTTCTGCCCGTTGCTTGCATGCTGAAGTCTGCTGCCGGCTACAGAAGAAGACACCGTGCGTCATTGGAGTGTGAGAAGCTGAGTAAAATCGTTTTTTTTTCATGAGTTAAAGAACAGCGGCAGAATGGGGAACATATACAGTATACCAAGTAATGAGACATATATACCGGATGTGCCCAGTATGAAGGACATATATACCAGGATGGAGGACATATATACCAGGATGGGCTCAAGATGGGGACATATATACCAGGTTGGGGGATATATATACTAGGAAGGGTCTCAGGATGTGGGACATATAATTTAGGAAGGGTTCCAGGATGGGGGAGATATATAAAAATATGAGCTCCGGATGAGAGAGACATATATACCAGGATGGGGGATATATACCAGAATGGAGTGCATTAGTAAAGGATTGAGGACATTATACGAGATGGGGGGGACAATACGTTTGTCCTTGTAGTATTTAGAATGCTACAACGGCCCATACATCTGACTAACATGTGGGAAGGGGGGCAGATTAAAATTTTGCACTGGGTCCCATCACACCACTTGCTCTCCCATAGAGAGCATGAAAGCAAATGGGGCATCCTGTGTACGGGGGGGGGGGGGGGGGGGGGGGGGGGATGGTTGTTGTTGCTTGAACGATTATTCAGTCAACAGCTATCTAATCTGTATGTGGGCCTTAAAAGTAGTCTAGTCAAGGCAATTTATCACTAATCCACATTATAGGTGGTATCTTGCTGATTGGTGACTGTCCCACTGCTCTGCCATGGAGCTGCCAGAAAAAAAATTGAGCGCAGCACTCAACAGTCAAATAGAGAATGAATGTAGAACAGGTCGAGCATTAGCACTGTTGCTCCATTCTAAAGAAAAATAAAATGCCACATTTGTCCATCTATCGTATGGATAGGTGATAACTCGTTTTAGCACTCTGAGAATATGCAGTCGCTCTGATATGGTACTATAAGAATCAAGGGATGGCACTCCATATAGATGCTGAAAATATTATTTATTCATCCCAATCAAATCGGTGTAATCACTTGAAAACTTGTTTTAATCAGACAACCCATTTTCTGCTCCAAAACAAAGTACGATAGGGGCTGTTGACTTTACAGTGTGCATGAGGATGAATGTTATGTGTATGCAGATTTACCATTATCTATGCTGACTAAAATAATATAGATTATATCACTGCATTTTAAGTATACCTCTGCCTAGCATCTAGCAAGCTTACAGAAGAAGAAAACAAGAGTTGAGCGCTTTGCTAGTGTCCTTGTTATCATATATGTCAACAGATACTGCCTGCATCATATGACAGGCTCACTGTGACACTGTATAGGATAAAGGATCCCAGATCTGAATAAATATTGTGCATTCGACATAATGGAGCCTGGAAAAATCCAACCAATGCCGCTCATTATTTGGTCAGGTGTCTCAATATAAATGGCTTTGAGGTTTGCTATTATTATCGATGTCTTGTACATTTGGAGCATCATTTCCTGCAGATGCAGAAGCCAGAGCTTCAGATACATGGAGGATTGTCCTTGTTAAAAAGATATAAAATTCATCAGAAGAGGAGGACTGGCGGCCAAAATTCATGTGAGTAACACAGAAAAGGATTGTTTAATGCCAACGGCTGCTTTTCCTTTAGAAATAACCTATTTTTCTTATGCTTGTTTCATAAGACACCAATGAAGTAATGCGTTCACCAAATAGAAATCAATATTTAATTATATAGATTCCATGTAACAATGTATCCAGACACAACCATACTATGCAAAAATAGCAAATGACAGTAGTGTAGACGTTACTCGGTGGCCTATGTGTCTTAGATGTTCCACCGTATCAGCTACAACCGACAATGAATTAAAGGAGTTGTCCCCTCTTATAGGGTCCCCCAAGTTTTGAGTTATTCGCTTGCCCCCACCAAGGTGGAATGATTACAACATTTTTGTTGTATTTTTTATTTTAACAATTTCCTAGTGAAAAGTTGACTTGAAAATCCATTTCCATATATTTTAGGGAATTTTGTGTTAATAGAAGGGTTTCCCAGTGACACGGAAATCCCACTGATATGAATGGGCACTCTGTATTTTCCCTGTGGCCGTGGGAGTGAGGACCCGCCTCCCTGGCTAAAGACAGGTATTTTGGATAAGTTTCAAAACGCTTTATTTTGGGAATACTTGAACCAAAAACTAAAAGAGCCACCTTGTTAGAATGCAGCATTACTGCTGCACAAGGTGGCTCTTTTAGTTTATAACGGCTGGAGGGGGGTGACAGTGGCCCTTTAAAGGAGCAGTGTCACAGCAACAGTGACCCGGTCTGTGGCCCTGGGCGTCCAATTAAAGGGAAAAATTGTAGTGGGTTCGCAATGACATGCTTACGAATGCGTTCGATGCGCATGCATACTTTAGACTGCACATGTCCAGAAAATGATGTTACCACCTCCACCATGTGCATAAAACCTGCAAACGCATGCCAATACGCATGCACATGCAGCGTTTTTGTTTGCGTCATGCGCAAGATGATGCGCAGGCGTAAGCATGCTTTTGCATGCGTTTGCGCATGCAGACAATATGCTGCGGACACATACGCAAATGTGAACTATTTATCACTTTTTTTCGTGTGACATAGAGCTCCTTCATGCTGGAAGAAGCACTGTCCATCACTAAATTTCTCATATATCATTGGGAGAAGTTGCCCTTGGAGGAGATTTAGATACCATTCATGTTCTAAGGGTTCCTACTCACTTGCGCGAGACTCGGATGAGCCTCGCATGTTAATACCTGGCGCTGCTGCCGGCACTCAGATCGGAGCATGCGGCCGCATAGGAATACATGCAGCCGCACGCTCCGCTCCTCTGTGCCAGGTGCAGTGCTGGGTATTGCCGTGCGAGACTCATCCGATTCATACGCAAGTGAGTAGGAGCTCTTAGGCAACTCAACTTAGCCCACTCCATGGATGAAAAGTCACCCCACACATGAATTGAGTCTTTGCATAAACATAATGTATTTGTCAAAAAAAGTGTAAAAATGTATAAAATGCTTACAACTGTACTCCTGTAAAGTGCCAGAGGGCAGTAACATAGTAACATAGTTATTAAGGTTGAAGGAAGACTTTAAGTCCATCTAGTTCAACCCATAGCCTAACCTAACATGCCCTAACATGTTGATCCAGAGGAAGGCAAAAAAAAACCATGTGGCAAAGAGTAAGCTCCACATTGGGGAAAAAAATTCCTTCCCGACTCCACATACGGCAGTCAGAATAGTTCCCTGGATCAACGCCCTATCAAGGAATCTAGTGTATATACCCTGTAACATTATACTTTTCCAGAAAGGCATCCAGTCCCCTCTTAAATTTAAGTAATGAATCACTCATTACCTCATCATACGGCAGAGAGTCATGGGCAAGCTGTTACTCTGTGTCTCCCTGGCACTCTACAGGAAATTTGTGTGCCCGATCAAATGAGCTGTGATGTGTGGTGTGCGCTGCACTCACTTGTAGGCTGCAGGTCTCAGATGCCTCAAGGTCTTCAGTATCAAGAGCCGCAGCACATGAATCAGGGGACATCAAGTTTGTTTCATCATAAAGAACTTTACTCAACAGTACGTGTACATCATAATGAAACTCATAGTGTTGGGCACAACACTTTCCATTTCCTGTGTCCACAGCATAGTACACTTCCAGATTTTCCTTCCGTTCTACCTGGACTATCCCTGCTGACCCTACTTCTGTCAGACCCAGGGATTCCCAGCCTAGTCCTGCAGTACATCCTAGCTCCATTACTTATCCCAGACGAGTCTCTATGTCAATCTTCTTCAGAATGCTGTAGATAAGCCCCTGATGCTGGTGGCCTTAGCTCATCTTCGATTTTGGGGGGTGATAGGTTCCCTTTAACCCAGGAAAGCTTCCAGGAGCTCTCAACTGAGATGATTAACCCCTGCACTGCTAAAATAAATTTACACCGTTTAATATGAAGATGAAGTTCTTCTAATCAGTGCAGGAGTAGGAGAAATCAAATGCTGGGGTCTTCTGGCTCCTCTCTGTCGTAGTAAACCCGTGATATTGACCTTTCTGGTGCCTCACGGAGTGTTGTGCCGTACCACCAGTTTTCTATTTCCGGGAGCAACCTGCACCTCACCATCATTTTTGTGTTATCTCTGCATCTGCTTTACCAACAATGGCGCCGACTCTCTGCTGTAGGCATTCTTCTCCCCTGCCTTCTGTTCTCCATTAGCTTGCTGCAACAGGCGAGGTTTCTTTTTCTTCCACCATGCCCACCTGGGGCAGATACAACTCCCAGGCAAAATGAATCTTGCCACCGTGTGGTTTTCCAACACAATGATGGGCGGAACTTCCTTCTCTCAGTGTACCTTCATCCGCCATCTTTGAACACACCGCAGTCGCCATCTTTCTCATCACAGGAGCCCTCCCCACATCCATCAATCCTGCTGACTATGCCACTTGTAAAGTGCCAGAGGGCGGTAGCGGTGGGCTAGCTCCTGCTCTGTCGCCCTGGCACTCTACAAGAAATTTGTGATCCCTATCAAATGTGGTGTGATGTATGGGGTGCATTGTATTCACTTGTAGGCCGCAGGCCTCACATACCTCCAGGCCTTCAGTATCAGGAGCAGCTCAGGGGACACAGAGTTTGTTTCATCACAAAGAACTTTACTTAACAGTCCACATACATCATAATGCAACTCGTAATATCAGGCACAACACTTTCCGTTTCTTGTGTCCACAACATAGTACACTTGTACTTGTCTCCATGTCAATCTTCCTCTGTATGGATGCGCTAAAGTGCTCTCCATAGCACCAGAATCAAGACTTATGCTCCAGATGTTTCAGGCAGGTATGGATGGGGCTGAAATTCAGCCCTGGCATTTGAAATCACACAGGCCCATGCTGCCCCATCCCCAAGCACCCTATTACTAATATTACCCTGGATGGAGGAAAGCAAGATTTACTACAAGACCAATATTTCTAATAATACCTGTGGCCTGCTGGGGTTTGTGACGGAGTCAGTGACTTTGTGCTCATCACAACTCTTAATAGTATGAGTGTCTTGAGAACACCGATTGTTAACAACGTAGCAGACAAGGCGGCCCATGACCAGACAGGCCCTTCTGGCATTTGCCAGAATTGCCAGATGGCCAGTCCGGCCTTGGTTTCAGGAGTATACAGCTCTGGCAAAAATTAAGAGACCTCTGCAAAATTCTCAGTTTGTCTGATTTTTCTCTTTATAGGTATATTTTTGAGTAAAATGTAAATTGTTCTTTTATTCTATAAACTGACAACATGTCTCCGAATTTCCAAGCAATACACTTTGTATTTTTTTTCTGAAAAGGAAAAATTGTCAAAATTAAAAAATACCAGTGCTTTCAGACCTCATATAATGCAAAGAAAACAAGTTCATAATCATTTAGAAAAAAACAATACTAATATTTTAACTCAGGAAGAGTTCAGAAATCAATATTTTGTGGAATAACCATGATTTTTAAGCACAGCTTTCATGCGTCTTGGCATGCTTTCCACCAGTCTTTCACACTGCTTCTGGCGCAAAAATGAAAGCAGTTCTTCTTTGTTTGATGGCTTGTGACTATCCATCATCCACTTGATTACATTCCAGAGGTTTTCAATGGCGTTCAGGTCTGGAAATTGGGCTGCCAATGACAGGGTTTTGATGTGGTGGTCTCTTAATTTTTGCCACAGCTGTATTTGCCCAGGGAACTTTAGTAATGCCTCGTACTGCCCAGAACGTGTACTCTTCCTTGCTGTCCAGCCCTTGCTTCATACATGAATGTGACCTTGGCCCAAACTGACTATCAGGAAGTTCCCCGCTGTCTTCCTACATAGCCCTCCCACTGTGGGCTAGTCCCAAACATCAACTCTTACCTTACCCTAATGTCATTACCTTATCCTACCTATCTGATGTCCCAAGCCGTATACTATGCTTTACCCTATGCTTTCCTACATTGTACAGTACCAGCACCATGCATTACTTTTACATTACTCATGCACTATACATTACCAAATCTCAATACGCAATATATATGTATGTATATATATATATATATACTGTGTATATCTATGTATATATACATGATATATGACATAGTCTATAATACAATACAGTGTGATTGGTGTCTTCAGGGGCAGGAATGCAACACTCCAGTCCACTCCTGTTGTGAATTAGACTTTTTTGGCTCCCTCTAGTGGTTACTAGTGATATGACTCTGGGATTTCCTTCCCTCAGTTTGCACCCAGCTGGGTCGTTACTTCAGGGGTGTTGCTATATAACCTCCTGGAACCTTAGTCCAGTGCCTGGCATCGGTGTTATCAGACACATTCTGTTTGCTCCTGTTTGCTGGTCCTGGTTCGTGCTAAATTAAGCTAAGTCTTGCTTCTTTGTTTTTTGGGTTATTTGTTTGCTATCATTTTTGTCCAGCTTGTACTAAATGTGATTCCTGACCTTGCTGGAAGCTCTAGGGGGCTGGTGTTCTCCCCCCGGGCCGTTAGACGGTTCGGGGGTTCTTGAATTTCCAGTGTGGATATTTTTGATAGGATTTTTTGCTGACCATATAAGTTATCTTTCTATATTCTGCTATTAGCTAGTGGGCCTCTCTTTGCTAAATACCTAGCTCATTCTTATGTTTGTCTTTTCCTCTTACCTCACCGTTATTATTTGTGGGGGGCTTCTATCCAACTTTTTGGGGTATTTCCTCTGGAGGCAAGAAAGGTCTTTCTTTTCCCTTCTAGGGGTAGTTAGCTCTCCGGCTGGCGCGAGACGTCTAGGATCAACGTAGGAACGTTCCCCGGCTGCTGGTATTTGTGGTGCTAGGATTAGTTATATGGTCAGCCCAGTTACCACTGCCCTATGAGCTGGTTTTCTGTATTTACAGACTTAGCATTATTCCTGAGACCCTCTGCCATTGGGGTCATAACAGTATGCCAGGCCCACATTGAATGTTTAAAGCATTGCAGAAGTGGGATAATAAGAAAGGAAATTCTGAGTTTTTTTTTTCTTTCCTTCTCTTCCTCCCCTTTACCTTTGAGTGGCTTGTGCTTGCTGCAGACATGAATGTCCAGACCTTGATTACAAGTGTTGACCAGCTGGCAGCTCGTGTGCAGGGTATACAAGATTTTGTTACCAGTAGTCCTATGTCTGAACCTAAAATACCTATTCCGGAATTGTTTTCTGGAGACCGATTTAGGTTTAGGAATTTCAAGAATAATTGTAAATTGTTTCTTTCTCTGAGACCCCGTTCATCTGGTGATTCAGCTCAGCAAGTTAAAATTGTTATTTCTTTTTTGCGGGGCGACCCTCAGGATTGGGCTTTCTCGCTAGCGCCAGGAGATCCGGCATTGGCGAATATTGATGCGTTTTTTCTGGCGCTCGGATTGCTTTACGAGGAACCCAATCTTGAAATTCAGGCAGAAAAAGCCTTGCTGGCTATTTCTCAGGGGCAGGATGAAGCTGAAGTGTATTGCCAAAAATTTCGGAAATGGTCCGTGCTTACTCAGTGGAATGAGTGTGCTCTGGCCGCAAATTTCAAAAATGGTCCATTTGGTGCCTTTGCCTAAGCTGCCTTCCTCTTCTGATCTGGTTCCTGTGTTCCTTCAGAATGTGGTTTGTTTACACGGCATTCCTGAGAATATTGTGTCTGACAGAGGATCCCAGTTTGTTTCCAGGTTCTGGCGATCCTTTTGTGCTAGGATGGGCATTGATTTATCGTTCTCGTCTGCCTTTCATCCTGAGACTAATGGACAAACTGAGCGAACTAATCAGACTCTGGAGGCTTACTTGAGGTGTTTTGTTTCGGCAGATCAGGATGATTGGGTGACCTTCTTGCCGTTGGCTGAGTTTGCCCTAAATAATCGGGCTAGTTCCGCTACTTTGGTTTCGCCATTTTTCTGCAACTCTGGTTTCCATCCTCGTTTTTCCTCGGGACATGTGGAGCCTTCTGACTGTCCTGGAGTAGATTCTGTGGTGGATAGGTTGCAGCAGATCTGGAATCATGTGGTGGACAACTTAAAATTGTCAAAGGAGAAGGCTCAGCGTTTTGCCAACCGCTGCCGCGGTGTGGGTCCCCGACTTCGTGTTGGGGATTTGGTGTGGCTGTCTTCTCGATTTGTTCCTATGAAGGTCTCCTCTCCTAAATTTAAGCCTCGCTTCATCGGTCCTTACAAGATATTGGAAATCCTTAATCCAGTGTCCTTTCGCTTGGATCTTCCGGTTTCGTTTGCCATTCACAACGTGTTCCATAGGTCTTTGTTACGATGCTACGTTGTGCCTGTGGTTCCTTCTGCTGAGCCTCCTGCTCCGGTGTTGGTTGAGGGCGAGTTGGAGTACGTGGTGGAGAAGATCTTGGATTCTCGTCTCTCCAGGCGGAGGCTTCAGTATTTGGTCAAGTGGAAGGGTTATGGTCAGGAGGATAATTCCTGGGTGGTTGCCTCTGATGTGCATGCGGCCGATTTAGTTCGTGCCTTTCACGCTGCTCATCCTGATCGCCCTGGTGGTCTTGGTGAGGGTTCGGTGACCCCTCCTTAAGGGGGGGGTACTGTTGTGAATTAGACTTTTTTGGCTCCCTCTAGTGGTTACTAGTGATATGACTCTGGGATTTCCTTCCCTCAGTTTGCACCCAGCTGGGTCGTTACTTCAGGGGTGTTGCTATATAACCTCCTGGAACCTTAGTCCAGTGCCTGGCATCGGTGTTATCAGACACATTCTGTTTGCTCCTGTTTGCTGGTCCTGGTTCGTGCTAAATTAAGCTAAGTCTTGCTTCTTTGTTTTTTGGGTTATTTGTTTGCTATCATTTTTGTCCAGCTTGTACTAAATGTGATTCCTGACCTTGCTGGAAGCTCTAGGGGGCTGGTGTTCTCCCCCCGGGCCGTTAGACGGTTCGGGGGTTCTTGAATTTCCAGTGTGGATATTTTTGATAGGATTTTTTGCTGACCATATAAGTTATCTTTCTATATTCTGCTATTAGCTAGTGGGCCTCTCTTTGCTAAATACCTAGCTCATTCTTATGTTTGTCTTTTCCTCTTACCTCACCGTTATTATTTGTGGGGGGCTTCTATCCAACTTTTTGGGGTATTTCCTCTGGAGGCAAGAAAGGTCTTTCTTTTCCCTTCTAGGGGTAGTTAGCTCTCCGGCTGGCGCGAGACGTCTAGGATCAACGTAGGAACGTTCCCCGGCTGCTGGTATTTGTGGTGCTAGGATTAGTTATATGGTCAGCCCAGTTACCACTGCCCTATGAGCTGGTTTTCTGTATTTACAGACTTAGCATTATTCCTGAGACCCTCTGCCATTGGGGTCATAACACACTCCCCTTTACACTTCAGTAACAATAGAAATATCTGGCTAAAAGATCTAAAAGCACTGAAGCAGCAAACTTTATGAAAAATCTAACTTTCTGTCAGTCCCAAAACTTTTGGCCACAAGTGTATAACACTACCAGCAGTACCCACCATGTATGGAGTAGGCTAAGTCCTGAGGTGGCCCCATGTAACATCAACCAAGTTGTGACACAAAATATGCATCACATGTCATGATAAGGTGAATATAGTGCTTTTCCATGTATCTAAACATTAATGTCAGTCTTAAATACGGTAGGTATTCTAAATAAATTATCAGTTATTCAATGAAGTGCTGATAATTGTTAAACTATTGTAGATTCCGCTATTAAGACCCTCACTGATTGCCAGAAAGCAGGACTAACATATGCCGCCCTCACCTGGTTTAACCCTGGCCACAATTTAGTGGCATAAACTTTGAAGGGAGCAGCAGGACGCAAATGCGACCAGCTGCTCCATTCAGCTCCTCCTAGTCATGGTTCACAAGTCCCCATTCTAGCATGTATCATCAGTTCAGTGAATAGCTGATTTATCTAACCAGGAATACCCCTTTAATGTTTATGCGTGAGAGTGAATCAGCTTGTGAGATTTGTACAATTTGAAATGCAATGCCACCCTGCAGACATACTAAGAATGAATATATGTGCAAACCTATTATACAATAAAAATCAACTTAAACTGTACATGCAGTATCCATTGTAAGATGTTGTATAACAGTGTTATTTGCTGGGAACAATTGTTAATAGAGCACCACCCAGTAAGCAAACAATCATCCATCTGCTTGTATACAGGATACCTTTAGGAACAATGCCAAGTCTAGTCCTAGATGAGGTCATCCAGTGTCCAAGATTCGGGGCACTCTTAACATGACACGCTAGCATTAGAGTGGCTGTGGCTCTTTCCAAAGTAAAGCAGGTCAGATACATTGGAGCGCTGTTGGCTGAACATTGGTTTGGCAATCGTTTGACCAGAAGCCATCTCCTTTGTCTCTCCTATACACCAGCGCTCTTTTGCCCAAGCGCTCCTGTGCACTCTATGGAAATGCCACCAGCGGTTCTAGGAGAACAAAGAAGTTGATAGTTTGAAATCAGACATGCCAATCGAGATGTCTCTTGATGATCAATTGGTTCCATGCACATTAGAGTGTCTGTGGGTTCTGCCAACATTAGTCTTATTTGCATGGGGGCCTTAAATATCTGGTTCTTATTCCATCTGTCAGGCACAGCTTCGTCAGGGGAAGTGACTCTGCCGAAGTTGTGCCTGACACGACAATACACATGGGGCCATGTCCTTGGTCCACTTATGCTCCTTAGGTCCATGTGTCCCTAGGATGACCAGAGGATTTCCTTCACAGTTACTAGAGGAAATGCACTATATTGTAGTGTCCCCATCTTTTGGAAGTTTTTTCAAGCCTTCCATGTTTGCGGTATTAATTGCTTATTGTTGTACATTATATTGTTATGAGCATTAGGACCTGGACCTTTGTATGGTTTTGTTTTTAAATGTATGACTTTAGCTTGTCAATAAATCTTTTTTATTTCATGTAGATTGTTTTGAGTGTGCACATTATTCTGTAGTTCTTTTTTCTTCTGCATTGCATTTTCAATGAAAAACTGTCATCGCTCTTATCATACTCTTTCTAAGACTGGCGTGTACAATGCCAGGCTTAATAAATTGCGCCCTCAGTGTGCTGTCGAGAGCATGAGGCCTTCATTTCATAATCTTTGTATTTTCTTTATATTTTTCTTTTCTAAATACAGCAGTTGGAGAATTTCTGCCTATATTCATGGCCAAGCAATCAGGTGCCCCAGGTCTAGTGTTTTTTTTGTGTATGGGTTTTTTCCTAGGATTATTGAGTTCAGCATAGCGTAGAACAGAAACGCAGAGCAAATATATGTGCAGACTCTTCTCAGAGAGGGATTCTGTCCTGTCTCTCTCTTCAGCTACAAGTCACATCAAGTCTCGTCAGCTTCCCTGAGCTGAATACCTAAGGTGAACAGCTAGCCTGGTTATATGCAGGCTAGCTGCGTGATCTAGTTAGAACCTGTGGAACTAGGATTTAACCCTAGCCTATATATACATTTTACATATTGTAGCAAAGCCAGGTAGGCTAGGGTTAAATCCTAGCCCCACAGGTTCGAATTAGATCACCAGGCTAGCCTGCATATTAGCTGTTCAACTTAGGCACTCAGCTCAGGGAAGCTGACCAGACAAGATGTGTTATGAAGCTGAAGAGAGAGAGAGACAGGACAGAATCCCTCTCTGATAAGAGTCTGCACATAGCCGTGAGCAGAGAACCGCAAGTATCAGTGGTTACTTTGACCAATAGCTGTTTTGCATGACCGAACTCAGGCTAGCTCAGCCATGTATGAGTGGCCAATGTCTGTTCTGTTTAGATAACGCCTGCACAAGGCTAGGGATTTATGTTTATCAGTTTGTTTTGGTGCTGTGTAACCTGTGGAAAGCAATAAAAATTGCACATGTTTGGACCAAAGCTGGATTGCCTGTGTGACCGCTATCTAAGGCCTAATGCCTAGCAGAAAGAGTGAACCCCTACAATATATAGCAGGGGATAAGGCATTTGTAGAAATGTGTCGGTAATGTAACCTGTACCAGTAATACTAGGTTACTGAGAGGGTTTAATGTGACTGGATTTTGTGTCTAGGTTTTTTGAATAACAAACAGAACCTGGCTGGGAAAAGTCGATCCTATGATCCAGTCTGGGGTATACAGGCCTAGTAACTGCAGCTGGGTTAGCTTAGCAGCCTAGAGTGTATTGAGACTGGAGAATGGTAGAGCTGATGGTTATTCTGCTCTGGAAAGAGAGGTGTGCTGGAGCCAAACAGACAAGTGTTTGTTTGGTGAACGCCTTTAATACAAATTTGATCTGCTGCTGGGAATACTGAGGAAGGTGAGGCTGTTACATTTCTGTTGTTTCATTCTGCCTGAAGAAAGAACTATTTATGTTAGGCATTTGTACTGAAGAAATGCTGTTTTTGTTTTGGAGCTGTAAAGTTTATGATGGCCATTAAACTACATGCTGTTTTCATCTAAACCCCTACATTGGTGCATATCCAAGCGACTACCAGAGAGATCCACTGCGTTTTAAGCACCAGCCTTGTACATGAGATGTTAAGATCTCTTTCGCACACACTGCAATAATTATCTGCAGCATACATTGACCACCTCTGTGTCACTGTATATTTTACCTCTGCAATGTCCATTGTAAAATGTGTGGCATACCTGCACCATTTTCACAATTATATCCGCAGCAAAAGGAAACACTGTAAAACTGTGAATGTCCCTTTACCATTCCCAAATTCAATTGGTTATACACATTCCTTATATCTGCCAACATACAGTGAAGGAAATAAGAATTTGATCCCTTGCTGATTTTGTACGTTTGCTCACTGACAAAGAAATGAACAGTCTATAATTTTAAGGGTAGGTTAATTTTAACATTGAGAGAAAGAATATTAAAAATAAAATCCAGAAAATCACATTATATAAATTTATTTGCATTTTGCAGTGAGAAATAAGTATTTGATCCATCTGGCAAACAAGACTTAATACTTGTTGGCAAAACCCTTGTTGGCAAGCACAGCAGTTAGATGTTTTTTGTAGTTGACGATGAGGCTTGCGCACATGTCAGGAGGAATTTTGGTCCATTCCTCTTTGCAGATCATCTCTAAATCACTAAGATTTTGAAGTCGTTGTTTGGCAACTCGGAGCTTCAACTCCCTCCATAAGATTTCTATGGGATTAAGGTCTGGAGACTGGCTAGGCCACTCCATGACCTTAATGTGCTTCTTTTTGAGCCACTCTTTTGTTGCCTTGGCTGCATGTTTTGGGTCATTGTCTTGCTGGAAGACCCAGCCACGACCCATTTTTAATGTCCTGGTGGAGGGAAAGAGGTTGTCACTCAGGATTTTAGGGTACATGGCTCCATCCATTCTCCCATTGATGCAATGAAGTAGTCCTGTGCCTTTAGCAGAGAAACACCCCCAAAAACATAATGTTTCCACCTCCATGCTTGTCAGTGGGGAAGGTGTTCTTTGGGTCACAGGCAGCATTTCTCTTCTTCCAAACACGGCGAGTAGAGTTAATGCCAAAGACCTCAATTTTTGTCTCATCTGACCACAACACCTTCTCTCAATCACTCACAGAATCATCCAGGTGTTCATTGGCAAGCTTCAGATGGGCCTGCACATGTGCCTTCTTGGGCAGGGTGACCTTGCGGGCACAGCAGGATTTTAAACCTTTACGGTGTAATGTGTTACCAATGGTTTTCTTGGTGACTCTGGTCCCAGCTGCCTTGAGATCATTAACAAGTTCCCCTTGTTTAGTTTTAGGCTGATCTTTCACCTTCCTCGTGATCAAGGATATCCCACGAGGTGAGATTTTGCATGGTGCCCCAGATCAATGTCAATTGACAGTCATTTTGTATTTCTTCCATTTTCTTACTATTGCGCCAACAGTTGTCTCCTCACCCAGCGTCTTACATATGGTTTTGTAGCCCATTCCAGCTTTGTGCAGGTTTATGATCTAGTCCCTGACTTCCTTGGAAAGCTCTTTGGACTTGCCCATGTTGTAGAGGTTAGAGTCTGACTGAGTAATTGAGTCTGCAGACAGGAGTTTTTGTTATAAAGGTGACTATGTAAGACAGGTGTCTTTAATGCAGGTAACGAGTTGATTAGGAGCGTCTAACTGTTCTGTAGGAGCCAGAACTCTTAATGGTTGGTAGGGGATCAAATACTTATTACTCCCTGAAAAATGCAAATACATTTTTATGATTTATACAATGTGATTTTCTGGATTTTATTTTTGATATTCTATCTCTCAATGTTAAAATTAACCTACCCTTAAAATTATAGACTGTTCATGTCTTTGTCAGTGGTCAAACTTAAAAAATCAGCAATGGATCAAATACTTATTTTCTTCACTGTACATTACCATTAGTGATGAGTGAATGTGACTAACACCTTATCTGAGCATGCTGGGGTGCTAACTGAGTGACTTCGGTGTGCTGGAATAATATATGTTCGAGTCCTCGCCCTTGCATGTCTCGTGGCTGCTCGACAGTCGAAACACAAGCAGGGATTGCCTAACAAACATGCAATCCCTGCATGTGTTGTGGCTATCGAACAACTGCGAGAAATGAAGCAACTGCGACTCAAACATATTTTTTGAGCACGCCAAAGTCACTCGGTTATCACAAGACGATGCTGGGATAACACCTTATCCGACCACGTTCGCTCATCACTAATCACCATGCATCTGATTATCCACAGGCTGTTTATTGCTGTGTCTGATATGGTTTATCTCCCTATAGAAATAAAAATACATAATAATAATAATTTTTATTTATATAGCGCCAACATATTCCGCAGCGCTTTACAACTTATAGAGGGGACTTGTACAGACAATAGACATTACAGCATAACAGAAATCACAGTTCAAAATAGATACCAGGAGGAATGAGGGCCCTGCTCGCAAGCTTACAAACTATGAGGAAAAGGGGAGACACGAGAGGTGGATGGTAACAATTGCTTTAGTTGTTCGGACCAGCCATAGTGTAAGGCTCGGGTGTTCATGTAAAGCTGCATGAACCAGTTAACAGCCTAAGTATGTAGCAGTACAGACACAGAGTGCTATTAACTGCATAAAGTGTATGAGAACATGATGCGAGGAACCTGATTATGTTTTTTTTTTTTTTTTTTTATTAGGCCACACAGGGATAGTTAGGTTAATGCGTTGAGGCGGTAGGCCAGTCTGAACAAATGCGTTTTTAGGGCACGCTTAAAACTGTGGGGATTGGGGATTAATCGTATTAACCTAGGTAATGCATTCCAAAGAATCGGCACAGCACGTGTAAAGTCTTGGAGACGGGAATGGGAGGTTCTGATTATTGAGGATGCTAACCTGAGGTCATTAGCGGAGCGGAGGGCACGGGTAGGGTGGTAGACTGAGACCAGAGAGGAGATGTAGGGTGGTGCTGAGCCATGGAGTGCTTTGTGGATGAGGGTAGTAGTTTTGTACTGGATTCTGGAGTGGATGGGTAGCCAGTGTAATGACTGACACAAGGTAGAGGCATCGGTATAACTATTGGTGAGGAATATGATCCTGGCAGCAGCATTCAGGACAGATTGGAGCGGGGAGAGTTTGGTAAGAGGGAGGCCGATTAGTAGAGAGTTACAATAGTCCAGACGAGAATGAATGAGTGAGACAGTAAGAGTTTTTGCAGAGTCGAAAGTAAGAAATAGAATTCTAGAAATATTTTTGAGATGCAGATAAGAAGAGCGAGCCAGTGATCGGATGTGGGGAGTGAATGAAAGCTCGGAATCAAGGATGACCCCAAGGCAGCGGGCATGTTGCTTGGGAGTAATGGTGGAACCGCACACGGAGATGGCAATGTCAGGCAAGACAATGTCAGGCAGACATACTTGCTGATCCAAGAATAAATGTTTATTGGGGAGTCTGTGACAAACTTTTATTCGTCTACAATGTTTTATTTAAATTAAAGATTAATGCATTGTTTAGAAAGCCGGTTAATCCAGTCTTTGTTAATCTGCATAACAAATTGCAATTTAGAGAGGATGGTACTAAATATTGTTAATAAGCCAGCAATAACCTTTTTATATATCCTCGGTGTCATACAGCAGGAACATATTACCTTGTAAATTCACTGTATTTGATAAGTAAACAACTACATCTAACTCCTCAAGCCCGGAATTGTTGCAACAAGAGAAGTATTAGCAGTACCTGGGTGTGTAATAGCTGGAAATAAGACAAAATAAATGTGGAACTGGTTCTGAGTAAGGTACAACATGTACTGTCTCCCGTTACACTTAAAAAAGTTATTCAACCTTTAAAAAAAAAGAATTGTAAAATCATCAGCAGATGTGATAACAAACTATGCTCCACTCTTTTCACCCAGTAATTTAACGCAGCACATCCAGGGACCCCCTTAAGTCTTTGTTTACATGCAGTCAGTATGTGACTACTACAGCCAATCAGTGGCTTCAGTGATCATGTGTCTTCCACTAGTATCGCTGCTTAACAACGACGTCCACAATGCCAGATGTATGACATGTGAGTGCTCAGGCCACTGATTGGCAGCAGTGGTCACATGCTTCCCACTTGTAACCAAAGACTGGGAGGACAACTAGTGCTTCTACACTTAGGGAAAAAGGAGATGACTATAGTTTTTATTATCGGTGGCTTCAAATTTTGTTTTTCAAAGCCTGGACTACACCTTTAAAGATTAACTTTTACTGGAACTAACATTATCGTGTCTCCAAATTTATCTCCCATGTCTCTTTACTGCATTTGGAAGTTTTTTTAGGTATTAAAAAAAAATTGGGAACTGTTCTTGGTCTTGTTCAATTGGAATTATTTTATTTTTCTACTATTTTCTACTACTATTATTTTTATTTTTTCTTATCTATTTATATAATTTACTGTGACTTGCTGTGATGGTGTGATATGTTATGTGGGTATCATTTTGTGTATATTTAAATTTTACTGATTTTCATAGTGTTCTCTTGTTGCCCTGTATCATTCCGTGTATTCCCCATATTGTCTAGAGTCTCAATTACCTTCCAACAGGCTGATAATTGAATTAGCTCACCTACTGTCTGCAGCCTCACTGTATCTATGCCTCTTGATGACCCCCTGTAGTGCCTTAATCCCTGAGGCACCTTTGTCAGGTCTGGGAGGCCTGAAAACCACCCCAACCTGTCTGACTACCCCTGGACATAAGAAGGGGGCTGGGGAGGACAGGAGCTGGGAAGTCAGATCCTGTGTGGAACTATGATGTGATCACAGCACCTCAGAGAGAAAGAAGAATATATGGACTATGTTATCCTCTGTCTGCTGGATTGTTGGACTCTCATCTCCCAGGGCTTTTATCCTCTTACTGAACTGCATTTGGCTTCTGGACTATCTTATCCTTTGTGTGGTGGATCGTATATGGACCTTTCGTATTTTTGCCTAAATAAAGGTCTTTGAATTGTTCACTATTCTCTTGCTCTGTTGATTGTGTGATACCAGAGAAGGACCCTGTGACACTTGCATATATGTATGCAGAAACTTTGCATTGTAAGGCCTGTTTCACCTTGCCGTAATTTTGATCTGAATAACATTGGAGTTGTACAGTGCCGAAAAGTGTATATAGCCCCCCAATACAGTTGTAGGCATCTCACTTCATATGTAGCCTTTCAATCAGTCGCTGTCTTTGGAGAATATGATTAGAATACATTCTGTGCCTTCAACTTCATGTGCTCTATTGAATACTATTTTTCTCTATGTTCTAAATGGATTTAAAATTCAGTAGTAATTTCTTAGTGTGTTTTTACCTTATTTCTAGCTTTGTTTTTTATGATACCAAGCTCTCGGCTCTTGTACAGACAGAGATGTAAAAGTTAACAAGATGGATAACTATAGTGTACCACGGAAGGGAGTTTAGGAACAAACAGCATTCCGCTATGCATGATGACCTATCCTTCAAATATGGTTTCGGTAGAGAGGTCTAATGACCATTATAGGTTCTTCCTGCATTTTGTTATGTGGCAGTTTATGGAAAAAAAAATTCTGCATATATTTTATATATATAAATATATTTTTTTTATTCTAAAAACTGATTTAACGGAATACAATGGATACATGGTGGATACGATTTCCGTCTGTCTGTTCCTAAACCTATAATTTCTTTATTTATTTTTTTCCTTTTGAGAAAATAAATTAATTTTTATTAACATTTTTCACTGGAAGTGGATGCATTAAAAAAATCCTAAGGTGCTTAGCGCCACATTTGCTTGGAGTTTATTTTCCCTTTGTGTTCCTAAACCAGGACAGACAAATGTAATTCCCAAGCATAGCCTTAAAAAAATCTTCTCTATTCAGTATTAATACTTACTACAAAGTTCCATCTACAACTACATCTAGGAGTGACAACAGAACACAAGGTTTTGAAAATGCATCTCTGTGATAAAGCAGCTTCACACACGCTTCATATTAAATCAAGCATCTGCTGGAGTGGTGTGGGCACTGGAGACATGTTCTCAATGGTGAAGGATCAAGTGAACCTACTAGTGATGAGCAAACGTGTTTGGATAAATTGTTTTCCGAGCATGCTCGTGTGCTGAGTGTCTTCGGCGTTCTTGAAACATATTTTCAAGACCCCGCGGCTGCATGTCTCGCGACAGTTAGGGAATCCCTGTATGTATTTCCTGCTGTCTAAGAGCCACAATACATGCAACATATTACTAGAGCACGCCAAAGATGCTCGGCTAGCACCCAAGCGTGCTAACACCCTATCAGAGCACATTCGCTCATCACTACTCATCACTAGTACCCACCTATCTGCAAATCTGGTGGAGGCAGGCTCGGACTGGCCCATAGGGTAACAGGGGAATCCCCCGGTGGGCCCCTGTGCATATCTGGGCCCCGAACCCCACTATATGGGCAGTACTTGGCATAATTCACATGATTTCCTCTGTACAGAAAAAAGCAGCATCTCATAATTCATTAACCAAACTACCCAGTCTATTATTATATAGAGACATAGGTAAATTTGTGAATGAGGGTAGTGTAATATTTGTATGCAGGTGCAAAGTGGGCCCTCAAAGTCATTGTTACTGGTGGGCCCTTGGCATCCCAGTCCGACACTGGGTGGAGGTATCTGGGTTGGTGGATGCTAGGAGAATGCACAGTGTCAATGAGACTTATTTTTCAAATACTATTTATTAAAGAATATATACAGTAACAAAGGTGGCAACAGTGCACTCTCCGATGCTGCTAACAGGGGCAGCTTTTCCACTTAAGCATCAGAGACACTGTATCTGGCGGGATTCAATCAGCTCAGAGGGGCGCTTGCAAGCTGTGTATCAAACAGTGTAAAGCACATGCTCCTTGCCTAGAAATCCAGCCACTCACAGTAACCTGGGCAAAAAGCTGTACACTACAGAATTAAAAAAATCCTCCGTTCTTGAGAACAGAGAGGATTTTTAATAAGAGGTAAATTGCAAAGTTACTTGTTTATACAAGCACTTCACAATTTCAATAGTGATGAGAGCGCGTGCTTGGATAAGGTGTAATCCGAGCACTCTCGTGTCCTAATTGAGCATTTTCGTCATGCTCAAAAAAATGCTCAAGTGGCCTCGGCTGCATGTCTCGCGACTATTCAATAGCCACAACACTTGCAGATTCCCTGTTTGCTAGGCAATCCCTACATGTGTTGTGGCTATTGAATAGTTCCGAGACATGCAGCCGAGGCGACTTGAGCATTTTTTTGAGCACGACGAAAATGCTCAATTAGGACACGAGAGTGCTCGGATTACACCTTATCCAAGCACGTTCGCTCATCACTACATTTTAACCATTAATGAACATTAGACAAGCTCTTTAAAGATGATTAGCATTGAAGTTGTTCCAATGTAACAACCTCTGCAATGTCTCCTTGAATTATATGGATGTTATCTCTATGTAAACGAGGATACAGCAGTTCAGGAGGATGTCACGTGCCCATTCATTTGAATAACCAGCACTTTATTTATTTATTTTACTCATTTATATAGCACCATTAATTCCACAGTGCTTTACATACATTATCGGCACATTATGAAACATTTTCACAAAGGCAGGCTCCTTTTGGAAAGGTATACGAGAGATAAAGTAAGCTGTGACTCGGTTTAACCTTCCAGAGCCATAAGGGGCAACTTAATGTCAGGAAACAGGACCTTCAACGATGCAAGAAGACTCATGGACTAATGAATGTGTACCAAAGCTCCAAAACACAAATGGTAAAATCCAGCACAGGAAAAGATGTTCCATAAAATCCAAATTCTTTATTTAGTCAGAGTATAAAAATACCACATAGGTGTTACAGTTAGCAAGAGTAGGTAGCTATATTTCGGTTAAGCGCACCAATAGTCATGGCTGCATTAGATATACCACAAACATATTTATAAAAAAGCTGACCAATGAACGATGGAGAAAAGTACTGTGGAACCACGTTATGACACGTTAAAATCATATATACCTATTCTGATCCAGGGACCAGTCCTATACTTACTGCACATATAAAGGACATGATTAGACGTTACTGTATGAGGAGGATCCACGTGCAGGTTCTGTGTCATCAGCAACTGCGGCGCCCCTTTATGGTGCATTTTTAATCTGACAAAAATAAAACTTTGGGGGTTTTATGGAACTTCTTTTCCGGTACTGGATTTTACCCCATGTCTTTCGGAAAGCCGTTGTCTTTATGAGAAAACCCTCTTTGAATTGTATAAGTATTCTGTTTTCTAACCTATTTTTTCTTTTAAAAGATGAAAAGAAAAATTTTGATTGGAAAAGATAGAAGTGCGTTCCTAGCAATCTGTTTTAAGTAATGGCTTTAATGACAGAAAAAGATGGAGATCAAAAGTTACTGCATAAGAAGGTATGAAATAAAATTCTCAGATTGCCGAACTTGTGAGACGACTAATGGCCATTACTGCATTCAACTTTTACCTACAATATCATTTGACACTCATATTTTTCGAATTTATTTATGTCCAAAAGATAGAAAATAGTACAATTAAAGGGGCACTTTGATTTGATCAACTTATTATAATGAATAGTGATAACTGTTAGTTTGGTGCGGGGGCAATGGGACACACACCAAAATGATTGTATTTTACATATTCTAAGAGAAATTAATGTATGAGGCAACCCCAATATATATAATCTTTATAATATCTTCTAATCTTCTTTTCCAGCCAAGGACAATATGCTGCAGTTGTTGCGCCTGCTGCTGTTCCCACTGCATTCAGTGCCTGAGTGGATTCTTTTTTCTTCTAGCAATAGCTGGTCTGGTTTTATGTGCAAGGTTTTTCTTGGGTAAGTAGGAAATATAAAACTTAAATTTACTAAAACAAACAAGCTATTAGCACTTTCTCCACTTCTACATTGAGTCTTGTTTCCAGGTACGTTATGCACATCCTTACCTATGAGCTAAATATCCCACGAATAATAATGAATTTATTGCACGTGGCACCTTTTCTTCTGGGATCCAATACAATTTATGAGCATTTATTGGACATTTATGATATTTGTTATGTTCAAGTGTAAAATAGACACATAACGCCAATCTATTGCGTACTCCTTTTTTTATTGTTTAAAGTCAGCATTGCTGGAAAGTTGAACACTATCAACTAAGGCCCAATTGCAAGTTCAATAATCTACAAACAGGTATTTAAAAGAACACTCATTATTAAAGGGAATATGCTGGTAGGTTTTTTTTTTGCTATGTATTCTGAGAGTATCATGATGCAGAGACCCTGATTCCAGTGATGTCATACTTATTGGTCTGCTTGATTATCACTAGAGGACTAGATGTCTCATGCCATGTAGTCCTCCATATTCACACTGTCCCCACCACTTTTTGGCACCTCTTTATATACAGTACACACAGAAAGTTGCCAATCAGTGTTGTTTGTTGTGAATTTGGATTCTGGGCTCCCCCGGTGGCCGCTTGTGGAATTGGACTTGTCATCCTCTTTCCTGTTTCACCTGGTTCCATCAGTAGTGGGTGTCGCTATTTAAGCTCATTTCTCTGGTGGTTTCTTGCCGGTCAACAATGTTATCTGATGCCTCTCAGTGCTTGTTCCTGCTTCTAGACAACTACTAGATAAGTTGGACTTTTGTCCATGTTTCGTTTTGCCTATTTGTTCCAGTTCACAGCTGAAGTTTTGTTACTGTGTCTGGAAAGCTCTCGTTGATCAGGGATTGCTACTCTGGCGTTATGAGTTAATGCCAGAGTTTAAGGTAATCTCTG
Organism: Ranitomeya variabilis; assembly: GCF_051348905.1. Classification (NCBI taxonomy): domain Eukaryota; kingdom Metazoa; phylum Chordata; class Amphibia; order Anura; family Dendrobatidae; genus Ranitomeya; species Ranitomeya variabilis. The sequence goes on along the minus strand of NC_135234.1, from coordinate 410,964,548 downwards.
GATGGTGTTTTGTTAGTGTTTTTCTGCTGACCATGAAAGTATACTATCTGTCTTCTGCTATCTAGTAAGCGGACCTCAAATTTGCTAAGACTATTTTCCTGCTGCGTTTGTTGTTTCATCTGAACTCACCGTCATTATATGTGGGGGGCTACTGTCTTCTTTGGAATATTTCTCTAGAGGTGAGCCAGGTCTTATATTTCCCTCTGCTAGCTATTTAGGTCTTAGGCCAGAGCTGGGCATCTAGCGATAAATAGGAAATGCTACCTGGCTATTTCTAGTTGCGCGGCAGGCTTAGTTCATGGTCAGTATAGTTCCATCTTCCGAGAGCTTGTCCCTCTATAGGCTTGCTATGATCTCTGCCTGCAGAGATCATGACAGTTTGACCGGCCAATAAAGTGTTAAAGACCCAGGTTGAGAAAGGAGAGTTATAAGAAGTCTGCTGGAAATTTTTTTTTTTTTTTTTTTTTTTCCCTCCAGTCTGCCTTGCTGCAGTCTTTTTCCTCTCTCTCCTCCTAATCTCTGTATGGCTCTGTGTGCACCTGACAATAATGGATCTCCAGAGTGTAACTGCGGGTTTGAATAATCTCATCACGAAAATACAAAATTTACAAGATTTTGTGGTACATGCTCCGGTATCTGACCCGAGAATTCCTTTGCCGGAGTTCTTCACAGGGAATAGAGCTAGCTTCCAGAATTTCCAAAATAATTGTAAGCTTTATTTGTCCCTGAAGTCTCGTTCAGCTGGAGACCCTGCTCAGCAGGTTAGGATTGTGATTTCCTTGCTCAGGGGTGACCCTCAAGATTGGGCCTTCTCATTGCCAGCAGGGGATCCTGCGTTACGCGATGTGGATGCGTTTTTTCTGGCCTTGGGCTTGCTTTATGAGGAACCTCATTTGGAACTTCAGGCAGAAAAAACTTTGATGGCACTATCTCAGGGGCAAGACGAAGCTGAAGTTTTCTGCCAAAAATTCCGTAAATGGTCTGTGCTTACTCAGTGGAATGAGTGCGCCTTGGCGGCAACTTTCAGAGAAGGTCTCTCTGATGCCGTTAAGGATGTTATGGTGGGGTTCCCTGTGCCTGCAGGTCTGAATGAGTCCATGACAATGGCTATTCAGATTGATAGGCGTCTGCGGGAGCGCAAACCGGTGCACCATCTGGCGGTGTCTATGGAAAAGACGCCAGAAAGTATGCAGTGTGATAGAATTCTGTCCAGGAGCGAGCGACAGAATTTTAGACGGAAGAATGGATTGTGTTTCTATTGTGGGGATTCTACTCATGTTATATCAGCATGCTCTAGGCGTACAAAGAAGCTTGATAAGTCTGTTTCCATTGGCACCATTCAGTCTAAGTTTATTTTGTCTGTAACCCTGATTTGCTCTTTGTCATCCATTGCCACGGACGCCTATGTTGACTCTGGCGCCGCTCTGAGTCTTATGGATTGGTCCTTTGCCAATCGTTGTGGTTTTGATTTAGAGCCTTTGGAGACTCTTATTCCTCTGAAGGGGATTGACTCCACCCCATTGGCTAATAATAAACCACAATACTGGACACAAGTAACCATGCGTATCAATCCGGATCACCAGGAGATTATTCGTTTCCTGGTGCTGTATAATTTACATGACGATTTGGTACTGGGATTGCCATGGTTGCAGTCTCACAACCCAGTCTTGGACTGGAGAGCAATGTCTGTGTTGAGCTGGGGATGTAAGGGTATTCATGGGGACTTACCTTTGGTTTCTATTTCGTCGTCCATTCCCTCTGAAGTCCCTGAGTTCCTCTCTGATTATCAAGACGTCTTTGACGAACCCAAGCTTGGGTCGTTACCTCCGCACCGTGAGTGCGATTGTGCCATAGATTTGATACCGGGTTGTAAATATCCAAAGGGTCGTCTGTTTAATCTGTCTGTGCCGGAACATGCTGCTATGCGGGAATATATAAAGGAGTCTTTGGAAAAGGGACATATTCGTCCATCTTCTTCTCCCTTGGGAGCCGGGTTTTTCTTTGTCTCAAAAAAGGACGGCTCTTTGAGACCATGTATTGATTATCGGCTTCTGAATAAGATCACTGTTAAGTATCAATACCCATTGCCATTGCTTACTGATTTGTTTGCTCGTATAGAGGGTGCTAAGTGGTTCTCTAAAATTGATCTTCGTGGGGCGTATAATTTGGTGCGGATCAGGCAGGGGGATGAGTGGAAGACCGCATTTAATACGCCCGAGGGCCACTTTGAGTATTTGGTCATGCCTTTTGGTCTTTCTAATGCCCCTTCAGTTTTCCAGTCTTTTATGCATGATATTTTCCGCGATTTTCTGGATAAGTTTATGATAATATATCTGGATGATATTCTGATTTTTTCTGATGACTGGGACTCTCATGTCCAGCAGGTCAGGAGAGTTTTTCAGGTTCTGCGGTCTAATTCTTTGTGTGTGAAGGGGTCTAAGTGCGTTTTTGGGGTCCAGAAAATTTCCTTTTTGGGGTATATTTTTTCTCCCTCTTCCATTGAGATGGATCCCGTCAAGGTGCAAGCTATTTGTGACTGGACTCAGCCCTCCTCTCTTAAGGGTCTTCAGAGATTTTTGGGCTTTGCCAACTTTTACCGCCGATTTATTGCTGGTTTTTCGGATGTCGTTAAACCACTGACTGATTTGACCAGACAAGGCGCTGATGTTGCTAATTGGTCCCCTCATGCTGTAGAGGCCTTTCAGGAGCTTAAGCGCCGTTTTGCCTCTGCCCCTGTGTTGCGTCAGCCTGATGTGAATCTGCCTTTTCAGGTTGAGGTTGACGCTTCGGAGATCGGAGCTGGGGCAGTGTTGTCGCAGAAAGGTTCCGACTGCTCCGTCATTAGGCCTTGTGCCTTCTTTTCTCGCAAATTTTCGCCCGCAGAGCGGAATTATGATGTTGGGAATCGGGAGCTTTTGGCCATGAAGTGGGCGTTTGAGGAGTGGCGCCATTGGCTCGAGGGGGCTAGGCATCAGGTGGTGGTATTGACTGACCACAAAAATTTGATTTATCTTGAGACTGCCAGACGCCTGAATCCTAGACAGGCGCGCTGGTCTTTATTTTTTTCTCGCTTTAATTTTGTGGTGTCATACCTACCGGGTTCTAAGAATGTTAAGGCAGATGCCCTTTCTAGGAGTTTTGACCCGGACTCTCCTGGTAATTCTGAACCCACAGGTATCCTTAGGGAGGGAGTAATTTTGTCGGCCGTTTCTCCTGATCTGCGGCGGTCCTTGCAAGAGTTTCAGGCGGATCGACCGGATCGTTGTCCGCCTGATAGACTGTTTGTTCCGGATGATTGGACCAGCAGAGTCATCTCTGAGGTACATTCTTCTGCATTGGCAGGTCATCCCGGAATTTTTGGTACCAGGGATTTGGTGGCAAGATCCTTCTGGTGGCCTTCCCTGTCACGAGATGTGCGAGTCTTTGTGCAGTCATGTGACGTTTGTGCTCGGGCCAAGTCTTGTAGTTCTCGGGCTAGCGGACTGCTGTTGCCCTTGCCTATTCCTAAGAGGCCTTGGACACACATCTCGATGGATTTTATTTCAGATCTGCCTGTTTCCCAGAAGATGTCTGTCATCTGGGTGGTCTGTGACCGTTTCTCTAAAATGGTCCATTTGGTTCCTCTGCCCAAGTTGCCTTCTTCTTCTGAGTTGGTTCCTCTGTTTTTTCAGAATGTTGTCCGATTGCACGGTATTCCTGAGAATATTGTTTCTGACAGAGGTACCCAATTTGTGTCTAGATTTTGGCGGGCATTCTGTGCTAGGATGGGCATAGATTTGTCTTTTTCATCTGCTTTTCACCCTCAGACTAATGGCCAGACCGAGCGGACTAATCAGACCCTGGAGACATATCTGAGGTGTTTTGTCTCTGCTGACCAGGATGATTGGGTTGCTTTTTTGCCATTGGCAGAGTTCGCCCTCAATAATCGGGCCAGCTCTTCCACCTTGGTGTCCCCGTTTTTCTGTAATTCGGGGTTTCACCCTCGATTTTCCTCCGGTCAGGTGGAATCCTCGGATTGTCCTGGAGTGGATGCGGTGGTGGAGAGATTGCATCACATCTGGGGGCAGGTTATGGACAATTTGAAGTTGTCCCAGGAGAAGACTCAGCGTTTTGCCAACCGTCATCGTCGTGTTGGTTCTCGGCTTTGTGTTGGAGATTTGGTGTGGTTGTCTTCTCGTTTTGTCCCTATGAGGGTCTCTTCTCCTAAGTTTAAACCTCGGTTCATCGGCCCTTATAGAATATTGGAGATTCTTAATCCTGTTTCTTTCCGTTTGGACCTCCCTGCGTCCTTTTCCATTCATAACGTTTTTCATCGGTCGTTATTGCGCAGGTATGAGGTACCTGTTGTACCTTCAGTTGAGCCTCCTGCTCCGGTGTTGGTTGAGGGTGAGTTGGAGTACGTTGTGGAGAAAATTTTGGACTCTCGTGTTTCCAGACGGAGACTCCAGTATCTGGTCAACTGGAAGGGTTACGGCCAGGAGGATAATTCTTGGGTCAATGCATCTGATGTTCATGCTTCTGATCTTGTTCGTGCCTTCCATAGGGCTCATCCTGGTCGCCCTGGTGGATCTGGTGAGGGTTCGGTGCCCCCTCCTTGAGGGGGGGGTACTGTTGTGAATTTGGATTCTGGGCTCCCCCGGTGGCCGCTTGTGGAATTGGACTTGTCATCCTCTTTCCTGTTTCACCTGGTTCCATCAGTAGTGGGTGTCGCTATTTAAGCTCATTTCTCTGGTGGTTTCTTGCCGGTCAACAATGTTATCTGATGCCTCTCAGTGCTTGTTCCTGCTTCTAGACAACTACTAGATAAGTTGGACTTTTGTCCATGTTTCGTTTTGCCTATTTGTTCCAGTTCACAGCTGAAGTTTTGTTACTGTGTCTGGAAAGCTCTCGTTGATCAGGGATTGCTACTCTGGCGTTATGAGTTAATGCCAGAGTTTAAGGTAATCTCTGGATGGTGTTTTGTTAGTGTTTTTCTGCTGACCATGAAAGTATACTATCTGTCTTCTGCTATCTAGTAAGCGGACCTCAAATTTGCTAAGACTATTTTCCTGCTGCGTTTGTTGTTTCATCTGAACTCACCGTCATTATATGTGGGGGGCTACTGTCTTCTTTGGAATATTTCTCTAGAGGTGAGCCAGGTCTTATATTTCCCTCTGCTAGCTATTTAGGTCTTAGGCCAGAGCTGGGCATCTAGCGATAAATAGGAAATGCTACCTGGCTATTTCTAGTTGCGCGGCAGGCTTAGTTCATGGTCAGTATAGTTCCATCTTCCGAGAGCTTGTCCCTCTATAGGCTTGCTATGATCTCTGCCTGCAGAGATCATGACAGTTGTTGCTGCATTTATACAGAATTCAGCATTCAAAGAACCGATAGATCTGATAGCTGATAAAACAGTGATTTTATCAAAACTGCCCCAAGCAGCTCTCTGACACATTCTGGAATTAGGGTCTCTGCCCCTTCATCATGCTGTGCTCAGATTACAAAGCAAAAATCAGGTGACAAATTCCCTTTAAATTATCAGTGGATGCATGAGCAAAATTTGGGTTTGGGCCACTCCATTGGAAATCTTCCTTCGTGAACGCTTTTCTAGATTTTTCTTCATTACTTAAAAGAACAAAACAGAGAAAATGTGTTTCTTTCTGGGCCCGTGCATGACTGTATTTTCAAAGTTATTCAATGGGGCTGTGCAGATGTCGATTTTTTTCATGAGACATGAAACAAAAGTCGTAGCATGCACTGGTTTCTTCTGTAAATCGGATGAGGCGCATCCAAGCCTATGGGTACGCATAAAAAAATTAATAAATAAATCGGATGCCATACGGAGCCACAGGATAGCATCTATTTTTTACGGATACATTGCAAATCCGTAAGATAGGAAGTTGTAAATTGTCTTGTAAATGATTAATAGCTGCTGATGTAAAAAAACGGATTGTGTATGGATGACAAGGGAGAAAAGGCTGACAATGGTAATATTACTACTGGGCAGCACCAAGCAGTAAAACGGCTTCAACAGTATAGGGGATTAGGCTGTATGCCACGATCAGATTAACCCCTGACATCACAACACCTAGGGTGGCCATTCACCCTTACAGTCATGTACAATAATGGTGTGTCTGCACCCATATTAAATCAATGACTTCACTGACTTTTCATTTTCTCCTGTAGGCCTCTGACAAATGTCGAATTATAAGAAATACTAAGACAATGTTAGCATTATTTTATCTTGCAGAGTTTCCAGTGATTATGAATGGCTTCAGAAACACCTGGAATTACACTGAGGAAACAGTTGATGCATCGCTTGCTGACTCAGGAACAAGCCAACCTGCTTCCACCCAGACATGCAGAATGTTTGTGGGCTCCTTTACATTAACAAATGAAGTGTACCTACCACCGTATAATGATACATCATCTGCTGACTTCCAGAAGATTGCTCAGCGCCTACAAACTACGGTAAGCTGACCGTCCCCATACTATCTGTACATGGACCATATGTTGTATAGACAAAAAAAAGGGCAGGTAGTCAGCTCACAGATGAATTATTTCCCAATTTTTTCCATAGCAGGAACCTTACTGAGATATATGTAAGAGGGAGTATATCTAAGTGTGGGTAACAAAGAGATAGAAGTAGATGGTATGAGAAGTAAGGCAAGCAATAATGTTATATCTACACTAAAATCAAAATTAAAGTTAGATTTCACTAAACATAATAAATACCCACATGACTCCAATACTGCAGCAAGGTGATTAAGGAGTCCCACTGCACCAAACGCGCGTTTCGCAAGGAATGCTTCATCCAGGGGTGACAAAGAATTCCTTGCGAAACATTTAGTGAGATCTGACTTTAATTTTGATTTGAATTTTATGTAGGATTCTTACCTAGATATACAAATATCAATTGCCTTAATTCTCTTACCATCTACTTATATCTCTTTGGTACCCGCATTTAGATATACTCCCTCTTACATATATCTGTATAAGGTTCTTACTATGGCTTAATTTCTGCCTTCTGGTGCCCCCCGTTTTCTTATTACCTGTGGAGTCTCATTTTTCTTATATGTTCTTTAATTATTGTGTTTTCTATATACTAATAAAAATTTGAGTATGATTTGAATGGCTTCCATTTTTTCCTTATTGGTGTTACAAATAAATGTAAGACAAATATAGACTGTATTCCCCTTGGTTGTGTATGTATTGGAGGCTGGAAAATTGGTGAATACAGAAAGAAAAATGCATCTTTTGTGTAGATTGCTGGAAATGAATACAGGATTGAAATGTTCCCAGTCATGAGCTTTCAAGGCAGAACAAAAAGAGCTGTCTGTGGAAATGGGCTCGACTATGTGATACGGGCAGGTGCATTACATCCAAGCCAGGTCAAAGTAATTACAGAGCTGTACTGAATCCTGGCTCTAGTAATCCTATTCACCTATTACCAGATTAATACAGAAAAAATAAAATAAATGTGCAATGAATGAGATCTGGCATGTCTGGCCCTTGTCACCTGGCACACAGTGTAGCCTTATTATCATTCTATTTACGCCTTCCATTTGTGTCCATTGTTTTATTATAGGTTTACTATTGTAAAGTGCAGAATATGTTGAAATGACAGAACTAAAAAAATTTTTTTTTTTCAGATAAATATGTCATTAAATAATAGTCTGCTGACAGGGAGCTACAGAAATGCATTGGTCTTCCTGCTAAGGTAAAGGTCCCAATATACACTATAAATGAGGACACCATCTTGGTTGCATGTACAAGAAAACAAACTAGTAGGTGACATGGCTGACCAGTGACGTGTGTTACATGTCTTGTTTCAGACCTAACCCCACCACGGCACATTTCCAGCTGCTGTTTTGCAATGATAATGCTACAATAAGTGGGATTAAGGCTGACACCGTGGTACAGGTTCTAGGAAATAACAGCACTGCCAGTATATCGACTAGCGTGGACAGCATCACAGTAGGAGGTAATAACACATTTTAATAAAATAAGAATCGAAAAGTACGGTAAGTAAAGGTCACCAAGACCACTGTGAGAAGTATGCCGCTGACAAGATCACACTGTATATATCAGTGCAATGGCACCTGATCTTCAGATGTGTTGGATGCAGAATAAATGGGCAATCAAAAAGATCTTAGGGCCAAATGTGATAGCTGGACAACGAAGTCAGAAGATCTCCAAAATGACAGATATTGTGGGATGATACTAGAATGCAGCTGCAAAAAGTGGTCATGCTGAACCCTGTCCACCGAAATAACCACCATCGAGTGGAGAGGAATGGAAGACGGTGGCCTACTCTGATGAATCACACATCACGTCTACAGATGGGTGTGCCACTTATCTGGGGAAAAGAAGGCACCATACCACATTCTAAGCAGAGGCAAAGGTACAGAGGTGCAGTGGATCAGCAGGTACTCCCAACCATGAGTAAGGCTCGTATGAGATAAAACGCGTAGGTCTTAGACACTGGTGGAGCCGCCATGTACTTTTACCTTGTTTTTCTACATTTTGGATTTTATTGCACATACCTGCTACTACGCTGGACCTCCTTTTGCCTCTGCTTACAGCCATCACATGGGCTTATCCATGTGAAGCAAACAGCAGGATCCATGCTGCATTGATACGGTGAGCTGACTCTCCTTCCCATTCCCCCTTTTTGTGTTCATAACACACTATGGGACAAAAGCAAGCAGGGGAGGCAGTGTAATAGCCTGTCATTCCTGCGGACGTTACTTTGACATGTCACCTGTATGGCAACAGTATTTACTCCACAGAATAATGTGTCATGTGGCAGAAAGTTAGAGAGGTTGTCCAGTGAAGAAACGTAACCACCTATTCAGAGATTAGGTGATAATCTAAAAATCGGTGGGAGTCCGACTGCAGGGACCTACACCAATAGGCAGGAAGAGCACTTTTATACCCATAAGAATGCAGTGCAAGTCTGTATGCCCAACTGCTGCTCCATTCACTCTCTGTTGGGCTGCTGCTTTTTCCGGTAGCGCCATAGGGAATGAACGGAGCCGCAGTCAAGCATACGCACTGCTGCTGCATGCTAAATGTCCTGTTATGTCATTCCCATTAGAAACCACAGTCAACAGTAAGTGCAAAGTCTAAGCCCCTCTAAACTCTCCCACCCACAATGTGATCATAAGGTGTTGATAGGCTGGAATAGGAACCAGGCTCCTATGTACAGTATGTGAGTCTAATCACACAGTAGATACATTCAGACACTGACTTCACCTCCTATAATGGGACATAGCATTGTAAACAATGTAACATTGTAGTTTAATTTGCTACAGATATTCTACTTGGAATTCACACCAAAAACCTTCCACTGCTGATCAGCTACATTATGGGATTGGATCTCATCACATCTACACTCAACTCCTGAAATTGCAACACCAAGCAGAAAAAAATCATAGAATTATGGGTATCAATGAGGTTATTAGGGATTGTTTGTGGAGTGCTCTGCCATGGCGAATCAACTTGGGCACACAAATCATCATGATCCTTGGACCATGGACTTGTTTTTCATTGAGCACATCTGGAACGTCGTTGGTGGGCATAGTGAGCTACCGCAACAGCTGTAGATGATTCTTGTGCCCAAGTGCATTCAGCATGGCAGAACATTGCTCAGACAACCAAGACCAACCTCACTGAGAACATGCAAAGAGTGTATTGGTGAGCAATACTGAGTAAACCAAGAGATTTTGAACATTTTGTTTAAAATTTGTCATCATTTGCATATCATTAACAGGTCTATCCATCCACCAATTTCCACAATTCCACAACTTCTTCATTGTTGAGGAGTGTTTATATAGGGCTCAATACAGCCAAGGGAATTTTGGTATGGCCAAGTTAACAATTACATTTAGGCCATACAGTCAAAGACGCTTTCCAGGATTTTGAAAGTTCTTCATGTAGGCTAATTTGAAGACAAACCCTTGACATTGCTCTGGGTTTGTGACTTGTTTTCGACTGGTTTGCAGAACAGAGCCTAAAGGAATTAGCATTTACGGGAACATAATAGTAGTATTCATTAAGATATGGATGATTCAGGATAGTGTGTGCTCTGGATGGTGCTGGTGTATTTGTAGCATTTATTATTTATAATGCATTTATTATTTATAATGACAACCTGATAATTGGAAATTGCTGCAAATTAAAAAAAAAAAAGGCCAGAAAAGTTCTGCAATTTACACTTGATGCCTTGGCCCTTTGCCTTGTACACAGAACTCGAGATTAGGGCTTCACTCAACCCTGATATTCATTACTTCAAGCAGCGCTCAGGCAGAAGGAGAAGTACAATACAGTATAAAAAAGTCAGGCTCGTGTTTTTTGCTGATTTTTTTAGTTTGGTGACATATTGTCCCATGGCTGCATTGCAGAAAAAAGTTACGGTATGTCCAACCAAATACCAAGGGCAGGAAACAATTTTACATATATTTGAGGCCAAAATCTTTTTCATCACTATAAGGTAAAAATGCCATATTTTGTGATTCTCTATGAAAATGGGTGGGAAGCACCACTTTGTTATCTTTGTCAACTGCGTGTTCTCCCCATTAGCGTAACGGAATGTAGTTTTTTGTACATGTTTTGTTTCATTTTTATCTGTTGTCATTTCTGTTTGAAAGCAGAAAATGTTTGTGAAGTGGTTTAATTCTAATTTTTAAAAAATATATGTAGCAATGCAGTAAAGGTAAAGTCCACTGTTTTTAAATGAGGTGTGAGTACTCCAGGGGGTACCCTACCCACCATGGCCGAGTATACAGCCTGCGCTGATCCTGTCGCTGTGCATGGTAGCCTGCGTGTGTAGCCCGTTACTCGTAGGCTGAATGTAGGTAGAGAGCATCGGAGGTGCAGGAGGTGTGGTGCCAATAAAGGGAAGGGGGGCGAGTCCTAAGACGTCAGTATACTGAGGCTTTGCACGTCATCAAACTAGGCAGGCTATTATATTGAAGGGTCCATAGATGTTGTTATGCTAGGATGAGGGTCTTATTATAATGGTCCTATGGATGTCATTATAGTAGGGTGCCTATTATAATAAGGTGGCTATAGAGGTCATTGTGCTGAGGATTCTTTCAACTTTGAACAGGTGAGGGATATTGTTGTTTTTTAGATTTGTTTGTTTACAGGGGACAATGGCTTCAGAGGATTAGGTGTTAAGGTGAGTATAAAGTGATTTTTTCATTTATTCTTAATTTTACACCTGAATGTAACTCTCAGCATTGTCCCCTGCTTGCGCTTGGGCTGGCCACAGACCTCCCAACCTGAATGCAACACCTTAAGGGCCCGTGCACATATGCAATATTTTTGGCCAGAGTGCAATCCGACAAAACATCAGATGGCACTCGGACCAATGGTATTTTATGGGGTTTTGCACATGTCCATTTTTTTCTGCAGTTGGCAATGCAAGTCAATAGGTCTGTAAAAAAAAAAATATCAAATTGCACTCTGATGCAATGCAAGGGCTGCCTGATTTTCGCAGACTGACAGATTGGAGAAGATAGAGAAATTATTTTTTCCATCTTCACCGCATCCAAGGAATTCGGATCAGCATAATTGGACCAATTTTTCTGGGATAAGTCGTGTGACACTTGGACCACAACTTACAGACATTTGTATACGGTCTAAAGCCTCATTCAGACATCAGTGATTTTTCTGGTATGCAGAAAAAAGTTCTGATTTTCACCAGTATTCCAGTATTTCTGGTGTGAGTTTCATCACAGCGCTCATTTTTACCAACAGGGTTTCATCAGGGAACTTCTTGTCTGAAAAAAAATATAAACACATTTTATATAACTTCTCTTATTCATTCTATTGTAAATCATTGATCGCATGTGGACTCATAGACTTGTATGAGTTATTCTGATCCATGACTTGCATCAAACACGGACGTATCTCTGTGATTTTTTTAGTCACACAATCTGTTAAAACACCCTGGCCATGTGAACAGCTCCATAGACAATAATGGGTAGGTGTACTATCCGTGCAAACTACAGATAAGACAAGTTTGTGAAAAACAGAGGTCTGGATGAAGCCTTCGGGTAAGGTTAGATGGTGCAGAAAAAACTATAGAGTAGCCATCAGCCAGTGAAGCGAGCACTGTTCTCCAAGGGACACAGCGGTTTCATCCACAAAACCACACAACTGACTGTAATGGTCGCATGGTTTTGCAAGTGAAACAGCTGTTCCCCTTCAAAATGAAATTATTAACAAGTGATCTGAAAACTGCAGTGTCTGACTGCCTCAGGTCTGGCCTAAGGGGCTGTTCACATGCCTGTGTATAAATCACAGACATGTCCCTTTTTTATTAAAGCACCAATACAATCCATGGATCTGTGAAAACCATGGTCCGCAAATGGATGGCAGCAGTTTACAATCTAAGATTAACATTGCAATGAACAGAAGAAGCTTTTTATCTGTATGTGCTAATAACTGAGGAAACCCCGATTGGTAAAAACTGACACATGGAGCGTGCAAGCCCTGATGACGCAAGGAGCGAGCAAGCGAATGACGCAAGCAAGCCCAGATGACGCAAGGAGCGAGCAAGCCCTGATGACTCACGGAGCGAGCAAGCCCTGATGACGCAAGGAGAGAGAAGCCCTGATGATGAAAGAAGCCCTGATGATGCAAGGAGAGCAAGCCCTGATGACTCATGGAGCGAGCAAGCCCTGATGACTCACGGAGCGAGCAAGCCCTGATGACGCAAGGAGCGAGCAAGCCCTGATGACGCAAGGTGCGAGCAAGCCCTGATGACTCACGGAGCGAGCAAGCCCTGATGACTCACGGAGCGAGCAAGCCCTGATGACGCAAGGAGCGAGCAAGCCCTGATGACGCAAGGAGCGAGCAAGCCCTGATGACGCAAGGGGCGAGCAAGCCCTGATGACTCACGGAGCGAGCAAGCCCTGATGACTCACGGAGCGAGCAAGCCCTGATGACGCAAGGAGAGAGAAGCCCTGATGACGCATTGTCATGTTATGTGTAAATTATGTGTAAATGAGAAACCATGGCAGTGTGACTGGGGCCTTTGCTGTGTGGAAGGAGCTCGGCGCCCGCACACCCGTGGTGGTCAGTCTGCAATAACCAGCAGTTCCCACCCCGGGTCCCAGCACGTGGTTGCCGTCACTGGCGCTATCGGGGCTTATTCCTGCGCACCCGCCCATGGGGCCAATGACGGCCATGAAGCCCATAGACTCCCTTGTGCTCCGGCTGACCTCCTAGTCGGCAGTGTGCGCCTCTCTGACACGGGCACTAATCTCAGGACATTTTTGTGGCATCCTCAAGAAAACAAGCGGACGCTGCGGACAGTCTCGTCAGACAGATCCGCCTGAATCCCGTTTTTGAGGCCTTCACATGGAACCGCTGAGCTGTGGCAAGCTGCGGAACAGCCGGGAGTACATGATGTCCCGACACTCCAGCTCCGGGTCACAACAACCATCGGGGAGATAAGGAAGCAAAGAACCGGACGGCCTGCCTGTATACCCATCGGTAAAACAGGAGCGGACCGCCCACCTCTCCGCCATCCGCAGCCATCATACTGCGCCAGCGCGTCAGCATCACACGACGTCACAGTACGCGCGCCGGCCGCACACGACCCCTGACCTCGTCCTACATTAATAAGCTACCACTTCCGCATGCGCCTGCGCACTTTCCCTAACCTGCAACTGCAGAAGGGAGTTTGATACTGCACCCCGATTGGTTGGTGGGCGTGTAATATGCAGATTTACAAGAAATGGTTTCTCCTTGCGTCTTAGAGCTTAGTTACTACATTTATTACTTTATAATCCGGTAATGAAGCACGGGGCTGTGCGCTGTGGGAGCGGAGCGGGCTGTGCGCCTACTAAGTAGGGGAACACAATGTTGTCTCTCCATGAGGTGCAGTGGTAGTGAGCAAGGTGTGGAGTGTGATGGCCGCGGGTTACAGGTTAAGACTATACTTTCAGGGATCATTTCTATAGTGTGTAACTTGAGAAATGTGCTCTAAAGTGTCCAAACTTCCCAACCACGAGGAGGAGCTGTAGTGATCTCTCCTGAGCGTGAAGTGAGCTCTCAGTTCTGCTTCATTGCAGGGGCTGATTGCTGGTGATGATCGTTCTCCTTCTCTTTTACAGAGAGGGTAGAGGGAGAGGTCACAAGCTGAGTGGCTGGGATGTTTTTTTCTACAAGTGAAAAATAGAGAAATAACTATGATCTTTATTTTTATATAGCGCTAACATATTCCGCAGCGCTTTACAATTTTGCACATATTATCATCGCTGTCCCCATTGGGGCTCACAATCTAAATTCCCTATCAGTATGTCTTTTGAATGTGGGAGGAAACCCACGCAAACACACGAACTCTTTGCAGATGTTGTCCTGAGTGGGATTAGAACCCAGGACTCCAGCGCTGCAAGGCTGCTGTGCTAACCACTGCGCCACCGTGCTGCCGAGAAAGATGATGTAGTATTATGTAAACTTTACGGATATATTGTCTGTGTAAGTACAAGACTGCTTTTATAGTATTTAACTCTGAGCAGCGCTTCCTTTGGCGTCCTGTGTGATCAGATCCCACCAATGTATGTAAGGCTACGTTCACATTTGCGTTGTGCGCCGCAGCGTCGGCGCCGCAGCGCACAACGCAAACAAAAACGCAGCAAAACGCATGCACAACGCTGCGTTTTGCGCCGCATGCGTCGTTTTTTTCATTGAATTTGGACGCAGCAAAAATGCAACTTGCTGCGTCCTCTGCGCCCCGACGCGGGCGCCGCAGCGACGCATGCGGCGCAAAACGCAAGTGCGCCGCATGTCCATGCGCCCCCATGTTAAATATAGGGGCGCATGACGCATGCGGCGCCGCTGCGGCGCCCGACGCTGCGGCGCTGGCCGCAAATGTGAACGTAGCCTTAGGTATTTCTGTGGGATTCTTCCAGCTTTGCTCATACTGACAGGGAATTTAGACTGTGGACCTCAATGGGGGCAGGAATGACATCTGCAAGGCGCTGTGGAGTCTGGTGGTGTTATATAAGGGCAGGTGCGGACAGGGCCGTATAGTTGATCCGAGTGTCATCCTACAAGACATCAGGTTGCACCCGAATTAATGTTAGTCTATGGAGCCACGCCGTATATCCAAGTTTGATCTGATCTTAGGATCGCACTCAGCTATGACACTCATCGAAGTGTGTGGAAACCATCGGACTGCAGTCAGATGACATCTGACTGCAGTCTGACTTCTGCACACTGACACAATCGAGAAGATGGAGAAATTCAGTGTGCTCTGATTTTCTCATGCAAGAGAATCAACTCAAACGCTGATCAGAGTGTCATCAGCATAACCGGCCCGATTCTCTCCGATGAGAAACTCTACAGCCGTCTGCACCTGCCTTAAGCTAGTAAAATAAATATATAAATTGGTGCATAAGTTACTAAACACACTTATTGCATTTTTTTAATTAAAGGGAATTTGTCACCTTGAAAAATGCTGTTTACCTGAATATACAGGGTTAGGCTGCCGTCACACTATCAGTAGTTGGTCAGTATTTTACCTCAGTATTTGTAAGCCAAAACCAGGAGTGGGACAATTAGAGGAAAAGTATAATAGAAACATCTGCACCACTTCTGTATTTATCACCCACTCCTGGTTTTGGCTTACAAATACTGAGGTAAAATACTGTCCACATACTGCTAGTGTGACGGCAGCCTTAGTGTGCATGTAAATAGCATTACGTAGCACGGCTACGGAGAGCCATTGGCTTTTATTAATAAGTGATGGCTTCCAGTGAGCCGCGGCTGTAAACACGCCCTGGAACAGTCAATCACAGTGCCAAGGCCATGATCACAGTATAGGGAGCTGTAGCCTCTCCCGTACACGACCCCATTCATAAAAGAGGCTCCCAGGATGAAATCTATGCAGAGTCTCTCAGTAGACAGCAATGTCACACTATGTGCCTGCAGATTAACCCTATGCCTGCAGGCATATACCATTTTACAAAGTGACATGTTCCTGGGACTCTTTCATCAGCAAAATACAGAGGCTTATTCAATATGCTGTCCAACAATAATACTGCTCTCGTGAGTATGGAGGTAGGATGACGCTCGGACCAACTACAGGTCCTTCTCAAAAAATTAGCATATAGTGTTAAATTTCATTATTTACCATAATGTAATGATTACAATTAAACTTTCATATATTATAGATTCATTATCCACCAACTGAAATTTGTCAGGTCTTTTATTGTTTTAATACTGATGATTTTGGCCTACAACTCCTGATAACCCAAAAAACCTGTCTCAATAAATTAGCATATCAAGAAAAGGTTCTCTAACCGACCTATTACCCTAATCTTCTGAATCAACTAATTAACTCTAAACACATGCAAAAGATACCTGAGGCTTTTAAAAACTCCCTGCCTGGTTCATTACTCAAAACCCCCATCATGGGTAAGACTAGCGACCTGACAGATGTCAAGAAGGCCCTCATTGACACCCTCAAGCAAGAGGGTAAGACCCAAAAAGAAATTTCTCAACAAATAGGCTGTTCCCAGAGTGCTGTATCAAGGCACCTCAATGGTAAGTCTGTTGGAAGGAAACAATGTGGCAGAAAACGCTGTACAACGAGAAGAGGTGACCGGACCCTGAGGAAGATTGTGGAGAAGGACCGATTCCAGACCTTGGGGAACCTGAGGAAGCAGTGGACTGAGTCTGGTGTGGAAACATCCAGAGCCACCGTGCACAGGCGTGTGCAGGAAATGGGCTACAGGTGCCGCATTCCCCAGGTAAAGCCACTTTTGAACCATAAACAGCGGCAGAAGCGCCTGACCTGGGCTACAGAGAAGCAGCACTGGACTGTTGCTAAGTGGTCCCAAGTACTTTTTTCTGATGAAAGCAAATTTTGCATGTCATTCGGAAATCAAGGTGCCAGAGTCTGGAGGAAGACTGGGGAGAAGGAAATGCCAAAATGCCTGAAGTCCAGTGTCAAGTACCCAGTCAGTGATGGTGTGGGGTGCCATGTCAGCTGCTGGTGTTGGTCCACTGTGTTTCATCAAGGGCAGGGTCAATGCAGCTAGCTATCAGGAGATTTTGGAGCACTTCATGCTTCCTGGCACCTGCTCACAGTGCCAAAACCACTGGTAAATGGTTTACTGACCATGGTATTACTGTGCTCAATTGGCCTGCCAACTCTCCTGACCTGAACCCCATAGAGAATCTGTGGGATATTGTGAAGAGAAAGTTGAGAGACGCAAGACCCAACACTCTGGATGAGCTTAAGGCCGCTATTGAAGCATCCTGGGCCTCCATAACATCTCAGCAGTGTCACAGGCTGATTGCCTCCATGCCACGCCGCATTGAAGCAGTCATTTCTGCCAAAGGATTCCCGACCAAGTATTGAGTGCATAACTGAACATTATTATTTGATGTTTTTTTTGTTTGTTATTAAAAAACACTTTTATTTGATTGGACGGTTGAAATATGCTAATTTATTGAGACAGGTTTTTTGGGTTATCAGGAGTTGTAGGCCAAAATCATCAGTATTAAAACAATAAAAGACCTGACAAATTTCAGTTGGTGGATAATGAATCTATAATATATGAAAGTTTAATTGTAATCATTACATTATGGTAAATAATGAAATTTAACACTATATGCTAATTTTTTGAGAAGGACCTGTATATGGCCCTGTCCGCACCTGCCCTTATATAACACCACCAGACTCCACAGCGCCTTGCAGATGTCATTCCTGCCCCCATTGAGGTCCACAGTCTAAATTCCCTGTCAGTATGAGCAAAGCTGGAAAAATCCCACAGAAATACCTCGCAGACATTGGTGGGATCTGATCACACAGGACGCCAAAGGAAGCTGCTCGGAGATAAATACTATAAAAGCAGCCTTGTACTTACACAGATAATATATCCATAAAGTTTACATAATACTATATCATCAGTCATCTACTTTTTACTTCTAGAAAAAAATATCCCAGCCACTCAGCTTGTGATCTCCCTCCACCCTCTCTATAACAGAGAAGGAGAACGATCATCACCAGCAATCAGCCCCTGCAATGAAGCAGAACTGAGAGCTCACTTCACGCTCAGGAGAGATCACTACAGCTCCTCCTCGTGGTTGGGAAGTTTGGACACTTTAGAGCACATTTCTCAAGTTACACACTATAGAAATGATCCCTGAAAGTATAGTCTTAACCTGTAACCCGCGGCCATCACACTCCACACCCTGCTCACTACCACTGCACCTCATGGAGAGACATTGTGTTCCCCTGCTCAGTGTGTGCACAGCCCCCCCACTGCACTGTACCATTGACTGCACTGACTGCACTGTACTATTGTGGGGTAAAAAAAAGAATTATCTTCATGAAAATGGCAGTAAGGGTAAGTTCACACAGGACGTTTTTGCTGCGTATTTTTTTCTGCAGCAAAACCTGATCATCTTGGCAGGAAAGAAGCTGTGTCAAAAACGCAGGTTTAGGTGTGTTTTTTGTTGCTTTTTTTGGTGCGTTTATTTTTTCTCTTTGTCCAGGCTAATGTCCTTGGATTTTCAGCAGCAAAAACATAGCAAATAATGATACCTGCGTTTTTTCTGTATTTTTGCTGCGTTTTTTTCAACGCCCATTCAAGTCAATGGGTGAAAAAATGCAGCAAAAATGCTGAAAGAAGTGACATGCGCTATGTCAAAAAACGCAGCAAAGCACAAAATACTGATCAAACAAAAAAACAATGTGTGTGCATGAGATTTCTGAAACCTCATAGGCTTTGCTGGTACTGTAAAAAGCAGCTGAAAATTAGCATAAAAAAAGCAGCAAAAATACGAGGCAAAAACGTGCTGTGTGAACACCTGTGCAGTTACTTCTATCACCTTCCAATAGATGCTACTGCGCAAGTGCTGCTGGTGGTGCCATTTGGCTGCAGCCCAGTTTTTTAGAATGGCTGCAGCAAATGGCATGAGGCACAAGAATCCTATTAACTGAAAACTACAAATAAAGATTAAACAACAACCACAAGATGGAATTCATCAACCAAGGTATCATTGTAATCAGTATAACGGTGCCAACTTGACAATGTCTGTAGGTTACTGTGCACAATCCTGCTGACAGGTTCACTTTAAATGTAGGTCTTTATTATTAAGGGAAAAATAAATCCAAACCTGCAGGACCTTGTGTGAAAACATGATTCCACCCTAAACCTAGTAACTGGGCCACCCCTAGCAGCAACAACTGCAATCAAGCATTTGCAATAATGGGCAATAAGTCTTTTACAACACTCTGGAGGAATTTTGGTCCATTCATCTTTGCAGAATTGTTGTAATTCAGCCACATTGGAGGGTTTCCGAGCATGAACCGCCTTTTATAAGGTCGTGCCTCAGCATCTCAATCAGATTAAGGTCAGGACTTTGACTAGGCCACTCCAAAGTCTTAATTTGTTTTTTCTTAAGCCATTCAGAGGTGGACTTGCTAGTGTGTTTTGTGTAATTGTCCTGTTGCATAACCCAAGTGCGCATCAGCTTGAGGTCATGAACAGATGGCCGAACATCCTCCTTCAGGATTTTTTGGTAGATAGCAGAATTCATTGTTCCAAATTAAGTTTCAACTGCAACTACGGAATACAGCCTATATCAGAGTCATCTTTAGAGAATGCATGACACTCTTCTCTCAGCATCTGTTTTGCTATCGCTAGATCTTCAGCACACAAGTGTTCCAGGGGTACTGGGGATCCCAGGATCCCGAGGTGGGTCGTGCAATTTCCTCCCGCTTTGATGGTTTCAACGTGACCTAACACAGTCTTTGGATCCAGTCTAATTTCGTGTTTCATGGTATTCATCACCGGCAGTGTCACTTGGGCAAACCCACCAGTAGGAATCATAAACACAGTCTCACCTTGAACTAGGCCTTCTGGAAGTTCGGAGGAGTCTTTTGCCACGAACAGTCTCTTCTGGACTTTTCTTCCCGGTTCCACCCTGATTCCACACCTCACTCCCACTATTTGTTTTGCAGGGATGATCGTTGGGCGCAGGCCTACCTTGACTTATTTCAGGTCCATTGTATTCTGTGCTTTCTTTACTCTATGAATCACACTTTCTGCCACAGCGTTGGGTATTGTGAACGATGTGGCAATTGCATCCACCATCAGTGCCCCTGACTTGTGTTTCGTGATGACCTCTTTGATTATATTATAACCCAGGATGGGATCCTCTGTCACGTTCTGAATACTGGTCACGTGAAAAGATACCAAAAGCTCGATGGTGTTGCTGTGGCCCTGAGTTGGAAATTCACTTCCACCCAGCCTATGAAAGGAATTTCGGTCTGGCTAACGGCTTTGCCGTGGAGTTCCACTGGTCCTAAGAGTTCCTCTAGCGACTGAAGGCAGGTAAGTGGCAGGTGGCGCCTTCTCCATTCTTCATTTAAAAGGCTCGCTTGGGCTCCTGTGTCCCACAGTGCTTTTACCAGGAGTCCATCTAGCTGGCACTGTATATAGCACCTTTCACCGATTAGGCTGATGAGGCTATCTTTACTGACCAAGGAATCCTCCTCCCAGGAGTACGACGTTAGACCTCCACACTGGGCATTAAGTAACTGTCGGATCCATGTCTCTTGCAGCTGTTGTAGACGGGAACACACTTGGGGATAGTGCTGATGCAACCATTTTACCTCATGTGCCGTTCTGGGGGTTGGTGGGATTTGGATTTGCTTCTGGGGCCTCCTCCGTGTCGCGGTTACAGTAGCCCCATACTGGCAACCTCCTGTCTTTTCACCCAAACGACCATGACCTTTGACATTCCTTGGCATAATGTCCTTCCTCCCCACATCTTAAACAGTGGACACCTACTGCACTCTGATTGGATGAATGGCACGCCTCACAAGCCGGGCATCTTCTGTTTTGGAACCCACTCCTGGGTCTGAGAGATACAGATTCTGGCCTTGAACGAATCAACTCTTTCACCTCCATCAGCTCAGCTCGCAGTTCTCCTATTACTTCTTCCCAGTCAGCACTGGCTGTCCTCCATTTGTTGGTGGTTTAAGGTTCACTCTAGGCGGTGGTACTGGACGGTCTTCATCATGATCTTCGGACTGGCAACCAGGGGCCTCTAACGTCAGCTGACTCATTTTGGTAGTTTTAAGAGCAGAGCCCTTATTTAACTTCTGTTCGCTCTCTGTCTCCAAACTAGCTGCTTCATTCATTTTTTCAATTAGGACTTCGTCCAGAATGCCAGGATCTTCTAGGTACTGTTTCAGCTGTAATTTAATATATTTGCTCGTTAAGCCCCTTCCCAACGATCTCAAGAACTTCTTCTGGACTAGCCCAGTATCAAACTTCTCTGTCCCTACATCTCTGGATGCGAACAGCAGTCTATCCTTAAATTCAATCGCTCTGAACGAGAAACTATAGGGTGAATCATTATTGTTCTGTGAGATGTCAATGAGTCGGTGGAACAATTCTGAAGTAGTCTCTTTATAATGCCCTTATAAAATCTTCCTCAACTGGGGTAGGGTCAATTGACTTTTCATCTCTAGCATACTGCGGAGGTTCAGTCCAGGGTTGATCGCTTTCACCAACCCCTTAATGATCTCATCTGGCTGGTAGCCTTTCAATAATCCTGCATCGATCTGGTGCAACAAGTTCATATAAGGCCGGTTTCACATTAGCGTTTGGAGCTCTAAAGCTCCGTGAAGCCCCGCACTCGGCCGCACCTCCGCCTCTAGCTCCGCCTACTTCTGCATGCGGCCGGCATGTGGCCTGCGTACCTATCTTTAACATTAGGTATGCAGGTCGTGCCGCTGTATGCGGATGCTTCCGCATGCGTCGTTTTGACGATGCGGTGACCAGCGTAAGACGCAGCTTGTAGCAATTTTTTTTTCTCCTCATCGTCAAAACGACGCATGTGGAAGCATCCGCATACAGCGGCATGACCTGCGTAGCTAATGTTAAAGATAGGTACGCAGGCCGCAGGCCTGCCGCATGCAGAAGTAGGCGGAGCTAGCGGCGGAGGTGCAGCTGAGGGCGGGGCTTCACGGAGGAAGTCTGCAGCCCTCCGCAGCTCCTCAAAACGCTAGTGTGAAACTAGCCTAAGACAGTTTCTCTTTCTGCTCACACTCTCCAATCTGTCAAAGGATCTTGAACTCTTTCCTTATGGTGATTTGTGGTGTTGGCAAGTACTGTTTTCCTGATTTATCAAACCCAAGCAGGTTAAAGGTTCTGTCAGAGTTTGTCACACGTTCAGAGGGTTGGGTAGATTTCTGCAGTGCTGTTGTTAAGCCTTTGAATTGTTCTTTCAATTCCTGTAGTTCTGTCTGCGGCTCTTGGTCTGTTTGGCTCTTGGTATTTGGCGCCGCCCTTCCATCTTCGAACTTCAACCGGGTTAGAAACTGTGTTAGCTCCTGGAGGAACATCCTCATGACATCTTCAGCTTCTTTCTCCCCCAGCTCATCCATCTGTGTATTAATGGTGGCTACAAGTTGTCTGTGGGAGCGTGCTTTAGAAATCTGTTCTTCTGACATCTTTATATGTTCTGCCACTGCTCTCAATTCCACACATGTTAACTAAAGAAGCAATTCACCGATCCTGTCCATTTGTATTTCCACATCCATTGCTGCTAATGAGTTCTCTTTAGGGCTGGTCCCCTTTAACTGGTGTAGCAGAGTTGAGGTGATGTGCTGCTTTAGAGTTGGTCCCCTTTAACTGGTGTAGCTTAGTTGAGTTGAGGTGCTGTGCTGCTGTATTTTCCAGGCACTTTTTTTTTCCTCTACACGCTAATTCCCACTCAAAATTCCCCATACGGGCTACCAATGTTACATGTACGTCGCTAGGTTCAGACAGGGGTGGGACAGGTCTCATGAATTCTTTGTAACTCTAGGGGAACCGTTACTCAGGACAACCATGTACTGCAGCTTCCTCAGGCACAAGATGGATCCACTTGCTCACACAGATACATTTGATAGAGTCCTCATGAACAGATGAACAGTGTAGTTTAATGTCAATCACAGCACATTCAGTGCAATTCAAGTCTCTTAAGCACAGGCTTCATAAACAATACAGCTGCTTCTTAGAGGCACATTGACTAACAGTCTGGTTTGATAGCACAGTTCATCACAGATCAAGACCCTTTACAAAACCACAGTAGTACACAGCATTCCTTCTAGCACAGTATAATGGAGGAGGGAGGGGGTTTGCTGTGGGAGATTATCCCTGTTAATTTCTTCCAGTCCTTATCTTCCTGCTCCTGATAGACTTTCTCAACCAGCAGTACAGAGGGTTAACCCAACTCCACTCTGTAATGGAATCCTGTGTCCCTATCTTTCACTTGCCTGAACTCTTGTGAGATAGATCACAGAAACACACACCACTCATCCCTTGGCTGCTGCCAGAACAATAAACAAGTTTCCTACAATTCCCCTGGGGCTCTGCTAACCACTCCCTGTCTCCTGTGACTGTGTTAACCCCTCTAGTTGCAGGATCCTTTTTAAGCACAACATTTAGCCCTACTTCTGCATGTTACATAATGATCAGCCTCATTGTAATATTGAGACGATATTGCAACCTGCTGGCAGCATGATGGTAAAGTGGAAGGCCCCACGCGTATTGCCACCTATAAGCGTGGCGTCCCCAGACTCTCTCCTTCATTAACACTGCTCAGTTATCATTATGATTACTCAGAAATGAGCAAATAATCATCACGGCCCTAGGGAAGTGTAAATAGGCCTTTAAGGCTTGGTTCACATGCCCTAGTGTGTTTGTTTAGCTGCCATTTTGCTGCTACTCTTAAAAACCTCTGCAGAACAATGCCTTATACTGCGAGGGGAAAAAAACGCAACTTGGTGGCAAATTGTGAATGCATTCTAAATGTGCACAATTTGAGCCACTTAACTTGTACGTGGGAAGCTCATGGTTTTAATATGTGTAGTACGGACAAGCCATGTGGTTAAAAAATATACCATAATGCAAAACGGCAGTAATTTGTGGTACGCTCGCGTTTGGTTATTCTGTGTGATTCCCGGCTATTTGGCACACTACAAATCTATGGCTGCATTGTGTTCAAGCACCATAAGATCCAATACCATACATAATGCCCTAGTGTGATCTGTAAATCCTACCTTCTATGTGAACCCATCCTAATGTGGCATTCCTGAAGCAACTTTAAATGAGAGCCCTTTGCAGAAACCATTGCAGGAGATCCCAGCTCACAGGCCCCCAAGGATGTTATTATGACATTGTAATCTATGCTTGTTGTTTTTACAGGGGGGACACCGTGCCCAATATTTTTGAACTCAAATCAAACTGGGCCATGGCTCGTAATTCTGCAAGAAAACAAAATTGCCTTGTGCACTGGAAGCTTATTGAGTAGCTTCTGGATACTGAGCTCAGCTAGCTGTGTTACAAAAAGGTGAGTTTATGTAGATTTTAATGTAGAACACTTACCGGAGATTAGAAGCAGCAGTCCAAGAGTGAAAGAGACAAAAAAATGAAGTATATTCACCCACACATAGACCATCAATACTTGATTAGTGGGCAGAGACTGGAGCAGCAGGGGAATGGGAAAAGGTGAGGTTTTTTTTTACTCAATGATTACATTGTGGGGGCCATTATACTATTTGGAAGGCTATGTGGAGGCCATTATACTATTTGGAAGGCTATATGTGGGCCATTATGCTATTTGGAGGGCAATGTAGGGGCCGATTCTATTGTTTGTAGGGCTATATGGGGGGCTATTATACTGTTTGGAGGATTATGTGGGGGCATTATATTTTTTAGATGATTATGTGGGGTCCATTATATTATTTGGATAATTATGTGGGGGTCATTATATTATTTGGGAGATTATGTGGGGGCCATTATATTATTTGGGGGCCATTATATTATTTGGATGGCTATGTGTGGGGGCCTGTATACTGTTTGGAGGGCTAGTGCAGGCTATTATACTGTATACAGACTATTATACAGTGTGGAGGATTGTGTAGGGTCCATCATACTGTGTGGTGCGCATTATACTGTTTGGAGGGCTAGTGGGGGTCATTATACAGTCTGGATGGTTGGGTAGGGTCCATCATTTTGTGAGGGGGCTGTCAAACAATGTGGAGGTGTGTGGGGGCCATTATGCTATATGGAGGGCCATAATACTGTATGGAGGGCTATGTGTAAGGTCTGCAGCGTTGTGAGATATGCTCTTCCTTCTGTGTCCCTGCCAAATATTATTTATTTTTTGTTCGGGGTGGCAATTAGGACTTCTGCTATGGGGCCTCATGATTTCTATGTATGCCCCTTCTCTGCCTACTTGGCAACAAGCTATAGACAATATATGACACAAGCTCTCATAGCAGGAGAACAACAGCAGATAGCAGAAACAAGCCAACTGCGGTGATAATTACCATACAGGGAGGGCAGTGTATAAAAATAATTTTTAAAAGTATGCCAGACTGCAGGGGTGCATAGAATGGATCACTATTATTCCAACTTGGAGCCACCTACTGTGATGGTAGCAGTTTATTAGCGGGAAACCTGATGACAAGTTCCCTTGAAGACCATTGATCATGTTCTGATGCCCAGATGTGATGATGAGTGTTTGGTTCTCCTGAAGAAAAGCGAGATTCAAAGGATTTTAAGAAAATTTTGTTAAAAATTTAGCTTGCTTGAATACAACCAAATTGCATATATTTCTTTGCCCCAAGAGGTTGAGTACTATACAATATAAACTACTACAGTGCTTTTTAATTTTGTCAATTTCATGCGATTTTATAAACTTGGGGCATGAAAGCAAACCTTAACTTTCATGCCTATATATATGAAATATATGGAGTAAAAATGCAAATAATTGACAATACAAGTGTGGTCAGGATGTATTCTTGTCTAAATATAACTAGGGTCCAAAATCTAAAGGTATAACTGAACCACTGGTGTATCTTTTCTCAGGGATCTCTCCTTGCTGTCTATAAAGGGGAGCGATGGACAAATATCTTTAAGAATAGAGTCCGTTATCCAACACCCCAACTTCACAACTTCACCCGTATTAAGCAACTTCGCCTTGATTCGCCTTTCAACACCGATGTGGTTCACGTCATCCATGCTTCCCATCTGCCTCTCACAGGCGTCACAGGACCCAGCTATTGGAAGTGTGTGTAGTACCGTGGTCTGGAATACCTTGACTAGTAAGTAATCCGACCTTCCTAGTGTAACTATAACAACAAAGAAAACTGAAAGGCGTATTCCCAATTCCAAGATCCTATCCCAATATGTAGCAGATGTAATAATATTAGCAAATATCTCTAATTAGAAATGTAGTATAGTTCTTATGATTCAAAAGGTCACTTACCCTATGTGTAGGGCATAGTCTTAGCTTAGGTATCCATGGTTACGACCACTGATATAGTGACAGTTGTTAGTGGTCGTAACCATAGATAACCTGCTGGATTTTACTGTGACTGCATTCACTCTCATTGCAATTTTATAAGCATAAGATTGCTTTTGTCGTGTAACCAAAGTCACCATGGAGCCTTTGTCTTTATGGAATGATTGACAATTCATATCTTTACTCGAGTACGTCCAGTGTTTTTACCATTTTACCATTTTTTTTTTAATTATGCCCCTCATATGCCAGTTTGGCATGATATTGGAAGGTGGATAGTATGAATAATTCAACTTGCACACCCACATGGTGCCTTAAGGGTTGGATTGGAAGTGAAGGGATGTCTTTCCTATTCCTAAAGAGAAAATCATCATAAACTGTTTTCAGATGGGTTGCATAAAGGGAATGTATCATCAGAAAATGAACTATTGTTTAAATCAGGTTTATATTAAAGAGAACCTGAAAGCAGATGCAGGCTACCTGATCCACAGGCAGCAAGTATCAGACGGTGCCTATATGATTTCAGCCAGGTATGTTTAACATTGATACGCTGCAGCGTTTCAGAGAGCGCCCACACGGGAGACTAGTCAGACCGGTGGCTCCCAGATGGCTTATTCCCTCTGCGCCACTTGAGTGATCTCCCTATACATGCAGGGATAGACCTGTCACTTTTAGGCAGTATGGGGAAGAAACTGCTGTTTTTGTAATAGAGATCATGATAGGAAAAAAAACATTTTTTTTTTAAATAGAAAAAAATCTTGACTTAGCCCCTTTTTGCTTTTAGGATATGAATAAAGGTCCCTGGAAGGGCCCACAAGTGTGGAGAAGGCTCAGGAGCTGATCTCCAGCTCTATGCAATAGATGCTGACTATATCACATAACTGGCCTCTTTGTCTAACACTCTGAAAGCCCCATGTTGATACTCCTGTACATTGCAGATTATGATATTTCCTACATACTGTAATACTGTGGAATTTAAATATATAGCAATTAAATAATCTTAAGTCCATCTCCCCTAAAGAGATTAAAAAGTAATGTAAAAAATAAGTTTTTAAAAAGGTACAAAAACAAATAAAATTTCAAATCGCCCTCATTTTCACTAAAAACAAAGGGTAAACTAATAAACATATTCGGTATTGCTACTCAAATAAAATATTAAATTGATTAACCTGTATGGTAAACACCATAAATGGAGAAAATTGAAAATGCTAGAACTGTATAATTTATCTCCATAAAAATGCAATAAAAAGTAATCAAAACATCATATGTACCCCAAATTGGTATCAGTAAAAAAAAATTGACTCACCCCACAAATAACAAGTCCTCAATCAGCTCCATCAATTTGAAAAATATTTTTTTACAAGTTTTGGAAAATGGCACAAACCAATTTTTTTTTTTACAAAGTTTTGAAAATATAATATTTTAAATCATTTAATTAGATAAGAAATTTTAAAAGTTTGGTATTTTCACACTGACCTGGACAATCATATTTCCAGGTAATTTTTGCCATACAATTAGAATCCCAAAAATAAAACAATGGCGGAATTGAAAGGGGTTAACATTAGATAATTTTCTTATTAAACATTCCATTTAAAGGCGCAGGTCTCCCCACAATGCACCATCACTCAGGCACAATTAGTGTGAAATTAATTATTATACATTACTTACCAACATGAAGATTGGTAAAATAAGAATGTGCTATTTGGGCACAGGTTACATAACCCCATCTCTATTCTGACTCGATTATGCCAGGATTGCTTCACATATTTCAGGGCTGTTGGCAACTATTGGGATATGTTATTGAAACCCCCTATTATGTCCTTAAAAAAATCAAACCCAGGTACGAGACAAAGGATATAACACTTGAAATCAATCTGCACTAAATTCATTCAGAGCCAAAAAGTCGTTTAACTGACCAATTGCCTAGTCTAGGGTGAATAAAAACAGAAGCTTTTGCTTAACAGGTGGCTTCTCAGGTTTGGCTGGAACTGTGACCTCGGAACTGACGTGCCTCAGTAACACTGAACAAGGGACTCTCTACTTCCAGCCGTCCACATCAAAAATCTTACTAAACCAGGTAAATAAGTCTGTTATGGGAGCTGTTGGTAAATGGCCATCTCTTCCCTGGAAAGGACATAGTTTTCAAGTTATTTGTGGCTTTCACTGCCGAGGGCCCCACCAATCTCTAAAGTTGGAGATGCTTTGTCCCGAGTCTCCCTTGACACAATTCTTGACTTTCATCATCCTATCATATTTCCAGTGGATAGGTGATCATTTATATAGACTGGCAGACTGCAGCCCAGAGGATGTGAAAATCCCAAAACGATGGTGTGTTTTTCAATGTTATATAGTACCATAAAAATGGGTGTGATCAGCTGATTGGGCCACGTCCAGGTAATAATGAGCATTCGGGGACCTGCTGAAGGAGAAAATGTAGTCTATAGGAGCAGATAGTCGGCTGTATTTCTTGTGCGAGGATCGCATCGCAATCCTCGGACTGGCTGATGGCTCTCCAGACCTGAGAGTGACAGCTGTATAGAAATACATCACACTGTCATGCTCAGGTCAGGAGAGCCATCAGCCAGTCCGTGCACTGCTGTAGGATGCGATGCTTGCAGTCTGTCTGCGCCCTTAGGCTGTGTTCCCACAATCAGCTTATGGTGAGGTCTTGATGTTGCAGATTCTCTTCAGCATTTCTGCACCTATTTTGTAAAGTAGGTTACTTGACTTTTTGCCATAGCTTTTTTTTTTTACATTAGTTTTTATCGCGTTTCGGAATTTGTGTTTCTTGTCTGTTGTTGGTATGTCATGCTATAACCCCTTAACAACCACCGATACGCCTTTCAACTGCGGCAGTTAAGGGGCCTTATTCCTCAGCGCCACTTTTCAACGGGGCTGAGAAATAAATGTATAGCGCCCACCAGCGTTGGAAAATCTACGGGGTCTCAGCTACCGGGGTTAGCTGAGACCCCAGAGAACATGACTCAGATTGGTTTTTCCATCCTCAGTCACATGGTTGCCGTTATTCACTGAATAACAGCGATCACAAAAAAAAAAAAAAAGTATGAATTTCCGTTAATTTCTCTCTCCTCTGATATGATCTAGCATACCAGAGGAGAAATGGGGTCCTCCAATCACCCCTGGTACCTACACCATCCCCGGCCGCTCTTCGATCCCCTGGGTCTCCACGTCATCTTCCTGGAAGAAAATGGTGGGTGCATGAGCAGTGCGCCCGCTGAGATCTGCCAGCCGGTACCCGGCAACAATAGATTTTTCCTATTTGTTCATTTTGATCACTGCGATAGACCCCATCACAGTCACAAAAAGAAAAAATGGTAAATCAAACCCTGCTTTGTCACCCCCTTAGACAAAAATAATAAAATAAAAAAAAGCTAGGGGTTAGGGTTGTGTTGGGGTTACAGATTAGTGTTGGGGTTACAGTTGTGTTGGTGTTACGTTTGTTTTGGGGTTAGGGTAGTAGTGTTGGGAATTCTGAATATTCATTTCTCTTAAGTATTGGCACACGTGACCGCCGGCCTCAGCAAGGAAGGCTCCTGCTGACACTGCGCGCTACTGAAGAGGAATGGATACTCAACGCTCTCTATGATGAACGGTCCTGATGAGTATTCTGGCAGCTGTACTCTGCTTGTGAGCAGCTCATGATGTCCCTGCTATGCTTTGCTTACAAGCATGAAGCAGCTGCTGGCACCGAAGCAGGATGCTGCGAGGGAGCGCCGTGTAGGTGAGTGTAATGTTTTTTTTTGTTTTTTTTTAAATCTTTCCTGATGGGGCCATGCATATTAGGAACGGGATGGGGCCAATTATAAAAGAAAAGGGATGGGACCAATCATACCAGGAACAGGATGGGGCCACTTATACCAGGATGCCAGAAAAATGAAAATGCATTGCCCTCCATGCCCATGGGCGTGGAATGCAGTGCATATTCATTTCTCTTTAGCAGCGGGCACAGGAGTTAGCCGGATCTGCCGGCTCCAGCCTCCTGTGACCCGATGCTCTGCTGAAACCGCTCCCCCATCTCCCCACCACAGCCAGAGCCCATATATCCGGACTATAAGACGCACACCCCAGTTTCCTCTACATTTTGGGAGGAAAAAAGTGCGTCTTACAGTCCAAAAAATACAGCAAATTTCCTGATGTCTTCGGAGTGTGGCAGGAAACCCTGTGCTGCAAAGCAACAGTGCTAACCACCGAGCCACCGTGCTATCCACGCCTATTTAAAAACTGATCTCAGGTGACTGGATGTTATATGTAATTTTACCAGAAAAATAGCGCTGCATGCTGCACTGTTATTATTGGTGCATTTTTCACAGTGTCTATGATGGAGGCTCTTGATAGAGCCCTCAAATCAGATGAGTAAACCTAAGTGCCCTAATCATGATGTTAAAATGTATCAATTCCATCAAACTCTCTATTACACTAATGTATGAAGTTCTTGTTTCTTTTGCAGACAGACACAGGGAATGCACTTGTGTGCATGAATGCAGCAGATGGCACCGCTTACCTTCAAGGCATTTCAAGTCCATCCGACAGCAGCCTCCTAGACAGCCTGTGTCAGACCTTCACTAGTATTGGACAAACCATTAGCTGGATCAACTCTTACTTACTAATCTGATCAGTGTATGTTCAGCAATAAGTCATAGATCAGTAGCAATACTGTCTCATCTTTTAGATAAAAGAAAACAGTCATCCCCGTTTTCCTCCCTGATCCACTACCAACGCATTATCTACCCCTCACACTCCTTAGATGGTTGTAACAGAGAAACCAGTTATTTTTTGCCAATAATTTTGGCAAGAGGGTACACTAGTTCCCATCCCTATGAATAGTGTAGGTGAGCTAAAAAAATTGATAAGGCAATAATGTAGGAATGCTTTCAAGAGGGCAGATAAAGTGCTAGTGGTGCCAAAAGGGGAGGAAATCTTGATGACTGGTTACCTGGGATTTTTTTTCATTAATTATGCTCATGTTAAAAATGATAAACTCCTTCCACTATTCCAATCTTTGTTTGTTTTAAACTCTCATCCACATTTCTACTTTGGATTTTCCATATACAAATCTTGCATTTTTGCAATGATTTACTGCCTGTTACTTTTTTTTTTTTAAATTAGACCAAGCGAGTAGTCCAAGAGGCAAATCCCCAAGCCCAAAGCTAGACTGGCATGTCTAACCCCATACACATGGGGAGAGGCCAGTCATTGTGTGTGATGATGGGGGCACACCATGTGGACTACTAACCTAGCTCAGGGTGGCACTTTCATAGGAGTTATTTGTCTGTACTAATATGCGTTTGTAATATAGGAACTGGTCTCCAATTCATGCTACCCATGGTACGGCGGCATGAATCAAGTAACAGGTTCCCTTTAATGTTCGTATCTGAATAATGATTGCTTGATATCAACAGGGCTGTGCTAATTCCGGCCTACAATAGTCCTTGTCATCAGGTCCCTGATCCTGAGGTCGACGCTGGGGGTGCATTTGCAGCTTATGGATTGTGACTAACAGCATCGAACATCTTCTGTCCAGCTTTATTATTCAATACTTCATTGAATACGCTATGGGACATGACTAATTGTATCACACAATCATGACCTTTGCATGTAGACAGCTTTTTGTGAACACAGAGAAACGTGATAAAAGGAGGACAATCATAAAATAGAGAATGGATTTTATTTTTAATAAAAACATGGTATATAGTTGCCAACTTGCCAGCATATAAAAATAAAGCTTTCCCTTATCCAGCTGTGGTTTTATTATTCTCATATAACATGGAAAGCAAAATGTACAGGAATACATAATACATATAGAGAGACTTTGTGAATCCAGTGACACTACTTGCAATGCATAGCGCACTTACCGTATTTTCTTACCTATAGGAGGCAGCTTACTATAAGATGCAAATATTAGATTTCCTATTTTATGATGAGTTTATTTTCTACTAATTAAAATTTCTGATGTTGTAAATAAGCCAAGGGGTCAGTAAAGTGTTCAGAGGAGTTTTATGGGGAGGTAATAGGTAAGCAGTCAGCTCTCCTATCAGTGTCCTGTGCAGCATTCACATTATCTACACAACTGTGAAATGCACACAACACTGCTGCAATCACAGCAGACACACACCACTGTTGCATACACACACAGCTCTGCTACATGCACAGTAAATACACAGTTCTGCAGCATGCATAGTAAATACACAACTCTGCTTCATACACAGTAAACATACACAGCTCTGCTGCATACACACAATGCTGCTACATACATATACATACTGTATATACACACAGCTCTTTTGCATTTTTTTTTTGCGTACACAACTTTGCTGCAGGCATCCTACACCAATTACATAAGGCGGCCACAGAGCTCACCCCTCCTTCAGGGGTCGGACATTTGTCAGAGGGAAATGTGAACGCCGCAACCATTGATTGGTTTGCCATTTGAACGCTGCAGTCAATGGCAAGCAAGGGAAAGGTGACCCGATGAGAACATGATTAGAACGGCACAAGTGTAGGGGGCTAAGTATCTGTTTTGTGCCCCCCCCCCAATTTTACACTCGGCAATACAGCATTGAAGGTATTATCATAGTAGTAGATAAACTACTCATGATTTAAGGGGTTAGTACCAGGTATGAAGTCTTAATATTCCCATTCCAGCTTACTCAATGCATGTGACCGATATCCTGGATGCGTCTTTATCTCCAAGGTTCAGTAGTGTGCAAGACATGCAGCATGGTGCGAGACTCTGCAGGTCCAACTTCCGCTGCTGTCCTGATCAAATAGATCAATGTCAAAGAAAGAACTGTGCCATTGCATAGATCCAAAGATCATGAAAGATGCAATACGAGGCTCCTCTCAATCAGATGAAGATGTGTCCAGACTATAAGATGTCCACAATTATTTAGCTACATATTCTCTAAAAAGTGCGTCTTAGGGCGCAGTCAGACGGTGGTATAACACGGACAACGATCACATCTCAATGCTTGGACTGGCTGACGGCTCTCCTGACCCAGTCGTCACAGTATATATTCCTCTGCAGCTGTCATGCAAGCGCCGCCGGTCAGTCCGAGCATTGCAATGCATCTGTGGTATATGGAGTAAAAAAATTACGGTACATGGTGTTTTAAAAAGTGCACAGGAATTCAGTCATATTTGGTGTCACAGTTCACCATTCTTCTACTTATTAGAAAAGCAGCAAAAAAACAATTTATCAGACATGTGCCATGCTTCATTACTTTCATACGTACTTGCCCCATTCAGGAGTGTGCGTCTCAGTAAATATTCCCAAAAACTATCATCTCCTCACACTGGTTACACAAACCAATATTCATTACTAATTTACACATAGTATTACTCTACAAAGCCGATTGTAATCACTTAAATAACAGGAGACAATTTATGAACATCATAAAAAAGAAAAAAAAATACATTTTCAAGGCACATTGGTCAGTAGGCTCCAGAAATCTGTCCAGCAACCCTCACATGCGTATTTGGGATCTGTATTACACAGGTACCGAAAGTGACCAGCATTAGTTTCCGTGGGGGAAATGAATGTATTTTTACATCACAATGTTTTTATTTAATCAAAAATGCAGCTTACACCATCAGTTTCCTTATATCCAGGGCTGTGGGGGTGGTAAGAAAAACCTCCGACTCCTCAATTTTCCTGATCTCCAACACTGCCTCACTACTGAGCATGTGCATAAAGTGCAGCACAGATTCATTTCAACTAAAAGCCGAGATCCCTAGATCAGGAACAGAACAGACATTTATAGAACATTTCATAACTATCCCAAATCATGAAAACATTTACAGCCAATCCTGCATTGTACTACTGTACCCAATTTATTATATATTTTAAGAGTTGGACCATTTTATACCAACTCCACCAAAAATGGTCACTGACTTCACAGCCCTGCTTATATTGAACTATAGTCTAACTTTGGAAGAT
Source organism: Ranitomeya variabilis (assembly GCF_051348905.1). NCBI lineage: Eukaryota > Metazoa > Chordata > Amphibia > Anura > Dendrobatidae > Ranitomeya > Ranitomeya variabilis. The sequence goes on along the minus strand of NC_135234.1, from coordinate 410,930,275 downwards.
ACTACGAATGTGGTGCAATACATGGAATCCAAAACATACCAGTAAAGGTCACAAAAAGGTCTCCAATGTGGGTCAATATACCCACCGTGAAGATTCATTAAACCTAGAAATGGCTGAATGAAATAAGAAACACAAACCCTTTTCATTGTGGACTGAGCTCATATACAAGGCTCCTATTACTGGACAGAAGCAGTTGAAATATGCCGCCTTATGAGCCCTCTTTGGTGTTTCTGATTGGCCAAAAAAGAACAGGCAAATTTATTACAGCATAATAATCATTAGAATAAAAGGATGAGTCTGATGAAAGATATCCACTAAGAAAAAAAGACAGAACAAAAGGCAAATCCACAATATAAGAAGGTGTAGTCAGTGCAAAAATTAAATAATATGTCTTTACCAATGGGCAAAATTTAGATAATCAATAGAAAAATCAGCTGAAATCTATATTGTTAACGATGAGAATACCAAAATGAAGGCATAAGTGGTGCTCCCTGGTATAAAAGAATAGGTTAATATTTATACAGAATGACACTTCAATTCCTATTAAGCTTCAGTAGAATAGGGAAGACACTTAAGAATCTGCCCCCCCCATGATAACATATGGCAAGAAAGATCACTGCGGCCTTGAAATCGTCCCAGATGTCTTACAGTTATTAAACTTGCCCTCTGTTTACTGTGTCTGGACTTGCTGTAATTCTGGTTGATCAGAAGAGATCCCCAAGTCTTTGTGGGAATGGGCGTTCAAATGTGATAAAGAATCATTATCATCGTTGCTACGCGTGTCCCCTTCATGGTAGCCATGGCTGTATGGTTGCCCAGAAGCCACTCCTGTTGAGTACAACGAGGCACCAGCAGGTGGCCATGTCCCGCTTGGCTTCATGTGATGATATGGAGAGTAGGTATCAGGAAGGCCTTGAGGTGGTGTATAATACTGCTGGGTTGGGTAAGATCCAGGAGGTGGGTTGATCCTTTAGGGGAGAGGAGAAATAAACAAAACTAATTAGAGGTCATATATAAAAATGTAAGCAATTACTAGAAAATGAGAGATCATTGATGTACATCACAAACGTTGAACTTGGAAGGGGTGAGGGGTCTGGCAGCCGGGTCTACTACCAATCCTACAAATATGCCATATAGTATGTGTGACCAGCTCACTCCTTGGTAAAGAACAAGACCAGCTCATGCGCACATGTGCTTGAGATACATGAACAGCCATACTCCATTTGGCTTGTACAATAAATTACAACATATACAAATAACAATTACAATAATAATGTGTGCAGGTTGTTAGTAGCCAAAATAAAACTAGGACATTTAATAAAGGCGTTAAAGTAGGACTCCAATATTTTTACAATTAGTGTCAACTCTCATATTCTAGCAGTATCATTTGTTTCAGCTCCGTTCAGTTACCCCTATATATTGTCTCCCCTTTATAAAGAGCAGTTGGGTTATGTGATCTCCAGTTTGACAACCAGTCCATGCTCTCGTGTGGACAGGACGACAGTCTCCGATTTCCAGTAAATTACATAATCAGCTATCAGATCCCTCCTAAAAGCACTCCGACACCTCTACTCCCCCAACTCGGCTCCATCCATGAAAAGTGAAGCAGTTTTCTTGGTTAAAGAACATCTTATAGTCCTCTGTCTGCTGGACATTGGTTCTAAGAATAATTAGGCTTACCTGTGATTGAATTCTTGTTAATTCGAATTTTGTGTTCTAAACATTAGTTTTGCTCCTAAGACTTTCATTGGAGTATACTCATTTTTGCATCACAGTCTTGAATTAGGTTAGTAAAACTACATTTTTTTGTGGTGTGAAAATCAAGTCTTGTTGGCAATCAATGGGCCACATTTGTGAGAGTATTTTTTTTTTAAGTATGGTAAACCTTAGAAAATGCAGATTTTGAAAACAAAACCCATAAAGGATTTCTGACAAATCTGTCATTTATGCTGAGCACAGTACATTGCAAATACACTGAATCCTGCTGTACACATCACATAGGATACATTGAGACTGCTGTAAACATCACACAGGAAATACAGACTGCTGCATACATCACATAGGACACACTGAGGCTCGGCTGTATACATCACATAGGAAACACAGACTGCTGTATACATCACATAGGAAACACAGACTGCTGTATACATCACATAGGAGACACTGAGGCTCAGCTGTATACATCACATAGGACACACTGAGGCTCTGCTGTACACATCACATAGGACACACTGAGGCTCGGCTGTATACATCACATAGGAGACTGCAGCTCTATGGCACTGATCTATCACTGCAAACCATTAGGCAGAAGCAAGAGGATTATGATAAGATTCTGGCATAATTAGAAATGTTGTCTGTATTGGGTGAACCATACGTATAACTACTTTTCAAAGAAAAGGACCATCATGGTCAGGGTGATGGGCGGGCCACTTATTTCTAATAGGCGTAGCACACAAATCAGGGACGTATTGGTCCGTAACAGTGTATCCAATCCCAGACTGGGATGGTTGGAACAGTTGGCTCCCAGAGGGAACTTTCGTTGTGGCCATTGCATTTCTTGTAGGTACCATATCACTGGACGGGTGCTTAATATAGGCCTCGTCAGTCATACTGTCCAGCAGTTTATTTCGTGTAAGACCGATTATGTGGTCTACGTGGTACTTTGTCCTTGTAAAAGATTTTACATAGGGAAAACCATTCGTCAATTATGCGTCCGTTTTAGGGAGCACTTCAGGTCAATTAGAACAGGTAAAGGGGTACCCAGGTTAATCGAGCACGTTAGAGATGCACATTCAGGGGATCCGGAGGTTCTTAGTTTTGCGGGGGTGGAAAGGGTGGTCTTACCTGTACAAGGGGGCGACCTGCAGAAATTACTATTAAGGAAGGAGGCTAAATGGATAATGCGCACGCGCGCGATGGGTCCGGCCGGTTTGAATGACAGGTTGGACATGTCAGTCTTTCTATAAGCCTCCAGGGATGTCTGAGGCATTCCTGATTTTTCGGGTGAACTGTCAGTGGGCGATCGGCTCCCGGTTTCCTCCCTCCCTCCCCTTCCCGCTGGACCCGGTAAGAATGTCTATTTGAGATATGGGTGTTCGCATATTAACCAAAGGATGCCGGGTGGGAGTTATAGTTGCGTACGGTTTGAATACCTTTTGAAGTTGTGATGACACTGGAAAATTCTGAGGACTCTTATCTCAGGTAGCTTGTGAATAGGTCTGGTCTTTGTTTTTAATTGTTTTTATTGTCACACACGTTGCACTTTGTCCCGGGATGGTAGAGGGAAGGGGGCGTGGAACCGGAGGGGAAGGAAGGAGGGGTTTTTCCTCCTACTAACCTATTTACGTCCACGTCACTCCTCTGCACCCCAGACCCGTAGAAGCGCCGGCACAGGCACGAAACGGCCGTCGTCACATCCTGCTCACCTCCTCTCCTGTGTAATTTCCCCGTGCCGAGGATGGTATTGTTGTTTACACCTCAATAAAGCATTTGGACCGCACCTGGATTGGTGAGTGTTGCCGCCTTTTTTCTACGTATTTTTTCGGCACTGATCTATCACTGCAAACCGTTAGGCAGAAGCAAGAGGATTATGATAAGATTCTGGCATAATTAGAAATGTTGTCTGTATTGGGTGAACCATACGTATAACTACTTTTCAAAGAAAAGGACCATCATGGCCACATGGTAGCCATAAACCAAACATCAAGAAAAAAATTGCTTTTACAGTTTATAGTCAGGATAAGACTTCTCCACTGTGTATGACAGAACAGCAACACTACCTTGACAATACGTCACCTACATACAACATAGGCAGCCATTTTGCCCGCTAAACAAATTGACATGAACACAAAACAACTTACTTTCTGGATTGAGAGGCATTCCTTTCTGTTGAAGTCGCAGGGATGTACCTCCAAATTTGGACTCTCTTCAATAACCTGAATGGTATCATCTGATCCATTCGTGACAATAATGATTCTGAGGGGTCCAAGAAAAAGCAGCCACCCAAACCATCTGTTTTTAAGTTAAAGAATATATAGCAGATGTAAATCAAGCAAAGCAGTACATACATTCATGTCCCCGTGTAACGTCACTGGTTTTATTTTGAGGCTGTTCACTACAGGACAACCCTTTCTCAACGGCTAAGGGCCTCACAAAAAAAAAAAATCACATACTCACCTCCCCCAATGGCACTGTTCTGTCTCAGAGACGCCTGCTCTGAAGGAATAGTGAAGACTGTAGCTGGTCAGCAGCTGCTGATTGACTGAAGCGGTCACTCACATGAAAACACTGGTAGGAGAGACAACAAGGAAATTGCAGGAACAACATTGGGCCGAGAGATATTTTGTGTTATTTTATGTGGTTCACTTTAACAGTTATGAAGTTGTTGTTCTATTGAGAAAAGCAGATTACAATCTAACCGGCACATGGCTGCAAGTATGAAAAGCACATACATCACGTGACCACAAAATTGTGCTGCAAACACAGGGGAATTGTGACAGTGTGTGCTTTACTCTGTCACAGTATAGCAGTCACAGAGTAACTGCAGGCTTTTATTTAAGTCCAGAAAAGCCCTCTAATGTTAGGACTATGCAGCCATTCTGATGTGGAGCTTTAGTGTACACCCGCCTCATCAGGTCTAAGAGATCTACTCAATCTATTCAGTTTGCATGTGAAATCTAGTGACCTCAACACATTTTTGGGAATAATTTGTATCTAGTGTAAGGCTGGGTTCAGATGTGGTAAAATATTGGATCAATGTCTGCCACAACACATTTCACATGTAACACAAGTTTTGCTTCACATTTCACCCTATGCCTTAAAGTAGTTGGTTGCATGCAAAGTTTCACAATATTCTCTACCACTTTCCATCTGTCCTTTGTGGAAAAAACTGAAATTCATTAATGGATAGGATTTCACTTAACACGCCAAAACTTCTCTTGGATCATACAGGTTGGCTTTTCCTTTTGAAAACAAATATCAACATTGCTGTGCACTTTTTCTGTCTATGGTGACTTCACTGAACAGCTTCCGGGATCGGACACCAAATTGGTAAAAGAAGAAGCATGTTCACTCTCAGTGTCACAATTCCTGTGCTCAGAGTGGCTGGGACTCTGTGATGGACAGCTCTGTCATCCTATCCTGTGCTGGGATGTGCTGAGCTGTTCGTGCTTTCATTGACAGCTTGGTTCACCTATCTGACTGGAGAATACAGAGATTTCCACAGGTGCTCCAGGTTCCTGGTAATTGCCCTGCTATTTAGCTGAGCTGTCTGGCTCGGATCATTTAGATACAATAAACTGGCCTGCACGCTGTCCAAATGTGAGGTGCTGGTGGAATGGGCCCTTGAGACCCTGAATCCAAATGAAGAGAATTCACCGCACACTATCCGTAAGGTGATGCCAAAAAATAAGTTTATGTGGTCACACATAATATTTGTAGAGAAGAGAAAAACGTATATGAGCGACTCTATTCGACCGATCTCCGGTCTTATTATAGTGCTTTGGAACAAAGCACTATACTGTTATTCCACCGTGGTAAACTTCTTCTTATTCTTATTATTCAGTCCGCACGTAATGCGGCCCGAACTGCTAAACTCACAGACTCCAGTGAGGTGTCATTTCGAAGCCAGCGTTCCTGAGAGGTGTGCTAAGTATTTTTCGTGTCGATCGGATTTGTAGTTTTTGCGCAATTTGTGTTTGAAAAAAGTCTTTCAATGCGTTTCAATGGAGAAATTTTCCTATACGTTTATAATGGGCTGGTTTCTGAGGCAATTTCTAAAAATAACTGCCACCTGGCTGATTAGCTCATTGATATGCGCAGTCAGACACAGTTACTATGCCAACTCCTATGAAATCTACATCAGCTCACCAGGTCACAAGTTTTGTCAGATAATATCAGCTCTTAAAGTGACAGTACAGCACAATTCCAAACCACTATCCTTAGTCTTATGATTATTAGACTGTGGCCCGATTCTAACTCATCGGGTATTCTAGAATATGCATGTCCACGTAGTATATTGCACAGCCACGCAGTATACAGTGCAGAGCCGCGCAGTACACAGCGCAGAGCCGCGCAGTACACAGCGCAGAGCCGCGCAATACACAGCGCAGAGCCGCGCAGTACAAAGCGCATAGTCGCGCAGTATAAAGCGCAGAGCCGCGCAGTACACAGCGCAGAGCCGCGCAGTACACAGCGCAGAGCCACGCAGTACACAGCGCAGAGCCACGCAGTATAAAGCGCAGAGCCGCGCAGTACAAAGCGCAGAGTCGCGCAGTATAAAGCGCAGAGCCGCGCAGTACACAGCGCAGAGCCGCGCAGTACACAGCGCAGAGCCGCGCAGTACACAGCGCAGAGCCGCGCAGTACACAGCGCAGAGCCGCGCAGTACACAGCGCAGAGCCGCGCAGTACAAAGCGCAGAGTCGCGCAGTATAAAGCGCAGAGCCACGCAGTACACAGCGCAGAGCCGCGCAGTACACAGCGCAGAGCCGCGCAGTATACAGTGCAGAGCCGCGCAGTACACAGCGCAGAGCCGCGCAGTACAAAGCGCAGAGTCGCGCAGTATAAAGCACAGAGCCGCGCAGTACACAGCGCAGAGCCGCGCAGTACACAGCGCAGAGCCACGCAGTACACAGCGCAGAGCCACGCAGTATACAGTGCAGAGCCGCGCAGTACACAGCGCAGAGCCGCGCAGTACAAAGCGCAGAGTCGCGCAGTATAAAGCGCAGAGCCACGCAGTACACAGCGCAGAGCCGCGCAGTACACAGCGCAGAGCCACGCAGTATACAGTGCAGAGCCGCGCAGTACAAAGCGCAGAGTCGCGCAGTATAAAGCGCAGAGCCGCGCAGTACACAGCGCAGAGCCGCGCAGTACACAGCGCAGAGCCGCGCAGTACACAGCGCAGAGCCGCGCAGTACAAAGCGCAGAGCCGCGCAGTACAAAGTGCAGAGCCGCGCAGTACACAGCGCAGAGCCGCGCAGTACACAGCGCAGAGCCGCGCAGTATAAAGCGCAGAGCCGCGCAGTACACAGCGCAGAGCCGCGCAGTACACAGCGCAGAGCCGCGCAGTACACAGCGCAGAGCCGCGCAGTATACAGCGCAGAGCCGCGCAGTACACAGCGCAGAGCCGCGCAGTATAAAGCGCAGAGCCGCGCAGTATACCGCGCAGTGCACAGCGCAGAGCCGCGCAGTACACAGCGCAGAGCCGCGCAGTATAAAGCGCAGAGCCGCGCAGTACACAGCGCAGAGCCGCGCAGTACACAGCGCAGAGCCGCGCAGTACACAGCGCAGAGCCGCGCAGTACACAGCGCAGAGCCGCGCAGTACACAGCGCAGAGCCGCGCAGTATACAGCGCAGAGCCGCGCAGTATACAGCGCAGAGCCGCGCAGTACACAGCGCAGACCCGCCCAGTATACAGCGCAGAGCCGCGCAGTATACAGCGCAGAGCCGCGCAGTACACAGCGTAGAGCCACGCAGTATACAGCGCAGAGCCGCGTAGTATACAGCGCAGAGCCCCGCAGTATACAGTGCAGAGCCCCGCAGTATACAGCGCAGAGCCGTGCAGTACACAGTGCAGGGCCGCGCAGTACACAGCGCAGAGCCGCGCAGTATACAGCGCAGAGCCGCGCAGTATACAGCGCAGACACACGCAGTACACAGCACGGACACGCGCAGTACACAGCGCAGAGCCACGCAGTACACAGCGCAGAGCCGCGCAGTATACAGCGAAGAGCCACGCAGTATATAGCGCAGAGCCGCGCAGTACAAAGCGCAGAGCCGCGCAGTATACAGCGCAGATCCGCGTAGTATACAGCGCAGAGCCGCGTAGTATACAGCGCAGAGCCACGCAGTATACAGCGCAGAGCCACGCAGTATACAGCGCAGAGCCACGCAGTTATACTGCCCAGTCACGTAGTATATTGTCCAGTCACATAGTATACTGCATATCCCTGTTAAAAAAAAAAAAAAGAATTAAAATAAAAAAGTTACATACTCACCTCCTGGAGCGGCCGGTATCTGATGGTTGTTGCACCTCCTAGAGCGGCCGGTACACGATGCTTGTTGCACCTGGAGTGGCCGGTACCCGATGCTTGTTGCGCGCTCCGGTCCCAAGAGTGCATTGCGGTCTCATGAGATGATGACGTAGCGGTGTTGTGAGACAGAAAGACGGAAGTGCCCTTAGACAATTATATAGTAGATTACCCCGCTCACCAAATCGGACCCCGAGGGGCCCGGCTCACCAAATCGGACCCAGAGTGACCCCGCCCACCAAATCGGACCCAGAGTGACCCCGCCCACCAAATCGGACCCAGAGTGGCTCCGCCCACCAAATCAAACCCAGAGTGACCCCTTCCACCAAATCGGACCCAGAGTGACCCCACCCACCAAATCGGACCCTGAGGTGCCCAGCCCACCAAATGAGACCGAGGTGCCCAGCCCACCAAATCGGACCGAGTGACCCCACCCACCAAATTGGTCCCTAAGGTGCCCCGCCCACCAAATCGGACCCAGAGTGGCTCCGCCCACCGAATCGGACCCAGAGTGGCCGCGCCCACAGAATCGGACCAAAAGTGACCCCGCCCACCGAATCGGACCTAGATTTACCCCGCCCACAAAATCAGACCCAGATTGACCCAACCCACCAAATCAGACCGCCTGAGGGGCACCCAAGTGTGAAAGTCTTGCAGGGGCAGCCCGGGCACCATTCCAAAGCACTATCTGTAGTTCCTTCAGGAAATACCCATCTAGTTATAGTGCTTTGGAACAAAGCACTATACTGTTATTCCACCGTGGTAAACTTCTTCTTATTCTTATTATTCAGTCCGCACGTAATGCGGCCCGAACCGCTAAACTCACAGACTCCAGTGAGGTGTCATTTCGAAGCCAGCGTTCCTGAGAGGTGTGCTAAGTATTTTTCGTGTCGATCGGATTTGTAGTTTTTGCGCAATTTGTGTTTGAAAAAAGTCTTTCAATGCGTTTCAATGGAGAAATTTTCCTATACGTTTATAATGGGCTGGTTTCTGAGGCAATTTCTAAAAATAACTGCCACCTGGCTGATTAGCTCATTGATATGCGCAGTCAGACACAGTTACTATGCCAACTCCTATGAAATCTACATCAGCTCACCAGGTCACAAGTTTTGTCAGATAATATCAGCTCTTAAAGTGACAGTACAGCACAATTCCAAACCACTATCCGTAGTCTTATGATTATTAGACTGTGGCCCGATTCTAACTCATCGGGTATTCTAGAATATGCATGTCCACGTAGTATATTGCACAGCCACGCAGTATACAGTGCAGAGCCGTGCAGTACACAGCGCAGAGCCGCGCAGTACACAGCGCAGAGCCGCGCAGTACACAGCCCAGAGCCGCGCAGTACACAGCGCAGAGCCGCGCAGTACACAGCGCAGAGCCGCGCAGTACACAGCGCAGAGCCGCGCAGTACAAAGCGCAGAGTCGCGCAGTATAAAGCGCAGAGCCGCGCAGTACACAGCGCAGAGCCGCGCAGTACACAGCGCAGAGCCGCGCAGTACACAGCGCAGAGCCGCGCAGTACACAGCGCAGAGCCGCGCAGTACACAGCGCAGAGCCGCGCAGTACACAGCGCAGAGCCGCGCAGTACACAGCGCAGAGCCGCGCAGTACACAGCGCAGAGCCGCGCAGTACACAGCGCAGAGCCCCGCAGTACACAGCGCAGAGCCGCGCAGTACACAGCGCAGAGCCGCGCAGTACACAGCGCAGAGCCGCGCAGTACACAGCGCAGAGCCGCGCAGTACACAGCGCAGAGCCGCGCAGTACACAGCGCAGAGCCGCGCAGTACACAGCGCAGAGCCGCGCAGTACACAGCGCAGAGCCGCGCAGTACACAGCGCAGAGCCGCGCAGTACACAGCGCAGAGCCGCGCAGTACACAGCGCAGAGCCGCGGAGTACAAAGCGCAGAGTCGCGCAGTATAAAGCGCAGAGCCGCGCAGTACACAGCGCAGAGCCGCGCAGTACACAGCGCAGAGCCGCGCAGTACACAGCGCAGAGCCGCGCAGTACACAGCGCAGAGCCGCGCAGTACACAGCGCAGAGCCGCGCAGTACACAGCGCAGAGCCGCGCAGTACACAGCGCAGAGCCGCGCAGTACACAGCGCAGAGCCGCGCAGTACACAGCGCAGAGCCACGCAGTACAAAGCGCAGAGCCGCGCAGTATAAAGTGCAGAGCCGCGCAGTACACAGCGCAGAGCCGCGCAGTACACAGCGCAGAGCCGCGCAGTATAAAGCGGAGAGCCGCGCAGTACACAGCGCAGAGCCGCGCAGTACACAGCGCAGAGCCGCGCAGTACACAGCGCAGAGCCGCGCAGTATACAGCGCAGAGCCGCGCAGTACACAGCGCAGAGCCGCGCAGTATAAAGCGCAGAGCCGCGCAGTATACCGCGCAGAGCCGCGCAGTGCACAGCGCAGAGCCGCGCAGTACACAGCGCAGAGCCGCGCAGTATAAAGCGCAGAGCCGCGCAGTACACAGCGCAGAGCCGCGCAGTACACAGCGCAGAGCCGCGCAGTACACAGCGCAGGGCCGCGCAGTACACAGCGCAGAGCCGCGCAGTACACAGCGCAGAGCCGCGCAGTACACAGCGCAGAGCCGCGCAGTACACAGCGCAGAGCCGCGCAGTACACAGCGCAGAGCCGCGCAGTATACAGCGCAGAGCCGCGCAGTACACAGCGCAGACCCGCCCAGTATACAGCGCAGAGCCGCGCAGTACACAGCGTAGAGCCACGCAGTATACAGCGCAGAGCCGCGCAGTATACAGCGCAGAGCCGCGTAGTATACAGCGCAGACCCGCGCAGTATACAGCGCAGAGCCGCGCAGTACACAGCGTAGAGCCACGCAGTATACAGCGCAGAGCCGCGCAGTATACAGCGCAGAGCCGCGTAGTATACAGCGCAGAGCCCCGCAGTATACAGTGCAGAGCCCCGCAGTATACAGCGCAGAGCCGTGCAGTACACAGTGCGGAGCCGCGCAGTACACAGCGCAGAGCCGCGCAGTATACAGCGCAGACACACGCAGTACACAGCACGGACACGCGCAGTACACAGCGCAGAGCCGCGCAGTACACAGCGCAGAGCCGTGCAGTACACAGCGCAGAGCCGCGCAGTATAAAGCGCAGAGCCGTGCAGTACACAGCGCAGAGCCGCGCAGTACACAGCGCAGAGCCGCGCAGTACACAGCGCAGAGCCGCGCAGTATAAAGCGCAGAGCCGCGCAGTACACAGCGCAGAGCCGCGCAGTACACAGCACAGAGCCGTGCAGTACACAGCGCAGAGCCGCGCAGTTTAAAGCGCAGAGCCGTGCAGTACACAGCGCAGAGCCGCGCAGTACACAGCGCAGAGCCGCGCAGTATAAAGCGCAGAGCCGTGCAGTACACAGCGCAGAGCCGCGCAGTACACAGCGCAGAGCCGCGCAGTACACAGCGCAGAGCCGCGCAGTACACAGCGCAGAGCCGCGCAGTACACAGCGCAGAGCCGCGCAGTACACAGCGCAGAGCCGCGCAGTACACAGCGCAGAGCCGCGCAGTATAAAGCGCAGAGCCGCGCAGTATAAAGCGCAGAGCCGCGCAGTACACAGCGCAGAGCCGCGCAGTACACAGCGCAGAGCCGTGCAGTACACAGCGCAGAGCCGCGCAGTATAAAGCGCAGAGCCGTGCAGTACACAGCGCAGAGCCGCGCAGTACACAGCGCAGAGCCGTGCAGTACACAGCGCAGAGCCGCGCAGTATAAAGCGCAGAGCCGTGCAGTACACAGCGCAGAGCCGTGCAGTACACAGCGCAGAGCCGCGCAGTACACAACGCAGAGCCATGCAGTACACAGCGCAAAGCCGCGCAGTATAAAGCGCAGAGCCGCGCAGTATAAAGCGGAGAGCCGCGCAGTACACAGCGCAGAGCCGAGCAGTACACAGCGCAGAGCCGCGCAGTAGACAGCGCAGAGCCGTGCAGTACAGAGCGCAGAGCCGCACAGTATAAAGCGCAGAGCCGCGCAGTATACCGCGCAGAGCCGTGCAGTACACAGCGCAGAGCCGCGCAGTACACAGCGCAGAGCCGCGCAGTACACAGCGCAGAGCCGCGCAGTACACAGCGCAGAGCTGAGCAGTACACAGCGCAGAGCCGCGCAGTACACAGCGCAGAGCCGCGCAGTACACAGCGCAGAGCCGCGCAGTACACAGCGCAGAGCTGCGCAGTACACAGCGCAGAGCCGCGCAGTACACAGTGCAGAGCCACCCAGTATACAGCGCAGAGCCGCGCAGTACGCAGCGTAGAGCCACGCAGTATGCAGCGCAGAGCCGCGCAGTATACAGCGCTGAGCCGCGTAGTATACAGCGCAGAGCCCCGCAGTATACAGTGCAGAGCCCCGCAGTATACAGCGCAGACACGCGCAGTACACAGCGCAGACACGCGCAGTACACAGCACGGACACGCGCAGTACACAGCACGGACACGCGCAGTACACAGCACGGACACGCGCAGTACACAGCACGGACACGCGCAGTACACAGCGCAGAGCCGCGTAGTATACAGCGAAGAGCCACGCAGTATATAGCGCAGAGCCGCGCAGTACAAAGCGCAGAGCTGCGCAGTATACAGCGCAGAGCCACGCAGTATACAGCGCAGAACGCGCAGTACACAGCGCAGAGCCGCGCAGTACACAGCGCAGAGCCGCGCAGTACACAGCGCAGAGCCGTGCAGTACACAGCGCAGAGCCGCGCAGTACACAGCGCAGAGCCACGCAGTATACAGCGCAGAGCCGCGTAGTATACAGCGCAGAGCCGCGTAGTATACAGCGCAGAGCCACGCAGTATACAGCACAGAGCCACGCAGTATACAGCGCAGAGCCACGTAGTTATACTGCCCAGTCACGTAGTATATTGTCCAGTCACATAGTATACTGCATATCCCTGTTAAAAAAAAAAAAGAATTAAAATAAAAAAGTTACATACTCACCTCCTGGAGCGGCCGGTATCTGATGGTTGTTGCACCTCCTAGAGCGGCCGGTACACGATGCTTGTTGCACCTGGAGTGGCCGGTACCCGATGCTTGTTGCGCGCTCCGGTCCCAAGAGTGCATTGCGGTCTCACGAGATGATGACGTAGCGGTGTTGTGAGACAGAAAGACGGAAGTGCCCTTAGATAATTAGATAGTAGATTACCCCGCTCACCAATTCGGAACCCGAGCGGCCCGGCCCACCAAATCGGACCCCGAGGGGCCCGGCCCACCAAATCGGACCCAGAGTGACCCCGCCCCCTAAATCAGACCCAGAGTGACCTCGCCCACCAAATCGGACCCAGAGTGGCTCCGCCCACCAAATCGGACCCAGAGTGACCCCTTCCACCAAATCAGACCCAGAGTGACCCCTTCCACCAAATCGGACCCAGAGTGACCCCTTCCACCAAATCGGGCCCAGAGTGACCCCGCCCACCAAATCGGACCCAGAGTGACCCCGCCCACCAAATCGGACCCAGAGTGACCCCACCCACCAAATCGGACCCTGAGGTGCCCAGCCCACCAAATCAGACCCTGAGGTGCCCCCTTCCACCAAATCGGACCGAGTGACCCCTTCCACCAAATTGGTCCCTAAGGTGCCCCGCCCACCAAATCGGACCCAGAGTGGCTCCGCCCACCGAATCGGACCCAGAGTGGCCGCGCCCACAGAATCGGACCAAAAGTGACCCCGCCCACCGAATCGGACCTAGATTTACCCCGCCCACAAAATCAGACCCAGATTGACCCAACCCACCAAATCGGACCGCCTGAGGGGCACCCAAGTGTGAAAGTCTTGCAGGGGCAGCCCGGGCACCATTCCAAAGCACTATCTGTAGTTCCTTCAGGAAATACCCATCTAGTTATAGTGCTTTGGAACAAAGCACTATACTGTTATTCCACCGTGGTAAACTTCTTCTTATTCTTATTATTCAGTCCGCACGTAATGCGGCCCGAACCGCTAAACTCACAGACTCCAGTGAGGTGTCATTTCGAAGCCAGCGTTCCTGAGAGGTGTGCTAAGTATTTTTCGTGTCGATCGGATTTGTAGTTTTTGCGCAATTTGTGTTTGAAAAAAGTCTTTCAATGCGTTTCAATGGAGAAATTTTCATATACGTTTATAATGGGCTGGTTTCTGAGGCAATTTCTAAAAATAACTGCCACCTGGCTGATTAGCTCATTGATATGCGCAGTCAGACACAGTTACTATGCCAACTCCTATGAAATCTACATCAGCTCACCAGGTCACAAGTTTTGTCAGATAATATCAGCTCTTAAAGTGACAGTACAGCACAATTCCAAACCACTATCCGTAGTCTTATGATTATTAGACTGTGGCCCGATTCTAACTCATCGGGTATTCTAGAATATGCATGTCCACGTAGTATATTGCACAGCCACGCAGTATACAGTGCAGAGCCGTGCAGTACACAGCGCAGAGCCGCGCAGTACACAGCGCAGAGCCGCGCAGTACACAGCCCAGAGCCGCGCAGTACACAGCGCAGAGCCGCGCAGTACACAGCGCAGAGCCGCGCAGTACACAGCGCAGAGCCGCGCAGTACAAAGCGCAGAGTCGCGCAGTATAAAGCGCAGAGCCGCGCAGTACACAGCGCAGAGCCGCGCAGTACACAGCGCAGAGCCGCGCAGTACACAGCGCAGAGCCGCGCAGTATACAGCGCAGAGCCGCGCAGTACACAGCGCAGAGCCGCGCAGTACACAGCGCAGAGCCGCGCAGTACACAGCGCAGAGCCGCGCAGTACACAGCGCAGAGTCGCGCAGTATAAAGCGCAGAGCCGCGCAGTACACAGCGCAGAGCCGCGCAGTACACAGCGCAGAGCCGCGCAGTACACAGCGCAGAGCCGCGCAGTACACAGCGCAGAGCCGCGCAGTACACAGCGCAGAGCCGCGCAGTACACAGCGCAGAGCCGCGGAGTACAAAGCGCAGAGTCGCGCAGTATAAAGCGCAGAGCCGCGCAGTACACAGCGCAGAGCCGCGCAGTACACAGCGCAGAGCCGCGCAGTACACAGCGCAGAGCCGCGCAGTACACAGCGCAGAGCCGCGCAGTATACAGCGCAGAGCCGCGCAGTACACAGCGCAGAGCCGCGCAGTACACAGCGCAGAGCCGCGCAGTACACAGCGCAGAGCCGCGCAGTACACAGCGCAGAGCCGCGCAGTACAAAGCGCAGAGCCGCGCAGTATAAAGTGCAGAGCCGCGCAGTACACAGCGCAGAGCCGCGCAGTACACAGCGCAGAGCCGCGCAGTATAAAGCGGAGAGCCGCGCAGTACAAAGCGGAGAGCCGCGCAGTACACAGCGCAGAGCCGCGCAGTACACAGCGCAGAGCCGCGCAGTACACAGCGCAGAGCCGCGCAGTATACAGCGCAGAGCCGCGCAGTACACAGCGCAGAGCCGCGCAGTATAAAGCGCAGACCCGCGCAGTATACAGCGCAGAGCCGCGCAGTACACAGCGTAGAGCCACGCAGTATACAGCGCAGAGCCGCGCAGTATACAGCGCAGAGCCGCGTAGTATACAGCGCAGAGCCCCGCAGTATACAGTGCAGAGCCCCGCAGTATACAGCGCAGAGCCGTGCAGTACACAGTGCAGAGCCGCGCAGTACACAGCGCAGAGCCGCGCAGTTTACAGCGCAGACACACGCAGTACACAGCACGGACACGCGCAGTACACAGCGCAGAGCCGCGCAGTACACAGCGCAGAGCCGTGCAGTACACAGCGCAGAGCCGCGCAGTATAAAGCGCAGAGCCGTGCAGTACACAGCGCAGAGCCGCGCAGTACACAGCGCAGAGCCGCGCAGTACACAGCGCAGAGCCGCGCAGTATAAAGCGCAGAGCCGCGCAGTACACAGCGCAGAGCCGCGCAGTACACAGCACAGAGCCGTGCAGTACACAGCGCAGAGCCGCGCAGTTTAAAGCGCAGAGCCGTGCAGTACACAGCGCAGAGCCGCGCAGTACACAGCGCAGAGCCGCGCAGTACACAGCGCAGAGCCGCGCAGTATAAAGCGCAGAGCCGTGCAGTACACAGCGCAGAGCCGCGCAGTACACAGCGCAGAGCCGCGCAGTACACAGCGCAGAGCCGCGCAGTATAAAGCGCAGAGCCGCGCAGTATAAAGCGCAGAGCCGCGCAGTACACAGCGCAGAGCCGCGCAGTACACAGCGCAGAGCCGTGCAGTACACAGCGCAGAGCCGCGCAGTATAAAGCGCAGAGCCGTGCAGTACACAGCGCAGAGCCGCGCAGTACACAGCGCAGAGCCGTGCAGTACACAGCGCAGAGCCGCGCAGTATAAAGCGCAGAGCCGTGCAGTACACAGCGCAGAGCCGTGCAGTACACAGCGCAGAGCCGCGCAGTACACAACGCAGAGCCATGCAGTACACAGCGCAAAGCCGCGCAGTATAAAGCGCAGAGCCGCGCAGTATAAAGCGGAGAGCCGCGCAGTACACAGCGCAGAGCCGAGCAGTACACAGCGCAGAGCCGCGCAGTAGACAGCGCAGAGCCGTGCAGTACAGAGCGCAGAGCCGCACAGTATAAAGCGCAGAGCCGCGCAGTATACCGCGCAGAGCCGTGCAGTACACAGCGCAGAGCCGCGCAGTACACAGCGCAGAGCCGCGCAGTACACAGCGCAGAGCCGCGCAGTACACAGCGCAGAGCCGAGCAGTACACAGCGCAGAGCCGCGCAGTACACAGCGCAGAGCCGCGCAGTACACAGCGCAGAGCCGCGCAGTACACAGCGCAGAGCTGCGCAGTACACAGCGCAGAGCCGCGCAGTACACAGTGCAGAGCCGCGCAGTACACAGCACAGAGCCGCGCAGTACACAGCGCAGAGCCACCCAGTATACAGCGCAGAGCCGCGCAGTACGCAGCGTAGAGCCACGCAGTATGCAGCGCAGAGCCGCGCAGTATACAGCGCAGAGCCCCGCAGTATACAGTGCAGAGCCCCGCAGTATACAGTGCAGAGCCCCGCAGTATACAGCGCAGACACGCGCAGTACACAGCGCAGACACGCGCAGTACACAGCACGGACACGCGCAGTACACAGCACGGACACGCGCAGTACACAGCGCAGAGCCGCGTAGTATACAGCGAAGAGCCACGCAGTATATAGCGCAGAGCTGCGCAGTACAAAGCGCAGAGCTGCGCAGTATACAGCGCAGAGCCACGCAGTATACAGCGCAGAACGCGCAGTACACAGCGCAGAGCCGCGCAGTACACAGCGCAGAGCCGCGCAGTACACAGCGCAGAGCCGTGCAGTACACAGCGCAGAGCCGCGCAGTACACAGCGCAGAGCCACGCAGTATACAGCGCAGAGCCGCGTAGTATACAGCGCAGAGCCGCGTAGTATACAGCGCAGAGCCACGCAGTATACAGCACAGAGCCACGCAGTATACAGCGCAGAGCCACGTAGTTATACTGCCCAGTCACGTAGTATATTGTCCAGTCACATAGTATACTGCATATCCCTGTTAAAAAAAAAAAGAATTAAAATAAAAAAGTTACATACTCACCTCCTGGAGCGGCCGGTATCTGATGGTTGTTGCACCTCCTAGAGCGGCCGGTACACGATGCTTGTTGCACCTGGAGTGGCCGGTACCCGATGCTTGTTGCGCGCTCCGGTCCCAAGAGTGCATTGCGGTCTCACGAGATGATGACGTAGCGGTGTTGTGAGACAGAAAGACGGAAGTGCCCTTAGATAATTAGATAGTAGATTACCCCGCTCACCAATTCGGAACCCGAGCGGCCCGGCCCACCAAATCGGACCCCGAGGGGCCCGGCCCACCAAATCGGACATAGAGTGACCCCGCCCCCTAAATCAGACCCAGAGTGACCTCGCCCACCAAATCGGACCCAGAGTGGCTCCGCCCACCAAATCGGACCCAGAGTGGCCCCTTCCACCAAATCAGACCCAGAGTGACCCCTTCCACCAAATCGGACCCAGAGTGACCCCTTCCACCAAATCGGGCCCAGAGTGACCCCGCCCACCAAATCGGACCCAGAGTGACCCCGCCCACCAAATCGGACCCAGAGTGACCCCACCCACCAAATCGGACCCCGAGGTGCCCAGCCCACCAAATCAGACCCTGAGGTGCCCAGCCCACCAAATCGGACCGAGTGACCCCACCCACCAAATTGGTCCCTAAGGTGCCCCGCCCACCAAATCGGACCCAGAGTGGCTCCGCCCACCGAATCGGACCCAGAGTGGCCGCGCCCACAGAATCGGACCAAAAGTGACCCCGCCCACCGAATCGGACCTAGATTTACCCCGCCCACAAAATCAGACCCAGATTGACCCAACCCACCAAATCGGACCGCCTGAGGGGCACCCAAGTGTGAAAGTCTTGCAGGGGCAGCCCGGGCACCATTCCAAAGCACTATCTGTAGTTCCTTCAGGAAATACCCATCTAGTTATAGTGCTTTGGAACAAAGCACTATACTGTTATTCCACCGTGGTAAACTTCTTCTTATTCTTATTATTCAGTCCGCACGTAATGCGGCCCGAACCGCTAAACTCACAGACTCCAGTGAGGTGTCATTTCGAAGCCAGCGTCCCCAAGAGGTGTGCTAAGTATTTTTCGTGCCGATCGGATTTGTAGTTTTTGCGCAATTTGTGTTTGAAAAAAGTCTTTCAATGCGTTTCAATGGAGAAATTTTCCTATACGTTTATAATGGGCTGGTTTCTGAGGCAATTTCTAAAAATAACTGCCACCTGGCTGATTAGCTCATTGATATGCGCAGTCAGACACAGTTACTATGCCAACGCCTATGAAATCTACATCAGCTCACCAGGTCACAAGTTTTGTCAGATAATATCAGCTCTTAAAGTGACAGTACAGCACAATTCCAAACCACTATCTGTAGTCTTATAATTATTAGATGGTGGCCCGATTCTAACTCATCGGGTATTCTAGAATATGCATGTCCACGTAGTATATTGCACAGCCACGCAGTATACAGTGCAGAGCCGCGCAGTACACAGCGCAGAGCCGCGCAGTACACAGCGCAGAGCCGCGCAGTACACAGCGCAGAGCCATGCAGTACACAGCGCAGAGCCGCACAGTATTAAGAGCAGAGCCGCGCAGTACACAGCGCAGAGCCGCGCAGTACACAGCGCAGAGCCGCGCAGTACACAGCGCAGAGCCATGCAGTACACAGCGCAGAGCCGCGCAGTATAAAGCGCAGAGCCGCGCAGTACACAGCGCAGAGCCGCGCAGTACACAGCGCAGAGCCGCGCAGTATAAAGCGGAGAGCCGCGCAGTACACAGCGCAGAGCCGAGCAGTACACAGCGCAGAGCCGCGCAGTAGACAGCGCAGAGCCGTGCAGTACAGAGCGCAGAGCCGCACAGTATAAAGCGCAGAGCCGCGCAGTATACCGCGCAGTACACAGCGCAGAGCCGTGCAGTACACAGCGCAGAGCCGCGCAGTATAAAGCGCAGAGCCGTGCAGTACACAGCGCAGAGCCGCGCAGTACACAGCGCAGAGCCGCGCAGTACACAGCGCAAAGCCGCGCAGTATAAAGCGCAGAGCCGCGCAGTACACAGCGCAGAGCTGCGCAGTACACAGCGCAGAGCCGCGCAGTACACAGCGCAGAGCCGCGCAGTACACAGCGCAGAGCCGCGCAGTACACAGCGGAGAGCCGCGCAGTACACAGCGCAGAGCCGAGCAGTACACAGCGCAGAGCCGCGCAGTACACAGCGCAGAGCCGCGCAGTACACAGCGCAGAGCCGCGCAGTACACAGCGCAGAGCCGCGCAGTATACAGCGCAGAGCCGCGCAGTACACAGCGCAGAGCCGCGCAGTACACAGCGCAGAGCCGCACAGTATAAAGCGCAGAGCCGCGCAGTACACAGCGCATAGCCGCGCAGTACACAGCGCAGAGCCGCGCAGTACACAGCGCAGAGCCGCACAGTACACAGCACAGAGCCGCGCAGTACACAGCGCAGAGCCACCCAGTATATAGCGCAGAGCCGCGCAGTACGCAGCGTAGAGCCAAGCAGTATGCAGCGCAGAGCCGCGCAGTATACAGCGCTGAGCCGCGTAGTATACAGCGCAGAGCCCCGCAGTATACAGTGCAGAGCCCCGCAGTATACAGCGCAGAGCCGTGCAGTACACAGTGCAGAGCCGCGCAGTACACAGCGCAGAGCCGCGCAGTATACAGCGCAGACACGCGCAGTACACAGCACGGACACGCGCAGTACACAGCGCAGAGCCGCGCAGTACACAGCGCAGAGCCGCGTAGTATACAGCGAAGAGCCACGCAGTATATAGCGCAGAGCCGCGCAGTACAAAGCGCAGAGCTGCGCAGTATACAGCGCAGAGCCGCGCAGTATACAGCGCAGAGCCGCGCAGTATACAGCGCAGAACGCGCAGTACACAGTGCAGAGCCGCGCAGTACACAGCGCAGAGCCGTGCAGTACACAGCGCAGAGCCGCGCAGTACACAGCGCAGAGCCGCGTAGTATACAGCGCAGAGCCACGCAGTATACAGCACAGAGCCACGCAGTATACAGCGCAGAGCCACGTAGTTATACTGCCCAGTCACGTAGTATATTGTCCAGTCACATAGTATACTGCATATCCCTGTTAAAAAAAAAAAGAATTAAAATAAAAAAGTTACATACTCACCTCCTGGAGCGGCCGGTATCTGATGGTTGTTGCACCTCCTAGAGCGGCCGGTACACGATGCTTGTTGCACCTGGAGTGGCCGGTACCCGATGCTTGTTGCGCGCTCCGGTCCCAAGAGTGCATTGCGGTCTCACGAGATGATGACGTAGCGGTGTTGTGAGACAGAAAGACGGAAGTGCCCTTAGACAATTAGATAGTAGATTACCCCGCTCACCAATTCGGAACCCGAGAGGCCCGGCCCACCAAATCGGACCCCGAGGGGCCCGGCCCACCAAATCGGACCCAGAGTGACCCCGCCCCCTAAATCAGACCCAGAGTGACCCCGCCCACCAAATCGGACCCAGAGTGGCTCCGCCCACCAAATCGGACCCAGAGTGACCCCTTCCACCAAATCAGACCCAGAGTGACCCCTTCCACCAAATCGGACCCAGAGTGACCCCTTCCACCAAATCGGGCCCAGAGTGACCCCGCCCACCAAATCGGACCCAGAGTGACCCCACCCACCAAATCGGACCCTGAGGTGCCCAGCCCACCAAATCAGACCCTGAGGTGCCCAGCCCACCAAATCGGACCGAGTGACCCCACCCACCAAATTGGTCCCTAAGGTGCCCCGCCCACCAAATCGGACCCAGAGTGGCTCCGCCCACCGAATCGGACCCAGAGTGGCCGCGCCCACAGAATCGGACCAAAAGTGACCCCGCCCACCGAATCGGACCTAGATTTACCCCGCCCACAAAATCAGACCCAGATTGACCCAACCCACCAAATCGGACCGCCTGAGGGGCACCTAAGTGTCAAAGTCTTGCAGGGGCAGCCCGGGCACCATTCCAAAGCACTATCTGTAGTTCCTTCAGGAAATACCCATCTAGTTATAGTGCTTTGGAACAAAGCACTATACTGTTATTCCACCGTGGTAAACTTCTTCTTATTCTTATTATTCAGTCCGCACGTAATGCGGCCCGAACCGCTAAACTCACAGACTCCAGTGAGGTGTCATTTCGAAGCCAGCGTTCCTGAGAGGTGTGCTAAGTATTTTTCGTGTCGATCGGATTTGTAGTTTTTGCGCAATTTGTGTTTGAAAAAAGTCTTTCAATGCGTTTCAATGGAGAAATTTTCCTATACGTTTATAATGGGCTGGTTTCTGAGGCAATTTCTAAAAATAACTGCCACCTGGCTGATTAGCTCATTGATATGCGCAGTCAGACACAGTTACTATGCCAACGCCTATGAAGTCTACATCAGCTCACCAGGTCACAAGTTTTGTCAGATAATATCAGCTCTTAAAGTGACAGTACAGCACAATTCCAAACCACTATCCGTAGTCTTATGATTATTAGACTGTGGCCCGATTCTAACTCATCGGGTATTCTAGAATATGCATGTCCACGTAGTATATTGCACAGCCACGCAGTATACAGTGCAGAGCCACGCAGTACACAGCGCAGAGCCGCGCAGTACACAGCGCAGAGCCGCGCAGTACACAGCGCAGAGCCGCGCAGTATAAAGCGCAGAGCCGCGCAGTACACAGCGCAGAGCCGCGCAGTACACAGCGCAGAGCCGTGCAGTACACAGCGCAGAGCCGCGCAGTATAAAGCGCAGAGCCGTGCAGTACACAGCGCAGAGCCGCGCAGTACACAGCGCAGAGCCGTGCAGTACACAGCGCAGAGCCGCGCAGTATAAAGCGCAGAGCCGTGCAGTACACAGCGCAGAGCCGCGCAGTACACAGCGCAGAGCCGCGCAGTACACAGCGCAGAGCCGCGCAGTATAAAGCGCAGAGCCGCGCAGTACACAGCGCAGAGCCGCGCAGTACACAGCGCAGAGCCGCGCAGTACACAGCGCAGAGCCGTGCAGTACACAGCGCAGAGCCGCGCAGTTTAAAGCGCAGAGCCGTGCAGTACACAGCGCAGAGCCGCGCAGTACACAGCGCAGAGCCGTGCAGTACACAGCGCAGAGCCGCGCAGTATAAAGCGCAGAGCCGTGCAGTACACAGCGCAGAGCCGCGCAGTACACAGCGCAGAGCCGCGCAGTACACAGCGCAGAGCCGCGCAGTATAAAGCGCAGAGCCGCGCAGTATAAAGCGCAGAGCCGCGCAGTATAAAGCGCAGAGCCGCGCAGTACACAGCGCAGAGCCGCGCAGTACACAGCGCAGAGCCGTGCAGTACACAGCGCAGAGCCGCGCAGTATAAAGCGCAGAGCCGTGCAGTACACAGCGCAGAGCCGCGCAGTACACAGCGCAGAGCCGTGCAGTACACAGCGCAGAGCCGCGCAGTATAAAGCGCAGAGCCATGCAGTACACAGCGCAAAGCCGCGCAGTATAAAGCGCAGAGCCGCGCAGTATACAGCGCAGAGCCGCGTAGTATACAGCGCAGAGCCGCGTAGTATACAGCGCAGAGCCACGCAGTATACAGCACAGAGCCACGCAGTATACAGCGCAGAGCCACGTAGTTATACTGCCCAGTCACGTAGTATATTGTCCAGTCACATAGTATACTGCATATCCCTGTTAAAAAAAAAAAGAATTAAAATAAAAAAGTTACATACTCACCTCCTGGAGCGGCCGGTATCTGATGGTTGTTGCACCTCCTAGAGCGGCCGGTACACGATGCTTGTTGCACCTGGAGTGGCCGGTACCCGATGCTTGTTGCGCGCTCCGGTCCCAAGAGTGCATTGCGGTCTCACGAGATGATGACGTAGCGGTGTTGTGAGACAGAAAGACGGAAGTGCCCTTAGATAATTAGATAGTAGATTACCCCGCTCACCAATTCGGAACCCGAGAGGCCCGGCCCACCAAATCGGACCCCGAGGGGCCCGGCCCACCAAATCGGACCCAGAGTGACCCCGCCCCCTAAATCAGACCCAGAGTGACCCCGCCCACCAAATCGGACCCAGAGTGGCTCCGCCCACCAAATCGGACCCAGAGTGACCCCTTCCACCAAATCAGACCCAGAGTGACCCCTTCCACCAAATCGGACCCAGAGTGACCCCTTCCACCAAATCGGGCCCAGAGTGACCCCGCCCACCAAATCGGACCCAGAGTGACCCCACCCACCAAATCGGACCCTGAGGTGCCCAGCCCACCAAATCAGACCCTGAGGTGCCCAGCCCACCAAATCGGACCGAGTGACCCCACCCACCAAATTGGTCCCTAAGGTGCCCCGCCCACCAAATCGGACCCAGAGTGGCTCCGCCCACCGAATCGGACCCAGAGTGGCCGCGCCCACAGAATCGGACCAAAAGTGACCCCGCCCACCGAATCGGACCTAGATTTACCCCGCCCACAAAATCAGACCCAGATTGACCCAACCCACCAAATCGGACCGCCTGAGGGGCACCCAAGTGTGAAAGTCTTGCAGGGGCAGCCCGGGCACCATTCCAAAGCACTATCTGTAGTTCCTTCAGGAAATACCCATCTAGTATTATTATTGTAATCCGAACGTGGAAATCTTATTATTCAGTTTTTTTCCGCAATTAATGCGGCCCGAACCGCTGCACGCACAGACTCCAGTGAGGCGTCATTTCGAAGCCAGCGTCCACGAGAGGTGTGCTAAGTATTTTTCGTGTCGATCCGATTTGTAGTTTTTTAAAAAATTGCATTTAAAAAAAAAATTCCCATAGGAAATAATGGCGAACTTTCCATTACCCCCAACTTGACCTTCCAAAGATGGCAGCTATGCAAATGTATGGTGTCCATTTTAGGACATGATCATTTATCAAAGTCAAACATCAGAATAAAGTGACTATGACACCCTCTCATCCCGTTTGTGAAAAGTAAGTGCACCCCCGATCCCGTGTGAAAAGTAAGTGCACCGAGTGGCCCCGCCCCCCAAATTGGACCCCGAGTGGCCCGGCCCACCAAATCGGACCCAGAGTGGCCCGACCCACCAAATCGGACCCAGAGTGACCCGGGCCACCAAATCGGACCCAGAGTGACCCGGGCCACCAAATCGGACCCAGAGTGACCCGGGCCACCACATCGGACCCAGAGTGACCCGGGCCACCACATCGGACCCAGAGTGACCCGGGCCACCACATCGGACCCAGTGACCCGGGCCACCACATCGGACCCAGAGTGACCCGGGCCACCAAATCGGACCCAGAGTGACCCGGGCCACCAAATCGGACCCAGAGTGACCCGGGCCACCAAATCGGACCCAGAGTGACCCGGGCCACCAAATCGGACCCAGAGTGACCCGGGCCACCAAATCGGACCCAGAGTGACCCGGGCCACCAAATCGGACCCAGAGTGACCCGGGCCACCAAATCGGACCCAGAGTGACCCGGGCCACCAAATCGGACCCAGAGTGACCCGGGCCACCAAATCGGACCCAGAGTGACCCGGGCCACCAAATCAGACCCAGAGTGACCCGGGCCACCAAATCGGACCCAGAGTGACCCGGGCCACCAAATCGGACCCGGAGTGACCCGGGCCACCAAATCGGACCCGGAGTGACCCGGGCCACCAAATCGGACCCGGAGTGGCGCCGCCCGCCAAATCGGACCCAGAGTGACCCGGCCCACCAAATCGGACCCAGAGTGGCCTCAACCCTGAGGGGCTACAACTACCAAACCAGCGCCTGAGGGGCACCCAAGTGTGAAAGTCTTGCAGGGGCAGCCCGGGCACCATTCCAAAGCACTATCTGTAGTTCCTCCAGGAAATACCCATCTAGTTATTATTATTATTCAGTCCGCACGTAATGCGGCCCGAACCGCTTCACTCACAGACTCCAGTGAGGTGTCATTTCGAAGCCAGCGTCCCCAAGAGGTGTGCTAAGTATTTTTTGTGTCGATCGGATTTGTAGTTTTGGCGCAATTTGCGTTTGAAAATGTTTTTTCCCCTCATTGTAATGCATTTCAATAGGGAAATTTTCCCATAGGTTATAATGGCCGGGTTTCTGAGGCAATTTGAAATGTACCTGCCACCTGGCTGATTAGCTCATTGATATGTGCAGTCAGGCCCAGTTACTATGCCAACGCCTGCGAACTGTACATGACCCCAGCACAGTTTTGCCAGATAATATCAGCTCTTAAAGTGACAGTACAGCACAATTTCAAAGCACTATCTGTAGTCTTATTATTATTACAGTACACAGCGCAGAGCCGCGCATTATACAGCGCAGAGCCAGGCAGCATACAGCGTGGAGCCGCGCAGCATACAGCGCGGAGCCCCACAGTATACAGCGCAGAGCCGCGCAGTATACAGCGCAGAGCCGCGCATTATACAGCGCAGAGCCCCGCAGCATACAGCGCAGAGCCCCGCAGCATACAGCGCAGAGCCCCGCAGCATACAGCGCAGAGCCCCGCAGTATACAGCGCAGAGCCGCGCAGCATACAGCGCAGAGCCCCGCAGCATACAGCGCAGAGCCACGCAGTATACAGCGCAGAGCCCCGCAGCATACAGCGCAGAGCCCCGCAGTATACAGCGCAGAGCCCCGCAGTATACAGCGCAGAGCCCCGCAGTATACAGCGCCCACCAAATCGGCCCCTGAGGGGCCCCACCCACAAAATCGGACCCAGAGTGGCTACAACTACCAAACCAGCGCCTGAGGGGCACCTAAGTGTGAAAGTCTTGCTGGGGCAACCCGGGAACCATTCCAAAGCACTATCTGTAGTTCCTTCAGGAAATACCCATCTATTTCTCTCTGTTATCAGCCATTCCCCGTACTGCTGTCAGTCTATTTCTCTCTGTTATCAGCCATTCCCCTGTCCTGCTGTCAGTCTATTCTCTCGGTTATCAGCCATTCCCCGTCCTGCTGTCAGTCTATTTCTCTCTGTTATCAGCAATTCCCCTGTCCTGCTGTCAGTCTATTCTCTGTTATCAGCCATTCCCTTATCCTGCTGTCAGTCAGAGTGACCCGGCCCACCAAATCGGACCCAGAGTGACCCGGCCCACCAAATCGGACCCAGAGTGACCCGGGCCACCAAATCGGACCCAGAGTGACCCGGGCCACCAAATCAAACCCGGAGTGACCCGGGCCACCAAATCAAACCCGGAGTGACCCGGGCCACCAAATCAAACCCAGAGTGACCCGGGCCACCAAATCGGACCCAGAGTTGACCCGGGCCACCAAATCGGACCCAGAGTGACCCGGGCCACCAAATCGGACCCAGAGTGACCCGGGCCACCAAATCGGACCCAGAGTGACCCGGGCCACCAAATCGGACCCAGAGTGACCCGGGCCACCAAATCGGACCCAGAGTGACCCGGGCCACCAAATCGGACCCAGAGTGACCCGGGCCACCAAATCGGACCCAGAGTGACCCGGGCCACCAAATCGGACCCAGAGTGACCCGGGCCACCAAATCGGACCCAGAGTGACCCGGGCCACCAAATCGGACCCAGAGTGACCCGGGCCACCAAATCGGACCCATAGTGGCCTGGCCCACCAAATCGGACCCATAGTGGCCCGGCCCACCAAATCGGACCCAGAGTGACCCAGCCCACCAAATCGGACCCAGAGTGGCTCCGCCCCCCAAATCGGACCCAGAGTGGCGCCGCCCGCCAAATCGGACCCAGAGTGGCGCCGCCCGCCAAATCGGTCCCAGAGTGACCCCGCCCGCCAGCTCGGACCCAGAGTGGCGCCGCCCGCCAAATCGGACCCAGAGTGGCGCCGCCCGCCAAATCGGACCCAGAGTGGCGCCGCCCGCCAAATCGGACCCAGAGTGACCCCGCCCACCAAATCGGTCCCAGAGTGGCCTCACCCCTTTAGGGGCTACAACTACCAAGCCAGCGCCTGAGGGGCACCCAAGTGTGAAAGTCTTGCAGGGGCAGCCCGGGCACCATTCCAAAGCACTATCTGTAGTTCCTTCAGGAAATACCCATCTAGTTCAATATGTCACCTTATGCTGAGAAATGCTTGAGTGGTCCTGTGAAGTGGACGTTATGGGCAGCGCTCCAGCACTTTGCCCCCTTGAACAGTGTGCTTAGGCTGCGTTTGCTCTCTGCTGCTGGCGTTTCCATGTGGGCGCCGCACACGGACACATCCGCATACAACGCATGTCCCTGCGTACCCAATGTTAAAGATAGGTATGCAGGGAAATGCTGGTCGCAGCCGGCAGTAGGCAGAGCATGGGCAGAGCTTCGCCAAGGAACGCAAGTCTGAAACCAGCCTAAGCTTGTGCTCTCTGGTGTGTTTGCCTGTACTCTGTGCTGTAAGTTTTGATCTTCTTCTGCTGCTGACCTTTTGGACTGTGTTCGGACTACCCGTTTGTTATTGCCCCATTGCATCTAATATTCCGCTGCTGACCTTTGGATCATGTTCAGACTACCCGTTTGTTATTGCCCCTTTGCCTATCTGCGATTTCTCTGGTATTCTGACCCTGGCATGTGACCTGACTTACGACTTCGTATTTTCCCTTGGTTTACTACATGATCTTTTGGTATTGACCCCGGAACATCTGACTGCACTGATTCATGGCCTGCCGTGGGTTGTGACTAGCGTTACTCTCAGGACGTTTTCTACTAGGAAGACACCTGCTAGTTATAGTTTAATAAAAAATAAATAAAAAAAATAAATAAAAAAGCCACCACAAAAGTAACAGCCATGCAGCTTCAGGGAAAAAAAAAAAAAAAGACCGCCAACTATTTACAGAATCATCTTTTCCTAGGAAAACTAGTTCGCCACTGGATATAAGACATCATGTGCACATACTCCCTAAAGCCCCCTTAAAAAAAAAAAAAAAAAATTTGAAGTTTCAGGTTAGTTTAAAAGCTCATCAAAAAGACGCAGTATGTACATAACCTTAGAACTGGCTATACAAGACGTGTCTAAGTGAGTGACATGTCACTGGATAATTTCCCCCCTAACCATATCTCTTCTACAGGCACCCTGTTCCTTTATGTGGGACATTGCTGCAGAAGAACTATTTGTAGAAGGTTTTGTAAAACCTTGGAAATTTGCCAATTCTTCAGAGCCTGGAAGGTCTCCTTTTTTGCGGAAGCCACCCAAATATTTCAGGAGAGTTGGCAAATTTCAGATTTGATATTGTCAAAGATATTTGGTGGATAGAAGCTGTATAATTTTTCTAAAATGCAAATAATGACAAATACAACATCTACTACTTGTAAAAGGATACAAATAACTCCCACCAGTATGCCACATACATTACTGAGGACGGTGGCATGTGGTATAAAGAAAGCAGGGATCAGAAACAACAGTGGCATCACTTTTGTGTGTACCATGAACCCAAAGAATACGAGTCGTCTCAGGCTGGTGCGAATAATAAAGACGCTGAGCATTGAGAAAGCAACCGATGTAAATCCCTGGACCTTTCCGCCCACCTGAAGGCTGCTGCCTACGGCAATAACGAACACGTAGAGAAGTCCATTGCATATAGCAAACAGAGGCGTGAGGAAGCAGAACTTTACTGTGCCAACATTCTCTTCAAAACCACCACCAAAATACCAAACGATTAAGCAACTGCAGATTAACGTTGGGAGATCTTCATGGAAGTAAATATATGTGATCAACCTGTGGACTGAAAAATAGAAAGATCTTGTGAACAGAAAGTGGAAACCCCATCAACAACACTCATGCCTTACCCCAAAAGAAGAGAAACTCATATCTGTACACAGAAATACAGGCAGAAAATCTACTGATATGTAAAAGGTAACACAATGGATAAAAAAATAACCAAAACACACCACTGGAGAAAATATATAAGATATAGTCTTTATTATCAATATTAAAATTTCAATACATCCAGTAACAAAAACATGAATCAAGAAATAAGACATTTATGAGGAGACAATTAAAAGAAGGATAGTACTCAAGTACAATGGGTGGTAAGGTGGATTAGTAACAGATCATGAGATAGCAAGGTAATAAATAATAATCTTTATTTTTATATAGCGCTAACATATTCCGCAGCGCTTCACAGTTTGCACACATTATCACTGTCCCCGATGGGGCTCACAATCTAAATAAATAAAGCCCTAAATAGGCAAAAAAAAGGAAACCCGTACGGTCTGGCTAATAATAAAGTGCATATAGTGCAGACCATGCTGGTCTACGTAAAGTAGTCATAGAAACAATCAAAGGGAATATATAATTTATAGCTTACCCATAGTGTTGTATGAAATGCCCGTCCACGATACCACGAACGCCCCGAGAGTGGGAGTGTGAAACGCTCATATACATGTCTCATTTATTTCTTGATTCATGTTTTTGTTACTGGATGTATTGAACTTTTAATATTGATAATAAAGATTATATCTTATATGTTTTCTCCAGTGGTGTGTTTTGGGTATTTTGTATCCATTGCGTTAGGTTGTATAGTTATAACACACCCATCCTTTCAGTATATAATGGGAACAATGTTTTTCCTTATTTAAGGTCCCTTATGGACTAGTGATATGTTTAAAGACATTGTGCTTATTATGATATGTAAAAGGACATTAGAAGAGTTATCTGCATATTAGATGCTGCTCAAGACCCGATGCAGAAGTGGGCAACGTCTGAGAACAACTTCAATAACCTGAAAGCAAATTAGCTCTCCTCTGAGAAAGAATATTGGTCTCTAGCGCCAAACAACTTGCACCAGTTTTTTATTGCACCACTGGAGTGGTGCTTTAAAGGGAACCTGTCACCCCCAAAATGGAAGTTGAGCTAAGCCCACCGGCATCAGGGGCTTATCTACAGCATTCTGTAATGCTGTAGATAAGCCCTCAATGTATCCCGTAAGATGAGAAAAAGAGGTTAGATTATACTCACCCAGGGGCGGTCCGATCCAGTGGGCGTCGCGGTCCGGGGCCTCCTAACTTCACAGGATGACGTCTTCTTCGTGTCTTCACGCTCCAGCGCAGGCGTACGTTGTCTGACCTGTTAAGGGCAGAGCAAAGTACTGCAGTGAGCAGGCACCGGGAAAGGTCAGAGAGGCCCAGCGCCTGCGCACTGCAGTACTGTGCTCTGCCCTCAACAGGGCAGACAAAGTACGCCTGCGCCGGAGCCACAGCCT
Source organism: Ranitomeya variabilis (assembly GCF_051348905.1). Taxonomy (NCBI): domain Eukaryota; kingdom Metazoa; phylum Chordata; class Amphibia; order Anura; family Dendrobatidae; genus Ranitomeya; species Ranitomeya variabilis. Next base: position 410,899,680 of record NC_135234.1, on the reverse strand, counting down.
GAAGACCAGAAGAGGACGTGATCGTAAGAAGATGGGAGGCCCTGTCCCAAATTATATATAATATTCATTATGTAAACAGCGCCATCTTGGACAAGAATTTTTTTTTCCTCTATCAAGATGGTGCCACCGCCGGTGTCTGCAGAAGGATAGGGATGAGGGTGCCATGCCCACCAGGACAGGGATGAGGGGACCATGCACACCAGGACAGGGATGAGGGGACCATGCACACCAGGACAGGGATGAGGGGACCATGCACACCAGGACAGGGATGAGGGGACCATATATACCAGGATAAGGATGAGAGGGCCATGCACACCAGGACAGGGATGAGGGGACCATATATACCAGGATAAGGATGAGAGGGCCATGCATACCAGGATAGGGATGAGGGGACCATGCAGATAAGGATGAGAGGACAATGTATACCAGGCTTATACTTGAGTCAAGTTTTCTGTGGTAAAATTAGGTGCCTCGGCTTGTACTCGAGCATATTCGGTATATTAATTCTTCACTTTATTAGAAACATAAACTACATGTAAACGCAACAAATTGACAAGGACATAGTAAAAATATAAAAAAAAGCTCAGGAGGGGGAGGTGTATGTCCAAAGAGATATAGATAAGTGATATACTAAAAAACCTTAATAAAATTATTTATACTACATAGCAAGATGACACTCCAGACAGTCCAGTATACAGCAATCATGATATATATATATTATATATATATATATATATATATATATATATATATATATATATATTACAAATGTTCAGTGACAAGATATTAAATAAATTATAAAGTGCACATTCATAGCTAATTGCTATGAGGTATAAACTGTATTGAAAATAGGGATCTAATTTATGTTCTATATAATACAATGTATGTCTTCTAGCATTTACCGTATGTTGTGCTACTTCTTATATAAATTCATGCCTCCTAGCATTTAGCCGATATTTCCAATACAATTTATACCTTATAGATATTAGATACGCATGTGCATTTAATAATTTTATATCTTGTCACTGCACATTGATATTAAAGTATATATATTTTTCTATGGTATGTTTACTGAGCTATCTGGAGTGTCATCTTGCTGTGGATATACAATTGTATTAAGGTTTTTTAGTATATTACTTGACTGTATCTTTTTGCACATACCCCTCTCCCTCCTGAGCTGTTTTTTTATATTTTTAATATGTCCCTGTCTTTGCTTTTACATGTATTTTATGTATCTAATAAAGTGAGTATTTAATATACCTGTTTTTGCCTGACACTTTCACTCTAAAAAATAAACTGCAAAGCTTCTCCTACCCATACGTCTGAATTTTCCACGTCAAGAAAAACAGACTGATCATTCTGATCAGAGTGTGGTCCGAGTGTCGTCAGTTTTTCTTGTATGTGAATTAAAAATAAAATGTTTCTGCATCTTCTCCATTCTGACAGTTTAAGAAAACTGGACTGCACTTGGATTTCATCCAAGTGCTGTCCAATTTTTTCACGGACCCATTGACAATTTTGATCCGACCCTTGGATCAAAGTCGGACATGTTTCCACGATTTTCCACGGACCTCTTGGTCTGGGATAAATCATGGACATGTGAATAGCCCAATAGGCTATCACGGGTACAAGGCGTTATCCATGAAACCCACTGACAGAACTCGCACGTGAAAACTGCAAGTCTGAATGAGCCTTTACAATATTAATCAGACTGCACGCGGATCACACACTCATTTCACAGACCCACAGACTAGTATGGGCCACGCTGATCTGTGACTCGGATCAAAATTGGACATTGTGTTTTTCCTGCAAACACAACGGACATGTGATCAGCTCCATTGACTATAATGGGATGCATTCTATTAGTGAGAAGCACAGGTCCCGTATGCGAGACACGATCGTCTGAGCCTTCTGTAAGTGATGATTACACCCATCACACATGACCACTTACATATAGCAAGTCACTGGAAGTCATTTTTAAAACACAGCAATGTGATTTAATGTCATTTTCTGCCCATATACTGGACTCGTGCAATGATGGCAGAGATCTGATGAGTATTCAAGAAACAGGCAGCACGGGGTTACAGAGAAATTAGTAACAACAGCCTGTGCCCATCCTGGGCTGTGAGACTCACAATGGCGCAGTGACAGCACCTGTAGGACTGGGGCTGTGATCTGGCAATTTCCTCCAGGAACATGCAGGACAATGGCTGATCGAACAATTCCCAATATTCGGTTACATGCTGGTGTCAGTGTAATCGCTGCCCTCGGGCTGGTGATTGATTTCTAAACCTGCACTATAGAAAAGGGAAATAGCTTCCAATGGCAACAACCTATCAGCTGCCACCTTACATCACAGAGCGGCCCTTTGGAGAAAGAAAGCAACAACCTAATTGGCTGTCAGTGGTGAGCACTTGACTCTTCCTTGCACTAGCCGTATTAGGTTTTCCGCTGTGTGTATGGCTCTCACCCACCCAGACCTGACCGGACCGCGGCGGCCATACCTGTGGCGCTCTCCAGCACCCCAGCCTCCAGGTCCAGGCTCCTTACAACCGGTGTCTCCCTCTTTATTGCTGGGACCGATATCGCCAGAGACAGCAATATGGTAAGAGTACAACCAGGAGTGAGGCGCAGGTCCGGCAACCAGGACGCCAGAACTTTACTCCACGACCGGCTCCCTGTCTGCGCGTCCTCCATCTTGTTGGAGACCAGTAACTAACAACTTCAACTTGTGGCTGAGGAGCTTCCTAGTGGGGCTGTCACGTGGTGTGGGCGGTCACGTGATGCCATGAGGACAGTCCGGCTCTTTTTTTTTTTTTTTTTTTGTATAGAAATACGTTTCCACTGTCATGGTTCCCGGTCCACTGTCATGGTTCCCGGTGTTTGCCTGTGCAGTGAGGGCCTCATTACACACCTGTATAAGTCTCTAGTGAAGCAGTACACACTGTGTTTAGCATTGCTGGTTCCTCAGATTGTTCGCTCTTGTGAACAGCGCCCCTCTGCTACTCGGTTGTAGTCTTAGCGTATTACTTTTAATATGTGGCAGTTTTTGTACATTGCTGTAGTCATTCCCTCTTGGACACAATTTATCTGCATCCGTATTTTCTCTGCAAACGCACGGCACTGCATCCTGATCAGGATTTGGTTGGAAATGTGAAATTCTGACTTCTGGGGCAGAGGGGAGAGACTGGTGAAAGTGTAAGGAAAAAAGATGGTTCTCCGAGCCTGCTCAGTGTGACATCCACATGCAGATTGGACGCGTCTACATTAACAATCATGTTTTTTGGACGCGCTGCCAGGTACCAGGATGTCTGCAGATTTTTTTAACACCCAAAATTCACAACAAGCTGCATTTTGGGAGCACATGAAAAATCCTGATGCAAACGCAGCTCCATGCGTCCCTATGTTAAGTGTAGGGATGCAATCTGGAGCAGGATGCATCAGGATTGCTACACGTCACACCATACCAAAGCGCTAGTGTGAAGGCAGACCCACTCGTGCAGCCCCTAACCAGGAGCCCCCAATTTATATACATGCTCCCAATACATTTTATTACCATTAGCACACTATAACATAGGGCACAAGCCCTTCTAGTGCGGCCGCTCACTGTATGACAGCACATATGCAGAGTCTACATTATGTCTGCATCCTGTTCCCATACAGTTTCATCACTTTCCCATACAGCGCATCCCTTGCTTCTGAGCATGCTCAGTTCCACATAACGGATCCCTGCACATGGAAGCATACAGATCCGTGCTCCATGGTAATTCCAGACGTGTAGCCACGGGTCCGTCCGTGTCCCTGCGTGTTTTTCAGACGACACAAAACTGCAACAAGTTGCATTTTTGTGCGTCTGGTAAAATATGCAGAGAGTACGGAAGGCTAGCACTCGGCAAACGTGGAAGTGAAGGTGCAAGTGAACGGAACCAATGGTCCTCTCAGTCACAGAATATATAATCACTGCACTCATACGATGGAAAAACTTGATTCATGTGAATACTTTTATTGAGAAAATGTTCGGGTAAAGCGATAAGTACAAAACGTTTCGGCCAACCCGTGGCCTTGATCACTTAATCGCCTTAAGTAGAAATTCTTTTTTCTAGAGTGTAACTGGTGCTGCTAGGGTATCAGCCAAAAAATAGGGGTAGACAAACCTTAATCTTATTCGTGCAGCGGCCGCTATACACTCACTGGCCACTTTATTAGGTACACCTGTCCAACTTCTTGTTAACACTTAATTTCTAATCAGCCAATCACATGGCGGCAACTCAGTGCATTTAGGCATGTAGACATGGTCAAGACAATCTCCTGCAGTTCAAACCGAGCATCAGTATGGGGAAGAAAGGTGATTTGAGTGCCTTTGAACGTGGCATGGTTGTTGGTGCCAGAAGGGCTGGTCTGAGTATTTCAGAAACTGCTGATCTACTGGGATTTTCACGCACAACCATCTCTAGGGTTTACAGAGAATGGCCCGAAAAAGAAAAAAAATCCAGTGAGCGGCAGTTCTGTGGGCGGAAATGCCTTGTTGATGCCAGAGGTCAGAGGAGAATGGGCAGACTGGTTCGAGCTGATAGAAAGGCAACAGTGACTCAAATCGCCACCCGTTACAACCAAGGTAGGCCTAAGAGCATCTCTGAACGCACAGTGCGTCGAACTTTGAGGCAGATGGGCTACAGCAGCAGAAGACCACACCGGGTACCACTCCTTTCAGCTAAGAACAGGAAACTGAGGCTACAATTTGTACAAGCTCATCGAAATTGGACAGTAGAAGATTGGAAAAACGTTGCTTGGTCTGATGAGTCTCGATTTCTGCTGCGACATTCGGATGGTAGGGTCAGAATTTGGCGTAAACAACATGAAAGCATGGATCCATCCTGCCTTGTATGGAGCATCTTTGGGATGTGCAGCCGACAAATCTGCGGCAACTGTGTGATGCCATCATGTCAATATGGACCAAAATCTCTGAGGAATGCTTCCAGCACCTTGTTGAATCTATGCCACGAAGAATTGAGGCAGTTCTGAAGGCAAAAGGGGGTCCAACCCGTTACTAGCATGGTGTACCTAATAAAGTGGCCGGTGAGTGTAGAAAGAAGTCGGTTGCTATATCCATCAAAGGCTGTTAGATTGAGAAGCCTATCAAGGCGAGTGCCTGGTGCTTTAAAAGGGGTGGACCCGTCTTCTGGAAAAACCTGCCCGGCTTCTTGTTTAAGGAGCCAGCCTGTGCTAATGTGCGTTAATTTCAGCACGATAGACCCGCAGGGTGAGGGAGTCAGTGTAGATCCGTTCCTCACGGTTCCGTACACTCAGTGGCTGGGATCCACGTTGGTGGATAAGTGGGATGTGCAGACACAGGCTGTGTCAATGCATGTGGCAGCCATGCATGTAACCCCTTTTTACCCCATATCCCACTGCTACTCGGGAGTGGGAAGAGAGGGGCTAAGTGCCGGAATTGGCACATCTCACAAATGCGGCATTTCTGGGGCGGCTAGGGGCTGGTATTTGTAGCCGGGGGGGGGGGGGGGCAATATCCATGGCCCCTCTCTAGGCTATGATTATCAGCTCGCAGTTGTCTGCGTAGCCTTTCTGGCTATAAAATATAGGGGGACCCTACGTCATTTTTTTTGGGGGGGGTCCCCCTATTTTAATAGCCAGTAAAGGCTATTCAGACAGCTGCGGGCTGATATTCATAACCTGGGAGGGGCCATGGGTATTACCCCCTTCCCAGGCTACAAATATTGGCCCCCGGCCATCAGCTCTCCCCCTCTGGCGCAGAAAATTGCACAGAAGCCCATGCCATTTTTTTCCATTTTTTTTTTTATTAAACGTTCACTATGAAACATAGGCCTTGCTATTATATATCTATGGATATATCTATAGATATATCCATAGATAAATCTATATATCTATACATGGATATCTATGGATATATGTATAGATATATCTATAGATGGATGACTATGGCTATATCCATCTATAGAGACTCAAAAAAGAGGCAGCACTCCATATTCGTAGTGAAACATGTGGCAGGTTTAATCGACCCACATAGCCGGGCGACGTTTCAGCTCAAACTGAGCCTTTATCAAGCAGTGAGTGACCATACCTAGTGCTTATTTATACGTGCTTCAACAAGTGTTCCATAACAATCCATCATAATATACATTTCATAATTAATAAAAGGATTTACACATTGCTTAATCATTATATATGTAAGGTGCCCATATAAAGTGCTAAGTGCTAATGTGCAATGAGATATTTAATATCTGTTACTCATCAGGCAGTCCTGCCAACATGTCTATCGTTTTTAACATAAATAGCACTAAGAAGCTCTGTATTATTAGTTTATTCGATAATTAGTGCTATGACTTTTTACACTTACTTATGACCGTTGGTGGGCTCATGGAGGACGCTGTTTTGAGAGGTCGGCGTTTACTACTATACACTGCGCATGTCTGGATTACATCATCAGGTCAGGAGGTCTCATGGCCCAATCACAAGCTCTGTGTGGCAATTTACACACTGCTCATGCGCAGTAGCGTCTACTGACGCCATATTGGTAGTGGCTGTCTATCAGCAGCGCTGCTTCTGTGCATCTGCGCACTCTTACCTATCTATTAATACAGGCAAGGAAGTGCTGCATATAACTATTAGCACTGTGTAAGTGCACCAGCGCTAAAGAAAGACAAGATAATAATAATGCTGTATCTTAATCTTGTCACATACTTTACTGTCTCTGCTCAAAGGCAGACTTCAAGTTAAGTTATCTATACCTCCCAGGACTCTGTCATATGGCCACACATTAATAAACAAAACGTTTACCTCTAGACCAGATCAGTCACCCAATTATATATACATATGTATTTTTATATATCATTTATTATTAAATAATATTTCATTCTAATATTTTTTGTTTAATATTACTAAAGCAAATATAAATCTTACGTTTAGTGGTGTTATGGTATATCCTGGTAGCACGGGTAACCATATTTAATACAGCTCCCATGCACCAATGGAGTCAGCCTGCCCCACAGTTGTCCCTCCGGACTAAAGTGTTGCAGCCTAAAACTCCATATAATAACCGCACACCGAATTCATATTAGTTGTTTTGTAATTAGTGGATCCAGGGAGGTACTAAGGGTCAAAGTTCTATTGCTCATATAGATATCTATGTACTTAAACCACCATAAAAAACCTTAACGGGACCAAACCCTTATGGCTATTATTGTACATAAATAAATCCTAATCCTCCAACCCCATAAATCACACACTCAATTTTTTATTCTTTATATTTGTTATTTTATTAATGCAATTAGGTGACTCATCCAATCAATATATCAAACATATCAAATATATTATATATCTATGTGTGGCCGCAAACAGTATCCACAGGTGATACATAGCGTAGATAAAAAAGGAATATATATATATATATATATCAAAAAGAAAAAATAAAAAAGAAAATTTCGTCCTCCATGTGCCCCTCTCACAGCCATTGTGATAAATTCTCAGGACTGCCATCTAAGGAACAGAAAGTGCATATATTATTCAGAGTATAAAAATTTAAAAACATCAGGGTATACATTACAAACACAGAGAATAAGTCATGAATACTCCCCTAAAACACCGTATAAATATTATAGTCCGCATTCAGACCCTTTGGTTTAAGTGTTTTAAGCTCATAAATCCACTTGAGCTCTTTCTTTTTTAAAATTTGTTCTCTATTTCCTCCCCTCCTTTGCATTGGGACCATATCAATTATCCTAAATTTCAAATCCTTCTCCTGATGGTTACTTTCTACAAAATGTTTGGGTACCGGGAGATCTTTCCTTTTCTTACGGATTGTATACCTGTGCTGGTTCATCCGAACCTTAAATGCACATGTTGTCTCACCTATGTACCATAGATTACATGGACACGATAAAAGATATATAACATGGTCTGTGTCACATGTCATAAATTCTTTAATCTGATAGACTTTACCTGTTTCCGGATGTTCAAATGTGGATCCCTTTATCATGTGCGAGCAGTTCACACAAGATAAACAGGGAAAGCACCCCCTTCTTTTTTTGCCTGTCAAAGTCAATTGTTGGTTACCCACTAGTGATCCAATATCGGATCTAACCAGATAGTCTCCAATATTCTTACTCCTTTTATACGAGTAAAGCGGTGGCTTAGTAAACTCACTGATTCCTGGATGACTCCTACCCAACATACCCCAATGCTTAGAGATAATTTTTGTCACCTCTCGGCTTTCCTCTACATACGTGCTAACAAATGGGACCCGATTGATCATTTTATTCTTCGTGTTTGTAGCTTTCAAGATCAATGCCTTCCTTTCTTTGTTCTTTACTTCTGCTTTTGCTGAAACCAATACTCTTTTTGGGTACCCTCTCTCTCTAAATTTTTTTATTAATAGTTCTAATGCTTCATCCACATCTTCCTCTCTTTTAACAATACGGCGTACTCTTAGCAATTGGCTCAACGGTATAGATTCTATCATTTTACGTGGGTGTTGACTATCATATGTTAACAAGTTATTCTTATCTGTTTTTTTAACAAAGAGTTTAGTAATCAACTCCTTGTTCTCCTGAAGAATCATAACATCTAGGAATTGTATCTCTGTATTTGATGACACTAATGTGAATTTTATGGTTTCATCTATAGTGTTAAGATATTGATAAAAATCATAGAGCATCTCACTCGTACCTGTCCATAGGAGGAAGACGTCGTCTATGTATCTCCACCACGCCTTTACATATTGGAAGTGGTGGGACACATAGACGAAGTCCTCCTCCATGACCTCCATGGTCAAATTTGCATACGATGGGGCCATATTGGCCCCCATGGCCGTACCTCTTTTTTGAGTATAGAAGATATCCCCAAATAGAAAATAATTCCTTGTTAGGATAATCTCCAATAACCTCAATGCAAAATTACTACCCTCTTGCGTATACCCAGCCAGTTCTAATTTCTTTTTAATTGCACTCAATCCTCTCTTGTGGTCAATAGATGTGTAAAGCGAAACTACGTCAAATGACGCCATAATTATATCTTCACTTAATTGTATATCCTCCAATTTCATGAGGAAGTCGGTTGTATCCCTTATATATGATTTACCTTGTTTTACAATAGGGTTTAAAATTTTATCCAAAAATATACCCATATTACTAAATATGGACCCCACGCCTGCAATAATAGGACGTCCTGGCGGGTTATCCAACCTCTTATGTATTTTAGGGGTCACATAAATCGTCGGTGTTCTAGGGGTTTCAACCTTCAAATACTCATATAACTGCTGGTCTATAATGTGCATATCCAGTGCTTCTTTTAGGCAGGTATACGCAAGAGGGTAGTAATTTTGCATTGAGGTTATTGGAGATTATCCTAACAAGGAATTATTTTCTATTTGGGGATATCTTCTATACTCAAAAAAGAGGTACGGCCATGGGGGCCAATATGGCCCCATCGTATGCAAATTTGACCATGGAGGTCATGGAGGAGGACTTCGTCTATGTGTCCCACCACTTCCAATATGTAAAGGCGTGGTGGAGATACATAGACGACGTCTTCCTCCTATGGACAGGTACGAGTGAGATGCTCTATGATTTTTATCAATATCTTAACACTATAGATGAAACCATAAAATTCACATTAGTGTCATCAAATACAGAGATACAATTCCTAGATGTTATGATTCTTCAGGAGAACAAGGAGTTGATTACTAAACTCTTTGTTAAAAAAACAGATAAGAATAACTTGTTAACATATGATAGTCAACACCCACGTAAAATGATAGAATCTATACCGTTGAGCCAATTGCTAAGAGTACGCCGTATTGTTAAAAGAGAGGAAGATGTGGATGAAGCATTAGAACTATTAATAAAAAAATTTAGAGAGAGAGGGTACCCAAAAAGAGTATTGGTTTCAGCAAAAGCAGAAGTAAAGAACAAAGAAAGGAAGGCATTGATCTTGAAAGCTACAAACACGAAGAATAAAATGATCAATCGGGTCCCATTTGTTAGCACGTATGTAGAGGAAAGCCGAGAGGTGACAAAAATTATCTCTAAGCATTGGGGTATGTTGGGTAGGAGTCATCCAGGAATCAGTGAGTTTACTAAGCCACCGCTTTACTCGTATAAAAGGAGTAAGAATATTGGAGACTATCTGGTTAGATCCGATATTGGATCACTAGTGGGTAACCAACAATTGACTTTGACAGGCAAAAAAAGAAGGGGGTGCTTTCCCTGTTTATCTTGTGTGAACTGCTCGCACATGATAAAGGGATCCACATTTGAACATCCGGAAACAGGTAAAGTCTATCAGATTAAAGAATTTATGACATGTGACACAGACCATGTTATATATCTTTTATCGTGTCCATGTAATCTATGGTACATAGGTGAGACAACATGTGCATTTAAGGTTCGGATGAACCAGCACAGGTATACAATCCGTAAGAAAAGGAAAGATCTCCCGGTACCCAAACATTTTGTAGAAAGTAACCATCAGGAGAAGGATTTGAAATTTAGGATAATTGATATGGTCCCAATGCAAAGGAGGGGAGGAAATAGAGAACAAATTTTAAAAAAGAAAGAGCTCAAGTGGATTTATGAGCTTAAAACACTTAAACCAAAGGGTCTGAATGCGGACTATAATATTTATACGGTGTTTTAGGGGAGTATTCATGACTTATTCTCTGTGTTTGTAATGTATACCCTGATGTTTTTAAATTTTTATACTCTGAATAATATATGCACTTTCTGTTCCTTAGATGGCAGTCCTGAGAATTTATCACAATGGCTGTGAGAGGGGCACATGGAGGACGAAATTTTCTTTTTTATTTTTTCTTTTTGATATATATATATATATATTCCTTTTTTATCTACGCTATGTATCACCTGTGGATACTGTTTGCGGCCACACATAGATATATAATATATTTGATATGTTTGATATATTGATTGGATGAGTCACCTAATTGCATTAATAAAATAACAAATATAAAGAATAAAAAATTGAGTGTGTGATTTATGGGGTTGGAGGATTAGGATTTATTTATGTACAATAATAGCCATAAGGGTTTGGTCCCGTTAAGGTTTTTTATGGTGGTTTAAGTACATAGATATCTATATGAGCAATAGAACTTTGACCCTTAGTACCTCCCTGGATCCACTAATTACAAAACAACTAATATGAATTCGGTGTGCGGTTATTATATGGAGTTTTAGGCTGCAACACTTTAGTCCGGAGGGACAACTGTGGGGCAGGCTGACTCCATTGGTGCATGGGAGCTGTATTAAATATGGTTACCCGTGCTACCAGGATATACCATAACACCACTAAACGTAAGATTTATATTTGCTTTAGTAATATTAAACAAAAAATATTAGAATGAAATATTATTTAATAATAAATGATATATAAAAATACATATGTATATATAATTGGGTGACTGATCTGGTCTAGAGGTAAACGTTTTGTTTATTAATGTGTGGCCATATGACAGAGTCCTGGGAGGTATAGATAACTTAACTTGAAGTCTGCCTTTGAGCAGAGACAGTAAAGTATGTGACAAGATTAAGATACAGCATTATTATTATCTTGTCTTTCTTTAGCGCTGGTGCACTTACACAGTGCTAATAGTTATATGCAGCACTTCCTTGCCTGTATTAATAGATAGGTAAGAGTGCGCAGATGCACAGAAGCAGCGCTGCTGATAGACAGCCACTACCAATATGGCGTCAGTAGACGCTACTGCGCATGAGCAGTGTGTAAATTGCCACACAGAGCTTGTGATTGGGCCATGAGACCTCCTGACCTGATGATGTAATCCAGACATGCGCAGTGTATAGTAGTAAACGCCGACCTCTCAAAACAGCGTCCTCCATGAGCCCACCAACGGTCATAAGTAAGTGTAAAAAGTCATAGCACTAATTATCGAATAAACTAATAATACAGAGCTTCTTAGTGCTATTTATGTTAAAAACGATAGACATGTTAGCAGGACTGCCTGATGAGTAACAGATATTAAATATCTCATTGCACATTAGCACTTAGCACTTTATATGGGCACCTTACATATATAATGATTAAGCAATGTGTAAATCCTTTTATTAATTATGAAATGTATATTATGATGGATTGTTATGGAACACTTGTTGAAGCATGTATAAATAAGCACTAGGTATGGTCACTCACTGCTTGATAAAGGCTCAGTTTGAGCTGAAACGTCGCCCGGCTATGTGGGTCGATTAAACCTGCCACATGTTTCACTACGAATGTGGAGTGCTGCCTCTTTTTTGAGTCTCTGTGAATCTGCAGTAATCTTTGGACAGATTACTTGGGGCCCTGCACCCGAAGATAAGTACCTATGTTGTGCTGTTCCTTTTTTCTTATTATATCCATCTATAGATATATTTATAGATAGATAGATATATCTGTAGATACATAGCTATATCTATCCATATATCTATCTGGCTACTTTCACACATCAGGTTTTTGCCGTCAGGCACAATCCAGCAAGTTTTGAAAAAACGGATCCGTGGGTTTTTTCCGCCGGATCCGTTTTTTTTCTCAGGGTTGTATTAGCGCCGGATTACGCCTGATGGCCACACGTTTCATCTGTTTTTTTGTCGGATCTGTCAGAAAAGCTGTTTCCGGCGGACGGAGAAAATGTACAGAAAAACTTTTTTTTCTGTCTGGCGAAAAAACGCCCAGCGACGGTTCCGGCGAAAAACGTATGAAACTGAGATATGAAATGATGATTCAGGCCTCCGAATCCGGTTTTTCATGCATTTTTCCATTGAAATCATGTATATTTTCCATTCTCTCTCAAAAAAACGGATCAGTTCCATCAGTTTTTCACTATTTGCAACGGATCCATTTTTTCAAAAATTCGCCGGATCCTGCCTGACGGATAGATGTAGATAGATATATGGATAGTTAGGCTACTTTCACACATCAGTTTGTTTCCATCAGGCAGGATCGAGCAAATTTTTGAAAAAACGGATCTGTTGCAAATAGTGAGAGAGAGAGAGAGAGAGAACGGAAAATGTACATGATTTCAATGGAAAAAATGCATGAAAAACCAGATTCGGAGGCCGGATTCATCATTTCACATCAGTTTCATACGTTTTTCGCCGGATCCGTCGCTGCCCGATTTTTCGCCGGACAGAAAAAACTTTCCTCTGTACTTTTCTTTTGACGGATCTGGCAAAAAACGGATGAAACGTGAGGCCATCAGGCGCAATCTGGCGCTAATACAACTCTATGAGAAAAAAAAACGGATCCGGCGGAAAAAAAACGGATCCATTTTTTTCAAAACTCGCCAGATTATGCCTGATGGCAAAAACCTGATGTGTGAAAGTAGCCTAACTATCCACATATCTATCTATCTATCTATCTATCTATCTATCTATCTATCTATCTATCTATCTATCTATCTATCTCATTCCATCTATCTGTCTGTCTATCTATTTGTCTATCTGTCTGTCTATGTGTGTAATGGAGTGTGGGTTGGACAAATGTAAAAGAGGAGGTTGGACAAGACATGACATCACAAATCTTTTTTTTTTTTTTTTGTTCAATAATACATCTTGATTTAGCTTTCAAAAACGCATACAAAACTGCATAAAAAAACCGCATCAAAACCGCGCAAAAACCGCATCAAAACCGCATCTGCGTTTTCTGCCAAGAGCTGCGGATTTAAGGTACCTTCACACGAAACGACATCGCTAGCGATCCGTGACGTTGCAGCGTCCTGGCTAGCGATATCGTTTCGTTTGACACGCAGCAGCGATCAGGATCCTGCTGTGATGTCGCTGGTCGCTGAATAAAGTCCAGAACTTTATTTGGTCGTCCGATCGCTGTGTATCGTTGTGTTTGAAAGCAAAAGCAACGATACCAGCGATGTTTTACACTGGTAACCAGGGTAAACATCGGGTTACCAAGCGCAGGGCCGCGCTTAGTAACCCGATGTTTACCCTGGTTACCAGCGTAAAAGTAAAAAAAACAAACAGCACATACTTACATGCGTCCCCCGGCGTCTGCTTCCTGACACTTACTGAGCGCCGTCCCTAAAAGTGAAAGTGAAAGCACAGCGGTGACGTCACCGCTGTGCTGTTAGGGCCGGAGCTCAGTCAGTGTCAGGAAGCAGACGCTGGGGGACGCATGTAAGTATGTGCTGTTTGTTTTTTTTACTTTTACGCTGGTAACCAGGATAAACATCGGGTTACTAAGCGCGGCCCTGCGCTTAGCAACCCGATGTTTACCCTGGTTACCCGGGGACCTCGGCATCTTTGGTCGCTGGAGAGCGGTCTGTGTGACAGCTCTCCAGCGATCAAACAGCGACGCTGCAGCGATCGGCATCGTTGTCGCTATCGCTGCAGCGTTGCTTCGTGTGAAGGTACCTTTAGTGCAGAAAAATCCGCAGGCAAATCTGCAACGTGTGCACATACCCTTATACCTGCAGTCTGGGGGCACTTAAGGGTTAACAATAGGAAGCCATTTGTTTCTCTTTTCCCATCTACCCTGTCCTGTGCTTGTCTGCAGTGCTCACATGCATTTGCAGCGCCCCAGGGTCCTGGTCATTGCAGTAATGTAATTTTCCTCTAGGGGGAGTTATGTTACATTTGGAGGCAATGAAGGAGATCTCTTTGTCAGGTAACACAATGCATGCAACATGTTCACACTCCAGACCAGAAGGGGGAGCTCTAAGCCTGTTTAAGGTGAACTCCCCTATAAGAACATCCTGATCTGGAGGGAAAGAGTTCAGTTCCTGTCCGGAAGACAGAGGGAGAGAAAGCATAGGAGCCGTGTAGCCTGAAGTGCTACAGCTCCTGGGAAGAGACATTCAGAAGGCAGAACATATTGCAGTGAGCGTGCAAGGAAGTCATAGCAAAGGAGTGGATACCAGGAGGAGTTCTGCCCTACACAGGCTGCCTCCTTCTGAGTCGCAGGATCCTGGTAGCCAGAACACCGAGGGAGCAACGACCCTTTATGCCTTGCTCCAGAGACCGTCAGGACAGCTAATTTCACGTTACCTGTCCGCCCTACACCCAGGAGACAAGGTGGCACCCCTTAGAGGCTGGGGCATGATAGAGTCCCTGTAAAACGCCTCAAGCCACCAGTAATACGGGTTTGTCCTATCCATCTGGGAGACAGAGAGAGAGACATAACATCTACAACATCTGTGAGGACCTTATGAGAAGCTTAGTAGTAAGGTACTACAACACCACGGCGCTAAAGGAAGGCTACTGATTTCCACCTGGATAAGGGGACTCTGGATTTGCCTTCGGACCGGCCGGACTCTGCCTACCCTGTGGTCTGGTGCTCTGGACTGTGGATGCTGAAGCCACCAGTAAAGGTAAAGAGACTGCAACCTTGTGTCCTCGTTCTTCACCTCGCCTCTCACCATCCACCATCTACACACTAGGAAGCCCTGGGGATACACTTCACCTGTGGGAAGGTACACCATCTAGCTGCCATAACATCACCCCAGCGGATCCCTTAAAGAAGCGTCGGTCACCCTGACCGAATACCACAGGTGGCGTCACGAACACTTCCCCTTTAAAGACCTTTCCCTTTTACACGGACGTCCCTAGGGCCACGGACCGGGTCAGCCACCGTGACGTCCCCCTGCAAACCGAAGGACCCGGTACCGAGTACCCCGCTGCCCTTGGGGGTGCTCCAACTTTGGCGTCACAAACAGGATCTACTCAAGCCTGAAAATCGGGTCATGTGCGCCTAGAGACTGTGCCGGAATTGTGCTTGAAATGTGATTTGCTGAAAGACTGTGCATTGCTGCCAAAAATTGCTGACAAACTCCGCCATTGCCGTGCTGCGTGGAGCGCAAGGGGGAGGAGACGTACCTTCGTGGGCGGAGCTAGCCAAAAAGAGCACGAAGCAGGAAGAACGGGTGCCGCGCTGCTGCCTGTTCGGAAGTGAAGACGTCGTACAGCGGAGCCGCAAAAGGAGATGCCGGGTTCTATCAGGTTAGCGAGGGGGAAGAACAATGTCTAACCCGGGAGGGGAGTTGGCAGCGGTCGCAGCTGCGAACCTAATAGCACCCCCACGACTGCAGCGGATGTGCCCGCAGGCCCAGTGATGCCCCTGAGCCCCGCGGAGAACGCAGCCGCAGCTCCCATAGGCCAGCCAGACACCGCCACAGCTACAACGGCCATCATGCCCTTGTCCATGCCATACATACCTGGAGCAGCCTGGCTCCCGCAATATTCTGGAGAATCGCATACGTTAGCTGACTTTACTGTATTTACGACTCTGCTTGAAGTTTATGCCCTGACAGAGCATCAGAAAGTTCACATTGTAACGGGCCAACTGCTTGGAGCGGCCTTGAGGGAGGTGAAATCCTGGCCAGCTGCGAATAAAGAGACTGTGCAGCGGGTCTTTGCTAAGCTTTAAACCAACTTTGACACCCGCACCGCTACAGAAATCAAATTGAAGTTTTATGGGTGCAAGCAGAGGCCGCAGGATAGCCTACGGGACTATGCCCTTAATCTCCAGGAAGCACTGCGGGCAATCAGGCAGGTTGACCCTAACAGCGTGCAAGATGAAGACAAACTCTTAAAAGAGCGGTTCATTGAGGGACTCCTGTGTAATAACCAAAGGGCCCAACTGCACCTCCTGGCCATGCAGAATCCGGACCTAGCCTTTGCACAATTCAAAGACACGGCCATCCAGGTGCTACAGGAACGTTAGCCCAGCCGTGCAGTACTCCCCAGGCGTCAAGCCCTCACGTACCACCAGGAGGTGGCGCCAGATCCTCAAGTCCCTGCTGAGGCCGATGCCCAGATCCTTGAAGATGATTCTCCCGCAGGACTACGCCTCCAGCTGCAGGAGCTGACGAAGAACTTGCTGTGCTAGCCCAGACCGTGCAGTCCCTACAGGAGGCCCCCAAGGAGAAGATCAAGCTGGCTTCCAGACCAGAGGATGTTCCCTGGCAACGACAGTAGAGGATCCCACCGACCAGAGGAAGACACGACGATCGCTATCATCAGGATGGACGACCCATCTGCCGCCGCTGCAACCAGGCAGGCCACGGTCATTTAAACGAGCGACCCCTGGGGCAGAGGGCCAATCCCCAGGAGTAGGACGACCAGGCCCACAAAACTGGAGAGCCAAGTACGTTGGAGGATGACCTGTTCTCCCCATTGTGATCGACGGTATCCCCATGAACGCTCTGTTGGACACCGGTTCTGAGGTGACAACTATGCCTTACATCCTTTATAAACTTATTGGGCTGACACAGACATTACTCGTGGCCCTGACGATGATTTCACAATAGTAGCCAGTAATAGTCAGCTATTACCACAAGTGGGATACAAAGAGGTCACCATTAAAGTGGTACGGGTAGAGTTAAAATCCCAAGGGATCGTGATTGTTAATATTGATCGACGTGAATGTAACCCCATGATGACCATTGGCACTAATGTTATTGAAAATTGTCTGTCCGAGGTTATTGTCTTATTTCAACAGGTGGCCGAAACTGCTGGTTCCAGTGAGCAACGTATTTTGCAGAAAGAAATCAGAGCTCTGGTACAGAGACAGCAGGTAGAACTATCTGGTGGAGAGATTGGCCATAACACAGTGAGTGATTCAATCCCCATCGTGGTACCCCCCATGAGTGAAATGTTAATATGGTGTCGGGCAGCAATAGGCCTCAGAGGTAAAGACTACCAGGTCGTGGTAGAACCTGTGTATTCAGATAATAGGCCCACAATCCTGACGGCCCGAGGGGTGGTTGAAGTCCGCAAGGGGAGGGTGCCAGTACGTGTCCTTAACTGTGGAGAGAAAGAGGTCCACCTAACCAAATATGCCACACTTGCCAAACTGTTTACTGTTGATAATAATGTGATACACGCAACAGAACCCTTGGTCCCGTCCAACCAGGCGGAGGACAATGGCTCTGCAGGACAAATGGAAGATTGGTATCAGAAACTACACATGGGCACTGATTCTACACCGTCACATCAGAAACAAGGGGCTTACAGGGTGGTCCATGAGTACGAGCGGGTATACAGCAAGCACCCCCTAGATTTTGGGCAGGTAAAAGGGGTTCAGCATCATATCCCCATGGGAAATCATCCACCCACTAAAGAAAGATACCGTCCTGTACCTCCAGCTCATTATCAGTGTGCCAAAGACATGTTACGAAAGATGAAGGAGGCTGGGGTAATTAGAGACAGTTGTAGCCCCTGGGCAGCTCCATTAGTCCTCGTCAGAAAGAAAGACAACACGATGAGGATGTGTGTAGTTTACAGGCAGATAAACCGCATTACACACAAGGATGCATACCCTTTGCCTAGAAAAGACGAGACATTAGCTGCTTTAAAATCTGCTAACTACTTCTCTACCTTGGATCTCACCAGTGGGTAGTGGCAGGTTCCCGTAGCAGAGGCGGACAAGCAAAAGACGGCCTTCACCACACCGATGGGTCTCTGTGAATTCAACTACATGCCATTCGGACTGTGCAACGCCCCAGGAACGTTTCAGAGAATTTTAAAACTGTCTTGCTGTATCTGGACGATGTCATCGTCTTCTCCAAGACTTATAAGGACCATCTGGAACACCTGGCCGAGGTGTTCGAAGCACTGTCTAGCTTTGGTCTGAAGGTAAAGCCATCCAAATGCCATCTATTACAGCCCAAAGTGCATTAACTGGGCCATGTGGTGAGCGCCGAAGGAGTGGCCCCTGTTATGACCCCAATGGCAGAGGGTCTCAGAAATAAATACCAAGTCTGCAAACACAAAAAACCAGCTCATAGGGCAGTGGTAACTGGGCTGACCGTATATCTAATCCTAGCACCACAAATAGCAGCAGCCGGGGAACGTGCCTACGTTGGTTCTAGACGTCTCGCGCCAGCCGGAGAACTAACTAACCCTAGAAGGGAAAAGATAGACCTTTCTTGCCTCCAGAGAAAAGACCCCAAAAGTTGGATACAAGCCCCCAACAAATAATAACGGTGAGGTAAGAAGAAAAGACAAACGTAAGAATGAACTAGGTATTTAGCAAAGAGAGGCCCACTGACTAATAGCAGAATATAGTAAGATGACTTATACGGTCAGCAAAAACCCTATCAAAATTTCCACGCTGGATATTCAAGAACCCCCGAACCGTCTAACGGCCCGGGGGGAGAATACCAGCCCCCTAGAGCTTCCAGCAAAATCAGGAATCACATTTAGTACAAGCTGGACAAAAAATAAGAGCAATGCAAATAACCAAAAGACAAGGAAGCAGGACTTAGCTTAATTTTGCAAGAACCCGGACCAGCAGACAGGAGCAAACAGAAAGGACCGATTACAACGATGCCAGGCACCAGACTGAGAATTCAGGAAGTTCATATAGCAACACCCCTGGACTAACAACCCAGGTGGGTGCCAAACTGAGGAAAGACAATCCCAGAGTCATATCACTAGTGACCACAAGAGGGAGCCAAAAAGGTCTAATTCACAACAGGCCCCAGACCCTGACAAGGTCACTGTGATCAGAGACTGGCAGAAGCCCAGCAACCTCCATGAAGTCCAGCAGTTCCTCCGGTTGGTAGGCTACTACTGAAGATTTATCAAAGACTTCACCAAGAAAGCCGCGCCACTACAAGACCTGTTAGTGGGCCAATCCAAGAAAACCAAGGGTAAGAATACCCCATTTGATTGGGACGACGGACTGGAGAGATCCTTCACTGGTTTGAAGTTGTCTCTGACGGGAAATGAGGTACTGGCTTACCCTGAATATGACCAACCGTTTGTGCTGTACACCATAACATGGGACTAGGAGCCGTGTTGTCCCAGGTCCAGAAAGGCAAAAAGAGAGTAATTGCCTACGCCAGCAGGAAACTTCGTCCCACTGAAAGGAACCCTGAAAACTACAGTTCGTTTAAGCTGGAGTTCCTCGCCATCGTCTGGGCAGTGACAGAGAGGTTCAAGCACTACCTGGCCTCGGCAAGATTCACCGTCTTCACGGATAACAATCCACTGACACACTTGGACACAGCAAAACTTGGTGCCCTGGAGCAACGGTGGATGGCCCGGTTGTCCAATTATGATTTCACCATCAAGTACCACGCAGGGCACAAGAATGCGAATGCTGATGCATTGTCTAGAATGCCCAACTTGCCAGAGAAGGGAGAAGATTCGGAATCACTCAAAGAAATAGAATTGCCAGTTTTCCATCGCCCCAAGGCAACTCAGTATTCTCATCATGTGAGGAATCAGCACAGAAACAAGCCAGAAGCCACGCTGAATCCCCTGCCCCACCATGGATGGGCAGAGACCCAGGATAGAGACCCCGCGGTCCGTCTGGTGAAAGAACTCCTGATGCAGGCAGGTTCACACCCTGGCCCAGATGATCCACAAGAGTTGCAACAACTGTGGAAGGAGAAAGGCAAACTATTTATCTACGATGGTAAGCTGTGCCGGAGAAACATCGATCCACGCACTCATGAGTTGGTTTGGCAGATAGTGGTCCAAAGACAAGATGCGCCAATGGTTGTGGAAGCGTACCACGATGGAGCAGGACACTTCGGATGGAAGAAGTTGGAGAGTCTACTTCGTGGAAGGTTCTACTGGGTTGGCATGAGAAAAGCCATCGAAAAGTGCCGAGAGTGTGGCCCGTGTAGCCTGCGCAGAAAGGACCGTGACAGTCAGAGGGCTCCCCTACAGCCCATAGTCACCAAACAGCCACTTGAACTGGTGGCCTTAGACCACGTGAAGCTAACACCAAGCCGGTCAGGCTATGTCTACGCCCTGACCATCGTGGATCACTACTCCAGATTCCTGTCAAGGATCTGACAGCAAGAACAGCAGCCAAGGCCTTTCAACGGTACTTCTGTAGACCACATGGATACCCAGAGAAGGTCCTTACTGATCAAGGTCCAACCTTTGAAGCGGAAGTGTTTCAAGAGTTCTGCAACCTGTATGGATGCAAAAAGATCAGAACAACACCGTATCACCCACAGACTAATGGAATGTGCGAAAAGATGAACCAAGTAGTGATTGACCTACTGAAAACCTTACCTATACAGGAAAGGAACTTATGGCCAGAAAAGTTGCCAGACTTGGTAGATTTGTACAACCACATTCCAGTGAATTCCACCAACTGTACTCCAGCATACCTGATGAGAGGAAGATCCAGCAAATTACCTGTTGATCTAGATATGGAAGTCCTAACCCCAGAAAATCCATCATCTGATGCAGATTGGGATACAGAAAGACAACAAAGGTACCGCCAAGTACAAGAGTGTGTAGAAAGAAGTCTATCTCAAGCCAGACAAAAACAAGAGAGAGACTACAACCAACGTGCTCCTGCAATTCCCTTGTCACCAGGTGAACAAATGTTAAAGCGTAAAAGGAGAATGAACAAACTTGATGATCAGTGGGAAGCAGAAGCATATTCCATCTTACCGTCCTACTTTGACAATACTAAAGTCTGTCTTATCAGCAAGGATGGAGGAGAAACTTCGACGGCAGTATCCAGAGACCATCTCAAGAAATGCCCTGATAAATTGAGGAACAGAGAAACAGATCCAGGAATATCTCCACCTATGGAAGAGAAGATGATACACACTGTTCTTAGATATTTTCCCCAGTCCTGGACTCAAGTAAATCAGGCCATTGTGATACCTGTCTTGAGTTTTCCCCAGCTGGAAATACCAGAACAGAATGTGATTCCAGACCATCCTGAACCAGAAGAGGCTCTGCACCAACAGGTTCAAGCAGCAAATGTCACCCCAGCAGTGGAACCAGAGACTACACCCTCTGCTATTGGTGAATCTGTCAGACCTATGGTGAATTTAAGAAGACGCAGACTCTTGCCCAGTTTACCTACACAATGCAGGCCTACAGATAGTACGCACACTAGTGGGTCCATTACAGTAACAGCGGGCATGCTAGATCAGGAACCACACAGGTCTACACGTAGTACCAAAAGCCAAATTCCAGCCAGGTACAAGGATTAAAAGTGTTAACAATTGCTGTTACATGTTTGAATTGCTTATCTTTGTTACAGGTTTAAAAATGGACATTGCGGCAATGGACAATGCTTACCCAAAAACTTTATTTGTAAATAGTTTGGCACCTCCAAGGTGCACAATGGTTCTGCTCACTTTGCCGGCGTGGGTAGAGCCCTTCCTTGCTTCATCTGACCAAAGACAATAACAGATGTACTTTTACAAACTTGTTTTGCAATGTTCAAGTGTCCTCACCTCTTATAAAGGGAAGCCAAAGTTTTATAATTGCTCCAAAATGTTTTTCAAAATGTTTGCATTCATTTAACTTGTAAATTGTTGTTTTCTTTTACCAGTCCCAGAGTACTGGATTTACCGGGGGGGTTAGGTGTGGCGGTGGAGAGTGCAGCGCCCCAGGGTCCTGGTCGTTGCAGTAATGTCATTTTCCTCTAGGGAGAGTGATGTTACGTTTGGAGGCACTGAAGGAGATCACTTTGTCAGGTAACACAATGCATGCAACATGTTCACACTCCAGACCAGAAGGGGGAGCTCTAAGCTTGTTTAAGGTGAACTCCCCTATAAGAGCATCCTGATCTGGAGGGAAAGAGTTCAGTTCCTGTCCGGAAGACAGGGGGAGAGGAAGCATAGGAGCCGTGTAGCCTGAAGTGCTACAGCTCCTGGGAAGAGACATTCAGAAGGCAGAACATATTGCAGTGAGCGTGCAAGTAAGTCATAGCAAGGATACCAGGAGTTCTGCCCTACACAGGCTGCCTCCTTCTGAGGCGCAGGATCCCGGTAGCCAGAACACCGAGGGAGCAACGACCCTTTATGCCTTGCTCCAGAGACCGTCAGGACAGCTAATTTCACGTTACCTGTCCGCCCTACACCCAGGAGGCAAGGTGGCACCCCTTAGAGGCTGGGGCATGATAGAGTCCCTGTAAAACGCCTCAAGCCACCGATCATACGGGTTTGTCTTATCCATCTGGGGGACACAGAGAGAGAGACATAACATCTACAACATCTGTGAGGACCTTATGAGAAGCTTAGTAGTAAGGTACTACAACACCACGGCACTAGAAGAAGGCTACTGATTTCCACCTGGATAAGGGGACTCTGGATTTGCCTTCGGACCGGCCGGACTCTGCCTACCCTGTGGTCTGGTGCTCTGGACTGTGGATGCTGAAGCCACCAGTAAAGGTAAAGAGACTGCAACCTTGTGTCCTCGTTCTTCACCGCGCCTCACCATCCACCATCTACACACTAGGAAGCCCTGGGGATACACTTCACCTGTGGGAAGGTACACCATCTAGCTGCCATAACATCACATCAGCGGATCCCTTAAAGTAGCGTCGGTCACCCTGACCAAATACCACAGGTGGCGTCACGAACACTTCCCCTTTAAAGACCTTTCCATTTTACACGGACGTCCCTAGGGCCACGGACCGGGTCAGCCACCGTGACGTCCCCCTGCGAACCGAAGGACCCGGTACCGAGTACCCCGCTGCCCTTGGGGGCGCTCCACATTTACTAACACTCCACATCTACCTCTCTCCTCACTGCTCCTCCCATAGGAGTCACAGTCAGGGTTCAATAACCTGAATCTGATAAGCTCCAGGCACCAGCCAAGAAAGGAAAAAAAAAACTCGGCTCAATCACACTGCAGAGCCGACTCCTTTCATTCACAGCAGGGAGCTGGCTCTTTGTGTGGGATTGTTCAGGAATGACACATCACTCAAGATGTTGTTGGCTGTGTGCGCTGGCAAAAGAGCCAGGGTGTGTGAATACATGGCAAGGCTATGGTCTCTCTGTGGCAGAAGCCATGGGGAAAATGTCTGCACAATTCCCATTATTGCAATGAGAAAAATGCTGTGTATCCTGCTTCGTCATTCCTGCATGGTCTTCCCACCATAAATACTTGGGCATCCACAAATGATAGCATAGACCAAGTTTTGTGTCTAAGGGCTCCTTTCCACTTGCGAGATAAACGTCTGTGTCTCGCATATGAAAACCAAGCTCTGGTGCCGGCACTCCGGAGCGGACAGTGCGGCTGCATAGCAATACATGCAGCCGCCGTCTCCGCTCCGGAGTGACGGCGCCAGAGCTTGGTTTTCACATGCGAGACACGGACGTTTATCTCACAAGTGGAAAGGAGCCTTTACATTTGAAGTATTCCCGTGAACAGACCTGTACAGGAGAAATAGGAGGGAAAACTTGCTCCCGTGATATCATCAAACGAACAAATGAAAGTGAGTGCACAAATAGGTCTCATAAAATATAACGTTAAATGTAGTTAAAACAAGAATTGTGAATCTGAGAAACATAAGCATATCAAGACAGACTGCTCCTGTAAGTCGTACCAGTAACATGTACAAGTTATACAATGTAAAATTTAGAGACAAGCTTTAGGCTATGTGCACACGTCCGGAATTTCCGCGGAAATTTCCGTGGCAATTCTGGAACTCCCTGCTGCGGGAAATACGCATACGGAATTGGCATGCGTATTCCCACTAAACACTAGGGTTTTGCAAGCGTAATTAGCTTGCAGAATGCTAGCGTTTTCCAAGCAATCTGTAGCATCCCTTGGAAAACTGATTGACAGGTTGGTCACACTTGTCAAACATAGTGTTTGACAAGTGTGACCAACTTTTTACTGTTGATGCTGCCTATGCAGCATCAAGAGTAAAAAGATCTAATGTTAAAAACAAATGGTTATTCTCACCTTCCAACGGCCCCCGATCTCAGCGGCGCTCCCGTAACGTTCCGTTCCCAGGGATGCTTTGCGCAAAGGACCTTTGTGACGTCACGGTCGCGTGACTGCAACGTCATCTCAGGTGATTCTCGCATGCATCCCTGGGAACGGAAGCCACCTCGTGCGCCGTTGAGAGGCGGGAGGACTCCGGGGGCCATCTGAAGGTATGTATATCCCTATTTTTTATTTTAATCCTTTTTTTAACAGGGATATGGTGCCCAGTCCGTGGAGGAGAGTCTCCTCTCCTCCAGACCCGGGTACCACCGCACATGATCCGCTTACTTCCCGCATGGTGGGCATAGCCTCATGCGGAAAGTAAGCGGATCAATGTATTCCTATGTGTGCGGAATCGCCGCAATTCTGCAAAATTAATGAACATGCAGCATGTGCCCAAAAAATGCGGAAGGCATTCTAATAATAGGATGCTTAATTTAAGCATTTTTTAGTGGTTTTATCGCATTTTTATACCGGAAAAATGCCGAAAAAAATGCGAAAAATCCTGAACGTCTGCACACAGCCTTAAACAGGTAAAAATCACCTATCAAAAGATACCCCAAATTAGGGAGCAAGTGCTATGGCTGTTACTAAATAATTTAGTGAGAAAGATAAGTTCTTACAACAAGATGGTAATGAAGTGGGCAGTGTACGTGTCCTGGTCCACCAGCCCCAATGCACGTTTAGCCCAAAGGCTTCGACAGGGTTTTCTTTTTCACTCTATATCATGAATGGTCAATTTGTGCAATTGCCACAGGGGTATGAGCCCTTCAAATTGGTTCTGGTACTCAGATGAATAGTTGGTCATGAGAAATTACTGACCATAAGGGCTGTCCCACACGTCCAGATAATTCCAGTACCGGAGTTATCCGTGTCCGTGTGCCCGTGAGCTCACGTAGGCCATACGTGCGGCACACGTGTGCCGCCCGTGTGGCGAGTGGGTACCACACGGTGCGTGCAGGAGACAGCGCTAAAGTTTAGCGCTGTCCCCTGCATCGTGCTGAAGCCGCGATTCATATCTTCTGTGCAGCAGTGTTTGCTGCATAGAAGATATGAATAATAGTGTTTAAATGAAAGATCTATGTGTCCGCCGCCCCCCCACCCCCTGTGCACCACCCCGCTGTTCAGAAAATACTCACCCGCATCCCTCGTTGGCTGTCGCTCCTTCCTGGTCTGGCCGCGGCTTCCACTGTATGCGGTCACGTGGGGCCGCTCATTTACAGTCATGAATAGGCGGCTCCACCTCCCATAGGGGCGGTGGACCTAGGAAGACACGGGGGGGTAACAACAGGAGTGGGGGATGCTAGAGTCCCGGATAGAGCTCCGAGCCTCCCCGTCATACGGGTGCGTCCTATCCATAAGATCTGGGGGACGTGGAAGAACATCAGAATCGAGTTGTGAGGGAACACGAGAAACAGACACAACAGTTGTGGGGACTATCCCGTGAGCACAGCAGGGGAGGACCGCAACACACAGCGCTAGAAGGTAGGCACAGATTTCCACCTGCAAAGGGAACTCTGGAGGTGCCATCGGACCGGCCAGACTTGCGCAGCCTGGTTAACCGTATTCCGGACTGAGGACCCTGAAGCCTTCAGTAAAGAGGTAAAGAGACTGCAACCTGGTGTCCTCATTATTTACCACGACCGGCACTTCACCACACCATAACGACATTCCATACCACCACCTTCATTGTACGCCCCTCAGCAGGGTCACGGACCGGATCTAGCCACCGTGACAATCCCAGAGCAGAGACTCAGAGGCCCGGTACCGGGTACCCCTCGGCCCTGCGGCAGTGGGGGCGCTGCACAATCTAACATGCATAGACATTGAGCCTGGAGTAGCTCTGTTGTTTGGAATAGCCATTCTTCTTTTTCGGTGGGCGAGTCCTTCGGCTGACGTGGCGGCGCTGCTTGTTATTGATGTGCAGCGTTGCTATGGAGCCAGCGGACATGCGCAGGAGACACGAGTCCTTTTACTCTATCCGGTGAGTCATGTGAACATTTGCGGACTTAGATATCAGATGGGGGTGGCTAGATAAACGTAGGTATTGAGCCTGGATTGGCTCTACTATATAAGTAATAAGACACGGGATTGGTCTTTTTGTATCATATGTGCTGAGTGGTGGGTTACCAAGGGGTGAGATACAAGAGCAGCGATTGGCAGTTTATCTGCACTTACATATGCGCTGATAGGTTTAGAGCTGACAGCTAGCTTTGTTTATTTATGTTTGAACCTGATATATGTGTCCACTAATATGATCATGAATGGAATTATCAATGAATGTATTTTCTATTGACATTATGATGTGTTTTTAATTATATATATTACATTGTTTATATATTTTCTCTGTAATTATGATCACCGGATGTTTTGTATGTCAATTTTATGGGCGGGCCTATTTGGTGGTGGTTATCTACTTCCTATTTAAGTCTGTCATTTTGACTGTTATGTATGCTTGACAAAGACCCTCTGAGGTTGAAACGTTGCATGTATGGCACAATAAAGTGTTTATGATCTTCACCTGGATTGGATGCTGTCCTGTTTTGGTATGTACTTCTCCATTTGGATCCTGTGGAGTTAGGACGGGCAACCACTTTCTACAGCAGTGCTGTCAGCCGCCATTCTTTTATTTGCATAGTAATGAAAAGGTGTCAGCCTGACACCCTCATTACTAAGCTGATACGTAAACACACACACATTGTCACCAGCCTATGTAGGAGCATTAATAGAATGAACATACATAGGATGTAACCAGACAGCAACTGTCAATTTTAAAGAAAAAAAATTGTGTGGACTCCTGCGTATTTTTAATAACCAGCAGAGGGAAAGCCTGAGGGCTGATGTTAATATTCTGGGTTATCTCAATGAGAATAACTGTTTAACTCCATATCAGCATGGGTTTATGAGGAATTGCTCTTGTCAAACCAATCTAATCAGTTTTTATGAAGAGGTAAGCTATAGACTGAACCAAGGTGAGTCATTGGATGTGGTATATCTTTCCAAAGCGTTTGATACCGTGTCACACAAGAGGTTGGCACTAGTGATGAGCAAGTATACTCGTTACTCGGGTTTCCTCGAGCATGCTCGGGTGATCTCTGAGTATTTGTTAGTGCTGCATGTTAATGCAGCTGCATGATTTGCGGCTGATGGATAGCCTGAATACATGTGGGGATTCCCTAACAAACAGGCATTCCTAACATGTATTCAGGCTGTCTTGTAGTCGCAAATTATGCAGCTGTGGCGACGAAAACTAAATCTCCGAGCATGGCAAAAAACTCGGAGACCACCTGAGCGTGCTCAGGAAAACCCGAGTAACGAGTATACTCACTCGTCACTAGTTGGTACACAAAATGAGAATGCTGGGTCTGGGGGAAAATGTGTGTAAATGGCTAGGTAACTGGCTCAGTGATAGAAATGGTATAATCTATAACTGGGTCGCTGTGACCAGCCGGGTACCTCATGGGTCAGTGTTGGGACCAATTCTCTTCAACATATTTATTAACGATCTGGTAGAAGGTTTACACAGTAAAATATTGATATTTGCAGATGATACAAAACTATGTAAAGCAGTCAATACAAGAGAAGATAGTATTCTGCTGCAGATGGATCTGGATAAGTTGGAAACTTGGGCCAACAGGTGGCAGATGTGGTTTAACAATGATAAATGTAAGGTTATACACATGGGAAGAAGGAATCAATATCACCATTACACACTGACCGGGAAACCACTGGGTAAATCTGACAGGGAGAAGGACTTGGAGATATTAGTTAATGATAAACTTACCTGGAGCAGCCAGTGCCAGGCAGCAGCTGCCAAGGCAAACAGGATCATGGAGTGCATTAAAAGAGGTCTGGACACACATGATGAGAGCATTACACTGCCTCTGTATAAATACCTGGTTAGATCGCAAAAGGAGTACTGTGCACAGTTTTGGGCACCGATGCTCAGGAAGGATATAATGGAATTAGAGCGAGTACAAAGGAGGGTAATAAAATTAATAAAGGGGATGGGGGAACTACAATACCCAGAGAGATTAGCAAAATTAGGATTATTTAGTCTAGAAAAAAGACAACTGAGGGACGATCAAATAAACATGTATAAGTATATAAGGGGACAATACAAATATCTCTCCGAGGATCTTTTTATACCAAGGAAGGTGACAGTCACAATGGGGCATTCTCCGCGTCTGGAGGAGAGAAGGGTTTTCCACCAACATAAAAGAGAATTTTTTACTATTAGGGCAGTGAGAATCGGATTACTTACCTGAGGAGTTGGTGATGGTGAACTCAGTCGAGGGGTTCAAGAGAGGCCTGGATGTCTTCCTGGAGCGTAACAATATTGTATCTTACAGTTATTAGTTTCTTTAGAAGGACGTAGATCTGGGGATTCATTCTGATGGAATATAGGCTGAACTGGATGGACAAATGTCTTTTTTCGGCGTTGCTAACTAGATTACTATGTTTTGGTGTTTTTCCATCTATATAATCGTCTGTAACGGAAATCCCGTGTCGCTGATTGGACATCACTATATAATGTTAGATAGCTAATCTGAATATCAGATCAGCAATCTGACAGGCAGGGAAGGAGGCATGCTGGCGCCTGCTCTCAGCAGGCGCAGGCAAGCCACCTCCCGGCAGGACCCAGAAGAACCCCACGGCATCTTGGTGCCGGTGATCTCTATGGAGACCATCAAGCCAATTTGATCGCATCTTGAGGTCCTGATGGAAGCGTGCAGCAAGGAACCCCCTCCCTGCGCGATGCTTCTCTATGCCGCGGTCACAACTGACAGCGGCATCAGAGGGTTAAATGCCCATGATCGGTGCCAGCACCGATCATGGGCATTGCTGCGCGGTGTCAGCTGTCACATACAGTTAACACCCGCAACTGGTCAGCGCGTCACTCAGCGTGAGGCAATCGGTGCACCGTACTAGTATTGCTGTTTGCGGGAACACATCTCCCACAGAGCAGTACTAGTATGGTGCATGTCGGGAAAGGGTTAATATCAGCTCACAGCTAATTAGCCTTTACTGGTTATTAAAAAAAAGAGGAAAAAAAAAACAATGTGGCGTCCCGCTTATTTTTATTAGCCAGCAAAGGCTAAGCAGCCAGCTGCAAGCTGATGTTAATAGCCAGGGAAAGGGCCATGGATATTGACCCCCTCCTAGATTAATAACACCAGCCCTCAATCGCCCCAGAAATGACGGATCCATTAGATGCACAAGTACTGGCGCTTAGCCTTGACTTTTCCCACTTCCCCTGGTGTGTTAAGTGGGGTAATGGTTTTCGGGTTGATATCAGCTTCGTAATGTCAGGTGACATGAAACCTAGAGGTTAGCAATGGAGAGGCATCTATAAAACACCCCTATTACTAACCCCGTAAGTTTAAAGCACTCCCAGACCCTCTTTTACCCATTTATTATCTTTAACAAATCAAATATTCCAAAGGGTTCAGCTGTAAATCCATCCCACGACAATCTTCATCTCTGCTTCTTCCGGATAGTGAGTTGAGCAGTGACATGAGTAATGCGATTGCTCAGCATGCCAGTCGGAACACACTGACTGTAACATGAGAACTCGCTTGTAGTAACAAGCGGTGACATTAGTAAGGTGACCTGAGTTCTTCGGCTATGAACTGCGGTAATCTTAGGCTACTTTCACACTAGCGTTAACTGCATTACGTCGCAAATCCGTTTTTTTGCCGAAAAAACGGATGCGTCAAAAAAGTGAAAAACGTATGCAACGCATACAGCATTTCGACGGATCCGTCGCAAATCCGTTAAACGTTTCCGTCGAAAATACTGGATGCGTTGCATACGTTGCATCCGTTTTTACCATCCGTTGCATCCGTTTTTACGACTGATCCGTTTTTAAAAGGGAGGCTCCCAAATTTGATTGGCTACTGGAAAATATGGAAAACTATATAGTTACTGTTTTTACAGCCCATCTTTGAGGGTTTTAGTTTTGTGGCAGCGATGGAAGGTGTTCTTGTGAGCATTGCTAGTTTGGTTACCGACATTATCTTTGAGACGAATCGCCTGGATATCATAGTGCGGGAGAAGGAGGCGGCAGCGGAAAAACGGAGGATGCTTCTGCAGCAACGGAGACGGAGGCGACTCTGGATACATCCGATTAATGAACTACGGATGATGATAAAGGGATCCAAACCCTAACCCTACCCCTAACCTCACCCCTAACCGTTTAATGAACATTTTCTGACAGTCATAGTGCCACGTATTTCAGTGCCACGTATTTCAGTGCCACGTATTTCAGTGCCACGTATTTAAGTGTCACGTATTTAAGTGTCACGTATATAAGTGCCACGTATATAAGTGCCACGTATATAAGTGCCACGTATATAAGTGCCACGTATATAAGTGCCACATATTTCAGTGCCACGTATTTCAGTGCCACGTATTTCAGTGCCACGTATTTCAGTGCCACGTATATAAGTGCCATGTATATAAGTGCCACGTATAACCACGTAGTTATAGTATTTATAGTACGTGGCACTGAAATACGTGGCACTTATATACGTGGCACTTATATACGTGGCACTTAAATACGTGGCTGGCTGGGGTCTTGTGGCTGGCAGTCTTCTCTCTGGGTCTTGCTGGCATATGTGGGGTTGAAGGCCCAGGCCAGGTTTATATAGATTTGGGGGTGTCTGGCCAATTGGCAACAAAATCCAGCTTCTGAGCATGCTCAGTGCAAAAAAACGTATTGCAGCGCTGCATTGCGTCGTACGACGTGTCCCGACGCATCCGTCGCTCATAGGCTTCCATTGTAGCCAACGACGTATGCCACAGGATGCGTCGCGACACGTTTTTTAGGCGGAGACAAAAAACGTTACAAGCAACGTTTTTTGCCGACGACGTGTGGCCAAATTTCGACGCATCCGTCGTAAAACGGACACGACGTATGCCAATCCGTCGCAATACGTCGCCAATACAAGTCTATGGGGAAAAAACGCATCCAGCAAAAACTTTTGCTGGATGCGTTTTTTCTGAAAAAAGACGTTTTGAGACGTAATGCAGTTAACGCTAGTGTGAAAGTAGCCTTAGTGACATCATCACCCAAAAGTGACAGGCTGATCAAAACCACATTCAAGAAGTTTATTAACCCTTCAGGTGCTTCACAGGAATTTATGGAATGTGAAAGGAAAAAAATAACATTTAACTTTTTTCAGTAAAAAGTAACTTTAGACTAATTTTTTTTTATTTTCACAAGGGTAACAGGAATAAATGAACCACAAAATGTATAATGCAATTTCTCCTGAACATGCCAATAGCCACTATATGGGAAAAAACACTGTTTAGGCACAAGTCAGGGCTTGGAAGAGAAGGAGCGCTGTTTGACTTTTTCAAACTAAAATTGTCTGGAATTGAGATCGAACGCCATGTCTTGTTTGGAGAGCCCCTGATGTGCCTAAACAGTGGAAACCCCCAACAATTGACCCCATTTTGGAAACTAGACCCCTCTAGGAACTTATCTAGATGTGTGGTAAGCACTTTGAACCCCCAAGTGTTTCACCAAAGTTTATAACTCTCGGCTGTGAAAATAAATTTTTTTTTCCACAAAAATGATCTTTTAGTCCCCAATTTTTTATTTTCCCAAGTGTAATAGGAGAAATTAGACCTCAACAGTTGTGCAATGTGTCCCGAGTACGCTGATACCCCATATGTGGGAGAAAACTAGGACCCTGAGGTACTCGGGCAGGGTCTGGCGGTACTTAAAGTGGTGGTCACGGAAGCGGTGATTTGGTCTGTGGCCCTGGGAATCCAATTAAAGGGGATGAAGTGTAGTGGCAAATAAAGTCTATGGAGAAATGTTCGTGATGCCACCTATGGTACTCGGCCAGGGATGGCCAACGCTGCTTACAGGGGACCACTGGGGTTTATGGTGTTGCAACAGAGTTGGTATAGCTCCCCACAGGTAGATCTTAGTCCCCAGGGCTACTGGTGCAGTTAGTAAGGGATGATAGATGGTGAGGTGCAGGACTGAGGGTGCAGGAAATAATTGGAGGACACAGGTATTGCAGTTTCCTTTACCTTTTACTGGTGAAATTGCAGGTGCAGTCTGGGGCACAGGATACAGGTGTTGATGGGATCCGGGCAGCCTGGGAGTATCTTGGGATCCAACTAGCCAGGTTGGTTCGGAAGCCTTACTTTTGCGCTGTGCTCTCTGTCCCTTGCTGCCTGAAGCTTTACACAAGTTCCTCTTAGTGTCTGTTTCTCCTAACCCGTATGGTTGACAGCATGAGCCTTTATGGGCACTGTCTTCTCTCTGGCAGCCCCAGGCTCCTCACTTGCTGTGGTGCCTCCAGGTGTCAGATGGGCCAGAAGACCTGCAATCTCCTGCATTCCAGTTCTAGTTGCTGGGCCTTTAGTACACGTGCTACCTCCGGTGGACTCCGGTGTCCAGTTTCTTGTGCTCTTAATCCTGGGAAGAGCTCAGTCACAGCCCCACTCCCAGTCTCTCTCCTCACAAGCTTCCTCTCCCTTTGCTGTCTCACACTCAACTCACTAACCCCGCCTCCAGGCCAGAACTTATAGGGAAACCGGGGTTAGAGCTAAGGAGGGGATCCCTCCTTACTTCCAGGCATGACATCATCCCCCACCACCGGTGAGGAAGGCAGGGGCAAAGTTTGTCAGATGTGTAGCGGTGAATCATCATACTCTCTCCCAAAATGGTCTAATGACTGGGCATGCCCACAAGCAATGAAACAGGTTGGCCTCTGGGGAATGGAATTTAAAACATTTGGAAGTTGTGTACAGCCCCATTCTATGACCCCTTTGTGGAGTTAGGTAGGAGCCATGACAAATTTTCAGTCTCATTTCTAGAAAACGGGCTGAAGGGAGGAATTTATAGGCTTGGTACAGAGCTTTCAGAATGGTGTTGCAGAACAAGCTGGAATCTTCAATCTGCCATTTTGTTAGCGGAAATTGGAACTGTTCATAATCCAGGGCTGTATGGATGAATTTGTAGTTAGTGGCTATTTGGCCAGATGAAGAATTAGATTTAGTGAATCATCTAAGCAGTGATGGTCTCCATTCATGTTCAGAAAGGTGTTAGGATTTTTGTTACATAACTTTTTCCTTGCAAGTATTGGAAGGGAGGGAATATGGTGGTGGGATATTTACATTGCAACTCCTCTATTGAGTATATCCGTCGTTCCTTGGGGTGGACTAAGTATTTACTAGATGTTATACCTTAAGAGTACCACTGGTAGAAGATGGGGTGAGAGCGCCCATCCTCAAAGTGGAGACTACCAATGAGTGGGAGAAGAGACAACCAGGGAGAGAGCTGGAAGTGTCGACGTAAGTTCTGCCATGCCTTCCATGTAGACATTAGAAGTGGGTTAACTCGTACCTCAGTTGGCAATTCAGTATAAGGGAGATGTAGTAAAGCAGGTTGAGCAAGTTCCGGGGTAAGACAACATTTCAGGTCGTATTGGGCGTAATAAAACGTCCCTCTCAGCCAGTCCACCACCACCCGGAAAAGGGATGCTAGGTTATAGTTATTATTCTTCAGAACCAATAAAAGGCTCAAGAAGTGTATGTAAAACAATAACTCAAGTTTATTTCAAATACAAATCAATAAAATATTACATATAGTATATAATGGATGCCTCAAACAAATCAACTAGCAACAAACAGCAAGAACGACATGCTGCTTCACATACAGGTATGTACCATAATAGGCATTATGATGTTATACTGACAACAAAACACCATTATTCCCATCTAAATAGAGGTGCCCTTTGTATAAATTGAATGATCCATCCCAATGACAATCAGTCCCTAGTGGCCACCTTCAATAGATGTAAATATATTAAAGTGTCTATGTGCATAGTGCTGCTTAATTTAAAATATAAGGTGCAGGGTCACATACCAATACCTGTGTGAGGTGTCGTCTCACCCCGACGCACGTTTCGCCTATTATTCTTCCGGGGGCATCCCCAACTTTATCCCCTCATTTGTTGGAGTATTTTAAAGGTTATACAAGGCTTTTTTCCCCCTCCCAGATGAATGAGCGATACAGATAATTGATTCGCTTCTCCTCTTTAGGAGCTAAATAAATTGGGAGAGTATGGAAGAGGTAGAGATGTGGGAATTCCATCATTTTAATTAAGTTGGTTCTGCCTAGATGTGACAAGTTAAAATCTTTCCATTTGCCTAAAGTGAATTCTAAGTTTTTGAGATATGATTTAATATTAGTTTTGTATAATTTGGCTGGGTGTTTTGCTACCTGTATTTCAATGTATTTTAATGAGCCATTAGTAAATTGACATGGGAACCTTGATGCCCATAGAGGTCTGAAGGGGCCGCATAACATCATCACCTCTGTTTTATCCCAGTTAATATCGTAGCCCAACAAGCCTCCCATGTCCCCCCAACTCTTGTATAAGAGGGTGTAAGACCCTCCTGGGGTTGGTTACCACCAGCAGAATATCATCTGCAAACACCGTAATTTTCAATTCTCTAGAACCCGTCGTTAGCCCTCCAAAAGTAGAGTTCTGCAACAGATGACGCAATACAGGGTCTACATAGAGGTTGAATAAGAGGGGTGACAGAGGGCATCCCTGTTTAACTTCCTGAAAAAGGTCAATTGTTGGCGTATCGTATCTGTTGACTGGCATCCAAGTATAGGCGTATAAAGGTATTGGATATATTGTAGAACCAAAATTTCCCCTACCCAGGACTTCGTATAGGAAAGGCCATGCCACTTTATCAAAGGCCTTTTCAGCTTCGAGACTCATCAGCTTTGCAGGCGGTCTCAATGCGTCTTGGGCCTAGACCGTGACTGCGACCTGCATGCATATATTTGCCACACTGCTCCATCCCTTGTTAAATCCTGTCTGAGCCTCACATAGGAGGTCAGGCAGCTGCATCTGCAGGTGGTTCGCCAGGATCTCCGCCAAGAGCTTATAATTGTGGTTGAGGAGTGAGATTGGGCATTAAGATTGTGGCAATAATGGATATCTATTAGATTTGGGGATAACTATTGTGCATGAGTCTGTAAATTGGTGGATAAAAGCTCCCTGGAGAAAAGCTTCGTTAAAGAGATTTGTCAAAATGGGTATCAAGTCAGGGAAGAGAATCATAATATTCCGCGGCAAATCCATCAGGGCCCAGGGTCCTACCTTTAGATGTGCCTGATATAGCTTGGCTCACTTCATCCTCTGTTATCATTGAGTCCAAC
Source organism: Ranitomeya variabilis (assembly GCF_051348905.1). Lineage (NCBI taxonomy): Eukaryota > Metazoa > Chordata > Amphibia > Anura > Dendrobatidae > Ranitomeya > Ranitomeya variabilis. The sequence goes on along the minus strand of NC_135234.1, from coordinate 410,863,779 downwards.
ATCATTTGTTGTTCAGCAGTCAGTGATGGTAGATTAATAAGGTTAAAAAAGGAGTTGATTGCGGGGGGACTGGCAGAGGAGGCTCTATATAGGTCCTCATAATAGTCACTAAAATTTTGTGCGATCTCTTCACGGCCAGTTGCCTGTAAGCCTGTTGTAGGATTCTGTAGTTTAATAACTGGTTTGTAGAGTTGTTTGTTTTTAGTTAGGGTAGCTAATAGTTTGCCCGTCCTGTTTCCCCAGCGGTAGAATTTATTTTGGGTTAATTGAATTTGCCAGTGCGATTGAGAATGTTTTTAAAGAGTCCAGAAGATGTTTGGCAATAGAATGAGCTCGTTGTGCATCAGGGCAAGGGTAAGTGTTGTCTGAGTTTGAAGGAGGGAGGCATGCAAGGCGTCAAGTTTCTTTTTTATACGATTTTCTAATACATGACAGATAACTGATGATATGACCTCTCATGACAGCCTTAGAAGTGGCCCAGAGCAAAGGGACATCATCAGTATGGATGACGGTTCACCTAGAAAGTCATTCCAGTGAGATTTGAAGGTCTTAAAATCATCTGATTCTGCCAGGTAGGACAGAAATCTTCAGTGCCGTGTCTGAGGGGGGTGTTAAGGCCCACTACGTTCCATGACCGAAATCGTAAGTGCGGTGAGGTGTAGTTGGTGTTGGAATCTGATGTCTGAGGTATACTCATCCTGGGTCCCAGGGTGAGATCAGCGCAGTGTGCAGCAGTAAAGTGTGTCCATCCCTTTCGGTCCCAGCGAGCCGCAGGCATGAACAGATATTAAAGGTGTCATTGAAGGTGGGTCCCGTATATATTGGTGCCTGATCTGAGGGGGGGGGGGGGGGAGGGCACACGAGGGTAGAGGTAACAGAGAACAACAGAAAAAACAAACAACATAGTTAACTTTACAAATCGGTGGTGGAAGCTCGCCAGGAATATACCAGAAGAGCCCTGCCATCACCAAAGAGAACACTCTATAACAGAAACAACAGTCCTCCTAGAGTAAAAAATAACATGTATAGCGGGTTTTGTAAATCATCTCACTGCGACATCTCCAGGATCTTGAAATCCTTTGTATGCCACCTCCGGATCGTCATGGTTACCCAGTCTCCATCTTAGATTTCAATTTAGCAGGGTATAGCAGTTGAAATCTAATTTCCTTTCAATCAGTAGACGACAAACAGGTACAAATGCTTTACGTTTTTGAGCTACGGCTGTCGAGAAGTCCTGGAAGATTAGAATCTTAAAATCGTGGATAGCCAGATCTCATTGTCGACGAAATGCTCTTAAGACCTTTTCTTTCACGGCCCAATTAAGGTATTTTGCTATAACTGGGCGGAGCCTGATATTTGCACCATTTTGGGGAGCCTATTCTGTGTGCTCGTTCTATCATCATTAAGGCTCTGCCAAGGTCCAATTGAAGGGCAGCAGGGAGATGTTTGGTAAGATATTCCATAAGACGTTCACCGCCCACTGATTCTGGGATTCCCACAAAACGCAGATTGCTGAGGCGGTCTCTGTTTTCTTGCTCTGAGATCTGACTATGCTGAAGAGAGCTCCGCAGTCCTGCAAGCTCCGTTTTGGCAGATTGAACTCTATTTTCCAGTTCTGTCATTTTTTGAGAGTTAGTGGTAATTTGGGCCATGGCTGTATTGATGGAGGCATGAAGGACGTCAAGTCGTTTGTCAAACAGTGGCATCATTAGCTTAGAGACCTCTTGGGCCACCAAAGTTGCCTGTGTAGAGTCTTGCATAGAGGGCTCAGAGCAACTCGATGATTGAGAAAGTTGAGGCGGGGATAAATTGTCTTCTATCTGTGACACAGGTGGAGGAGAAGCTTTTAGCAAAGTGTTTAGGTGGTTTCAAGGCGGATTTGCTGTAGTGCATTTTAGATGGCGCTCGTGTTCTGTATGGTGACAGCACCTGTGAACGGGTAGATCTCTCTGCTTGAAGTTTTGTTAGATATCTGTCCATTACAACTCCCCAGTCGGGGAGGCAGTCAGATGGTGGGCAACGGGAGATTATCAGATTAACAGGTTACAAGTCGCAATGGGTTGAAGCAGAAGCGTAGCTAGGGTTTTGGTTCAGGGGGCGAAGGCTCTGAGTGGGTCCCTAACCAGGTAACCTTGATTACAACTCGGTGACACACCCTAATAGTGGAGAACCTCAGCAGATGACTGCGCTGTTGCTGAAAATAATCTCTATTCAAAGACCAACATTGATATTTATACCATATATTCAGTGGTAGATGCCAGTCCTGCAGAACATATAACAGATGAAAGTACAGTTACAGATGGTGACCTACCGCTGATGTTCTTTCTGATGGAGTTGTTCACTTTTCTGGTCTTTTCCATCTGGCCCAGACCGACACAACTTCTTCCACCCAGGACTCGTCTGCAGAGATTACAACAAAGACACATTTCACTTCTCATATTTTCAGCACGTTACCATCTATTCCCAACCTGCACAAACTCCTCATCCTACTGGTCCCCCAATGCTTCTGCCGTATGTGTCCCTATTACTGCTCCTGCTGTGTGGTTCTCTGTGCCCTCTAAATTCTAAAGCAACCCTCTAGCATATAGTAAAGCTAGGTGCAAGTGCCCTAGAAAACAGTGCCCACATTTTGCTCTCTAGAAAGTAATAGTGCTCTGTGGGCCCTTTTGATAGTCACAGTAAACGGAGTTCCCCTATAACAATAAGTGCCCACTTAACATTGAATAATGTCCCGAGTCTCCCCCCTGTACAGCTCCCCTATACACAGTATGATGCTGTTATACATAACATGATGCCTCCACACTGTAATGTACCCCAACACAGTATACTGACCCCTTAGTAGCCCCCAAACTGCTTGATGGCCCCAACACTGTTTGATGGCCCCTTCACTGTAATCCCCACACTGTATGATGCCTCCCTAGATAGCCTCCATTTAGTATAATGTGCCAGATAGTCTTCAATATAGTATAATACATTCCCCATAGGCCTCCATATAGCATAATGCACTCCCCATAGGCCTGTATAGTATAATGCACTCCCCATAGGCCTGCATAGTATAATGCATTCCCCATAGGCCTGTATAGTATAATGCACTTCCCACAGGCGGCCTGTATAGTATAATTCACTCCCCATAGGCAGCCTGTATAGTATAATGCACCCCCGTAGGCAGCCAGTATAGTACAATGCACCCCCATAGGCAGCCAGTATCGTATAATGCACCCCCATAGGCAGACTGTATAGTATAATGCAGCCCCACAGGCAGCCAGTATAGTATAATGCAGCCCCACAGGCAGCCAGTACAGTATGATGCACCCCCATTAGGCAGCCAGTACAGTATAATGCACCCCCATTAGGCAGTCAGTACAGTATAATGCAGCCCCATTAGGCAGCCAGTACAGTACAATGCACCCCCATTAGGCAGCCAGTACAGTATAGTGCACCATTAGGCCGCCAGTACAGTAGTGCACCCTCATTAGGCAGCCAGTACAGTATAATGCACTGGCTGCCTACCCAATTTGAAGAGCTATTCTTGTTGAAGTCGCCGCCTGCCTATACTATTTCTCTTATATATGCTTTCCTCAACGAAAATGAGGATTCGGACAGACCAAAATACATGAGAAATGGAATGTGGAGTTGGGGATTGACATCTCTATGATGCTCAGCTCAGGAAAAAATGACATTTTGACACGCTGGTACCGGTGTCCAGCTAATCTACATGCTGTTTTCCCTTTGGTATCCGATAGATGTTGGCGCTGTGGTAAAAATAGGGGAACTATGTTACATGTTTGGTGGAGTATAGCACCTTACAGCAGTTCTGGGATTCGATTTTTTTTCCGTTTATCAAGCGATTGATAAAAATAGACAAATCCCCCTAGTAGCTCTACTCTCTATCCTCCCGAGTTCCATTAAATCCCAGAAAAAGGGGTAATTGAGATTTTGCTTATTGGCAGCACGTTCAGTTATTCCGAGGCACTGGAAATCGACCCAATCTCCATATTGGGCTGAGTGGTTCAAGATAACCCATCTTCACATGATGGAAGACCTAACAGCTGGGATTAGCGGCTCATATGAAATGTTTTTGCAAATATGGAGCCCTTGTATTAGGTTCCTGGACTACCATGAATTCAATTAAATCTTCAATGCTACATAAGAGGTCTTGTCATATCCCCTTATTTCTTAGCTTACACTTGTCCCCCTTCCATACCCCCCTTTTTTTCTTATCTTCTTACCTTATATTTCTATTACTCATTTTGTCTTCCATTTTTATTTACTTTGCTCTCACATAATGTGTAGTTTCCTTTAGGCTGTGTGCACATGTAGCAGATTTTTCGAGTTTTTTCGCTATAAAAACGCTATAAAACCGCGAAAAAAACGCTAACATTAAGCATCCTATGTAATAGAATGCATTCCGCATTTTTTGTGCACATGCTGCATTTTTTTCCTGAGCGGAATCGCATTTCAGAAAAAAACGCAGCATGTTCATTAAAATTGCGGAATCGCGGCGATTCTGCACCCATAGGAGTGCATTGATCTGCTTACTTCCCGCACGGGGCTGTGCACACCATGCGGGAAGCAAGCAGATCATGTGCGGTTGGTACCCAGGGTGGAGGAGAGGAGACTCTCCTCCACGGACTGGGCACCATATAATTGGTAAAAAATAAAAGAATTAAAATAAAAAATAGCGATATACTCACCCTCGATGTCTTCCGGCCTCTCCGCTGCCGCTTCGGTTCCTATAGCTGCTGGGCGGTGAAGGACCTGTGATGACGTCAGTGTCTTGTGATTGGTCGCGAGACCGCATGTGACCGCTCACGCGACCAATGACGTCATCTCAGGCCCTTCACCGCACAACAGCTATAGGAACGGACGCCGCTGAGGTCTGCAGGTGAGTATAACCATTTTTTTTTATTATTTTTAAACATTCTATCTTTTACTATAGATGCTGCATAGGCTGCATCTATAGTAAAAAGTTGGTCACACTTGTCAAACACTATGTTTGACAAGTGTGACCAACCTGTCAGTCAGTTTTCCAAGCGATGCTACAGATCGCTTGGAAAACTCTAGCATTCTGCAAGCTAATTATGCTTGCAAAACGCTAGTTTTCTGCGGGTATATGCATGCTAATTCTGCATGCGATACACCCGCGGCAGGAGGCGCAGAATTGCCGCGGAAATTTCCGCGGCAATTTTGCAACATGTGAACTTAGCCTTATACTTAAAGTCATACACGATCATTGGTCTAGGATCAGTTTCCTAACTACCGTATATGACTTGATAACAAATGTGACAACCTGCTCTAATTCTACTTATTAATCATTGTGTACCCTGTGACTTAACAGGAAACCTTGCTGGACCTTTGAATTTACCAACATTTAGCTTATGTTGATATTTGTATTTGATATGTTATTACTTAATAAAAACAAATATAGAGAGGCAACGGGAGATTAGGGAGGTTAATAAGTGGCTCAAGAATTGGTGTAGGAAGGAGGGGTTTGGGTTCCTGCAGAACTGGGCCGACTTCTCAGTGGGCTACAGGCTCTACGCTAGGGACGGGCTGCACCTCAATGGGGAAGGGGCAGCTGTGCTGGGGGAGAAAATGGTTAGAAGGTTGGAGGAGTGTTTAAACTAGGGATTGGGGGGGGAGGGTATTCATTTTATAGGAGGGGAAGATAGTGCAGATAGAGAGCTGGGCACAAATAAGGAAGTTGGGGGTGGCGGTGGCATGGGGGGTGGGGTTAGAACAGTTAATAATTTAAGAAAGAATAGAGGTACAGAGAGGAACATCAAGTGCATGTATACTAATGCCAGAAGCCTCGCCAACAAAATGGACGAATTAGAACTAATGTTGTTGGAGCATAATTATGACATGGTGGGGATATCTGAGACGTGGCTGGATGAGAGCCATGACTGGGCTGTTAACTTGCAGGGCTATAGCCTGTTCAGAAATGACCGTACAGATAAGCGAGGGGGAGGGGTGTGTCTATATGTAAAATCTTCCTTAACCCCTTCCTGACATCAGACGTACTATCCCGTCGAGGTGGGGTGGGCCCGTATGACCGCCGACGGGATAGTACGTCATCATCGATCAGCGGCGCTCACGGGGGGAGCGCGGCCGGGTGTCAGCTGCATATCGCAGCTGACATCCGGCACTATGTGCCAGGAGCGGTCATGGACCGCCCCCGGCACATTAACCCCCGGCACACCGCGATCAAACATGATCGCAGTGTACCGGCGGTATAGGGAAGCATCGCGCAGGGAGGGGGCTCCCTGCGGGCTTCCCTGAGACCCCCGGAGCAACGCGATGTGATCGCGTTGCTGCGAGGGTCTCCTACCTCCTTCCTGGCTGCAGGTCCCGGATCCAAGATGGCCGCGGCATCCGGGTCCTGCAGGGAAGGAGGTGGCTTACCGAGTGCCTGCTCAGAGCAGACACTTGGTAAGCCTGCAGCCCTGCACAGCAGATCGTCGATCTGGCAGAGTGCTGTGCACACTGCCAGATCAATGATCTGTGATGTCCCCCCCTGGGACAAAGTAAAAAAGTAAAAAAAAATTTTTTCCACATGTGTAAAAAAAAATAAAAAAAAATTCCTAAATAAATAATAAAAACAAAAAATATATTATTCCCATAAATACATTTCTTTATCTAAATAAAAAAAACAAAAACAATAAAAGTACACATATTTAGTATCGCCGCGTCCGTAACGACCCAACCTATAAAACTGCCCCACTAGTTAACCCCTTCAGTAAACACCGTAAGAAAAAAAACAAAAAAAAAAAACGAGGCAAAAAACAACGCTTTATTACCATACCGCCGAACAAAAAGTGGAATAACACGCGATCAAAAAGACTGATATAAATATCCATGGTACCGCTGAAAACGTCATCTTGTCCCGCAAAAAACAAGCCGCCATACAGCATAATCAGCAAAAAAATAAAAAAGTTATAGTCCTGAGAATAAAGCGATACCAAAATAATTATTTTTTCTATATTTTAGTTTTTATCGTATAAAAGCGCCAAAACATAAAAAAATGATATAAATGAGATATCGCTGTAATCATACTGACCCGACGAATAAAAATGCTTTATCAATTTTACCAAACGCGGAACGGTATAAACGCCTCTCCCAAAAGAAATTCATGAATAGCTGGTTTTTGGTCATTCTGCCTCACAAAAATCGGAATAAAAAGCGATCAAAAACGGTCACGTGTCCGAAAATGTTACCAATAAAAACGTCAACTCGTCCCGCAAAAAACAAGACCTCACATGACTCTGTGGAGCAAAATGTGGAAAAATTATAGGTCTCAAAATGTGGAGACGCAAAAACTTTTTTGCTATAAAAAGCGTCGCTGGTTTCACACTTGCGTTTTTGTCTGCAGCGTTTTTTGCACAAAAAAACGCATGCGTTTTTTCCCTATATTTAACATTGAAAACGCATGCGGTTTTTTTGTACGCGTTTGGTCGCGTTTTCAAACGCATGCGGTTTTTTTCTGCATGCGTTCATTTTCAGAAATACAGCCTGCAGTATTTTCTTGCGTTTTTAAGCACATGCGTTTGTTTGCGTTAAAAACGCATGCATTTTTATCGAAAAAAAACAGAAAACACACTGAAAAGCCACCCACCACCATCAAGGTGATAAAGGGATCCAAACCCTAACCCTAACCTCACCCCTAACCGTTTAATGAACATTTTCTGACAGTCATAGTGCCACGTATTTCAGTGCCACGTATTTCAGTGCCACGTATCACGTATTTCAGTGCCACGTATCACGTATTTCAGTGCCACGTATCACGTATTTCAGTGCCACGTATCACGTATTTCAGTGCCACGTATCACGTATTTCAGTGCCACATATTTTAGTACCACGTATTTCAGTTGCACGTATTTCAGTGCCATGTATTTCAGTGCCACGTATTTCAGTGCCACGTATTTCAGTGCCACGTATTTCAGTGCCACGTATCACGTATTTCAGTGCCACGTATTTAAGTGCCACGTATCAAGTATTTCAGTGCCACGTATTTCAGTGCCACGTATTTCAGTGCCACGTATCACGTATTTCAGTGCCACGTATCACGTATTTCAGTGCCACGTATCACGTATTTCAGTGCCACATATTTTAGTACCACGTATTTCAGTTGCACGTATTTCAGTGCCACGTATTTCAGTGCCACGTATTTCAGTCACGTTTAGGGTTAGGGTTAGGGCTAGGGTTGGAGGTAAAGTTAGGGTTGGGGCTAAAGTTAGGGTTGGGGCTAAAGTTAGGGTTGGGGCTAAAGTTAGGGTTAGGGTTTGGATTACATTTACGTTTGGATTAGGGTTGGGATTAGAATTATGGGTGTGTCAGGGCTAGGGGTGTGGTTAGGGTTACCGTTGGGATTAGGGTTAGGGGTGTGTTTGGGTTAGGGTTTCAGGTAGAATTGGGGAGTTTCCACTGTCCAGGCACATCAGGGGCTCTCCAAGCGCGACATGGCGTCCAATCTCAATTCCAGCCAATTCTGCGTTGAAAAAGTAAAACAGTGCTCCTTCCCTTCCGAGCTCTCCCGTGCGCCCAAAAAAGGGGTTTACCCCAACATATGTGTTATCAGCGTACTCGGGACAAATTGAACAACAACTTCTGGGGTCCAAGTTCTCTTGTTATCCTTAGGAAAATAAAAATTTGGGGGGCTAAAAATCATTTTTGTGGGAAAAAAAAGATGTTTTATTTTCACGGCTCTGCGTTATAAACTGTAGTGAAGCACTTGGGGGTTCAAAGTTCTCACAACACATCTAGATAAGTTCCTTGGGAGGTCTAGTTTCCAATATGGGGTCACTTGTGGGGGGTTTGTACTGTTTGGGTACATCAGGGGCTCTGCAAATGCAACGTGACGCCTGCAGACCAATCCATTTAAGTCTGCATTCCAAATGGCGCTCCTTCCCTTCCGAGCTCTGTCATGCACCCAAACAGTGGTTCCCCCCCACATATGGGGTATCAGCGTACTCAGGACAAATTGGACAACAACTTTTGGGGTCTAATTTATCCTGTTACCCTTGTGAAAATACAAAACTGGGGGCTAAAAAATCATTTTTGTGAAAAAAAAAAAAGAATTTTTATTTTCACGGCTTTGCGCTATAAACTTTAGTGAAACACTTGGGGGTTCAAAGTTCTCAAAACACATCTAGATAAGTTCCTTGGGAGGTCTAGTTTCCAATATGGGGTCACTTGTGGGGGGTTTGTACTGTTTGGGTACATCAGGGGCTCTGCAAATGCAACGTGACGGCTGCTGACCAATCCATTTAAGTCTGCATTCCAAATGGCGCTCCTTCCCTTCCGAGCTCTGTCATGCGCCCAAACAGTGGTTCCCCCCCACATATGGGGTATCAGCGTACTCAGGACAAATTGGAAAACAAATTTTGGGGTCCAATTTATTCTGTTACCCTTGTAAAAATACAAAGCTGGGTGCTAAAAAATCATTTTTGAGAAAAAAAATAAAAATTATTTTCACGGCTCTGCGTTATAATCTGTAGTGAAACACTTGGGGGTTCAAAGCTCTCAAAACACATCTAGATAAGTTCCTTAGGGGGTCTACTTTCCAAAATGGTGTCACTTGTAGGGAGTTTCAATGTTTAGGCACATCAGGGGCTCTCCAAACGCAACATGGCGTCCCATCTCAATTCCAGTCAATTTTGCATTGAAAAGTCAAATGGCGCTCCTTCCCTTCCAAGCTCTGCCATGCGCCCAAACAATGGTTTACACCCACATATGGGGTATCATCGTACTCAGGACAAATTGCACAACATTTTTTGGGGTCCAATTTCTTTTCTTACCCTTGATTAAATAAAAAATTGGGGGCAAAAAGATCATTTTTGTGAAAAAATATGATTTTTTATTTTTACGGCTCTGCATTATAAACTTCTGTGAAGCACTTGGTGGGTCAAAGTGCTCACCACACATCTAGATAAGTTCCTTAGGGGGTCTACTTTCCAAAATGGTGTCACTTGTAGGGAGTTTCAATGTTTAGGCACATCAGGGGCTCTCCAAACGCAACATGGCGTCCCATCTCAATTCCAGTCAATTTTGCATTGAAAAGTCAAATGGCGCTCCTTCCCTTCCAAGCTCTGCCATGCGCCCAAACAATGGTTTACACCCACATATGGGGTATCATCGTACTCAGGACAAATTGCACAACATTTTTTGGGGTCCAATTTCTTCTCTTACCCTTGGGAAAATAAAAAATTGGGGGCAAAAAGATCATTTTTGTGAAAAAATATGATTTTTTATTTTTACGGCTCTGCATTATAAACTTCTGTGAAGCACTTGGTGGGTCAAAGTGCTCACCACACATCTAGATAAGTTCCTTAGGGGGTCTACTTTCCAAAATGGTGTCACTTGTAGGTAGTTTCAATGTTTAGGCACATCAGGGGCTCTCCAAACGCAACATGGCGTCCCATCTCAATTCCAGTCAATTTTGCATTGAAAAGTCAAATGGCGCTCCTTCCCTTCCAAGCTCTGCCATGCGCCCAAACAATGGTTTACACCCACATATGGGGTATCAGCGTACTCAGGACAAATTGCACAACATTTTTTGGGGTCCAATTTCTTCTCTTACCCTTGGGAAAATAAAAAATTGGGGGCGAAAAGATCATTTTTGTGAAAAAATATGATTTTTTATTTTTACGGCTCTGCATTATAAACTTCTGTGAAGCACTTGGTGGGTCAAAGTGCTCACCACACATCAAGATAAGTTCCTTAGGGGGTCTACTTTCCAAAATGGTGTCACTTGTAGGGGGTTTCAGTGTTTAGGCACATCAGGGGCTCTCCAAACGCAACATGGCGTCCCATCTCAATTCCAGTCAATTTTGCATTGAAAAGTCAAATGGCGCTCCTTTCCTTCCGAGCTCTGCCATACGCCCAAACAGTGGTTTACCCTCACATATGGGGTATCAGCGTACTCAGGACAAATTGTACAACAACTTTGGGGGTCCATTTTCTCCTGTTACCCTTGGTAAAATAAAACAAATTGGAGCTGAAATAAATTGTGTGAAAAAAAGTTAAATGTTCATTTTTATTTAAACATTCCAAAAATTCCTGTGAAACACCTGAAGGGTTAATAAACTTCTTGAATGTGGTTTTGAGCACCTTGAGGGGTGCAGTTTTTAGAATGGTGTCACACTTGAGTATTTTCTATCATATAGACCCCTCAAAATGACTTCAAATGAGATGTGGTCCCTAAAAAAAAATGGTGTTGTAAAAATGAGAAATTGCTGGTCAACTTTTAACCCTTATAACTCCGTCACAAAAAAAAATTTTGGTTCCAAAATTGTGCTGATGTAAAGTAGACATGTGGGAAATGTTATTTATTAAGTATTTTGTGTGACATATGTCTGTGATTTAAGGGCATAAAAATTCAAAGTTGGAAAATTGCGAAATTTTCAAAATTTTCGCCAAATTTCCATTTTTTTCACAAATAAACGCAAGTTATATCGAATAAATTTTACCACTAACATGAAGTACAATATGTCACGAGAAAACAATGTCAGAATCGCCAAGATCCGTCAAAGCGTTCCAGAGTTATAGCCTCATAAAGGGACAGTGGTCAGAATTGTAAAAATTGGCCCGGTCATTAACGTGCAAACCACCCTTGGGGGTGAAGGGGTTAAAACCCATCCTGCGTGATAATATAGGTGAATTTAATGAAAATGTGGAGTCCCTGTGGGTGGAGATAAGGGGAGGGGGAAAAAATAATAAAATTACTGATAGGGGTTTGTTATAAATCTCCAAAAATAATGGAAGCAATGGAGAATATCCTCGTAAAGCAAATAGATGAAGCTGCGACTCAAGGAGAAGTCATTATTATGGGGGACTTCAACTACCCTGAAATAGATTGGGGAACAGAAACCTGCAGTTCCAGCAAAGGTAATCGGTTTTTGACAACTATGAGAGACAATTACCTTTCACAACTGGTTCAGGACCCAACAAGGAGGGGGGCACTGCTAGACCTAATATTAACCAACAGGCCAGACCGCATATCAAATATAAGGGTTGGGGGTCACTTGGGGAATAGTGATCATTAAATAATAAGTTTTCATGTAACCTTTAATAAGATGGGTAGTAGGGGGGTGACAAGGACACTAAACTTCAGGAGGGCAAATTTCCAACGGATGAGAGAGGATCTTGGTGCAATTAACTGGGACGATATCCTGAGACACAAAAATACACAAAGAAAATGGGAGACGTTTATTAGCATCCTGGATAGGACCTGTGCACAGTATATACCGTATGGGAATAAACATACTAGAAATAGGAGGAAACCAATATGGCTAAATAGAGCTGTTAGGGGCGCAATAAGGAACAAAAAGAAAGCATTTAGAGAATTAAAGGAAGTAGGTAGTGATGAGGCATTAAATAAATACAGAAAATTAAATAAATTCTGTAAAAAGCAAATCAAGGCAGCAAAGATTGAGACAGAGAGACTCATTGCCAGAGAGAGTAAAAATAATCCCAAAATATTCTTTAACTATATAAATAGTAAGAAACTAAAAAATGACAGTGTTGGCCCCCTTAAAAATAGTCTGGGTGAAATGGTGGATGAGGATGAGGAAAAAGCCAATCTGCTAAATGACTTTTTTTCATCAGTATTTACAAAAGAAAATCCCATGGCAGACAAAATGACTAGTGATAAAAATTCCCCATTAAATGTCACCTGCTTAACCCAGCAGGAAGTACAGCGGCGTCTAAAAAATCACTAAAATTGACAAATCTCCGGGCCCGGATGGGATACACCCCCGAGTACTGCAGGAACTAAGTACAGTCATTGATAGACCATTATTTTTAATCTTTAAAGAGTCCATAATAACAGGGTCTGTACCACAGGACTGGCGTATAGCAAATGTGGTGCCAATATTCAAAAAAGGGGCAAAAACTGAACTCGGTAATTATAGGCCAGTAAGTTTAACCTCTACTGTGGGTAAAATCCTGGAGGGCATTCTAAGGGATGCTATACTGGAGTATCTGAAGAGGAATAACCTCATGACCCAGTATCAGCACGGGTTTACTAGGGACCGTTCATGTCAGACTAATTTGATCAGCTTCTATGAAGAGGTAAGTTCCGGACTGGACCAAGGGAACCCAGTGGACGTAGTGTATATGGACTTTTCCAAAGCTTTTGATACGGTGCCACACAAAAGGTTGATACATAAAATGAGAGTAATGGGGATAGGGGAAAATATGTGTAAGTGGGTTGAGAGCTGGCTCAGGGATAGGAAACAAAGGGTGGTTATTAATGGAGCACACTCGGACTGGGTCGCGGTTAGCAGTGGGGTACCACAGGGGTCAGTATTGGGCCCTCTTCTTTTTAACATATTTATTAATGACCTTGTAGGGGGCATTCAGAGTAGAATTTCAATATTTGCAGATGACACTAAACTCTGTAGGGTAATCAATACAGGGGAGGACAATTTTATATTACAGGATGATTTATGTAAACTAGAAGCTTGGGCTGATAAATGGCAAATGAGCTTTAATGGGGATAAATGTAAGGTCATGCACTTGGGTAGAAGTAATAAGATGTATAACTATGTGCTTAATTCTAAAACTCTGGGCAAAACCATCAATGAAAAAGACCTGGGTGTATGGGTGGATGACAGACTCATATTCAGTGGCCAGTGTCAGGCAGCTGCTACAAAGGCAAATAAAATAATGGGATGTATTAAAAGAGGCATAGATGCTCATGAGGAGAACATAATTTTACCTCTATACAAGTCACTAGTTCGACCACACTTAGAATACTGTGCACAGTTCTGGTCTCCGGTGTATAAGAAAGACATAGCTGAACTGGAGCGAGTGCAGAGAAGAGCGACCAAGGTTATTAGAGGACTGGGGGGTCTGCAATACCAAGATAGGTTATTACACTTGGGGCTATTTAGTTTGGAAAAACGAAGACTAAGGGGTGATCTTATTTTAATGTATAAATATATGAGGGGACAGTACAAAGACCTTTCTGATGATCTTTTTAATCATAGACCTGAGACAGGGACAAGGGGGCATCCTCTACGTCTGGAGGAAAGAAGGTTTAAGCATAATAACAGACGCGGATTCTTTACTGTAAGAGCAGTGAGACTATGGAACTCTCTGCCGTATGATGTAATGAGTGATTCATTAATTAAATTTAAGAGGGGACTGGATACCTTTCTGGAAAAGTATAATGTTACAGGGTATATACACTAGATTCCTTGATAGGGCGTTGATCCAGGGAACTAGTCTGATTGCCGTATGTGGGGTCGGGAAGGAATTTTTTTCCCCATGGTGGAGTTACTCTTTGCCACATGGGTTTTTTTTGCCTTCCTCTGGATCAACATGTTAGGGCATGTTAGGTTAGGCTATGGGTTGAACTAGATGGACTTAAAGTCTTCCTTCAACCTCAATAACTATGTAACTATGTATGTAACTATAAAAATGTAACGCTGAGGCAGTGTTGACAACTTGCTGTTTTTTTTCTGCAGGTCATTGCACCACACAATCAACATAACACATCAAAACATGCTCGCTGCGTTTTAGGTTTTTCCCCATTATTTCATATGTTTTTGTTGCAGTTGTGAAGCTGTGTTTTTAACACTTTTTTAATAGTATACAAAAGCTTTGATTCTGTGCTTAAAATTCAGCGGCGTTATCTTTTTACATGGAGTATTTTCAAGCTCCACATATAAACCTATAGAGAAAAAAGTGCACCAAAATTGCCAGATTCAACAGCTTTTGTACTTGGACTTTTAGACTGTGTTCACATGTAGCGTAAATTCTAGTTTTTTTCTGCTGCACAGAAATTCTGCAGTGTAACAGTCCAAGCAAGGTGTCCAATAAAACTGTGCCCCCTGTGGTCTAAAGAGGCTGCTGAATTGTTCAGTTTTGATGCTTTTTTCTCTCTCTTATCTTCTATATAGAACCTAAAAAATGCATTTAAAAAACTGCAGTTACTTTTTTAAGTGCAGAATTAAAGCTTTTCTGTACTATAAGAACACATTAAAAATGCGGCTACATATCTGCAGCAAAAGTGCATCAAATAAGGGGAAAATGGCCTAAAAAAAAGCAGTAAAAATTAATCAGAGATTGTTACTGTGTAGTTTATACACAGTATTTCTGCAATGTGTGAATACGGCCTTACCAGCCAGATATCGTATAGTGAAGCTACGTAAAGATGAGAAAGTTCTGGAGGCTCCGACTGTGAATGAAGGAACAAAAAATAACACACGGGTCCCAACTAGAGAGGAGTAGAACGCACAGATGACATCCCGCCAGTTCTGCCTAATCAAAAACCACACTAAGGATGCGGGAATGTCAGACATTCATGGCCTCCCATCCAGTCACCAGGAACCACTGATCTGGACGGAGTCCTGTGAATCCATCCCCTCAGCTCTATTCCCGACTGTCCCGGACGCGGCGGACAGTCCCGGACGCGGCGGACAGTCCCGGACACGGCGGACTGTCACGGACACGGCGGACTGTCACGGACACGGCGGACTGTCACGGACACGGCGGACTGTCACGGACACGGCGGGCAGTCACGGACACGGCGGGCAGTCCTGTAAACGGCGGACAGTCCCGGCTTTGGATCTACGCCCTGCAGTCTCGGGCGCCTGGTTTGTTGCGTGGCCACAATCTCCTCAGCACGCTCTGGTCCTGCACAGTTGGGCGGCATGCTGCACAGCTCCTCTCACTCCTACTGCATCCATATGAAGACCGCACTCCCCTCCAGATTATTTGGGGGCGGGGCTAGAGACCCCATACATTCCAGCCACCGTCTCCCTTTGCTCTCCTGCCAATGTGAGCGGCACACATCCGATATAACATGCAGGAAACCATTCCCTCTCCATGTTCAACCCGGGTCCATACAGACCATTTCTATAAAAATAAAAAAATGGAAAACTGCAAGTTATCGCATGTTTTTAAGTCTCGCAAATTCTGTCACTTTACGACACGCAAATAACTTAACCACGTGACCAGTAACCCCGCGCGCTGGCCTACGTCACTCGTATCCTTCCGGGAGTTCTGTACGTGACAGCGCCGAGCCTCCTCACGTGGGGACGCACGCTCATTTCGCGCCGTTCTTACGTTCTCTAGCGTGACGTGATTGTCGGAGCTGAGCGCAGGGCTGATCTTCTGCTGCTCCAGTGTCCGCCACATCGCCGCCATCATGTCTTCAGGTAGGGAGCCGGCGCTGCCATGTGCCTCAGACGTGTCCGTGGGGCCTGGCTGCGGAGTGACGCGGCTGCGGGAGCGCGGCGGGGCCTGGTGTGCGGGCCGCATAATGGCGCTGGGGTGTGCTCGGGCCTGCCTGTGGCGATAGCTCTGGTACACGCTGTGGGGGCGACACCACGTCCTCTGGCTGAGGTACTCGTTCTACGGTGACTGAACCGGGGGGGTTGTTGCCATCCTTTAAAGCGTTTCCCTTTTTATATGTGGGGCCAAATTCTGTGTATTTATTATTCATTTATATTTTTCTGCTAGATTTGGAGAATAGAAAAGTAGCAACTAACAGTACACAGACCCCTCCATAGTGAAGGTGATATCAATATTAAAAAGGGGTTTAAAAAAAAAAAAAAAAAAAAAAACCCTCTTGCTCAACTGGTTGAAAACCAAAACAAGGACCCAAAAAACATGACACGCCATATATAAGGTGTATTAAAATCAAGTCATTCCAATGCCCCACATAACCATGCACAATCACCAGTGGGTGTACCGAGGGGAAACCCCTCGCACACCAGAACGAGGGTCCGATTAGAGGTTTTATGTCCTCATAACTTGATGTACTAAAAGGGGCACCAGACCACCTGGTCCACGGCTCCTGTAGTGACCACTCCTGGCTCTGATCCAACCTTATATGATGGTGGTCTATCCAAGCAAATAGTTTTGAAGGCTCCTCAGGTTGTGAGGAAATGCATCTGGAGACCTCTAATCAGACCCTCTGTGGTTATGGTGTGTGTTGGGTAAACGTTCCCTCCTTATACACACAGGCTGTGTGCACACGATGCGGATTTACTGCAGATCCGCAGCGTTTTTTCCGTGCAGAAACGCTGCACATCTGCAAAGTGATTTACAGTACAATGTAAATCAATAGAAAAAAAAAATGCTGTGCTAATGGTGCGGAAAAATCCGCATGAAAACCGCTGCGGATCAAAAGGAGCATGTCACTACTTTTGTGCAGAACTGCAGCGTTTCTGAACCGTTCCATTATAGAAATCCGCAGGGGTAAAAAAAAAAAACGCACAAAATCCGCATTAAAAAAAGCATCAAATCCGCACCTGCGTTTACTGCCAGGAGATGCAGATTTTGTGCAGAAAATTCTGCACCCCAATCCGCAACGTGTGCACATAGCCTTAAGCATGCTCTATTTGCACAGTACAGGACCTTCTGAGCTTGATCCTATAGCTGTAGAATAGTCCATTGTTACTTTCCCCTTGGTACACCTACTGGTGATCAGGGTGGATTGATTTAAATCACGCCGATTTAAATCATGATTTAAATCACGATTTAAATCAAAAGATTTTTTTCTATTTAAATCGGATCGATTTAAATCATGATTTTAATCATGATTTAAATCACTGATTTAAATCAAAAGGTTTTTTTTAATATAAATCACGATTAAAATGAGAAGTGAGAGCAGTGCGCATGTGCGCCCATAGTTACACGGACGAAACTAGGGGCAACGATCTAACGCCAGGGTGAGGGGGGGACCCCAAAGTAAGTAAAAATCTTTTTTGTTTTACTATATGGCAATAGGTAGGTGTTTAAAAGCAGCATGTCTTAATTGTATAAACTATTAATAGCCTCCACATTTTGTTCATACTGCCCCTTTAATTCCACACTTCTAGCTTGGTTTCACTTTTGGTTTAGTTTCTTTTTCCATTCAGTTGACATGCCCAAACTTGTTGGATAGTCAGCATCCTACAGAAACCTCTGGAAGAGCATGGCATTGTGAATGTTACACATATACAGCCTTTATTCTACTGAGTTAAACAACTCAGCTTTATCTCATGATGGAAGAACCTTTGGATGGTAAAATATTTTCCTCAAAAAGCAGTTTATTGAAAAAAATCCGATTTAAATCAAAAAAATCCGATTTAAATCAAAAAAATCCGATTTTTTTGATTTTTTTTAAAAAACATTGATTTTTATCCACCCTGCTGGTGATTGTTTGGTTATTTGGGGAAACGGCATGACTTGATTTTAATGCATCTAATATGTCATGCATTTTTTGTGTCCTAATTTTAGTTTTTAAATGGAACCTGTCAGCAGGATTGTGCTCAGTAACCTACAGACAGTGTCAGGTCGGCGCCGTTATACTGAATACAATGATACCTTGATGATGAAATCTGTCTTGGTGGATGTTGTTTAATCTTTATTTTCAGTTTTGAGCTAATGATATGCCCGTGCTCCGGGGCGGCCTGTGGGGGTCTGCATGTGGTGCTCTGATTAGGTATTCATAATGCAGACTGCTGACTGGTCACTGATCCCTCACTGACCTGCCCCCTAGTTTGCATAATGAATATCTGTACATACTGAAGAAAAAAACCCTTTACTACCGTGTTTCCCCGATAGTAAGACAGCGTCTTACTTTCTTTTACCACTCAAAAGTCCCACTATGTCTTACTTTCGGGGGGGGGTGTCTTACATTGGGAAAAAAACCTGTGTGGTCGCTGGAGAGCTGTCACACAGACAGCTCTCCAGCGACCAACTATGCGAAGTCCCCTGGTAACCAGGGTAAACATCGGGTTACTAAGCGCAGGGCCGCGCTTAGTAACCCGATGTTTACCCTGGTTACCAGTGTAAATGTAAAAAAAAAAAGTGAGGTGTCATATCTTGTTTTTTCCAGAGGTGATTTTGGAGTTTTTGGGCTGTCGGGACAGAATACAGTGGCTCTTCCTTTGCCTTTTGGTGTTTTTAATCCTTCCATCTCCAAGTTCTAATGGTCGCTTCGCCGGAGGGCGCCCCAGTGCAGGCTGCAGTAGGCCGGCTCTGGCGGCGGGTCCATGCCGGGTGGAGTAGATGAAGCTGGCCGCTGCTTGCTGCTCCGGAGCGCACAGTCCGTGCGGGGGATGGTGCACCGGGCCGGGGGAGGACAGGACGTGCAGGTATCCGTCACCTCCTGCGCCAACCACAGCACCGCCCCCGGCCACGAACCCCCCAGAGAAGCTGGAGCATTTGTCGGGGAGCAGCAGCTGGTCGTGCCCGAGGTGGCTTCCCTTTCTCATGGTACGGAGCCGCCGCCTTCTCCGCTCTCCTCGTGAGGCGGATTGTACGGCTGTGTGTGCTCGGGGCCCCAGCTCCGACCTTCGCACGTAAACCGCATCCCTTCATTCATTGTCAGCTGACCTGGAGCCATTTTTCAGCCGTGGCGGTGGCAGGGAGGTCGGAGCTGGGGCCCGAGCACACACAGCCGTACAATCCGCCTCCATCTGCCTCCCCCAGTGCTCGATAGCCCTCCGACGAGCTCACCTCAGCACCTGCTCTAACTGCAGCCCCGGCTATTTGTAGGGTGCAGGCCGGGCAGTGCGGATTACTGGGGTCACAAGGAGGAGAGCGGAGAAGGCGGCGGCTCCGTACCATGAGAAAGGGAAGCCACCTCGGGCACGACCAGCTGCTGCTCCCCGACAAATGCTCCAGCTTCTCCGGGGGGTTCGTGGCCGGGGGCGGCGCTGTGGTTGGCGCAGGAGGCGACGGATACCTGCACGTCCTGTCCTCCCCCGGCCCGGTGCACCATCCCCCGCACGGACTGTGCGCTCCGGAGCAGCAAGCAGCGGCCAGCTTCATCTACTCCACCCGGCATGGACCCGCCGCCAGAGCCGGCCTACTGCAGCCTGCACTGGGGCGCCCTCCGGCGAAGCGACCATTAGAACTTGGAGATGGAAGGATTAAAAACACCAAAAGGCAAAGGAAGAGCCACTGTATTCTGTCCCGACAGCCCAAAAACTCCAAAATCACCTCTGGAAAAAACAAGATATGACACCTCACTTTTTTTTTTTTTTACATTTACACTGGTAACCAGGGTAAACATCGGGTTACTAAGCGCGGCCCTGCGCTTAGTAACCCGATGTTTACCCTGGTTACCAGTGGCTGAATCGTCCGCATCCCGCAGTTAATGCAGCAAAAGGTACCGGTACGGCTTATATTTTTACAACGTACAGTACTATGTCTTACTTTCGGGGGTGCGTCTTACATTAGCCGACCCCACTAAAACCCCCACTACGTCTTACTATCGGGGGTGTCTTCCTATCGGGGAAACACGGTAGTGTCCTAGTAATAACTGTTCTTGATGTTATTGAGCAAGTACAAAAAATAAAAAACAATGTGATAATGGCACCTGTGCAGTAGCAGCTATCGATGTGTAGGGAGATCCGATAGCTATTGCGCAGACTGCCCCATCTTGGAGGAGTAAATTTTTTTTCCTTCAGAAAAATGGTGCGGCCTGCACAATAGCAGCTATAGCAGAACAGTTATTACTAGGACATTAAATGTGATGATGCTGCAACGCAGGTGCCACGGCTGACGCCTGCAGAAGGGATTTTCTTTTCTTCACTATTGTACAGATTATCTATTCATTATGTAAACTAGGAGGCAGGTCAATGAGGGATCAGTGCCCTGTCAGCAGTCTGTATTATGAATACTAATCAGAGCACCGCATGAAGACCCCCCCCCCCCCCCCCCATAGGGCACAAGCATATCATTAACACAAAACTGAAAATAAAGATTACACAACAACCACAAGACAGATTTCATCAACCAAAGTATCATTGTAATCAGTATAACGGTGCCAACCTGACAGTTTCTGTTGGTTACTGTGCACAATCCTGCTGACAGGTTCCCTTTAACTAGTTGATTAAAAGTTATATTTTATACTGACCCCCTTACGAATATGATCAAGGGAAAATGAATAACTTAAAGACCACAAAGTGCAACAAATAGTTTTTATAGGGCAAATCCAATTCCAGGAATTAAAGGGAACCTGTCACCTGAATTTGGCGGGACCGGTTTTGGGTCATATGGGCGGGGTTTTCGGGTGTTTGATTCACCCTTTCCTTACCCGCTGGCTGCATGCTGGCCGCAATATTGGATTGAAGTTCATTCTCTGTCCTCCGGAGTACCCAAAACTAGTCCCGCCAAATTCAGGTGACAGGTTCCCTTTAAAAAAAAAAATAAAAAATAGCTTTACTCACCCTCCCTGGGTCCAGTGCAGAGTTTTCACCGCTTCTAGAGTTTGCTATTGTGGACAGCGCCAATGTTGCGTTGGTGGTACTGCAGTCAATCACTGAGCTTAGTGGCGCTTTCCAAGTTGGCGACTTGAGCCACTGAACTCAGATTGGATGCCTTGTTGATAGGAAGGCAGCTCTGCAGGCAACAAATTGTAAGATGTAGCAGCAGAGGGTAAGTAAGCCACCTGGTGGATAGGGGTCCAAAACCAGAAAACCCCTTTAAGTTTTTTGTTTCCTTTTTATTAAAATTATTTTTATATATTAACCCCTTCATGACCAGGGGTGTTTTCGTTTTCTGCTCCCCTCCTTCCCAGAGTCATAACTTTTTTTTATTTTTCCGTCAATATGGCCATGTGAGGGCTTATTTTTTGCGGGACGAGCTGTACTTTTGAACGACCTCATTAGTTTTAGCATGTCCTGTACTAGAAAACGGGAAAAAAATCCAAGTGCGGGGAAATTGCAAAAAAAAAGTGCAATCCCACATTTATTTTTCTTTGGCTTTTTTTGCTAGGGTTCACTAAATGGTAAAACTGACCTGCCGTTTTGATTCTCCAGGTCAATACGAGTTCATAGACACCAAACATGTCTAGGTTATTTTTTATCTAAGTGGTGAAAAAAAAATTCCAAACTTTGCTTTAAAAAAAATTGCGCCATTTTCAGATACCCGTAGCATTTCCCTTTCTCATGATCTGGGTATACCATCTTGGTGCAAATACGATCTTTTGATCGCCTGTTTCTAATTCAATGTTGTAGCGACCAAAAAAACTTAATTCTGGCGTTTTCAATTTTTTTCTCGCTATGCCGTTTAGCGATCAGGTTAATCCTTTTTTCTTATTGATGGGTCAGGCGATTCTTAACACAGCGATACCAAATCTGTGTGTGTTTGTGTTTTTTAATTGTTTT
This sequence comes from Ranitomeya variabilis, assembly GCF_051348905.1. NCBI lineage: Eukaryota > Metazoa > Chordata > Amphibia > Anura > Dendrobatidae > Ranitomeya > Ranitomeya variabilis. The sequence goes on along the minus strand of NC_135234.1, from coordinate 410,841,664 downwards.
ATTTTGAATGGGGCAAAAGGGGGGTGATTTAAACTGATATATATTTTCTTTTTTTTACTTTTTGCCATGCTTCAATAGCCTCCATGGGAGGCTAGATGCTGGCACAACTCGATCGCCTCTGCTACATAGGAGCGAAGCTCAGATCGCTCCTATGTAGTAGAATTGTTGCATTGCCATGAGCGCCGACCACAGGGTGGTGCTCATAGCAATCCAGCATCAACAACCATAGAGGTCTCAAGGAGACCTCTGGTTGTTATGCCGATTCATCGCTGACCCCCGATCATATGACTGGGGTCAGCGATGCGCTCATTTCCGGCCCAATGGCCGGAAGCGCTAGTTAGGGCATACAAAGTCACACATTATTGGGGTTGACATATCGACCCCACTTGCAGGAAATATTCTGCTGCCTACGGACCTGGCTTCAGTTAATCCCATCTACATATAGAGACTCCTATACTTACTCCTATACTTACCCCTCGATAAAGCTGCACGCGAAACGCGCGTCGGGGAACCGGTCCACGTCTATAGAGGTAATGTGTCTATGCTACTGAGCAAACATACTTATTTTCTCTGGGGGTCCTTCACGTTTAGGGTATTTAACCCTTCACACTTACTTGCATTTCAAACTGCACTTGCACCCTAACTAATGCACTTCTGCAAGCCTTATCGCTGCATTTAATCCTAATCATAGGACCCCTTCTTTAGCACTTTACCTTTCATAGGCTGGTCCGTTCATTATGCACATTGTCTCCACAGTATAAAATTCCTTCCTTTTTTCCTTTGTATTTTTATGGATGTTCTTATCTTTTATGCTGATTCTAATAAAGTGTTCATACTTTTTAAGCTATAGCTCTTCTTGCTTTTTTGGATGTATATAGAGACTCGCTGTTGAGCAATTCTGCCATTTATTTGTATTTTAGCATGAGACCCCCTTCTCAATTAAAATGTCTCAAATTTCAAGTGTTGTTTTTTTGTTTTTTTAAAGATCACTATTGCCATTCAAAGGCCCAGGTAGTGATGGTGTCAACTGTTAGGGTATTTAGGGTATGTGCACACGTTGCGGTTTTTGCTGCAGATCCGCAGCGGATTTGATGCTGCGGATCCGCAGCAGTTTTCCATGCGGTGTACAATGTAAACCAATGGAAAACAAAAACCGCAGTGCACACGCTGCGGAAAATTCCGCGCGGATTCGCTGCGGAAAAAAAGAAGTAGCATGTCACTTCTTTCTGCGGATTCCGCAGCGGTTTTCAACCTGCACCAATAGGAAAGTGCAGTTGAAAACCCGCAGAGGAATCCGCAGAAGAAACCGCGTGAAAATCCGCAGTGGTTTTGCACTGCGGATTTTCCAAATCCGCTGCGGAAAAATCCGCAGCAAAATCCGCAACGTGTGCACATACCCTTAGTGGTTGTCTGGGCAAAAAAAAAAAAAAAAAAGTTTACCTAGGGGCTTGGAAACTAAACAAAAATAAACTAATTCATACTGCCCCTAGAACCAGAGTAGGCGGCTCTGTGGCTTGTGCTGCTGACACGACAGGAGGACGTCCTCATTCCATCAGCAATCGGCAGGACTGCTGCATCAGAAGAGCATCCGATGTGCTGCTTAGGTCACCTACTGCTGCAGCCATCGCAGTCCTCCTGGTGCAATGGAAATATCTCCCCTTGCTGTGTCATCCCAGACCACTGAGCGACCTGCACTGCATCTAGGTGGGTGAGTATCAGTTAGCTTTTTTTGTTGTTTCTTTTTAACAGATCTCAAGGAAACGTTTTCTTTTGCCCAGGCAACCCCTTCAACCCCTCTCTGACATCCGAGGTACTATCCCGTCCATTTGACCTTGGCCTGTCTGACCGTGGACAGGATAGTACGTCATCGCGATCAACCGCGCACATGTGGTGGTGCGCGGCCAATCACTGCCGGGTGTCAGCTGATTCTCACAGCTGACACCCGGCACTGGGTGCCAGGAGCGGTCACAGATCACTCTCGGCACTTTAACCCCCAAGATACTGCTATTGAACACAATTGCAGCATTTCGGAAGCCAGTGCAGGGGCTGACAGCCCCTCTGCCTTTGCTTCGGAGACCCCGCGGTGTGACGTGGTGTCCCTGTCGCTGCCATGATGCTGCTTCATCTGCATGCTATAGAAGCGATCAGCCTGCCAAAAGTGATTGTCCCATAGTGGGACAAAGTGTAAAAAAAAAAAAAAAAAAAAGTCAGAAAAAAAATAATATTTTTTAAATGTAAAAATATATTTTAAAAAAATACCGTATTTTTCGGACTATAAGACGCACCGGACTATAAGGCGCACCCAGGTTTTAGAGGTGGAAAATAGGGAAAAAATATTTGAAGCAAAAAAAATGTGGTAAAATATTTAATAACATAAATAACATACTATTATATGTGGTGGTATTATATATAATAGTATGTTATTATGTTGGAAGCTGCGGGACCAGTGTGGTGTCTGTGAAGTACGATATGAAGACGCTGGAGGGTGAGTATAAGGGCTCATTTCCACATGCGAGGCACACGTCCGTATCTCGCATGTGGAAACCAAGCTCTGGCGCCGGCACTTTGGAGCGGAGCTGTGCAGCTCCATGTGTTCCTATGCGGCCGCATGCTCTGCTCTGGAGTGCCGGCTCCACAGCTTGGTTTCCACATGCGAGATACGGACGTGTGCCTCGCATGTGGAAATGAGCCCTAAGAATGGGTGCACAGGACTTATAGTGAAAGCACCACTCCAGCACTGCAAAATAACACTGGAGTGCTGCTTTAAAATCCCATGGGAGAACTATAACTCCCAGCATGTCCTGCAGATCCTATGACATGCTGGGAGTTATAGTTCACCAAAGGAGTGGCAGAGTGCTTTATTGTGTTTTGTAAAGACTGACCTCTTAATTGTGGCAGCCAGCCACACTGTTGTGAGGTAAAAGCTGGAGCATCCCATGGCTGCACACACACAGAGCCCTCTCTCTCTTGTTGCCTTTCCACAGCGCAGGACATAAGAGGAAGCTGCAGATTCTAGGTGGAAGTCTGAAGGACCTATGATGATGTCAGAAGAGGGAGGGCTCTGAGCTGCCATGTGATGCTCCAGCCCGCCCACTTCTGACATCACACAGGTCCTCCCTGTGCACCAGACAGCTCAGCGTCCAGCACAGGCAGGTATGCAGCGATCTCCTGGCCCCTGCTGCTGCCTCCTCCTCCCCCGGACACACAGATTCTCCCCGGAATCAGTGCTGGGGAAACACTGTGTCCCTGCTTAAGTGCAGCATTCATTTGCTGCTTAGCTCACCGCTCAGCTGATCGGTGGGCGGTGGGCGGGGAGCAGCTAATAAATATTCACTGCACTTAATCAGCGGGGCCATGTGCTTTCCCCAGCAGCTGATTCCGGGCAGCAGGGACATCCTGAAGTGGGATAACAGTGCGATCCCACTCGCTGCTGCCCCCCTCCCCACATGCTATATCCGTACTATAAGACGCACCCACACTTTCCTCCCAAATTTGGAGGAAAAAAAGTGCGTCTTATAGTCCGAAAAATACGGTATATATTTTATCACTAAATAAATATTTGAATGAGAAAAAAAAAATCTAAACAATAAAAGTACACATTTGGTATCGCCGCGTCCATAACAACCTGACCTATAAAACTGTCCCACTAGTTAACCACTTTAGTGAACACCAAAAAAAAGGCAAAAAGCAATGCTTTATCATACTGCTGAACAAAAAGTGGAATAACACGCGATCAAAAAGACGGATATAAATAAACATGGTACCGCTGAAAACGTCATCTTGTCCCGCAAAAAACTAGCCCCCATACAGCTCCATCAGTGGAAAAATAAAAAAGTTATAGCTCTTAGAATAAAGGTATGCAAAAATAATTTTTTGTTCATTCTGCCTCCCAAAAATTTGAATAGAAAGCGATCAAAAAATGCCATGTGCCCGAAAATGTTACCAATAAAAACGTTAACTTGTCCCGCAAAAAACGAGACCTCACATGACTGTGTGGGCCAAAATATTAAAAAATTTTAGCGCTCAAAGTGTGACGATGCAAAAACTATTTTGTTGCAATAAAAACCATCTTTTAGTGTGTGACAACAGCCAAACATATAGCGAGTTTTTAAGACCTTTCACACATCCTGATATTTCCGGTACCGGAGAGGTTAGTGTCCATGTGTGTAATACTTGCGGCACACGTGTGGCATGTGTGTGCTGCATCAGTACCACAAGGACGGGCGCCAGGGAAGAAGCGTTACAGTAAGCGCTGTTCCCCAGCGCCGGGTGCTGAACACGGCTGTCACCATTCTCCCCTGCCCTGTTGGCGATCAGCGCGAGCAGGGTAGAATGATGAGTTACATTTAAGTGATAAAAGAGACATCAGACGGCAGCTGATGGGACTATTACTCCTATCAGCACACCCCTGCTGCTGCTAATAAGTGACAGCAGGACCGGCGGACGGGAGTATTCATCTGCCGCTCCTACGCTGTAAATAAATATGGTAATTAAAAAAAAAAAAAAAAAAAAAAAAAACGGAGTGTGTCCCCCCTATTTTTGATAACCAGCCAGACAAAACTCACAGCTGGGGGCTACAAGGTTGGATATTAAGAATAGAGGGGTCCCCATGCCATATTTTTAAATTATTTAAATAAAAAAAAAAATACAGTTTTGACAACCAGCCTTGCTAAAGCTCACAGCTGGGGGCTGGTATTCTCAGGCTGGTAAGGTGCCATGGATATTGACCCCCTACCAGCCTAAAAATAGCCTGCAGCTGCCCAGAAAAGGCACATCTATTAGATGCGCCAATTCTGGCCCTTTGCCCGGCTCTTCCCACTTGCACTGTAACTGTGGCAAGTGGGGTAATATTTGTGGGGTTGATGTCACCGGTGACATCAAGCCAACGGCTTAGTAATGGAGAAGCGTCTATAAGACACCTATCCATTACTAATCTTATGGTGAATAAAGACACAGCCAGAATAAAGTCCTTTATTTGAAAAAAATGAGACCGCTTTTTTATTCTTAATTAAACCATACTTACTGCAATGCCTAATCCAAGCGAAGCTCTTGATCTCCTGTAATAAAAGTAAAATAATAAACCAACAGTATACCATACCTGTCCATCGTTGTGTCCCACGCAGTAAGGCCGGGGTCACACATGCGTGTTTTACGGACGTAAGAGCGCAGAAACTACGTCCGTAAAACTCGCATAACATACGGCACAATTATTCTCAATGGGGCTGCTCCTATCAGCCGTATATTACGGATCCGTAATATACGGCTTTCTACGGCCGTACAAAATCGCAGCATGCTGCGTTTGTCAGCGTATTGCGCAAAAAAATCGCCAATGAAAGTCTATGGGGGCGAGAAAAATACGGATTCCACACGGACCAGCAGTGTGACTTGCGAGAAATACGCAGCGGTGTTAGTGAAAAGTCGGTAATTCAATTGCCGGCTTTTCATTTCTCCTGCACAAACCCGACAGGATATGAGACAAGGTGTACATACAGGTCCTTCTCAAAAAATTAGCATATAGTGTTAAATTTCATTATTTACCATAATGTAATGATTACAATTAAACTTTCATATATTATAGATTCATTATCCACCAACTGAAATTTGTCAGGTCTTTTATTGTTTTAATACTGATGATTTTGGCATACAACTCCTGATAACCCAAAAAACCTGTCTCAATAAATTAGCATATTTCACCCGACCAATCAAATAAAAGTGTTTTTTAATACCAAACAAAAAAACCATCAAATAATAATGTTCAGTTATGCACTCAATACTTGGTCGGGAATCCTTTGGCAGAAATGACTGCTTCAATGCGGCGTGGCATGGAGGCAATCAGCCTGTGACACTGCTGAGATGTTATGGAGGCCCAGGATGCTTCAATAGCGGCCTTAAGCTCATCCAGAGTGTTGGGTCTTGCGTCTCTCAACTTTCTCTTCACAATATCCCACAGATTCTCTATGGGGTTCAGGTCAGGAGAGTTGGCAGGCCAATTGAGCACAGTAATACCATGGTCAGTAAACCATTTACCAGTGGTTTTGGCACTGTGAGCAGGTGCCAGGTCGTGCTGAAAAATGAAATCTTCATCTCCATAAAGCATTTCAGCCGATGGAAGCATGAAGTGCTCCAAAATCTCCTGATAGCTAGCTGCATTGACCCTGCCCTTGATGAAACACAGTGGACCAACACCAGCAGCTGACATGGCACCCCACACCATCACTGACTGTGGGTACTTGACACTGGACTTATGGCATTTTGGCATTTCCTTCTCCCCAGTCTTCCTCCAGACTCTGGCACCTTGATTTCCGAATGACTTAGCAACAGTCCAGTGCTGCTTCTCTGTAGCCCAGGTCAGGCGCTTCTGCCGCTGTTTATGGTTCAAAAGTGGCTTTACCTGGGGAATGCGGCACCTGTAGCCCATTTCCTGTACACGCCTGTGCACGGTGGCTCTGGATGTTTCCACACCAGACTCAGTCCACTGCTTCCTCAGGTTCCCCAAGGTCTGGAATCGGTCCTTCTCCACAATCTTCCTCAGGGTCCGGTCACCTCTTCTCGTTGTACAGCGTTTTCGGCCACATTGTTTCCTTCCAACAGACTTACCATTGAGGTGCCTTGATACAGCACTCTGGGAACAGCCTATTTGTTGAGAAATTTCTTTCTGGGTCTTACCCTCTTGCTTGAGGGTGTCAATGATGGCCTTCTTGACATCTGTCAGGTCGCTAGTCTTACCCATGATGGGGGTTTTGAGTAATGAACCAGGCAGGGAGTTTTTAAAAGCCTCAGGTATCTTTTGCATGTGTTTAGAGTTAATTAGTTGATTCAGAAGATTAGGGTAATAGGTCATTTAGAGAACCTTTTCTTGATATGCTAATTTATTGAGACAGGTTTTTTGGGTTATCAGGAGTTGTAGGCCAAAATCATCAGTATTAAAACAATAAAAGACCTGACAAATTTCAGTTGGTGGATAATGAATCTATAATATATGAAAGTTTAATTGTAATCATTACATTATGGTAAATAATGAAATTTAACACTATATGCTAATTTTTTGAGAAGGACCTGTATAGTAAACCATCTCATATCCCCATTTTTTGGGGGGGCAGACGTTTGTAGCCAGGGGGGGCCAATAACCATGGACCCTCTCCTGGCTATTAATATCTGCCGTCAGTCACTGGCTTTACCATTCTGGCGGAGAAAATTGCGCGGGAGCTCACGCCAATTTTTTCCGCCATTTAACCCTTTATTTTAGCAGCTACAGTGCTGAAATTTTGCACATACACACTACTAACATTAGTAGTGTGGAATATGCAAAAAAATGGGGATATGAGATGGTTTACTATATGTAAACCATGTCTCATATCCTGTCGGGTTTGTGCAGGAGAAATGAAAAGCCGGCAATTGAATTACCGGCTGTTCACAGATATCGCGCTGAATGAAATCTAAATACAGAATATATATATATATATATATGTGTCTCAATGATATATATATATATATATATATATATATATATATATATATATATATATATATATATATATATATATATATATATATATACTGTATATATGTTTTCCCGAACATTTCAGCACATAAATCCATTAGATGTCGGTTTTGCAAGCCTGCGCGAAAATCTCGCAGTACGGATTACATACGGAGGATGCCATGCGCAAAATACGCTGACACACCCTGACTACGGATCAATATTTTGGGAACATTTCTCCGTAGTACGGATGTATAATACGTGGCGTATTGTCTTACGCCAAGTGTGACCCCAGCCTAATACATGGCTGCGGGATAATGGGGATAATTTGTTTTCAACCTGGACGGTGATGAGAATGCAGTGTCAGTGACCAGGGGTGATGTCATAGAGGTTACCTCCAGTCACTGAGCTCCGTTCCCAGCCGGGCTGAGCTGCGGTGACTTCATAACACGTGCATTCACATAACACACATACATGTTATGTGTATGCACATGTGCGGGACGTTTTATGGCCCGTGCTGACATTAAGTAATGGACATAGCGGTTTTGCCCACGGACACATGGTCCGTGGAAACACGCTGAGGTGCACTGACCCATTCACTTGAATAGGCAAATAGCACTCCGTTCCTCCCTGGTCTCTCCGCATGGCTAAGTATCACTGTACAGCCACATATGGGTATTGCCACGTTCAGTAGAAATTGAGACAAATTGTTTTGCAATTTTTACCCACTTCTTGTGTGAAAATGTAAAATCTTTGGCTAAAACAAAATTTGGGTAAAAATGTAGTTATTTTGTCCTCCCTGCTCAATGGTATAAAATTCTGTGACACACCCATTGTGTCAATATGATCACTGCACCCCTAGACTAATTCATTGAGAGGTGTAGTTCGTAAAAGGGGGTAACTTATGGGGGGTTCTGCTGTTTTGGCACCTCATGGGCTCTCCGAGTGGGTCATGGCACCTGCAAACCATAACAGTAAAATCTGGTGCTCCTTCCCTTCTGAGCTCTGCCATGCGCCCAAACAGTGGTTTACCCCCACATATGGGGTATCAGCATACTCAGGACAAATAATAACTTTTGGGGTCCAATTTCTTCTGTTACCCTTGGGAAAATGAAAAAACTGGGGGCAAAAAGATCAGTTTTGTGAAAAATGATTTTTTTATTTTTACATCGCTATGTTATAAACTTCTGTGAAGCACTTGGGGATTCAAAGTGCTCACCACACATCTAGATAAGTTCCTTAGGGGGTCTAGTTTCCAAAATGGTGTCACTTGTGGGGGATTTCAATGTTTAGGCACATCAGAGGCTCTCCAAATGCGAAGTGGCGTCCGATCTCAATTCCAGCCAATTTTGCATTGAAAAGTCAAACGGCGCTCCTTCCCTTCCGAGCTCTGCCATGCGCGCAACAGTGGTTTACCCCCACATATGGGGTATCGGCGTACTCAGGACTAATTGCACAACTTTTGGGGTCCAATTTCTCCTGTTACCCTTGGTAAAATAATAAAAAAAAATGGTCTGAATTAGTGAAAAAAAGTTAAATGCTCATTTTTTTTTTTTTTAGACATTCCAAAAATTCATGTGAAGCACCTGAAGGGTTAAACATCTTGAATGTGGTTTTGAGCACCTTGAGGGGTGCAGTTTTTAGAATGGTGTCACTTTTTGGTATCTTCTATCATATATAGACCCCTCATAGTGACTTCAAATGTGATGTGGATTAAAAAAAAAAAAAAAATGGTGTTGTAAAAATGAGATATCGCTGTTTAACTTTTATTCCTTATAACTTCCTAACAAGATTTTGGTTCCAAAACTGTGCTGATGTAAAGTAGACATGTGGGAAATGTTACTTATTAAGTATTTTGTGTGACGTATCTGTGTGATTTAAGAGCATGAAACATATTCAAAGTTAGAAAATTGTGAAATTTTCGATATATTTCCCTTTTTTTCACAAATCGCAAGTCATATCAAATTTTACCACTAACATGAAGTACAAAATGTCACGAATAAACAATGTCAGAATCACCGGGATCTATTGAAGCGTTCCAGAGATATTACCTCATAAAGGGACAGTGGTCAGAATTGTAAAAATTGGTTGGTCATTATGCAAACCACGCTTGGGGGTAAAGGGGTTAACGAATAGCCTTCCTTCTATGAGTGCAAATACAGATATGGTTTTAGTTTTGGAGCAATTGTGGTGATTCAAATTTTTAAAAATTGTTTTAAAACTTTTAACCTTTACCCCAAGGGTGGTTTGCACGTTAATGACCAGGCCAACTTTTACAATTCTGACCACTGTCCCTTTATGAGGTTATAACTCTGGAACGCTTCAACGGATCACGGTGATTCTGACATTTTTTTCTCGTGACATATTGTACTTCATGATAGTGGTAAAATTTCTTTGATATTACCTGCGTTTATTTGTGAAAAAAATGGAAATTTGGCGAAAATTTTGAAAATTTCGCAATTTTCCAACTTTGAATTTTTATGCAATTAAATCAGAGATATGTCACACAAAATACTTAATAAGTAACATTTCCCACATGTCTACTTTACATCAGCACAATTTTGGAACCAAATTTATTTATTTTTTGTTAGGGAGTTATAAGGGTTAAAAGTTGACCAGCAATTTCTCATTTTTACAACACCATTTTTTTTTAGGGACCACATCTCATTTGAAGCCATTTTGAGGGGTCTATATGATAGAATATACCCAAGTGTGACACCATTCTAAAAACTGCACCCCTCAAGGTGCTCAAAACCACATTCAAGAAGTTTATTAACCCTTCAGGTGTTTAACAGGAATTTTTGGAATTTTTAAATAAAAAAGAAAATTTAACTTTTTTTCACAAAAAATTTACTTCAGCTCCAATTTGTCTTATTTTACCAAGGGTAACAGGAGAAAATGGACCCCAAAAGTTGTTGTACAATTTGTCCCGAGAACGCCAATACTCCATATGTGGGGGTAAACCACTGTTTGGGCGCATGGCAGAGCTTGGAAGCGAAGGAGCGCCATTTGACTTTTCAATGCAAAATTGACTGGAATTGAGATGGGACGCCATGTTGCATTTGGAGAGCCCCTGATGTGCCTAAACATTGAAACCCCCCCCCACAAGTGACACCATTTTGGAAAGTAGACCCCCTAAGGAACTCATCTAGATGTGTGGTGAGCACTTTGACCCATTAAGTGATTCACAGAAGTTTATAATGCAGAGCCGTAAAAATAAAAAATCATATATTTTCACAAAAATGATCTTTTCGCCCCCAATTTTTTATTTTCCCAAGGGTAAGAGAATAAATTGGTCCCCAAAAGTTGTTGCACACTTTGTCCTGAGTACGCTGATACCCCATATGTGGGGGTAAACCACTGTTAGGGCGCATGGGAGAGCTCGGAAGGGAAGGAGCGCCACTTGACATTTCAATGCAAAATTGACAGGAATTGAGATGGGACGCCATGTTGCGTTTGGAGAGCCACTGATGTGCCTAAACATTGAAAACCCCACAAGTGACACCATTTTGGATAGTAGAAGACCCCCTAAGGAACTCATCTAGATGTGTTGTGAGAGCTTTGAACCCCCAAGTGTTTCACTACAGTTTATAACGCCGAGCCGTGAAAATAAAAAATCTTTTTTTCCACACAAAGTTGTTGTCCAATTTGTCCTGAGCATGCTAATACCCTATATGTGGGGGGAACCACCGTTTGAGCGCATGGCAGAGCTCGGAAGGGAAGGAGCGTCATTTGGAATGCAGACTTAGATGGGGTTGGTCTGCAGGCATCACATTGCGTTTACAGAGCCCCTAATGTACCTAAACAGTAGAAACCCCCCACAAGTGACCCCATGTTGGAAACTAGACCCCCCCAAGGAACTTATCTAGATGTGTTGTTAGAACTTTGAACCCCCAAGTGTTTCACTACCGTTTATAACGCAGAGCTGTGAAAATAAAAAATCCTTTTTTTTTTCCCCACAAAAATTATTTTTAGCCCCCAGTTTTGTATTTTCCCAAGGGTAACAGGAGAAATTGGATGCCAAAAGTTGTCTAATGTGTCCTGAGTACTTTGATACACCATATGTTGGGGTAAACCCCTGTTTGGGCGCACGGGAGAGCTTGGAAGGGAAGGAGCACTGTTTTACTTTTTCAACGCAGAATTGGCTGGAATTGAGATCGGACGCCATGTCGCGATTGGAGAGCCCCTCATGTGCCTAAACAGTGGAAACCCCCCAATTATAACTGAAACCCTAATCTAAACACATCCCTAACCCTTATCCCAACGGTAACCCTAACCACACCCCTCATCCCAACCCTATTCCCAACCGTACATGTAATCCAAGCCCTAACCCTTGCCCTATCCCTAATGGGAAAATGGAAATAAATACATTTTTTTTAATTTTTCCCTAACTAAGGGGGGTGATGAAGGGGGGTTTGATTTACTTTTCTAGCGTTTTTTTTTAGCGGATTTTTATGATTGGCAGCCGTCACACACTGAAAGACGCTTTTTATTGCAAAAAATATTTTTTGCGTTACCACATTTTGAGAGCTATAATTTTTCCATATTTTGGTCCACAGTCATGTGAGGTCTTGTTTTTTGCGGGACGAGTTGACGTTTTTATCAGGGCTGTGGAGTCAGACTCCTGGATTTTATCAGGTTCCGGCTCCGACTCCTTCATAAATGGCCAATTCGTAACAATAAATTTACTGTTGTAAAATATTAACATCGTGCTTATTCAGTTTCTCACCATCATATAAGTAATCAGACCACTTAGAGCAAACACTATATTTATTAGAATACAATTAGAATATAGCAAATAACTTTTATAAACTTTCCTAAACTCTTATAAGTAAATGTGCAATAAACACTGTTATGCAGTTAATAAGAAGAAATCTATAAATTTGTCCTCAGAAAAAGTATTGCCTCTGTCAGATCCTCCTTCATGGATGCCCTCAAATCTGATCTAATTATTTTGAGAGCAGAGAACAACCTCTCTACACTAACTTGGGTTGGTGGCAAAGCAGTAGCCACTCGGGCAACATCTCTGACAATGTCAGGATACAGAGGAATCGCTTGTTGCACTGTTATTTTTGATGAACGGTCAAATTTCTCAATTTCTTTTAGTGCACATGAAAAATTCTGCTGAAATGTACTGGCTGTGTTCTTTGATGGGGATGACTTTTCTTCTATGCAGGAACGCTTTACACGGTCCTTGTGATCCAAATATTTTTCTAAATTAAATTCTTCATCAGTTGATGAGGGTGAAGATGTGGCAGGACGAACAAATTCTTGTTCCTCCTGACTGTTCTGCAACCCTTTCATCCTTACTGCTATTTCAAACAGAGCTTCTTTAACTTTAGTTAGCTCTTGATCATCTAGAAGAATCCGATGCATTGGGTCTACATAAGCAGCTGCCAAAAGAATGTTGTTTTGTAATAGTAGCTCTCCTCTCCCTTTCATTGATGTAGCAATGCCACTTGCAATTAACCCTCCTCCTTGGGACAGGCGAAACCTCAGGTTCTTCCACTCCTTTAAGAAAATACCTGGAGTTAAGTCCTCTGCTTGTAATTTTTTAGTCACTGTAAATGGGTGCTCTAGCAATTTTTCCAGCTCAGTCACCTGATTCCACTGACTTTCATTTAGCGTCAGTTGAGGGTTAGCCATGTCTACAAGAAAGGTTTTCAGTTCAACCAAGCGCTGAATCATTAAGTAAGTACTGCCCCATCGTGTGCCTTGATCAATAATTGCCCCTTTTCCAGCGCGTCTCTTCAAAATTGAGTCAACTTTAGGGGTTCTGGCAACAGTAGCCAATTTTCTCACCTTGCCAATCAGTGCAGCAGCATGTCCTTCTTGCAGACTCTGTTATAGCCAGCTGTAGCGTATGCACAACACAGCGCATGTGATGAATGAAAGAACGTATTGACACAGTTTCAACAAGATCATCTAAACTATCATGTTGCTGTTCATCTGAAGCAACTTCAGTTTGCTCCTCAGTTACAATACTGTGTTCCTCTATTTCAAACATTTCTGTCTGTGGACCCAGAATGTTCTTCTAGCTGCTGGTCACCATCATTACTCTCATTCATTAGCTTAATAGTACTTATCATATTTGAAGCATTGTCAGATACGAGAGAAAGAACTTGCTCTTTTTTAAGTTCATAGTCTTGCAGAACCTTTTCCACCCATACCTGGAGAAACTCACTGGTGTGATGAGCTTTGGTGTCTTTTACTGCCAATGTCTTGGTAACTATTTCATTTTTGTCACAAACAAAGCGGACATTGATGACAAAATAGTTCACTCTGTGACGTGTGCAGGCATCCATTTTAAGAAACAGAAAGCGCCCCTTGAGAGTTTTTTTAAGTTCTGCCTTTTGTTTAAAAGCTTCTTCGATTACTAATTTTCTAATACTCTCTCTCTCCAGAGAAACACCAAGCTTGCGGGCCATTTCCCCATTCAGACACATAAAAGCTGGTCAAGAAAATAATGCAATAGGCACACTATCCTTTACAACAAGCTCTATGATCTGTTTTTTAAATGTATCTACTGTCATTGTCACAGTATCTTTGTCACTGACAAAATATCTTGCAACTGATGGCTGCAAAGTTCTCTGCTCCTTTGTTTGGCTGGAAGAGCTGGGCACTGGTTCATTGGTTTGGATGCAGTCTTTCTCATCCACTGCTTTCAGTACTTCTGGATGAAAGCGCTGTAAATGTCTCTTTAGATTAGAAGCTCTGGTAGGAGCATTTTTATCTTTGCCTGAATATGCACTGATCTTGGCTTCACAGCATTTGTTTTCGTCTGGATCATTTGTCATACACTGACAGACATAATGTTTTCTATCTTGAGTGATGGTGAAATGTTCAAATACAGCTGATTTAATGTGACGCTTCTTTGACATTCTCAGGTTTTTAATTCTGCATTCACAATCCAAATGACAATTGTTTTTCCTAAAAACAATTGTACAAAATTGCCAGGTCGTACAACTGATATAGTGGTCAGGAATACTGTTATTCCTCATGTACTCAGTTAACTGATGCAAAGTTTGTTGAAAGGATAATACTTCTTACAGTCTTCCTCTTCTGAGTAGCAGCTGTGAGATGCTTGGAAGACGCACGCCTAGTAAACATCTAGTCTAGAGGAGGAGCTTTACTACTAAGAATTTGCAACACATTTTCACTTTGTTTCATACATTGTAAGTAGGGGGGTTGGGGCAGCATGAGGTTAACCAAGTATAAGATTAGATAAGGGCAGTGGAGAACAGTGACACACGAGAAGTAAAGGCCCCGCCTCACATAGCGAGATCGCTAGCGAGATCGCTGCTGAGTCACAAGTTTTGTGACGCAACAGCGACCTCAGTAGCGATCTCGCTATGTGTGACACGTGCCAGCGATCAGGCCCCTGCTGCGAGATCGCTGGTCGTGTCGGAACGGCCTGGGCCGTTTTTTGATCGTTGAGGTCCCGCTGACATCGCTGAATCGGTGTGTGTGACACCGATCCAGCGATGTCTTCACTGGTAACCAGGGTAAACATCGGGTTACTAAGCGCAGGGCCGTGCTTAGTAACCCGATGTTTACCCTGGTTACCAGCGTAAATGTAAAAAAAACAAACAGTACATACTCACCATCTGATGTCCGTCAGGTCCCTTGCCGTCTGCTTCCCACACTGACTGACTGTCGCCGTAAAGTGAAAGTGAAAGTACAGCACAGCGGTGACGTCACCGCTGCGCTCTGCTCTCACTGTACGGCGGCACTCAGTCAGAGCAGGAAGCAGACGGCGAGGGACCTGAAGGACATCAGATGGTGAGTATGTACATCGGGTTACTAAGCGCGGCCCTGCGCTTAGTAACCCGATGTTTACCCTGGTTACCCGGGTGCTGCAGGGGGACTTCGGCATCGTTGAAGACAGTTTCAACGATGCCGAAGTCGTTCCCCTGATCGTTGGTCGCTGGAGAGAGCTGTCTGTGTGACAGCTCCCCAGCGACAAAACAGCGACGCTGCAGCGATCAGCATCGTTGTCTGTATCGCTGCAGCGTCGCTGTGTGTGACGGGGCCTTAAGAAATGTCTCTATCTCCAGCAGAACTGCTTACACTGTTGTTCATAGTTTGATAGAACATATATATTTGAGTAACATTTATAAAATTCATATGAAAGTTCAATTATGAAATATTAATAAATTTTTTTTAAAAAGCTGGAGTCGGTACATTTCTTCCGACTCCACGACGCCGACTCCACAGCCCTGGTTTTTATTGGTAACATTTTCGGGCACGTGACATTTTTTGATCGCTTTTTATTTCGATTTTTGTGAGGCAGAATGACCAAAAAACAGCTATTCATGAATTTCTATTGGGGGAGGCGTTTATACCGTTCCGGGTTTGGTAAAATGGATAAAGCAGTTTTATTCTTCGGGTCAGTACGATTACAGCGATACCTCATTTTTTATGTTTTGACGCTTTTATACGATAAAAACTATTTTATAGAAAAAATAATTATTTTTGCATCACTTTATTCTGAGGACTATAACTTTTTTTATTTTTTCTTTGATGTTGTATGGCGGCTCGTTTCTTGCGGGACAAGATGACGTTTTCAGCGGTACCATGGTTATTTATATCCGTCTTTTTGATCGCGTGTTATTCCACTTTTTGTTTGGCGGTATGATAATAAAGCGTTGTTTTTTGCCTCGTTTTTTTTTTTTTGTGCTGTTCACTGAAGGGGTTAACTAGTGGGACAGTTTTATAGGTCAGGTCGTTATGGACGCGGCGATACTAAATGTGTACTTTTATTGTTTGTTTTTTTTTAAATTTAGATAAAGAAATGTATTTATAGGAACAATATATATAATATTTTTTTATTTTTTTTTATTTTTTTTTACACATGTGAATATTTTTTTTTTTTACTCTATAACATTGCCCCGGGGGTTTTGCTGCTTTTTTTTCCTGCATTTTGCTGTTTCTGATGCAGATTGTCATTTGTCTACAGTACATATAGTTAGTTTTATTCAGCAAAAAGCAGCAAAAACATGTGACTGCATTTTGTGGCGTTTTTGCACTCTCATTGCTTTTAGGTAAAAAAAAAAGAGCAAAAATGTTGAAAGAATTGACATACTGCAGTTTAAAAAAAAAAAAAAACACAGATGTTTTCCCATTCATTGTGGGGGGAAAAAGCAATCATGTGCATGAGATTTCTGTAATCTCGTAGCTTTTCTTATTACTGTAAAAAGCAGCTTTTATTTAAAAAAAAAAAAAAAAAATAGTGAGCAGAGATTGGCTCCATGTGCAGCTGTTAGAGACATATGATGGTTGAATAAGTCGTCATTGAAACTGCTCATATGCTTACTTCTGACAAGCACTATGCATGTACAAAGCTCGTCATTAAAGGGCCTCTGTCAGCGCAGAATAACAGTTCAAAGCAAGTACAGGCGCTCAGTGCTTCATGGCTAGGCCAAACATTTCTATACATTTTCCACCTGCTTGATTCCCTTCTTCTCCACTAGTGATGATCGAACGTGCTGGATAACGTTTTATCTGAGCATGCTCTGGTGTTACCCGAGCTTCTGGGAGTGCTCTTATATTATGTTCGAGTCCCCGTAGCTGCATGATTTGCGGCTGTTTGCCAGCCTCAACACATGTAGGGATTGCGTAACCACCAGGCAGTCTAACAGCTGCAAACTAAACAGCCGCAAGGACTCTAACATAATATACGAGCACACCCAGATGCTCGGATGACACGTTATCCAGCACATTTGCTCATCACTATTCTCTGGCTCTATGAAGCCAGAACTGTCAATCAAAGGGGTCTTGAGATTAAGGTAGAGCAAGCAGGTGGGAGGGTGTATTTAAGTGATTGGCCCCACCATTGATCACTCAGTGGCAGGACTTGGGTCGGGGTCATACTTGCGAGTGCAATGCGAGTAACTTGCTCAGGTCTCTCGCATCAATACCCGGCACTGCCGCCGACACTCTGGACCAGAGCGTGCGGCTATATGTATTTCTATGCAGCTGAACGCTCAGTTCTCAAGAGTTGGCGGCAGTGCCGGGTTTTGATGCGAGAGACTCGTGCGAGTTTCTCGCATTGCACTCGCAAGTGTGACCCCGGCCATAGGCTATGTGCACACGTCTGGAATTGCCGTGGAAATTCCCCTGGCAATTCCAGAACTCCCTGCCACGGAAAAAACGCATGCGGAATTGGTGTGCGTTTTCCCGCTAAACACTAGCGTTTTACAAGCGTAATTAGCTTGCAGAATGCTAGCGTTTTACAAGCGATCTGTAGCATCGCTTGGAAAACTGACAGGTTGGTCACACTTGTCAAACAGTGTTTGACAAGTGTGACCAACTTTTTACTATTGATGCTGCCTATGCAGCATCAATAGTAAAAAGATCTAATGTTAAAAATAATAAAAACGTAAAGTAAAGTAAAACGTGATATTCTCACCTTCCGGCGTCTCAATTATATGGTTCCCAGGGCCTGGAGGAGAGTCTCCTCTCCTCCACCCTGGGTACCAACCGCACATGCATAGCCACATGCGGAAAGTAAGCGGATCAATGCATTCCTGTGTGTGCGGAATCCACGCAAGTCCGCAGAAAGAATGAACATGCTGCTTTTTTTTTTCCGGAATGCGATTCCGCCGCGGAAAAAAAGCAACATGTGCACAAAAAATGCAGAATGCATTCTAATAGGATACTTAACCCCTTAATCCCATCTGACGTACTATCCCGTCGAGGTGGGGTGGGCCTTAATTCCCACCGACGGGATAGTACGTCATAGCGATCGGCCGCGCTCACGGGGGGAGCGCGGCCGATCGCGGCCGGGTGTCAGCTGCCTATCGCAGCTGACATCCGGCACTATGTGCCAGGAGCGGTCACGGACCGCCCCCGGCACATTAACCCCCGGCACACCGCAATCAAACATGATCGCGGTGTGCCGGCGGTACAGGGAAGCGTCGCGCAGGGAGGGGGCTCCCTGCGGGCTTCCCTGAGACGATCGGTACAAGGTGATGTACTCACCTTGTACCGAGCGTCTTCTCCCTGCAGGGCCCGGATCCAAAATGGCCGCGGGGCTGCATCCGGGTCCTGCAGGGAGGACTTCCGGGTCAGGAGCAGGCTGCAGATGAAAGCTGCAGCCTGCTCCGATGAAAGTATGATCACCGATTTGACAGAGTGCTGTGCACACTGTCAAATCGGCGATCTGTGATGTCCCCCCCTGGGACAAAGTAAAAAAAAAAAAAATTTCCCCATGTGTAAAAAAAAAAAAAAAAAAATCCTAAATAAAGGAAAAAAAAAAAAAATTATTCCCATAAATACATTTCTTTATCTAAAAAAAAAACAAACAAAAACAATAAAAGTACACATATTTAGTATCGCCGCGTCCGTAACGACCTAACCTATAAAACTGCCCCACTAGTTAACCCCTTCAGTGAACACCGTAGGAAAAAAAAAAAAAAACGAGCCAAAAAACAACGCTTTATTATCATACCGCCAAACAAAAAGTGGAATAACACGCGATCAAAAAGACGGATATAAATAACCATGGTACCGCTGAAAACATCATCTTGTCCCGCAAAATATGAGCTGCCACAAAGCATCATAAGCAAAAAAATAAAAAAGTTATAGTCCTGAGAATAAAGCGATACCAAAATTATTATTTTTTCTATAAAATAGTTTTTATCGTATAAAAGCGCCAAAATATAAAAAAAATGATATAAATGAGATATCGCTGTAATCGTACTAACCAGACGAATAAAACTGCTTTATCAATTTTACCAAACGCGGAACGGTATAAACACCTCCCCCAAAAGAAATTCATGAATAGCTGGTTTTTGATCACTCTGCCTCACAAAAATCGGAATAAAAAGCGATCAAAAAATGTCACGTGTCCGAAAATGTTACCAATAAAAACGTCAACTCGTCCCGCAAAAAACAAGATCTCACATGACTCTGTGGACTCAAATATGGTAAAATTACAGCTCTCAAAATGTGGTAACGCAAAAAATATTTTTTGCAATGAAAAGCGTCTGTGTGTGACAGCTGCCAATCATAAAAATCCGCTAAAAAACCCGCTATAAAAGTAAATCAAATCCCCCTTCATCACCCCCTTAGTTAGAGAAAAATAAAAAAATAAAAAAAATGTATTTATTTCCATTTTCCCATTAGGGTTAGGGCTAGAGTTAGGGCTAGGGTTAGGGTTAAGGCAAGGGTTAGGGCTAGGGTTAGGGCTAGGGTTGGGGCTAGGGTTGGGGCTAGGGTTGGGGCTAGGGTTGGGGCTAGGGTTGGGGCTAGGGTTGGGGCTAGGGTTGGGGCTAGGGTTGGGGCTAGGGTTGGGGCTAGGGTTGGGGCTAGGGTTGGGGCTAGGGTTGGGGCTAGGGTTGGGGCTAGGGTTGGGGCTAGGGTTGGGGCTAGGGTTGGGGCTAGGGTTGGGGCTAGGGTTGGGGCTAGGGTTGGGGCTAGGGTTGGGGCTAGGGTTGGGGCTAGGGTTGGGGCTAGGGTTGGGGCTAGTGTTACGGCTAGTGTTACGGCTAGTGTTACGGCTAGTGTTACGGCTAGTGTTAGGGCTAGGGTTATTGCTAGGGTTAGGGCTAGGGTTGGGGCTACAGTTAGGGTTAGGGTTTGGATTACATTTACGGTTGGGAATAGGGTTGGGTGTGTCTGGGTTAGAGGAGTGGTTAGGGTTACTGTTGGGATTAGGGTTAGGGGTGTGTTTGGATTAGGGTTTCAGTTATAATTGGGGGGGTTTCCACTGTTTAGGCACATCAGGGGCTCTCCAAACGGGACATGGCATCCGATCTGAATTCCAGCCAATTCTGCGTTGAAAAAGGAAAACAGTGCTCCTTCCCTTCAGAGCTCTCCCGTGTGCCCAAACAGGGGTTTACCCCAACATATGGGGTATCAGCGTACTCAGGACAAATTAGACATCATCTTTTTGGGTCCAATTTCTCCTGCTACCCTTGGGAAAATACAAAACTGGGGGCCAAAAAATAAGTTTTGTGGGAAAAAAAAGATTTTTTATTTTCACGGCTCTGCGTTGTAAACTGTAGTGAAACACTTGGGGGTTCAAAGTTCTCACAACACATCTAGATAAGTTCCTTGGGGGGTCTAGTTTCCAATATGGGGTCACTTGTGGGGGGTTTGTACTGTTTGGGTACATCAGGGGCTCTGCAAATGCAACGTGACGCCTGCAGACCAATCCATTTAAGTCTGCATTCCAAATGGCGCTCCTTCCCTTCCGAGCTCTGTCATGCGCCCAAACAGTGGTTCCCCCCCACATATGGGGTATCAGCGTACTCAGGACAAATTGGACAACAACATTTGGGGTCCAATTTATCCTGATACCCTTGTGAAAATACAAAACTGGGGGCTAAAAAAATCATTTTTGTGAAAAAAAAAAGAATTTTTATTTTCACGGCTCTGCGTTATAAACTGTAGTGAAACATTTGGGGGTTCAAAGCTCTCAAAACACATCTAGATAAGTTCCTTAGGGGGTCTACTTTCCAAAATGGTGTCACTTGTGGGGGGTTTTAATGTTTAGGCACATCAGGGGCTCTCCAAACGCAACATGGCATCCCATCTTAATTCCAGTCAATTTTGCATTGAAAAGTAAAATAGCGCTCCTTCCCTTCCGAGCTCTGCTATGCGCCCAAACAGTGGTTTACCCCCACATATGGGGTATCAGCGTACTCAGGACAAATTGCACAACAATTTTTGGGGTCCAATTTCTTCTCTTACCCTTGGGAAAATAAAAAATTGGGGGCGAAAAGATCATTTTTGTGAAAAAATATGATTTTTTATTTTTACGGCTCTGCATTATAAACTTCTGTGAAGCACTTGTTGGGTCAAAGTGCTCACCACACATCTAGATAAGATCCTTAGGGGGTCTACTTTCCAAAATGGTGTCACTTGTGGGGGGTTTCAATGTTTACGCACATCAGGGGCTCTCCAAATGCAACATGGCGTCCCATCTCAATTCCAGTCAATTTTGCATTGAAAAGTCAAATGGCGCTCCTTTCCTTCCAAGCTCTGCCATGCGCCCAAACAGTGGTTTACCCCCACATATGGGGTATCAGCGTACTCAGGACAAATTGGACAACAAATTTTGGGGTCTATTTTCTCCTGTTACCCTTGGTAAAATAAAACAAATTGGAGCTGAAATAAATTTTGTGTGAAAAAAAGTTAAATGTTTATTTTTATTTAAACATTCCAAAAATTCCTGTGAAACACCTGAAGGGTTAATAAACTTCTTGAAAGTGGTTTTGAGTACCTTGAGGGGTGCAGTTTTTAGAATGGTGTCACACTTGGGTATTTCCTATCATATAGACCCCTCAAAATGACTTCAAATGAGATGTGGTCCCTTAAAAAAAATGGTGTTGTAAAAATGAGAAATTGCTGGTCAACTTTTAACCCTTATAACTCCGTCACAAAAAAATTTTTGGTTACAATATTGTGCTGATGTAAAGTAGACATGTGGGAAATGTTACTTATTAAGTATTTTGCGTGACATATGTCTGTGATTTAAGGGCATAAAAATTCAAAGTTGGAAAATTGCGAAATTTTCAAAATTTTCACCAAATATTCATTTTTTTCACACATAAACGCAAGTTATATAGAAGAAATGTTACCACTATCATGAAGTACAATATGTCATGAGAAAACAGTGTCAGAATCGCCAAGATCCTTTGAAGCGTTCCAGAGTTATAACCTCATAAAGGGACAGTGGTCAGAATTGTAAAAATTGGCCCGGTCATTAACGTGCAAACCACCCACGGGGCTTAAGGGGTTAATGTATGCGTTTTTTTCCGCAGTTTTATCTCATTTTTATAGCGAAACAACGCGAAAATTCCTGAACGTGTGCACATAGCCTAAGTTGAACAGTCATGCTGTGCTGACAGTCCCTTTTAAGTGGTTAATGGACTGAACTTCTGTACCAAACACAGCCATGAACGTTTGGGGTTGGCATTTTGAAGGACCTATTGTCTTCAGCAGTGTTCCCTTCTTCAGGGACAAATGACCTGTCATCTTAAAAGGGGTTTCTACTACTTTTGTCAATATATCAGATTGTTGAGGGTGCCAGATGTCGGACCCTCAGCTAATATCCGCTCTTGCTGTGGCTGACTGTAAACTGTATGGAGCAGAAACATCTCTACTCCCAACTGTTTCGTTTCCAGTCTTGCAGACTTATTGCTTCTATGACCGCTACCAACGAAAAAGCCCACATGTGATCACAAAGTGATCCCTTCAACTAAACCAATATGCCAATAGAGAGCAAACGAAGGTACACATGTATGAATAGATATATAAATTTATTAAATAGAAATATATAGACATACAACATATGTTGCTTCTATGCAAGCATTATTGCTTCTATGGAAGGGTTTGGAAATGGTAGCATGCTCTTTCCAGACAGTTTTATTTTTACAATGCTGATTATTTTCCTAATCCCTACAAGGCGTTCCTTTGCACTGCAGCATAAATTGACAGGTTCACTAGATATATTTTTGCAGCTGGTGTGAGTTGTGTTTTTTTGCTGCTACTGTAAAACACACATTTTTGCCCTTTGGGAGCATAACTGTAAAATACTCCTTTAAGGTTTCTCTTCTTTCATGTCAGATTGAAATCAGATTCTCTGTGTTTTTATGTATTCTCTTTTTGACATGTTTAGAAGTGCAATTCATAATTTAAAATTTTTGAAGTAATTTGGTTTGTTCTGTTTTCCTCCTGATTTTAGATCCTGGCAATTACGGCAGTTACGGAGGACAAAATCAACAAAGGTATGTATTAATATAATATGGCAGCAACAGGACAGGACCACAAAGTGCTTCTTTGATAACAAGCATTCTGCTAAATTGTAGATTAATTCTGAGCTTTGCAATGAATCTATGAATGACCCTTTAATTATTTGCAAGTTGCACTTAAGTAAAGGTGGCCTTGTCCCTTGTGGTTTTTAGACTTTTGTGGCCGCAGAGTTCCACTATCCTGAAATGGTATTTGTCATAACCTGTTTCTTTTGTGAAATAGTGATTGTCACCAATTGTTTATAAAAAAAAACAAAAACCTGCATTCTTTTTTTTCTTCTTCCTATTTTAGTGGGGTTTTTTCTTTAGATCTGCAGAGAATACTGATGATTCCAGATAGCTCAAGATTCTAAAAAGGAGTCAGATTTTAATATGTAATGTCTACACCTAGAAATTGTGCAAGTCCTTAAACTGTACCTATACTTGCAAGCTTTTAAGATAAATCCCTTTTAAGGGGATTTTTTAACATGAGCACCTTGCTCCGCAGCCTTCCAGCTTGTTTTGGGACAAGTGCGCTCCTGATTGATAGCTTGAATCAGCTGCATAGTTGCTTTGTTGGTCTGAACTTTGCGCTCTTCAATCAGATGCATCTTTTCCTCTGCAGCATCTGCCTTCAAAACATTTAGAATCCTATAAATGTCAGAAATCAATTCCTTGGTTGACACAGGCCTCTTCTATTTAGTTTTTCAAATTCTTTCGGTCTAGATACACTTCTAGAACCACAGAGATAATGCTAAGAGTTTATTCTGCATGAATTGAAAAAAATCCCAGTTGATTATTGAAAATTTAGATTTGATAGTCAAATGAAAAGATTTCCATTGAATCTCTATCCACTATGACCGCATATCTAAGCAGGCATGCTGAAATCCACGGATGGACCATCGCACGATGCTTTCAGGGTGGTTGTTAGATGAAAAAGATCATTGGTGAGTTAGGAGAAGCAAGACCAAACTGCTTCATGCAGGAAAGCCAGATTTTTCTTGTGGACTGTAGGGGAGTTGCTATCTTAATGGGGCGAGCTGTCCATAGGAGGAAATTCGGGTGAATGGGAGCCATCCAAAATTTTTCTATTTCTGTACATTTATTATAGGCCCATAGCAAAGCCCAAGATGGGATCCTTCTTAGATAAATGGCCCAATAGTATTTAACCTCTTCGTGACTGGAGGTATTTGGTTTTACGTTTTTGTTTTTTCTACCCTTCTTCCCAGAGCCATCACTTTTTTTATTTTTCTGTCAATATGGCCATGTGAGGGCTTGTTTTTTGCGGGATGAGTTGTACTTTTGAACAACACCATTGTTTTTAACATATCTTGTCCTGGAAAACGGGAGAAAATTTCAAAACGTGGTGAAATTGCAAAAAAGTGCAATCCCACAGTTTTTTTTTTGTTTTGTTTTTTCACTAGGCTCACTAAGTCTACGTTCACATTTGCGGTCTGCGCCGCAGCGTCGGGCGCCGCAGCGTCGCCGCATGCGTCATGCGCCCCTATATTTAACATGGGGGCGCATGGACATGCGTCGCACTTGCGTTTTGCGCCGCATGCGTCCCTGCGGCGCACGCGTCCGGGCGCAGAGGACGCAGCAAGTTGCATTTTTGCTGCGTCCAAAATCAATCAAAAAAAGGACGCATGCGGCGCAAAACGCAGCGTTGTGCATGCGTTTTGCTGCGTTTTTGTTTGCGTTGTGCGTTGCGGCGCTGACGCTGCGGCGCACAACGCAAATGTGAACGTAGCCTAAATGCTAAAACGGACCTGCCAGTATGATTCTCCAGGTCATTATGAATTCATAGACACCAAACATGTCTAGGTTCTTTTTTTTTTTTTTTTTATCTAAGTGGGCTCACAGTCTACAGGGGATGGTTGAGGATACCCTAGGAGAAGGTAAAGCTGGTCGTGCGGTAAGTACCGGGAGACAATGTCACAGATGTATGGAGGAGACAGGTTGTGGATGGCTTTGTATGTTATTGTTAGGGTTTTGAACTGGAGCCTCTGGACAATAGGAAGCCAGTGAAGGGCTTTGGCATAGAGGAGAGTCTGGGGAATAACTGGGAGACAGGTGGATTAGTCGGGCAGCAGAGTGTAGGCTAGATTGGAGTGGTGCCAGAGAATAGGAGGTTGCAGTAGTTGAGGCGGGAGATAAGGGTGTGCACTAGTTTTTGTGGTTTCATGGTCAAGGAATGCACGGATCTAGGAAATATTTTTGAGTTTGAGTCTGCAGGAGGAGGCAAGGGCTTGGATATGTGGCTTGAAAGAGAGGGCAGAGTCTAGGATAACCCCGAGGCACCGAGCATGTGGGACTGGGGAAAGTGAGCAGCCATTTACATTGATGGATAGGTCTGGTGGGAGGGGTAGAGTGAGATGGGGGGGGGAAAGATGATGAATTCTGTTTTGTTCATGTTCAGTTTTAGAAAGTGAGCAGAAAAGAAAGCTGAAATAGCAGAAGGACATTGTGGGATTTTGGTGAGTAAGGAGGTGAGGTCAGGTCCGGATAAGTAGATATGCGTGTCATCGGTGTAGAGATGATACTGCAGACCGTGGGATTCTTTGAGCTGTGGAGGCGTTGGGCTGCTCCTTTCACCCAAATGTACCTTCCAAGTTATCCCCCAAGTACCCTCACTTGTATTCCCTTCCTTTGAGGTCCATGCTGTCAGACTCTACGTCCCCTTCTCCATGCGAGTGGCGGTGGTGTATCGTCCTCCCGGCCCCTCTCACCAGTTCCTGGATCATTTTGCCACCTGGCTTCCACACTTTCTCTCTTATGACACCCCCACCCT
The DNA here is from genome assembly GCF_051348905.1 of Ranitomeya variabilis. NCBI lineage: Eukaryota > Metazoa > Chordata > Amphibia > Anura > Dendrobatidae > Ranitomeya > Ranitomeya variabilis. The sequence goes on along the minus strand of NC_135234.1, from coordinate 410,815,653 downwards.
CATCATGGGTGATTTCAATATCCCAATTGCTTCTCCCCTCTCTCCATCTGCTTCTCACCTTTTATCTCTAACCTCCTCTTTCGGCCTCTCGCAGCATACTAACTCTCCAACACATGATGATGGAAACTCCCTTGATTTGGTCTTCTCCCGGCTTTGCTCACTGGATGATTTCACAAACTCCCCTCTCCCGCTCTCTGACCACAACCTTCTTTCATTCTCTATCAAGAACTGCCATCCCGCTCAGGTCATCCCCACTTTCCACACTTATAGAAACATACAGGCCATTAACACCCAGAAACTTATGAAGAACTTGCAGTCTTCATTGGCCCCAATCTCCTCCATCTCTTGTCCTGATTCTGCTCTGAAGCATTACAATGAAACCCTGCAAAGTGCCCTGGAAGAAGCTGCACCTCCTATACATAGAACAACTCGGCACAGACGGCGACAACCGTGGCACACGCTGCAAACACGTTTCCTGCAGCGGTGCTCCAGGTGCGCCGAACGTCTGTGGAGAAAATCTAATCTGCCCGAAGATTTCATCCATTATAAGTTCATGTTAAAAACATACAACTCTGCCCTTCACCTCTCCAAACAAACCTATTTCAACACCCTCATCACCTCGCTGTCCAATAACCCTAAACGTCTCTTTGACACTTTCCGGTCCCTACTCAACCCAAGAGAGCAGGCCCCAACCACAGATCTCCACGCTGATGGTCTGGCCAATTACTTCAAAGAAAAAATTGACCACATTCGACAGGAAATCATTTCCCAATCTCTTCATACCAAGCACTGTCCTCCCTCCCCCACTGCATCTAGTTCACTCTCTGACTTTGAACCAGTTACAGAAGAAGAAGTAAGCAGGCTCCTTGCATCTTCTCGCCCGACCACTTGCACCAGCGACCCCATTCCGTCGCATCTCCTCCAGTCCCTTTCCCCGGCTGTCACCTCTCACCTAACAAAAATATTCAACCTTTCCCTCACTTCCGGTATTTTTCCCTCCTCATTTAAGCATGCCATCATACATCCACTACTTAAAAAGCCCTCCCTCGATCAAAATTGTGCCGCTAATTATAGACCTGTCTCTAATCTTCCCTTCATCTCTAAACTCCTGGAACGCCTGGTCCACTCCCGTCTTACCCGCTATCTCTCAGATAATTCTCTTCTCGACCCTCTTCAATCTGGTTTCCGCTCTTTACACTCTACTGAAACTGCCCTCACTAAAGTCTCTAATGACCTACTAACAGCTAAATCTAATGGTCACTATTCCATGCTAATTCTCTTGGATCTCTCCGCAGCATTCGACACTGTGGATCATCAGCTCCTCCTCACTATGCTCCGCTCCATCGGCCTCAAGGACACCGTTCTCTCTTGGTTCTCCTCCTATCTCTCTGGCCGATCCTTCACTGTTTGTTTTGCTGGTTCCTCCTCCTCTCCCCTTCCCCTTACTGTTGGGGTTCCTCAAGGATCAGTCCTAGGCCCCCTCCTCTTCTCTTTGTATACTGCCCCTATTGGACAAACAATCAGTAGATTTGGTTTCCAGTACCATCTCTATGCTGACGACACCCAATTATATACCTCTTCTCCTGTTATCACGCCGACCTTTTTAGAAAACACCAGTGATTGTCTTACCGCTGTCTCTAACATCATGTCCTCCCTCTATCTGAAACTGAACCTGTCAAAAACTGAACTCCTCGTGTTCTCTCCCTCTACAAACCTACCTTTGCCCGACATTGCCATCTCTGTGTGCGGTTCCACCATTACTCCAAAGCAACATGCCCGCTGCCTTGGAGTCATCCTTGATTCCGAGCTTTCATTCACCCCCCACATCCGATCACTGGCTCGCTCTTCTTATCTGCATCTCAAAAACATTTCCAGAATTCGCCCTTTTCTTACTTTCGACTCTGCAAAAACTCTTACTGTCTCACTTATTCATTCTCGTCTGGACTATTGTAACTCTCTACTAATTGGCCTACCTTTTACCAGACTCTCCCCGCTCCAATCTGTCCTGAATGCTGCTGCCAGGATCATATTCCTCGCCAACCGTTACACCGATGCCTCTACCTTGTGCCAGTCATTACACTGGCTACCCATCCAATCCAGAATCCAGTACAAAACTACTACCCTCATCCACAAAGCACTCCATGGCTCAGCACCACCCTACATCTCCTCTCTGGTCTCAGTCTACCAACCTACCCGTGCCCTCCGCTCTGCTAATGACCTCAGGTTAGCATCCTCAATAATCAGAACCTCCCACTCCCGTCTCCAAGACTTTACACGTGTGGCGCCGATTCTTTGGAATGCACTACCTAGGTTAATACAATTAATCCCCAATCCCCACAGTTTTAAGCGTGCCCTAAAAACTCATTTGTTCAGATTGGCCTACCGCCTCAACGCATTAACCTAATTATCCCTGTGTGGCCTATTAATAAAAAACAACAACATAATCACGTTCCTCCATCATGTTCTCATACACTTTATGCAGTTAATAGCCTCTGTGTCTGTACTGTTACATACTTAGGCAGTTAACTGGTTCATGCAGCTTTACATGAACACCCGAGCCTTACACTATGGCTGGTCCAAATAACTAAAGCAATTGTTACCATCCACCTCTCGTGTCTTCCCTTTTCCTCATAGATTGTAAGCTTGCGAGCAGCAGGGCCCTCATTCCTCCTGGTATCTGTTTTGAACTGTGATTTCTGTTATGCTGTAATGTCTGTTGTCTGTATAAGTCCCCTCTATAAGTTGTAAAGCGCTGCGGAATATGTTGGCGCTATATAAATAAAATTATTATTATTATTATTATTAGCTGTCCCTGGCTGAAGGTGTAGATGGAGAAGAGTAGTGTATATTAATATTTAAAAAAAAAAAAAAAAATTTTTTTTTAACCTTTGGCATTCTTCAATAGAAGCTGCCATAACCCGATCGGCTCTGCTACATAGAGGCGAGGATAAGATCGCCTGCATGTAGCAGAATATCTCACTTGCTATGAGCGCTGACTACCAGGTGGCGCTCATAACAATCCAGCAGTGACAACCATATAGGTCTCCAGGAGACCTCTGGTTGTCATGCCCACCCATCAGTGACCCGCTATCACGTGACGGGGGTCACCGATGGGCAGATTTCCAGCACTATTGCCGGAAGTGCACGTTAAATGCCGCTGTCAGCTGTAGATGAGCCCTGAAAGGCAGTGGCTGCTTTAAGGTGATCCAATATATTTGTATGGATATTTAATGCGTTGCTGTGGTCTTGGGGGCATTGATCTTGCAGCTCAATAATTGGTGTCGTCATTAGATTGGGAAGAGTAGTATAGAGTTTGTGAGGATTAATAAAACCTCTGCGAATGAAATTTTAAAAATCTTGTCTTTAATTTCTGCCTCTGAGATATTGGTGTTATTGCGGACAACTGCAGCCAATTGTTCGATGCATAATGCAATTAAGAGGGGCGATAGGGGTACCCCGGTCTTGTTCCATAAGATACTTTCAAACTACGGGATGTGCATAGGGGTAGCTTGTTAGACGCACAAGGGGACTTATAAAGTGCAGTCAGGAATGAGCCAGATATTCCAAATACTCCCGTCTCAAGCAGTAAGGACCAGTTGAGACGGTCAAAGGCCTTCCCTGCATCTTAGGAGAAGTGCCTGTTTTTTGTTTCTATAAGTCACGTCTTATCAAAACTACTGTTCTGTTGTTGTCTCCCCCCTTGTATAAAAGGCACAAACCCTACCTGGTCCTTATGTAGTAATTGTTGGAGCCAATAATGGAGTCTATTGGCTACTAGCAGAGTGACTATTTTCAGGTCCTAAATGATAAGGGCTATAGTCCTATAATTAGGTGAGTCTTAATGGGTCTCTGCCCGGCTTAGGAATGAGTATTGGGTAAGAATGAGATGGGGTATCTGGAATGGGTGAACTCTCCATGAAGAGATTAAACATTCTAGACGTGAGGAGTTCATTCTTCCATAAAGGTTTTGTAATACTGGTAAGTTGGACCGTCTGGCCCTGGAGACCTACCTAAGGGAAGATCTTTTAAATATCTATAAACTCTTATTTACTTATTGGTTTATTAAGGGAGTTCACTGCCTCTGGAGGTAGGACTGGTAATTTTAAGGGTATGTGCACATGTTGCGGATTTCTTGCAGAAATTTCCTGAAGAAAACCGGAAATTTTCTGCAAGAAATCTGCATTTTTTTTTTTGCGTTTTTTTTCCGTTTTTTCCGCGTTTTTTTAGCATTCTGCAAGCGTAATTAGCTTGCAGAATGCTAAAGTTTTCCAAGCGATCTGTAGCGTCGCTTGGAAAACTGACTGACAGGTTGGTCACACTTGTCAAACATAGCGTTTGACAAGTGTGACCAACTTTTTACTATAGATGCAGCTTTTGCAGCATCTATAGTAAAAGATAGAATGTTTAAAAATAATAACAAATAAAAAAATGCTTATACTCACCCAGACAT